>NC_084488.1:91750546-92387208 GCF_030035675.1 Rhineura floridana | reverse complement strand
CTCCACCTGACACAGATGTGGCAGATAACTAAAGCTGGGTATCATCAGTTTGTTGATGACACCATGCTTAAGAACCCCTAACATGAATGCTAATTGTTTCATATACTTATTAAATAGCATTGGGGAGAAGGTGATTCCCTGTGGCACCCCACAGCATAATTGCCAAGGAGGCACACAGTATAGTCACCCAATGCTATTTTCTAAACCAGCCCTGCAGATAAGATCAAAACCACTGCAAAACAGGGCCTCCAACTCACATTTCAAAGAATCAGTTCACAAAGATACCTTAGTCAATTTGACAGCCACTGAGAGATCCAGCAAGAGCAGTAGGGTCCTGGTGAAAGTCATCCATCACAGTTGATTTGGTCCCCAAACAGGCCTGAACCCAGATTGAAATGGTACTAAATCAATAGTTCCCAAACCTTTTTTTCACCACAGACCACTTGAAAATTGCTGATGGTCTTGGCAGACCACTTAATGATTTTTCTGCCTGTTGTAACAATTGTAATGCACTGTGCTAGATGCTGTATGATTTTAATTGCATTTTTATTGCTGCTTTTAGTTCCTGTATATTGTATTTATTGTATTATAATTTGAATTTCAAGGAACATTTAAAAATCGCTTGAAAGGTTATCTTTAACTAACCAATTTCTGTGCAGCCTTCATGGCAGCAGCCAGCCCTTTTAAGTGCCCAGTCTCTGTCTGTCAGGCATACAGATTAATGAGGTAGCAAACTTGAGTTGTAGACTAAAGTTTGTAGTAATTCATTGCATCATACTATCAAATAAATCTGGCATTAAATCTGTTCACAAGTCACTGGAACTAGTTTGAGTTTACCCCTTTTACCAGCCTGTTTTCTTGTGGCTTTGGACCACACTCCTGTCTTCCTAAGGCACTACATTGGAGCTATTTTATTTATACTACTAGTACTACGTAGTAATAGTACTAGTAATAGTAAATACCCTATCCTTCCTCCCAGTAGGAGCCCAGGGCGGCAATATTGATAGATTGGCTGTTTCTGAGACTTACAAAATTAGGTTACCAGTTTTATTAGTAAATTTGATGAACTGGAAATGAACAGTGACGGATAACTTCTTAACCAGGATATTTTAATATTGATTCCTGTTATATTTCCCACTAGGTGGCGTTGCAATTATAGGGATAGATTTTATGAAGGATATTTGAGTGATACTGGAATTTTAAAGGATGTACATCCCTTGTTTGTTAAAATCAGTACTTTAAAGAGTGTGCAGTGTAAACTCTTATCTAGAATTAAAAGCTGAAGATTTGAGATCTAAGAGCATCTGGCTATAACTACTGTGGCACTGAAGCTTTTCTTGACATTGACAAACACACAGCACTTCACAGCTGTAGGATAAGATTAACATGTTTCTTTTAAACACTGAAGCCATTAAGGTTTTTTGGTGTTCATGCCTTCTGTCATACACCTGGTGCATGTCTAAAGAACAATGTAAATCATACAGATTTAAGATGTGCTCCAATAAGTTTTTTATTTATTTATTTGAGGTATTCCTAGCCTGCTCTTAGACTCAACCCTAGAGTGGGTTACAATATAATAAACATAATGCATAATAAAACCACATTATATATAAACCGAGTTATGTTCTGTTACAATATAAGTTGAGGGAGGGCAGGCCCTGTTTCTAGAAATAACACTTTAGCTAAAAGCTTAGGTAAATAAACATGTTTTTTAAGTGGTGCCTAAAGCACATTGGGGTTGCTGCTAGTCAAACATGGGTTTCCACAGTTGGGGTGCCAGTATCAGTCATCCCTGCTGCAACAATAAGTCTTCATTCTTTTGTGTGCTTAAAATGAAGAGTTTTTTGGGGATTTTTTTTTAATTATATTTATCAAATATCCTAACATTCTGGTGATAACTTGCTGCCAGTATGTTACCAAGCTGTTGGTTGGTTTATAAATCCCTAAACAATCTGAGGTAGGTATACTTAAAAGTTCACCTTATTTCTTACTCCACTGCCTAAACTTTGTAATCGGCCACTAAGGCACTTCTGACAGTGCCTAGCAGATGGTCTTCAATGAGAAATGGTGCATTTTGTGTGGTGGCACCGAGAATATGGAACTCTTTACCTAATGAAATCAAGCTGGCAGTGTCTGTAATGAGCTTTTTAGGAGCCAGCTTAAGACGGTTATTTCAGCAAGCTTTTTAACAAAAATTATTTATTGTTTTTATAATCACCTTGTCAGATGTTCCATTTGACTTCTGTTTGCTTAATGTGTTTTGCTTTTATTTTATTTGTTACGTTGTTTGTGGGATAATTGAGATTTTTGTACACTGCACAGATATGTTTATATTAATTATTAATTTAAGACACTTCTAAACCGCTTAATCATTTGCATTTGTAAGTAGTGTACATAAAAACAAGCTGTACAGAAAATAAAACATTAAAATCATTATAAAACCAAACGCTACCATAAAATGCTTGCTGGAACAAGAAAGTCTTAATCATGAGCCTTAAGTTCAACAAGGAGGATGCCTGCCTAGTCTCAGTTGGGAAGGAGTTCCACAGGTTTAGCCCCCCTCCACTGAATGCACAGCTTGAGTTTGTGGTAAACAAATGTATGAAATAAAAATAACTATTGTGTTTTGAAATGACCCTACAAAAAACATTATTTTGCCTGTAAGAGACTGTTTGGAGAAAGGCATTTTGAATTAGATCAGTAGGTTACAGGATTCTGTATTTTGAGTTATATTTTAATAGCATAGATAGAGTTCTGAGGGTGGTGAGCTATGACTGATGCAAACTGCCTATTGTTTCTCTACAGGCACACAATATTTGCTAGCAACACTTCATCATTGCCAATCACAGATATAGCCAATGCTACCACCAGGCAGGACCGGTTTGGTGGCCTACATTTCTTTAATCCAGTGCCTCTGATGAAACTTGTGGAGGTAAAGGGTCTTGAAAATATTGCAGCATGGTCAGTATGAATTGCTGCCTGTGTGTGGTTGAAGTTCTCCATATTTATTTCTTTAAGACTTTATTATTTCAATTTCCGTCCATGATCAGTCATGATCCCAGGGTGGGTTCCATCATAGACATAAGAGCGTAAGAGCCTGCTGAATCAGGCCAATGGCCCATCTAGTCCAGCATTCTGTTCTCACAGTGGCCAACCAGATGCCCATGGGAAGTCTGCAAGCAGGACCTGAACGCAATAGCTCTCTCCCCTCCTGCAGTTCCCAGCACCTAGTATTCAGAAGCATACTGGCTCTGACAGTGGAGGTAGAACATATCCATCAGGGTTAATAGCCATTGATAATCACAATAAGATCAAAATAAAATTTAAACTCCAGACAAAAAAAAGTTAAACTATCTAAAACAAAAAATCAGCAGATGCCAGCATGTCAGTTCACAGCTGCCTCATTATGTCAATACCCTCTGAAGGCCTGGGCAAAAAAGGTGCATCTGGTGCCCAAAAGTGAATTGTGTCTGTGCCACTCCCACCTACCAGGGAAGGGTATTCCATAACACCACAGAGTAAGCTGCTATTCTGCTCCACTCATTTCCAGTGCTATTCTGATAGCGTTGGCATTTACAGGTTTTTAAAAAGGGGAGCAAAGGCTGCTCAGTTAAGCTGGTGATGGGATGAATAGTTGCACTAGGAGGTGTTCTATTATTCCCTCTAATGGTGAAAGTGGGTGGTGAGAGTTGACAGAACTTGTGCCAGAGTGGCACCACTGAGAAACGAGAGGTAGGTATTGGCATGCTTAGAGGAACCCTGAAGTTTGCAAAGTTGTAAAACTTTTTTAAAAGGGGGCACCCCCCCCAACAGCTCAGTGAGGACTGAGCTTGCTTAGTAGCCACAGAATGTGGAGTGCTGCTGGGACAGAAAAACAGAGAGAGGGAGGAAAATAATTCCCTGCTTGAGTCCCTTGCAGCTTGCAGTATCCTAGAGGCTGACTAGTAGGAAACCTGAACAAGCAAATCAGTAAAACATTTTTTTAAAGAAAATATTGGCAAATGACAACTTAAAAATGGCTAAACAGAGGAGAAGACTGAAACAGTCATTTGGATGGCTTTAAAAGTGCTTAAGACAAATTCACGGAGCAAGCAAAAACGGATCATAGTTACAATGGCTGTGTACTCCCTCCAGTATCAGAGGCAGTATGCTCTGCATACCAGTTGCTGAAGAATATAGGAGATTGCTGCTGCATTCATGTCCTGCTTGTGGGCTTTTCAAATGCCTCTGATTTGCCACTGTGAGAACAGGCCTGATTCAGCAAGGCCCTTTTTATGTTCTTATTAAAAACTTGATGGTGCTTCAGAGGGACTAGTTCACACCTGTTGATGAAGCACTTTGGTTTTTTTAATATTAAATGAGAGCCCAAGCTTTCCATATGCTTCTGCAAAGACATTTAGGATAGTTTGAAGATCTTTCTCTGAATGTGCAGAGACTACATTATCATTGGCATATTGAAGTTCTACAACAGAGGTTGACATTACTTTACTTTTTGCTTTCAGCCTACTGAGATTAATAAGCTTTCCATCTGTTCGAAATATGATTTCCACACCAGTAGAAAGTTTCCCCTCAATAAGGTATAGAATCATAGCAATGAAGATAGCAAATAAGGTAGGAGCAATGACACATCCCTGTCTTACGCCTGATCCGACTCTGAATGGATCGCTCTGAAAGCCATTGTTATCCAAAATTGTTGCTGTCATGAAGGAGTTGCAAAATATTCACAAATGTATCAGGGCATCCAGTTTTCAGAAGGATGGTCCAGAGAGCGGTTCGATTCACAGTATCAAAGGCCTTAGTCAGATCAATAAATGCCATAAATAAAGGTTGATTCTGCTCTCGGCATTTTTCTTGAAGCTGTCCTGCAGTGAAGATCATGTCTACTGTCCCCCTGGAAGGGCAGAAACCTTTTTGGGATTCGGGGAGGACATCCTCTGAGATCGGTAGAAGGTGATTTGTGAGGATCCTTGCAAGGATTTTACCTGTGAGAGCAAGAAGAGAGATACCTCGATAGTTCCCACAATCTGTTCTTTCACCCTTCTTAAAATGGGTGATAATTATGGTGTCCCTAAAGTCTTCCAGGATTGCCTCCCTCATCCAGATTTTTTCGATGAGCATATGAAGTTGTTGTGTAAGTTCAGGCCTACCTTCTTTAAAGACTTCAGCAGGAATCCCATCAGGTCTGCTAGCTTTGTTGTTCTTCATTTGATTGATGGCTTTACTGACTTCATCCAAATTAGGGGATACTGCAAGCTCGTCTCTAGTTGTTGTGGAATTTGCGAGAAGACCTCACCAGCCACAATACCTTGTGGAACGCCTCTCCCGCTATGAACCTACCCGCTCACTTCATTCAGAATCTAAGGCCCTCCTCCGGGTACCAACTCACCAGGATGCCCGGAGGACTGCTACTAGATCTAGGGCCTTTTCTGTGGTGGCCCCCGAATTGTGGAACAGCTTACCGGAGGAAATACGCCTGGCGCCTACAGTTCTTTCCTTTAGGCGCCAGGTTAAGACCTGGCTATACTCCCAGGCATTTTAATGTTTTATGTTTTAGTTTAATGTGTTCCTTTCTGTTAGTGATTTTATTCTATATTGTATTTTAATCTTGTTTTGTACACCGCCCAGAGAGCTATTAGCTATGGGCGGTCTAGAAATGAAATAAAATAAATAAATAAATAAATAGAGTTACGATTAAGGAGGTTGTGGTAATGTTTTTTGCAGCGCAGTTCAATAGACTCTTTATCCTTAAGAAGTTTGGTACCATCCATTGAACGTAAGGGATTTGTACCTTAATTTGTTGCTCCATAGATGGCCTTTGTGGCATTAAAATAGCCCAGTGCATCGTGAGCATCTGCAAAGTGCTGGATTTCTTGAGCTTTCTTTATCCACCAGGTGTTCTTAACTTCTGTAGTTCTTCGTTGGACCTCAGCCTTTGCACTAGCATAGATTTTTTTCTTAGCAGCACAGTTAACGTCTTTCTGCCATATCTGGACGGCTTTCCTTTTCTTGTTGATGATATGTTCAATCTCACTATCATTCTCATCAAACCAATCCTGATGTTTCTTAGTTTGGTATCCAATAGTTTGTTCACATGCTGCAATAATGGATGTCTTCAGTTTAATCCAGTGTTCCTCAACATTTTCAGGGAGTTCTGTTGGTAGATGTTTCTTGAGAGTTGTTTGAAAGCAGGCTCGCTTAATAGGATCTTGAAGTGCATGGATGTTCATTTTACGCCTTGGTTTTCTTCCTTGGAGCCTATGTTGAGGAACAGTATTAATGGCCATAGTGGATTGAATTAATCGGTGATCTGTCCAGCAGTCATCAACACTCGTCATGACCCTAGTGAGGAGTACATCATGATGATTTCTGGCACGGACAATAACATAATCCAGGAGATGTCAGTGTTTTGACTGAGGGTGCTTCCATGATGTTTTAAATTTATTTTTCTGGTGAAAGAGTGTGTTTGTAATAAGATTATGCTCTGCACATTTAGTCAGCAGTAGAATTCCATTCAGGTTGCTATTGCCAGCTCCTTCTTTCCCAATGGTTTCTGGCCATAAATCGAAATCACGCCCAACTCTTGCATTGAAATCGCCCAAGAGGATACTTTTACCCTCTTTGGTATCTCTGATAAGATGGTGTCCAGCTGGTTATAAATTTTTTCCTTGATGTCTTCATCAGCATCTCATGTTGGTGCATAAGCACTTAGAATAGTTGCCTGCTGGTTTTTGGCAAGTTTTAACTGGAGAGTTGGCCGTCGTTCATTAATGCCAATAGGAACTTCTGACAAAAGTTTCACAAGATTATTTTTAATAGCAAAGTCTACTCCATGTATTTGTCGTTCTAGTTCAGGCAACCCTTTCCAGAAGAAGGTATAACCTTTTTCTTCCTTCAGTTGTCCTTCTCCTGCTCTTCAAGTTTCTTGGAGTGCTGCTATGTCAATATTAAAATGTCTCAACTCCCTCGCGATGATGGCAGTCCTGTGTTCAGGATGTTCACTATCTGTATTATCCATATATTCCATGTTCCAAAGTTCAATTGTCTTTTGCAACCGTTAAGTGGTGACCCCACTGGACGCGGTAATCCAGCCAGGGAGAGAGATGAGGCAGACTATGTTTAGGGCACCTTTTCTAGACCCCTCCCCATACGGGGTGAGCAGAGTGGATTCTGGATAGGACTGCTCAGTCGTGGATATAGCTGCTGAACTACTCAACTGCCTCAGTCCTTGAGCCAGGACGACTGAGTTTGTATCCATCACCCGTGTGCCGGTCCATGACTAGGGGCTTCTGGATTTCACAGTCCTGCCCCTGTTGCCATTTGCCGATCACCATGGGACTTTGGTTTGGTGGAAGATTCCTGCGCGTGAATTTGTTTTATGTGGGGAGATTGGTGCACAACGATCAAAGCACAATCTTAGATAGAAAAAGGCTTTGATCCAATGGCATGGATACCACGACAATTGGAAGTCTTTTATCTGCTGCAGCCTTCATCCGCCTTCACAGTCATTGTAACATACACATTGTTATCCTCTGCCTGTTCTGCCATTAAGGACATTCTTGGATCGTTCTTTGTCTGGTTCCTCTCCTTTGACCTTACCGCCATGTGTGACCCTGCTGGGAGTACATGACTCCAGACGGCACCGCTCATAGGGTTCATTGGAACACACAAGCCCACTCACCACTACAAGGTGACGATCCAGTGAGGTGGTTTGCTACTCCCAGCAGCCCCAGCCAGCACAGTCTATGGTCTGGGGTGATGAGAGTCCAGCAACATCTGATGGGCCAAAAGGTTCCTACCCTGACTTCTGTAGTCCAGCATGCTATTTCCTATAGTGGCCAACCAGATGTCTATTTATTTGAAGTTTTTTTTTTACCCCAACCTTTAGCCAAAAAGGCTCCCAGACTGACTTACATGATTAATGGTAAGATGGTTCCTGCTATCAGGCTTACCACCTAAAAGTCATGGGACACAAGGAAAAGGGGATGGGGAAGGAGGAGGGGGGGAAAGCAAGTTCAGGCACCAGTTTCTTAAAGTTGTACTTGTTGTAATAACCAGCAGAGATGGAAGCAGTTCATGTAGCATGATAGAATGGCTGTTGCTAGGTGACAGTTGAGGGTGAACCAAAGGCAACTGGTTTCTCATAGGCAATGGAATAGGCCTGCTTCCCTATTCTCCGTCTGCTCTGTAGCTTGATGGAATGGCTGCTGCTACTACTGTGTGACAGTTTTGAAGAAGCCTACAGGACATGAGTGCCGTGGCCCTTCTGTTGTTCCCCAGCAACTGGTACTCAGAGGCATGCTGCCCTTGACTTGAAAATAGCTTATAGCCATCATGACTAGGAGCCATTGATAGTTTTATCCTCCATGAGTTTATTGATAAGATATTCAGCCTATTATACATGTTGCATTTTGTCAAAGGAACTCCTATTCATATATAAGCGTTGTGTGCCTCTCTTTTAATTTTAGGTAAAAGTGGGTGGAGAGGGACTGAGGGCTTCCCCTGGTTTGAAGTGACGGTTCTTTTTGCGGGTGTTGACACATCACATTCAATGAATGTACAATCTGTGTACCTGTCCTGCGTGCACAGTAGCTGAGCTGTAGAAGTGAAGAAGTGTACACTCTTTCACACAACCCCTTGTGTATGCATAGAGACAGCTTGTATCTGTGTTCAGTATAGTTTTTGAACAAGCCTTGGGTTGGTCTAGCTTCTCCTGAGGTATGGTTATTTTTATGAAAGATAATTTCCTATTAATGTAAGAACCCACCTTGATGGCTTTATTGCCAGGTTGTCAAGACGCCAATGACCAGCCAAAAAACCTTTGAATCCCTCATGGATTTCAGCAAAGCATTGGGGAAGAATCCAGTCTCGTGTAAGGCAAGTATTTTTTTACAATGAAGGAGGGAGGTCTATATAGGTTCAGCATGCTTCAGACTTGGCCACGTTGAGGATTTTCCTGCTCTAGCCTGCTATGAAGTCATACTTTTAAATTTAAAACATGTCAAGGATGACAGGTTGCTAAAATGAATTCTTCGTAAGAGCTAATAAAATTGGGATATTTGTCTCCCTTGCACTACTTGGAGAGCAGGTAATGAATCAGATGGTTTGAAGACTATGTAGAGGAGAAGGTAGGGAGCCCCTTCAGTGGGACTGGATGCTCTGCAGAACCTGGGAGCACCCCTTTGCCTTCACCTGTCCCATGGTAATTGTCCATGCAGGAAGGGGACGGATAGATGAGGGCAAAACAGATGATGAGGATTTGGACTGGGAACCCGGGAGGCTGGCATAGGGGTGGACTCACAGGGTGCTCCAGCCCCCGTCTTTGACAGCTCAGCCCCCTCAGCTCCTGACCCCCCTGTGGAAGCACCACCTGGCCTGTCGGACACTCTCCAATTGGACACACACGCCAAAGACTCAGCCTTGCACTTCAGACGTTTCCCAGCCAAGTGCTGCCCAGCTTCCCACGCCTGTTAGTAGCCCCCCTCCATTGGAGGGGGAAGTTGGGGTCAAACCACCTTTGCCCCGAGCTTGGAGGTGCTTGAGGCGGGGAGTTCAACACTTAGAGCTGCGACGGAGTCTTTGTTTGCACGTGCGATCCAAGCCTACTTAAGCTGACTTGGGTGGGGGGGACCCGGTTGCTGAGTCAACGTCTTAGAGTCGTGAAGTCATGCTTAGTCAGTGCTAGAGCAGAGCTGAGTTCCTAGAAAGAGTAGCTGGGTTAATGAGGTGAACTGCTTTGGATGCATCTATTACTTTAATAAAAAGATAAAAAAACACAGCTGAGTCTTAGTCTGAGTCCCTCGACTTCGGGCAGGACAGTAATTTACCTGGCTTTGAAGGAAGGGGAGGTGGAGGTGGCCGGCACTTCTCAAGTGCTTTTGAATCTTCACAAGTGTTAAGTTGGAATATTCCTAAAGCCCCGATGATGAGAGGGCGCTGCCCACCTCTGGTTAGCAGGAGAAATTTGTTTTGTTTAGAAGATTTCTTAATTGCTTTATATTCAAGAGAACAAAGCAATCTACAAAATAGAAATACAATACAGTATATTAATAATTTGATAGATACCTATTAAAACAATGTTACATTGTTCCAAAACAGACCAGGTAATGATTATCCTTCTGGGAAGGCCTGTTGGAATAAAAGGGTATTCAGCATATAGTTGGTATGTCAAAAGTCAAGATGCTATTATATAACCATTTTGGGAAACGTGAGCCTACATCTTCTGACTAGCAGGAGAGAGTGGTCCTTTAGGGCGAAGGGGGCCCTGGCCCACCAACCACAGTCCTTGGCCAGCTCCCCTTGCCTGCTTGCCTTACATACTTCCAGTCCAGGGGGTGGTCCTGGCTGTTAGCTTTCTCCTCCTTAGTCTCAGTGTTGCTCTTGTAGAACTGAGCAGGGAGGAGGATGGTGTCTGCCTGTCATTGCCTCTGACTTCACCTACTGTTGGTCTCCCTGCTTTCTACCCTACCTGTACCGGTGGCCACCAGCCGCTGCTGACTAGGTTTGTTTCAAACATTTGTTGGTTTCAAAGGCTAGTCTGAGTCAAAGAAAAGAGGTATGTGGCAGAAGGGGAACAAGATAACAAGACATTGTAGAATGGGCTCTGCAAAATAAACCACAATGCCTATGAGGCAAGCTGGTGTGATATAATGGCTAAGTCTTTGCTCAGGCAGCCACTGGTTTGAATCTGCCATTAAGTGGTCTTAGGCAGGTCTGTTTTTCAGCTTCAGCAACTCCCCCCCCCCCAAAAAAAATCTACCTAATACAATCTATTGATTATTCATTCTGGCTCTTCACATCCTAGCTCTTTGATTTCTGCATTTAGTTTAGTAATTGTATTTCAGTTATGGTTTATTATGGTTTTTTATTTTTTGGTAAGCCGCTTTGTGTGACTCTGCCTTGGAAGAGGTTGGAGACCAGTATTATTACCAAATTTATTTATAGTCTCCTTCACAGAGTTGTAACAAGATAATGTATGTGAAGTATTTTGAACATTTGAAAACATCCTATCAATGCTGATTTAGCAGTGGCACAATAAGAAGCTCTTCATTCCCCTTTTGTGTTCTGCATTTGATTCCCCTGCCTCACATCCTAGTAGGCACCTTTTTAAGTAATACTCCATCATTTATAGAACTTGATTGGGTTGTAATAGTGGTCCATTTTAACCCCTGCCTTTCTGTTCACAGGATACTCCTGGGTTTATTGTCAACAGGCTCCTTGTGCCTTACCTGATGGAAGCAGCTCGGCTCTTTGAGAGAGGTAAAGATGGGTGGAGTTTTACGTTGCTTTGAAAACACATGTTTAACATTATTCTTGTTCTGTGGAGAGATGACCTCTGCAAAGTAGGAGCTTGTGTGAAGATGAATGGGAGATGCTTAAGGATTGGGGGTTTAGTTTGGTTAAATAAAAGCCTTTTGCATGGCATGCAGCTTCAGATGGTCCACACCAGATCTGTTTTTATTCATGTATTCATCATCCAACCTCTGCTTTCTCCACTTTGCATGCAGGGTTGCTCTTTTATCCCCAGTGTGTTCAGTTTGTTCAGTGCTAGCCATATTGAAAATACAACATGAAGTGGAAGGATGGTGCCATTTTGCATACTGTAGTGCAGATGTGGGGAACCTTTGACCCTCCAGATGTCGCTGAACTACAGCTTCCATCATCCCTAGCCATGAGCCATGCTTGCTAGGGCTGATGGGAGTTGTAGTTCAGCAACATCTGGAGGTCCATAGGTTCCTTGCTCCTTCTGTAGTGGCACTCGGTTATTACAGTCTGCATGGCTGCATCCCAGATACGCTATTTGGCTTTATCGTGTGCCAGAAATATTTCAGATTTTTCCCCTTTGTGATATAGCACAGTGTGTTACTTGTCTGCTCTTACAACTCTTGTTGTTGTTTTTTGTCTGAAGAAATTCTCCCCATACCCAAAAGGAGCTTGTTATGCTTTGGTAGGGAGAATATCTCTGGAACTGGATCTGTAATTATCATTTTAATTAAACTGGCAGATGCCAAATTGTTCAGTACAGTGCCTTCAACTGCAGTGTTCTTCCTAAGCTGTTACTTGTTTATATATACAAAGTCTGAGCCAAAAAGAATCTAGATACATGGATTGAAAAATAAGTATTAAAAACATACGTCAATAGTAATGAATAAGAGTTTTGTTCTGCGTGTCCAAGCTGGGTATACTCTGTGCTAAAACATTCAAATTGTGCAGTAAGAATACAATTGATTCTGTAAAGAGCTATGATAGGCACTGAAGACCTACTGCAGCAATGGGAAATCCTGCTCAGCCCCACCCTGTATCTTTGGAGATTTTTCATTTTTTTTCCATTAATTTTTATTCAAATTTTTAAAGACAAAAAACAAAACAAAACAAAAATTATTAAACAATAAAATAAAATGTTGACTTCCGATTTATCGCAGATCTTTGGAGATTTTTCACAAGCTTTGTAATCATACTTTCAAGCCCATCTTTATGTTATTACTAGCAGCTTTGTACCTGTTATTGCTTAGGATTTCTAAGAAATGAAAAAGTGCCATTTTGAAATCGGTGGTTGAAATCAGTGCAGTTTTGAAAGGTTCAGTCCACCATGTTGATTCAGAATGGTGTCCAGTTGTATCCAAACAGACCAAAACCTGCTCTTTGATCTTGGGAACCATCATGCAAAATTTGGTTGCAATATCTTAAGAAGTGTCCAAATACCTAGTGAACAAACAACTTTCCAAAATACAGAGTAGATGCCATTAAAGATAAGAAACTTGCTTCAAAAAATCTGGCCTTTGGAATACTGAATCCTGTGATCTAGCCCAAGCCACACCTTTCTTGCCTGCTCAGCCCTACTCCTTCTGCAGTATTTGCCACCACGTATTTAAAGCTGTTTGCTGCAGTAATGTGGGCTGGAAACTAACATTTTTAAAAAAGTGAAAATTCAGAATACCAGTTGCTGGAAACTGCAGGAGGGGAGAGTGCTGTTGTGCTGGTTGGGTCCTGCTTGTCAGCTTCCCGCAGGCATCTGGTTGCACGGCTGTGGAGTCAGTAGGCCAAACCTTCGACTCTGAGTCCTCTATTTTTCTACTGTCCGACTCCGACTCCACCCAAAATTGCTTCCGACTCCAACTCTAACTCCATAGCCCTGGAAAGCGCTGTAAATGTCTTTTTAAATTGGAAGCTCTCGTAGGAGCATTTTTATCGCTGCCTGAATATGCGCTGATCTTGGCATCACAGCATTTGTCTTCATCTGGGTCTTGTGTCATACAATGACACACAAAATGTTTTCCATCCTGAGTTATGGTGAAATGCTCAAATACAGCTGACTTCATGGGAAGCTTCTTTGACATTGTGAATTTATATTCTTTTAAAATTGTCAATCAACATTTATTTTTAAGTCAGAGTCAGTACGTTTCTACTGACTCCGACTCCACCCAAAATTGCTTCCGACTCCACAGCCCTGTCTGGATGGCCACTGGTCTGATCCTCCAAACTGTTTTTATGTTCTTATTACATTCCAGCATCAATAACGGAAAAGCCATGGTTTGGTGCGAGTGCCCATGCTGTGCAAATAAAAGATGAAAGGTTCTGTCCCTGACATCTCCAGGTAGTGCTGGAAAAGACTCCCCTCCAAAACTGTGGAGAGGTGCTTC
Source organism: Rhineura floridana (assembly GCF_030035675.1). Taxonomy (NCBI): domain Eukaryota; kingdom Metazoa; phylum Chordata; class Lepidosauria; order Squamata; family Rhineuridae; genus Rhineura; species Rhineura floridana. The sequence continues at coordinate 92,373,571 of NC_084488.1, read as the reverse complement.
AAGTTGCTATAAGACAATACTAAGCTAAATGAACCAGTGATCTGACTTGGCATTGGCAGCTTCTTGTATTGCTAGTCTCCAGGACAGCACAAAAGTGTGAAGTGAGGGGTGAAAATGGGTTGTGGTGTTTGTACTGGTAACAAAGGGACTAGCAGCACATCTTCTCTGTTTCATTTTGCTACTACAGAGTGGCTCTTAGGCTGACAGCACAAAGGGGGTGGAAGAAGGCAGCTTGATAGAAGTAGGAATAGTGAGTTGGAGTAGATTAACTGGTAGCCCAAAGTGCTGGAGAGAGTAAGGAATTTTTTTTTCAAACCTCAGAGCCAGTCTTGAAATGAACCTTGTTGTCTTCAAAGGAAACATGCTTGTTGTGTGAAAAGCTAAAGAGAAAGTTACTCTGTGTAACTGTTCAGATTAAGTCCCCTGTCATGGCTGTCTGCTATTAAGACTGTTATTTCAAACATTTTATTTGGAAAGCAGCCTTCCCTTACAGATGAAAGACCTCCATTATTAGGATCTCTGTAAATATATATTAAATATTAAAGAGTCCCTTTGTAGTTCATAAAAGTGTCTTTGACTTGTGAAACAAAATTAACCATACTCCTTGCTTATCCATCAACAAATATTGCTAATTACTTCTCAAAGGCAGTATAAGAACAAATTGGAGTGATTTTTCAAAAAGCAAAAGAGTGGCATTATGGAAACAACTTCTGTTTTGTCTGAAACCTTGCCATATAAAATGCTTCAGCTAAACGTTGCATTTCTGCATGCATAAAATATATAACCATTTTAAATTTACATGGGTGGCCTTTTCTGATTAAATGTATTCTTTAATTTAATTCTTCCCTCCTTTTGACTAAGTAGTATCCTGATTTTAGTTTGTGAAGTGGCTTTTTAAAAAATGTAAAACTAGGGATTTTAAGAACTTGTTGGAAAATATATTAAAACTAATATGGTAAGAAATAGGTTGCCATTTCACTGACATTGCCGTGGTGTTTTATTTTAATTGTTTGTTCCAGACTTGAGTGAGATGCCATTTATTCCAGTAGGCAAGATGAATCCCAATGTAATTCTCTGTTTATGAAATCACCACTAATTTATGCTTGATCTTTTAGCCACACCCTTTGCACCCATCTGAGTAAGATGGAAGTTCTAGCATACTTTTTAAAAAAAACTTCTCTATTTTCTGGGCACAGTACATTGACAGGCTTTGCTGAAGAACCTCTAAGCATCTACCACAGAACCCTTGTACATTGCAAAGGATTCTAGAACACATTCTAGAGTATGTGCACGTGGGGCACTGAGCCTACATTTTTGGCTTCACTTGCTTTAAGGCTGAATGCATGCAACTGCTATCATGCAGACACTACTGTTGTGCTCCTCCCCTCTGGGGGAGTGGAGAGGAGAGAGTCAAACTCAGAATGAAGCCACTGGCTTCTGTTAAACTGGTGGTATCAAACAGGCATCAGACATTCAAAACCACTGTGAAGCCACACCGCTAGTGCTGGTCTACAGCTGGCATACCAATACTGTGCAGTATCGACAGCAAATTCTTGGTGGCCATTGCCTTCTTAAAAGCCACTGCTTTACCAAGTGGAAATAGCTCAATAAGCTGAACCACGTTTTAGGTCTTAAGAGGGAGAACGGATGCTGAACTTGGTTAACCTGCCTGTCAATTGTTTGTCTAGGAGATGCATCAAAGGAAGATATTGACATTGCCATGAAGCTCGGGGCAGGTTATCCCATGGGCCCATTTGAGCTCTTGGATTATGTTGGCTTGGATACCAGTAAATATATTATAGATGGTATGTACATTTTCCCTGACTAGCTTGATAAGAGATTTTTTAAATTTTATTTTACATTTGTTCTTTCCTTATTAAAAAAGAAACCCAAAGCGGCTCACAAGTTAACATAGAAATGGTGGGATTTCCCTCCTGCTTTTGCAGACGTGTGATTTGGTTTTGTGAAACTTCAGCTGTGTTGAATTCAGTTTCTGTTCTCACATAGAGGGAACACTGACATTTTTCTTCCTCTGAATCATAGAAGGGAATTCATCATTGTTTGTCCTCTCTCTCTGGTGAATCTTTCTTCTGATAAGAGTGCGTGCTTGACTCAACTACTCTGTTTATGCTGTTTTCCCCCCACTTTATGGGATTTTGAGGAGCTAAAGATAATAATCACATTAACATAGTCTCTGTGTTAGGGAGAATTTTACTGAATTCAGGGCTCTAATATTCCCTGTGGTCAAATGTAAAGGAATTTGCACTGTCCACCTTAACATTCCAACTTCATCTCCTATACATTTTATTGGTGCTTTTCAAAATTATTATTATTATTGCCTCATACCCAATGGTCTCTAGGTCAAGTCCTATGGAGAGAGGCGGTCCTTGAGATATTGAGGTCCTGAGCTGCATAAGGTTTTATAGGTCAAAACTAGCACTTTGAATTGAGCTGGAAACTAGCCTAGGAGATCTATATTTTAATACTCCTACAACAGGGTTTGGGAACGTGTTGCTCTCCAGATGTTGTACTATAACTCCCGTCACCCCTGACCATTGACCATGTTGGCTGGGAGGGCGATGAAAGTTGGAAGAACATCATCATAACATTCACAGATTCCCCAACCCTTTCCCTAGAGGAAAATCATATGACCTAATTCACACCTACGTAATTCATGGTATTGGCCTCAGGATCTGAGGATCTGCATAACAACACTAAGTCCCACCCCAAGATTGCTGGAAGGGAGAGGAGAAGGTGCTGGTCCTGTGCTGGATTGAATGCTAAATGAAATAACCACCCTGGGCTCTTACTGGGAGGAAGGGCAGGATACAAATCAAATAAATAAATAAATAATGTACTGTTGGAAATCCCCCCTGCTCCCTTTGAGTATGTCAAGTATCCAGTTTCCCCCTCCACTCCAGAATACCATTGTGACTTAGTTGGGAATGAAGGGTTTGAGAAATAACAGAAGCATCCTGATCAAATTGAGATTGTATGCATTGGGCACCCACTGCTCCTTTTACTCTCTCTCACCAGGGTGGCATTTGTTAGAGCCAGACAACCCTCTTTTTGCTCCAAGCCCACTACTGAATCAACTCGTAGAGGAGAAGAAACTGGGGAAGAAGACTGGAGAAGGATTTTATAAACACAATTGAACCTGCTTTTCTCATACAAGGATAACCCTTCTGTGCCATTTGGCATTCCCATGCTGTACTTGGAATACTGCTTAATCAGGGCTTTAAAAAGAAGAAGTCAGCACTCTATAATCAAAATGTACAATGTGTCTGGAGGCAGTTGTTTTCCCTGTCTAATGATTCCCTTGATCTCTAATACTGAGAGCTTTACATACTCAAGTGCCTTTCTTTATAAGCTCCCTTTATACTGGTTCAAGACACTGTCTCAAAGACCAAATGGGGTCTGAGTTCATAAGACTTGTTAAAAAAAAAAAGTTTAAACTGGCAGACACTTTAAACCAAATAAAATTGTCCCAAGATCATCATGATATGAAATGCATTGCTTTTAATTAACATTGGATATTTTATTTTTGGCCAGTAGGTGGCATTATGACGATGTTGTTTTGGTTCTTAGGTGGAAGCAGTTTTTGCAAGTCGACCTTGGTAGCATTTTATCCAGTGAAAACATGCACATATTGGTGTAAATAAGTGATATGTACATCATAAGCGCCTGTATTCCATTGTCTTTGTATAGGTTTTCAACCTTTAACCACCTTTTATAATATGGAGGTGCCTCAGATTTAGAGCAGCAGCGAAGAGGTCCTAAGGTACTTAATACTTAAAAAAAAAAAGACTCCCTTCCTAAGGAAACTGAGGTAGGATCAGTTTTCTTTACAGTCCCAGTTCTCATAGAATTTTTGTTGTTTGTCATTTAAAAACCATCCTATTGACTTGTGGCTACAAGTCAAAGCTTGTACAGAGTTTACTAAATCCATGGCACAGGTTCCCCATTTCTGTTTTCAGAGCCTCAGGCAGGAGAAATGCTGGAGCCTTGCAGATATTAGCCATGCAGTTCAAGACTGCTGCTCATGAGCATGTGGGGTTTGCAGGCAGGACTTGGATACAAAGACAGACAGCAAGTATGTTAGTTTTCCCATATATCTAGCTTAAAGTATGATTCAGGCATAGAAGCAAGACAAACATAAGTGAAAGTACTTTGCGTGAGTGGTAAAAATTTTGTTCAGTATAAGCTACAGTTTAAATTGCTGATATACATGCATTTCCCATGGAAGAGAACCCCATACTGTCAAATCCCTTCCCAGTAGGTCTGGGCCCTTCACTGCCTTAAGGTTCCCTGTTCTACTAAATAATGCTGGGTTTGAATTAGGGTCATTTTATGGCTATAAAACTAGTGTACCATTATATTTTCTCTATAAATGCAGGACTGACCTTTGTGCTGAAAAGTACAAGTATTTGGTCTGCATTTTGGTCTCCATCAGAGAGCAGGTTAATTGGAGTAAAATTTGGGTCCACAATTGCGTAAAAGCAGCTATTTGTCCAAATTGGTTGTACCAAGTTTATGTAAAATATGTGCTCTGTAAGCATAACTGAATGCTGACACCAGATCTGCAAAGACAGAATACAAGGTTGGTACAACTGGCAGGATCTCTCAAAACAGCTGAGTCTTCAAACTTGACAGCCTGCAGGTTTCAAGATACTTAACTTGCTCAACAGTCTGTGATATCAACAGATATTAAACAAGGAGGCCTAAGTTAGGACAGAGCCCTACAGTAGACTTCTCTAGTCAGGCAGCCACAGCAGGGAATCTGCAGAACTTTGTCAAATGATGAAATCACACAAAATGGCAGGATATGCAGAAATACTAAAATAAAAAAGTGGGCTGCTGTTAGATAAGAGCAGCTGTTTTCAGACTCCTCTGAAGGCATCCTTGGCCAACTGTCCCAATTTGTGGTGTAACATCAAAATGAAAGTGTAGACTCTGCTGCACATTGGTCATATATCAACAGCTCACACAGCCTAGCCCCACCCCAGAGGCATACAAGCTGCAATGAGGTCAGAGGCTGAGAAGTGCATTGAAAATATACAGGCTTACAAGGACTGCTCTCAGACATAAGATGAACTATTTACTGCCTGATCCTGTGTGCCAGTCAACAAGGTTAAAAGATAGGTTCAAGAGGCAGGGCACATCAGAAAGCAAGGCAATTAATGGCCTAGCACTAGTCAGGTATGCTTGGATATAGGCCAGGTCATGGCAACAGCAACACTATGTACAATTCTGTCCACATTTCTTCTAGTAAACATTGAGGCATACTTCTACAGCCAGATTCTAATCCACCCCATGTAAATATTAGAAGGCAATTTGTAGAGACAAGGGGGCTGGAAAAAACAGACCACCATGGACTGTGATACAAGGCAATGCCTTATGCAGCCTGTTCTGTAACCATCTAGCTGGTTTCATGTATCAAGATAAAGATGCACACTTTAGGACAGAGGAGGGGAACCTTTTTGGCCTAATGGGCCAGATTTTTATCTTCTCTCAACCCTGCAGACCACCTTTGGCAGGTGGGCAAGTCCACTGACCTGTCAATAACCTGTCATAATAGCAGGTAATTGACAAGTGGCTTGTCTCCTCCATTTGTCAGAAGTGGTCTGTGGGGGAAGGTAATGACTTCAAAGCACCATATAAGGCTTGCAAAGAGTCCTGTGCGGTGCTTTGCAGCCACTGATCAGCAGGCTTGAACTCCCTGCCCATCAGCTACCAGTGCCACACCTGATGTTGCACATGAAGGCAGATGGCTGTGGTTTGGAGAAAACCTTTGCAGGCGAAATAGAAAAGCCTGGTGGGCCAAATTTGGTCTGCAGACTGGAGGTTTCCCACCCCTGCTCTTAGGACATTGTAGATAAGAAAGAATGCCGGCAGCTGGATTCCATTAATCAGGTTTTAATTGTTATTCACTCCCACAAAGGTTCTGAAGAGCCAATGGAATTTGTAAGCAGTTGAATTTCGTGAACCAGGGAGTACCTTGTGACTTTCCCCAATACTACATTATCTATTTGTGCCACACAATGCTTTATTTTAAAATCACACATTTGGAGTAGTGGTGATGTGTTTGAATCGCTTAATTAACTGTCTCTCTTCAATTAACTTTCCTTCCCACAACATGCAGCCAGACGTGCACAAAAAACATTTCCAACGCATTCCTCTATATGATATGACCTGCAAAGCAATGTTATTGTGAAGAGAACAAATGGCTGATTGAACAAATAATGATTGGTGTTTTGCAGGTGAAACGTAGTGCACACTAAAATGGCCTAACTTGCACTTTCCGATGCAATACACATACCAAAACAGCCATCCTTTGAAATTTGCACTTCTTTGAATTTACTGTGCAGTTCTCCAGCCAAGTCCTAGGGTAAAGTATGCATAACAACACATACATTAGTGAAAATAACATTAAAGGTATGCTATATTAGGGGAAATTGCTTTGCAAAAATGTATATTAGGTAAAACTGCATACAAGGTGGTGTTAGGAGAAATTTGCACTAAAATGCTGATGAATTTTCATGACTTTTTCTAAAGACTGAAAACTGATTTGGAAATGTGGAGAAGTGAATTTAAGATTGGAAAAATGAGAAACAGAGAAACCAAAATTGACAGATTTGCCAATCCCTATGTCTGAACATGAGATCATTTCTCAGTCAATGTGCACAGAATCAGGACTGACCCACTTTGCACCATCCAATAGGTTACAAATAAGTCCTATTAAAAGCAATGGTAAATGAGATCCATTGTGTGTGGATAGGATTGTAATCTTGGCCATGACTTGAGTTCCACTAATTTCAAAGAAACTTTGCAACAATAATTTTAGCTGGATCATGTCCACAGAGTAAGAAAGCATGCAAGTCTCATAACCACCAAATATCCTTCCAGTGGGGTACTTTTGCTCTTCTAAGTTGGAATGTGTTGAATAAAATCTCTCATTTAACCAGACATAATGTATTTTGTAGTTTTATTACAAAGCTTTTATTTAAAAAACAAAAACAAAAAATGCTCAGCACATTATTAAATCAAATTGGAATGACAAAATATGTATCAGTTGATGGGCATTTTTGGCAAAGGCTGTGCCTTAACTATTTTTTAAAAATGGGTACATCAATGCTCATTTCAACAACTGGCATAAAATCCCACTAAACAGGCTAACAAAAACAGATACAAATACAGAACAAGTGAAGTAATAATAATTCAAGTGCTGGGCTTTTTTTTTACAAGGAAATTCAGGATAGGTAAGGAGGAGAGCTCACTGTATTCAGATCTGATGAAATTTCTTGCCTTTACACATAGAGCAAATGAAATGGATCAACGTGGCCAGTGGCCAGCTGATAGTTATGTTTAGCATTTTAGAACTCCATAGCACACATATACAATGAGGGATGTTACAAATTGTTAACAAAACAAAACAAAATCCACAGTCCTCCAAATAGTTTGGTTACCTCCTGCAAGGAAAAAGAATCCTTTTCTTTAAAAAAAGGAAATGGGGTGGGAGTTTGGATACTTCTTTAAAAACTCAAAGACAAATAAAATGTACACCAAGGAAATAACTAAAATATAAAAGCATTCAAGTTTTCTTTTTAAAAAGCTAAAAATCCAAGACTGATCCTTTTGCAGCATTAAATAAACTGGATTGTGCCTTCCTTGACAAATTAAAATTTGTTCCTTTGGTGTGAAGGGCCAGGAGGGGAGCTGCTGCTGGCTTTACATCATTTGCTGTCTGAAGCAAAACAAACACAGCCGAACTATTTTGTTGCTGACTCAGTACTGACAACATATGAGATACAAATGTAGGAGTGTTAGGCGGAGCAAAGACAAACAAAATAAAAAGCTCTGCTGACTGGGGAAGTTCTGAACTGCTCTTCTTGCGCTCTTTTACTGTGTCAGATTTGGGACTCCATGATAGCAAAGGGGCCTGCCAGTGATTGTCTTTATGGTTCAGTGTCTTTAGCAGTGACATCAGGGCAATTGTTGACATCCTAGACATACTCCTTGCTGGTTGTTGTCTGTGCAGATGAAGGACATGCCTGGAGATTTTAACAAGCTTCCATTTCAAGAAGTGGCCCTGATGCCGCTGCCTTTGATTTGCACGTTGAGAAAGCATTTCTCTTTCCACCTGCAGGGATCAGTAAGGGGAGATGTTTTAAGTACATTAAAAAAAACCACCCCACTTTATTATGCATTTGTTTAATTATACTACTACCTAATATTTATAGAAGTGCTTTAGAGCGTGGGTGTGGAACCTCAGCCTTAATGTGGCCCCTCCCAGCCTCTATTTGGCCCAGACGACTCTTCCCAGCCTTGCTCTGCATCAACCTTGAATGCGTTCGCCTTGATCGAATGAATCCTAGAACTGATAATGCCTCTTTGCTTTCCTGGATGGAGAAGTGTGTGTAGGGATGGATAAACCTGGGAGGAGGGGGAGGTGGTTAGTGGATAGAATGTAGACTACAAATGTTAAGAGTTACATCAGTTCTTCCATCCACTTTTGCTTCTGGCCGCAGCCACCAATGGCATGCAGCTCCCAGATGGTTGCCCAGAGCGACTGTGGCCCTTGGATTAGAAACGGTTCTCCACTCCTGCTTTAGAGTGTTAATGGAGATTCACATAACGTGATCTTATATACCCACCTTTTAAAGTAGGTGTATTATATTATCACTGTATTGCAGATGTGGCAGCTGATAAGGCTGTGGCTTGCCAAAGGCCACCTAATGCCAACATGATTTGAACCAGGGACTTCCTTATCCACAGTTCACTCTTTCAGCCACACTGTTTTGAGACTAGTCTATACATTTTGTTCCTCCAATGGGTTTTATACTTGGATGTCAATAGACCAATCATCTACTGCATTAAGACATAACTAATGTTTTGTCTTGTTTTGTTTTAATATATTTCAAAGTCCCTTTTAAAGATTTCTTAGTGGTTTTTTGCCTCCCAGAGGCAGTGCAGAATATAAATTTAATAAATTATTATTATATTATTATAAGTAGCAAATGTTCAAAGGATCTGATTAGCTTGTGTTCCCAAAACCTTAATAAAAATGCCCATTATGCTGTACAGAAAGTAATCAAGCACTTAGATTCAGAATATCTATTTCATGCCAGATGATTTTATTTGCAGCAACAGTTTAGTCGTGCACTAGATATCCTCATTGCTGAAACGGTTATTCCATATAAGCCCTATGCCCACCTACAAACTGGAATTGTGGAGTGAAGGAATGGAATTGTGCCCACTAGCTCCCCACCTGACCTCGGCATAAGGTTGGGACAGACCTGTATGCATCTTGCTCCGGATGTGTGATCAGGTTCATGCCGCTCTACTACAAAGAAAAATCTATGCACAGTTGTGCACATACACACAGAGAGTTCCTTTTACAGCTTCCACTGTAAGGGGGCTAACAGATGTGATCTTGCTTCCGCTCCACACATTCCATGAACATAGCTTTAAGGTCAGACTAGAGAGTGTTGAAGAAGCTGAGAGCAATGCCGTCAGGAGTCTAGACCAAGAGGCAAGACTCCTAGCAGGGGCACCCAAGGTGGAATGGTCAAAGCTGAGACACCAGACTAAGCTGCATCCAAACTCAGAGAAAGGCAATGGTAAACCACCTCTGAATACATCTTACCATGAAAACCCTACGAACACAGTATCCAAAATAGGTCACTGATTCATAGGGTTGCCATAAGTCGTAATCAACTTGAAGGCACATAACAACAACAAAGGGCTTTAGAAACAAGCATTCATGTATTTATTTCATACTGTTTTTCCACTGTTCACAGTGGTTTACAAAACAAGAAAGATACAATGGGTGGTATCAAAGCTAGTCCCACTCAGAGTAAACCAACTGAAGCTAGTGGGCGTGACTAACTTAGGTTCATCAATTTCAATGGTCTAACTCTGAGTAGGACTTAGTTGAACACAACTCATTTAAAAAGGTTATTGCTAACAATATCCAGCAATTAAGACTAAACAGACACACAAAAGGACTATACTCAAAAGCTAGCTTAAAATGGTAAGTCCTGCAGACCTTGTGCAAAGAAAGCAACACAATAGATCTGCTACTGGGAAGAGATTCCATAGTTTCAGAGCAGCCACAGTAAAAGCCCTACTTTGAGCTGTTGCTTTACTTGCTGCTTACAGTGTGGTGTAGTGGTTAAGGTGCTGGACTACAAGCTGGGAGGCAATGGTAAACCCTCTCTGAATACCACTTACCATGAAAACCCTATTCATAGGGTCGCTATAAGTCGGAATCAACTTGAAGGCAGTCCATTTCCATTTTGAGAGCCAGTGTGGCGTAGTGGTTAGAGTGTTGGACTACGACCTGGGAGACCAGGGTTCGAATCTCCACATAGCCATGAAGCTCACTGGTTGACCTTGGGCCAGTCACTGCCCCTCAACCTCTGAGGAAGGCAATGGTAAACTCCCTCTGAATACCGCTTACCACGAAAACCCTATTCATAGGGTCGCAGTAAGTCAGAATTGACTTGAAGGCAGTACATTTACATCTTACAGGGTCTCAATAAGCACGCGGGCTCATACATCACTTTGGTTTTTAAAAAACAACACAGCCCCAGGGAACACCTGCTGGCACTCTACACTAGAGCAACATTTGGCCCTTTCTCTTCATTGGCTGAGGAGGAGACATTTTCTAAGGGGTTGATGTAAAAGACCACTAGGACCTGCTATTTAGCAGAGCCAGTACCTGACGGTGATGGAAGAACGTTGAACAACCTCATGGTTTGACAATCCTATCAACATATGCAGCTGCCTTACAGCAGACCGTTGGCCCATCTAGGCCAGTATTGTCTATTTAAATCTTTTGCTCATGTGGTGCTGGCTGGGGCTGATGCGAGTTGTGGTCCAAAACATCTGGAGGGCACCCTGTTGGTGAAGGTTGGTCAACTGTGACTTCATTCTCCAAGGTTTGAGGCAGAAGTGTCTCCCTCGGCTCTGGTACCCAAGATCCTTTTCACTAGAAACGCTGGAAGTTTAATCTGGAGGACCTTATGCACTCAGCCCCTCCATTAGTAGTAAAACACCACATGCTTTCTTCCCTCACCATAGACAGATAGCCCTAAACACTCTGCTAACATATCAAGCCAAGTTCTTGGGCAAGTCAGGCCACATCCACACCAGATATTTATTCCACTTTAAACAGTCATGGCTTTCCCCAAAGAATCCTGAGATACGTAGTTTGTGAAGGGTGCTGAGTTGTTAGGAGACTGTTGTTTCCCTCACACAGCTCCAATTTCCAGTATTCTCTGGGAAGAGGGGCTGACTTAAACCACTCTGGCCATTGGAACTCTGTCAGGAGAATAGGAGTCTCCTAATAACACTAAGTATTATTGATCTAAGTATTTTCCATATTGACTTCCAATAATGGATTGATGCAGGATATTTCTTTCTCAAACCACAAGGTATGATGCAGCCACTCTGGAGGCACCATATGCTTTATTCAGATGTTGATATATGCTCCAGTTTTCAGGCTTCATTTTTAAAAAATGCTGATGTTTTCAAATCTATGTGCTTGGCCAATTAAATTTAACATGGAGCACATCAATCAAAACTAAAGATGGAAACAAGCACAATGCATCTGTTCACATGAATGCCTATATATGTAGTCCCAATCAACACAGAGAATGATACACTGACTTTCTTTCTAAAGTGCTCATCATTGTATTATTTTTATATAGCTCCATCAGTGTACATGACACCTGTTGGATGATCGCGTGTGTAAGCTATTGGGGGGAGAGAGAATGAAGAAAACTGCATCATGAAAATAACTGCTACAGAAAAGCAAAGACTATTTTACAGTGTTTAAGATTACAGCTCGCATTCCCCCTCTCCCTATCCTCACTCGTATGAAGAGGAAATGTGTACCTGTTGCTTTGCCTGGGGCCTGATTTTATATTGCTGTTTGTTTCAGTTAAATTTTCATGACCTTTTAAACAGCAAAGTCAAGTGCTCTCTGGAACAGCACTGCTTTCAAAGGAGGCAGTCTGCAACTGACTACCCTAGTTCCCACTATCCTACCCCCAACTCAAATTAAGCTGCCTCGGTTTCCTGCTTCAAAACTGCTCCAGAAGACATGGGGATCAAAGAGTCACGACGAGCTTTACTTTTCCAAGAAGCATGAAGGAGAAAAGCCAAGCAAACAGCAAAGGAACACTGGGAAGAGAGAGAGAGCACCCTGCAGATTTATATTTACTTTGGGCCTTTTCATCCCAAATTTTCAAAGGTTTGATCCAGGTTGCTCTTCCTGGGAAGGTTTTCCTCTCAGTCTTACATTAAAACATTGTGTTTCCTGTTGAGGAATGGCCTTGAGGCGCCAGGCCAGTAGTTCACAAAGCCTGATACAAGCACTGCAATTCAGAGCTACTCCCCATTGCCAGCCAGGAATGCGTTCCTTGCTGAAGGAAATGAAATGCCCTTCTGTTGAGACGGTTCCTGCTTCCCTCCCCCAGCACCCCCTTCGTTTACCAGCAGCCCTTCTTTGAAGTGAGGAGGTTAAAATAATGTTCATGGCCTTGCTTTGGCCCTCTTCTCAACAGTTGACCTTTTAAAAATATTATTTTCCTTCAAAGTCCAGCATAGCACTTTTGTAACAACCTTCTACCTCTTTCCTATTTTTCTGCACTAGACCCCTCCTTTTTTTGGGGGGGGAGGGATACAAACACAGTAACTACATTTTTCCAGGAGGGTACCCCTAAATTCAAGTTTTCCACCTCTGGTTTTGGTTGCTTTATTAAAAAACGATTGTTTTTGCATTTGCCAAGAAATACTACAGTGAATTAATTCAATAGCTATGCTGAAGCCCATGAAGTAACACTCCTTCCCCTGCTCTAAATAATCACAGTAATAATTATCAATAAAAATCCAAGCTCCTGCAAGCATGAGCTATGAACTGGAAGCCACTTCCATTCCCTGCCAATAAGCTGATTGGAGCCTTAAAGGAACAGCTATGGTGTTGCCTTACAGATATAAAACAGGTCAAGCCAGGATTATTTTCAAGAAACCACAGGTATGTGCTACAGAGACTGAAGACTTCCCACATCTAAGGCTTCACTGGAGGGCTGCAGCTGAAGTCTCGCCAAGCCAGGCATGCCCAAGCAAAGCCCAAGCCGCAAGTAAAGTCGGCGCAATCAAAGACAGCAATTACAACTCCCTGGCTGTGGTTAGGCTTCAAAGCAAAGTGCTGCGAGTCACATTTTAGCATATGTGAAGCCTTGAGCCTGAGCCACAACAAGATCCGCTGTCTCCTCTGCCGGTTATGGTGCAGTGCAGAGAACCGAATGTGGAGAAATGAAGGGACTGTTCCTCAGAAATAAAAAGTTGAACAGGGGAATAAAAATGCTCCATTGTGAAAAGATAACAGTGAAATTTTGGCAGCAGCAAGGGTTCATAATAGGAGACTTGCAAAAAGCAGAGGTCTGAGGCTGAAATTTAATCCCCGCCTCCAACAAATGCCCAACAAGATTTTGCCCTGTTCTGTACTGTGCATTTTTAAAAGGGGTGTGCGAGCGAGTGGAAATACATTTGCACAGGAGTACATTTTTTAGTTATTTCAATTGGATCTGCTCATTAATAAATATATTTTCCTGTTAACATTTATGAGAGACTCAGAGCTTAAAAAGGACAGGAAAATAATCGAACCCAACTTCTGCCATGGCAGGAATCTCTTGATTTAAACCTCACATAAATGACATCCCTTTTACTCCAAAGCTTCTAGAAAGTATCCTTCCATTTCCCCAGGCAATTTGTCCCCCTTCTACAGCACATTTTATAGTTAAGACGCTGTAATATAGTTAATGAAAAATTCCAACCCATAGTCAATATTCAACGCTAGTTCTACTAGGAGTAGACCTACTGAAGTTAATAAACATTACTAACTTAGGTTCATGAATTTCAGTGGGTCTACTCTGAGTAGGGCTTAGTTGAATACAACCACAAGTCTACTTTGTTACATCCTATCCTATGTGGCTACTGATATTTGCTTAACCTCCTAAGTGAGCAGTACCTATTCTTTTACATTTCTGAGAAAAGCTACAGTCCATAATCTCTTTTTAATCTAAACTACATCTGACCATTGCTTTTCAACATTTCCTAATTTGCCATGCATTCCTAAGCCATAATCATTTCTATTGCTCTCCTTTGAGTTCAGTTTTCAGTTCCATTCCAGAGTCTGATGATCTTAACTCAGCACAATAATTTAATATAATCCAACGTCAGGGCTGGAAGCTTTATAAATTGGTAGATCAATCAACTAAACTTGCTACTTAATCTGATGAGGCTCATATTAATTAGTTGAGGATGCCGCTTAAAGACACACTGGATATATCAAATCAAGCCTTCAGGATGGTGCAGGACTCCACATCTAAGGCAGGCAAATGCCATTTCCTATTGATGATAAACTACGACTTCCAACTGATTAAAGGAATTTGGCTGAGGAATCGTTTGCCTTTTAACTAATCAACTGTGTATTAATATAACCTCAAGATATGTGTTAAAACATTAATATTTTCATTATAGTAACACACCAAAATTATTCTTGTAATTAATATACAGTTACAGTGCCCTGCAAAAGTAATCAGACCCCAAACCAATGCTCTCATATGACTGAATTACAAATGGTACATTGTAATTTTGTTCTGTATGATATTTTATTTTGAAACACAAACTCAAAATCAGTTATTGGAAGGTGACATTGGTTTTATGTTGGGAAATGTTTGTAAGAAACAAAAATCTGAAATATGTTCCTTGCATAAGTATTTGACCCCCACACATTAATATTTGATAGAGCCACCTTTGGCTGCATTAACAGCTTTAAGCCTTTTGGGGTAGGTATGTACCAGCTTTGCACACAGTGTCAGAGGGATTTTGGCCCATTCTTGGCAGATTCGCTCCAGGTTGTTTAGGGTGGTTGGACGTCACTTGCGGACTGCAATTTCCAAAGAGCGTCACAGATTCTCAATGGGATTGAGATCAGGACTTGACTGGGCCACTGTAGAACATTCACCTTTTTGTCCTTGAGCCACTCCAATGTTGCTTTGGTCTTGTGCTTGGGATCATTGTCCTGCTGAAAAGTGAATTTCCTCCCAAGCTTCAGTTTTTTAGTGGACTGAAGCAGGTTCTCTTACAGTATTTCCCTGTATTTTGCTCCATCCATTCTTCCTTCGATTTTAACAAGATGCCCAGTCCCTGCTGATGAGAAGCATCCCTACAGCATGGTGCTGCCACCACCACCCTTCACAGTAGGGATGGTGTGTCTTGAGGCATGAGCAGCGTTAGGTTTGTGACACATATAGTGCTTGGGGTTTTGGCCAAGAAGCTCCATCTTGGTCTCATCTGACCACAAAACCTTTTCCCACATCGCACCTGGGGCACTGTCATGCTTTCTGGCAAACTCCAGACATGCTTTCAGATGATACTTTTTGAGTAACAGCTTCTTTCTTGCCACCCTCCCATCCAGCTCAGTGTTATGCAGAGCTCTTGATATGGTTGACTGGTGCACCATTACTCCACTCCCAGCCACTGAACGCTGTAGCTCCTTCCAAGTGATTGTTGGCCTCTTTGTGGCTTCTCTCACAAGTCTCCTTCTTGTTCGAGCACTGAGTTTTGAGGGACAGCCTTTTCTTGGCAGTGCTTGGGTGGTGTAATGCAGCTTCCAGTTCCTGATTATTGATCCAACTCTGCTCACAGGGATATCCAAACAGTTGGATATTATTTTGTACCCTTTTCCTAATCTAAGCATTTGTATTACTGTATCTCTCACTTCTGTAGAATGTTGTTTGGTCTCCATTTTCCTTCAGTTCCACAGTCTGACCAATGATCCTTCAACAGTGGGGTTTTTATCCTGACAATGTGGCAGCAACTTGAATGGTTCACAGGTGGAGGCCAATGGGAAGGTCATTGTGTCCTCGACAGGGCAATTTCTTTCATCTGTGTAAACTGTACTGAAATCCATGCTGACTATAGTATACAGCCACTCTTGTGGCTGTATAATCATGGCAATATGAAACATAACATTTGCACTTTTAGCAGACATTTAGACATATCATCATTATTGGCATTAATTTTGGTATCTTCCTTATTGTTTGCTGCTTTAACCCCTTTGTAAGTACTGCAGCCTCTACCATACCCAACACTTACACAACATTATAGGAGAAAAGAGATAAAATATAAAGCCTCTTCTTTATAGCATTCATAACTAAGAAATTCAAATAAAATAGAGCAAGACAATATCAAACCAGTGTCCCCCCTTCTCCTGTCCAGTCTGCAATATGCATGTAATTGTTTATAGCAAGTTAACTAGGGTGCTAAGAAACCACTCTAACTCGCTTCTAATGAGGATTTTTGTCAGCCAAAATGGTTCAACTACTTAAGTATGGGGTTGGCGAACCTGTGGCCCTTTCGAAGTTGGTGGACTACAAATCCCATCATCACTGTTGACTGGGGCTGATTGGAGTTGGAGTCCAACAACATCTGGAGGGCCACAGGTTCCCCAACCCTGACTTAGTGAAATTGTTCTTGTGCTCCACAGGCAGACTTGCAGACTCAGTGAGGTATGGTCAGTTTGGGTGGTGCAAGTTAAATAAAAATAGTTGGGGCTAAAGTACACAGCCGGTATAAAAACCATCCATCGTGAGAGCATTCATTTGAGGATAAAGCACTTTTTTAAAGCCATGTGCTATAAAGTTCACGATTTGTTCAAGAGTTAAAGTGAGAGAGACAAGATATTTTTATAAATTTAGCAGAAAGGCTTTAAAAATATTCTTACCATGCTTCAGATGTAGGCAGCTGTCATTCGTGGGGCTGCACCTGTAGAAGATTGTTGCTTTTAACAAATTTCCATTAAAGATTTTTTTGCACACCCCAAATACAAGGTCTTATGCTGGAATATTGATTGCAGATTGATTTCGTCTGCCTTTCATGGTTCTTATACCAGCCATTTTGTTTTATTTAATATACAAAAAAAGTAAAAGGACCTCACTGATGCTTTGAGCCCACCTACCAGGCAGCTGTTAAGAACTGTTCCTGACTTTAAAAAAATTTGTATTTGAGGACCATAGGAGTATATATGAAATGTCGCCACATTCCCATATACAATCAGTCCATCAGCTGTCCTTGCAATGAGGGAATGTACAGACCCAAGATCCCTGCTGCTGCCGGTTTCCTTCTATTCTTAAGGAGGTCAGTAGAGGTAGAATGGGCTAGGATTCATCTCACCCTTCTTCATGCAAGAAGGAGAGACTTTCAGCTGCTGGCTTGTTGAAACTAGACCAGGGGGTGGGGGTGGGGAGTAAGGAGCCAGCCCTCTGATGCTTCATTTTTTAACTGGTGATGCCTGTATGTGCAATGAGTAGTGGTGGTAATTCTGCAGCCACAGCAAACAAACTTCAGTTGTCATTGCCATTAGAAAGTTAGCCTGTATGAGAACTTGGAAGCAAGGACTGGTTGTCCTGCAGGTGGTGCTCCTTCTCTCTGTGCTGTGCCTCAGCACACCTTTGGCAAAGAGCAGTTGGGAAGAGGTATAACCTGCACATGCAATGGTCTCCAGTGTTTCAAGCCTGTACTGACTTCCAAGAGAATGAAGACTGCATTCTCCTTCCAGAAGCTGAAACAAGCAGCGCAGAGCTGGATTCCATGCATTCCCTCAAAATTAGGGTAAGCCTCTCAGTTTGACACTGCACTGAGTGTAGAAGGACAAGGCAATGAAGATGATTTTTTTTAAAATAACAACAACAGTGCTATCCATTAGAATATGTACTATCCATTATGGAACTGTGCATACAAAGAATTTCATACATAAAACTAGAAATAAGCATGAAAGGGTAGTGCTGAATTTTTTAAATAACACATATATCTAACATGAAGATCTACCCATAAAACATACCTGCAGTTGACTCTTGTAGCTTCTCTCTCTTCCTCTTCTTTTTCTTTCCCTATATAAGGCAAGAAAAAAAGGGGGGGGGAGAGACTTTTTTACATACCATAAAATCACCTTTCTTCCAAATACCTGTAATTTGTGAAAGTGTGATGTTCACAATGGCTTTTGATGCATTATCTCCACATTATTTTTAACAATTACATTCATTTAGGGTTTTTCTGACATAGCAAATTCAGCATCTCATATTTATATGATCCTCCAAGGATTATTCTTCTGACAGTTTTGTATAAATTCAGTTACAAAGAACCTCATTTCCCTTGAAGTTTCAATATGGTGCAGAAAGATCCTCTTCAAAACTGAACTCTAGGCTCCAGAAAGTGGCTTAAACTTTACTCAGTATTCAAGTGTAAGAGTACTTCTAGTAGAAATTTAAATTATGACCAATAGTACAGCGGCAAATTCAGGAGTACAGGATCCTTTAGGATCCTTTCATGTTAATAACAGCCACGCTGTCTCACCTTTTTTTGTTGCTGAGTTGATAATGAGATCCTTGTTAATGCCTTCTTCCACAACAAGAGACATCCCTAGGAGCCAATAAGCATGAAAGGGGAGCATTTTAGCTATTGAGAAGAGTCTTCTCAGTGGCTGACTGACATCCTTTGATTGTCTGTAATCAGTAGGAAAGGGCAAGGATGCATGTTAGAAGACTATTCTCAGTGGCTAACACGCTCTCCTTTCATGCTGATTGGTTCACAGGATACTAGAGACATAAGGACCCTGCTCCCAAAAACATAAAGGGTCTAAGACCCCCTGAAGCCCCAGACAACTACACCCAATTAACATTTCAAAGAATAAAATATCCTAGGTGACTACTTGCAAGAAGCAGAGGCCTTAAAGCTTATTTCAGAAAAAAGCAACCAGACCCAATTACTTTATTAGTCATAAACTAAAACACTATTTGAAGCTATGATTCAACTTCTAGACCTGTATTTGTAGGCCAAAAGCCCTATCCAGTTGCAATAAAGAGCGATAATTTGAAATGCTGCAATTTTTTTTCCAATTTAAAATGACTAATTTCTATAATGAACAGGGATATATTAATCTCTCCTGATTGCCACAAAACATTTTCGTCTGGGTGTTTGATAGAAAATGCTGCAAAACATTTTCCATCTAGGAAGAGATTGCAACTTTAAAGGGCAGACACCCTACTGAATGTTTTGAGCACAAACTCTCAATGTTGATATTTGAGGTTTGCACGTATGCTTGACTTCTAAGAGCTGGATAGCTATTACCCTCTTCCCTCCCATTTTAACATAATTCACAAAGATGGAACAAGACTCTCAAAACAGATTTAAGAACACACAAAAAGGTTTATTAAATGAATGTAGGTTATAGGCAAATGATTCTCTATGCTCTGAAGTTCATTGGAGCTTTTATGGAGCTTTACTTGAGGGCAAGTATATTTGCCTAATATTAACTAGGCATACTGGATTATGAATATAGCCAACTAAGGACTGATGTTTTTATGAATGCACAACACACTACATTTTCAAACTCAGCACCAGGTCTCAGATTAGGTTTAGGCTTCTCTTTGAATTCTTTATTTAGACGTGATCAAAGCCCACTCTTAGCCAATTCCGAGACAAATAGTTCTTCAACTATCATCAGTATTTTTTTTAAAAAAGGACAATGCAATTTTAATTAGCAAATGGCAAATATATTGTTCAACAATAACATAATCATCATTAGATTTGGGTTTGACTAGTTTTGCTTGATACAAGTTTTCATAATTAAATATCTATCATTTTTAAAGCAGCATGGACTAAACTTTATTATTTTACAATGGATCTACAGCTGAAGATGGATGCTCTTTTCAAGTCAAAATGTGATATTCAGTCCACATCCATTCTGCCTGCTTTAAAAAAATTAACTCCACACAGTTTTTATTCAAAGGACAAACTGACAGTTCAGATTAGTTCCAGGACAATCCAACAGGGTCTCCTTCAGAAGAGATTCATTGCTTGTGTATTTATTAACCATGTGATAAACATACGTCAAAAGAGTTATCAGGTGGGGAACATATGCGAGTCAGTGCTCACAAGTTTGCAAAGCAATCTACCACTTAATTGTCATTTTGATGTTACTTGTCACATGGTACAAAGCTGGACCAGAGACACACCCATGGCCAATTCAGGATCACTTTGAGATATTCAGAAGTAATTTAAAGAAAGGCAAAGAAATAAGAGAGCGATAACTCAAAGTGAACACAAGGCAGCCGCTGGGTCTCATGTGCCATCTGCTACCTCACCTCCTTAAGTTATAACTATCACAAATGCTAGCTGAAGAAAGTGTAAATAAGGGGCTTACATAGTTGTCCCTTGCAGACCAGCCTGGATAAAGCTGCATGTGTAGCTGCCTTTCTTTCCGAGCTAGTTCATAATATTTAGCTTGTTCTTCGCGGGACAATGCATGCCACTGCAAATAAACAGAGAAATGGATGTTGTGCTATAGTACAGAACATGCCATACATAAAGGACAGTACTAGCTCTAATTACTCTCATGTATGGAAACACACTCCTCCAATAACTCAGGATGTTCAATGGTAAAGTTTAAGAAAATAGCACCATATACACAAGACTTTATTTAAGTAAGAAGATACACCCATATGACTTCCAATCCAACTTTGTTGGCATACACATGATAGTGTTTAGGGATAATCCTCATGGAGGATGAGGCTATCAATGGCTACTAGCCATGATGACTATATTCTACCTCCAAATGCAAGGGGTGTATACCTCTGAATACTAGTTGCTGGGAAACATGTAAGGAGAGTGCTGTTTTGCTCTTGTCCTGTCTACGAGCTTCCCACAACCATCTGGGTGGCAACTGGGACAATAGCATGCTCAACTAGATGGTCCTTCTGTCTGATCAACCAGGGGTCTTCATATGTTCTTTAGGCTTTCTTGGCATTGAAAAATGATCACCATGTATGCTAATCCTTTTGTTGTTATGTGTCTTCAAGTCGATTATGACTTATGGCGACCCTATAAATCAGCGACCTCCAGCTGTGCTAATAACTGATACTGCAGCTATTGGCTACTAGCTGGTAACAGAGAAGACACTGATAGGGAGAATAAGGCTAGTTGACAACTAAAGATTGTGCAGAAAAATGAGAAGTTGGGCAGCGCTTAGCACTCAATTTAACATCAATTCTGTTTGGTAAAAAAAAACAGTCTTCCCGTGTCCCTTAATTTCCATCTCTCCTCTGCAAGACAACAATGGGATGCCACTTCCTGTTTCCTCTGCCAAAGAATGGCAGAGTAAAAACAAGCACAGTTTCAAAATGAAGGAAGTGATATCATGCTTTCTTCATGTGGAAACAGAGAGCCTTCCTTCAGGCTCCAAATTTTAAGAGCACCACAATTTCTCATGATAGCTGGAGTGCACTTACTTCCTCATCCTGTCATTCCGGTTCTTTGCATTTTCCTGTTGCCAAGATGGTGCAAGGTTTTGAATATTTCTGGTATTTTTATACTATACTGAGGAAACAGTGTGTATTTTCTTTATTTCTTGCTTCAACAATGAAAAGTTCAAACCTTTAAACTCTTCCAAAAAAAGTCTGGAATATTAAATTTGGCCATAAAATTTACTCTTAAATAAAATGGCTGGATTTTGGAATAAGATTATGCTTTTCATATGGAGTTTACAATCTAGATGGCATGCAAGGAGTTAAGTACTTATTTTGTATTTAAAGGAAATTAATTTTGGTAGATTCTTTTTTATGGTAAAGCAACAGATGATAAGCTGATGTTTGGAAAGAAAATGCATAACAAAAGCACAAAACTTTGAAAAAAAATGTCTAGACAGCAGATCTGAAGTTGCTATTAGAGCCAAAGCATTGGCTAGAGCCAGGCATAAATTTGGTGCTGGCATGATAGACAAACAGAAGTCATTTCAGTTCTTGGGAATGATGAAATGGGTACCATCTGAACAGACTGACTGGCAAGGAGAATATCTAATTGCTTTTTGCAAATGAGATTAATGATAGCAGTTGAAATTGGGGGAAAACAAAAATCAGGAGATATGGGCTTGGGGTAAGAAATGACTCCAGTTATGAACAAATAATTGTTTTAAAGTTAGCTACTTTCACTCATTTGTATGTATTCGTGTCCTTGCAAGGTCAGAAGCATCAGTAGCTCCTTTTATGGCCTCTAAGAAGCAATATAGGGGTCAACAGAATATCATTCTTTTCATCCCAGGCTATGGTCTAAAGGCACATGAGGCCAGCCCCCTGCTGAAGCTAAGCAGGGTCAGATCTGGTCAGTGCCTGGATGGGAGACCACCTGGGAACCATATGTAAGCCGCCGTGGGTTTCTATGATGAAAAGAAAGGTGGGGTATAAATGTAATAAATAAATAATCTCTCAAAAGAGTGGCAGGTATCTTCAGTCTTAGCAGGTTATCCCTTTTTCAGCCATTCTTTACATTGGGAGTGTTTATTCTGCAAAGACATCTTTCCCAAGCACAGACACTCCAAGAATGGATGGTTACCAATATTTTTATTATTACACTTACTACTATATTATTCAAGAACTGAACCTTTCAGTTAAATGTTTCAAAACCCATTCTGATTAACTGGCATTTCAGGACGCCATTCTGCGCTTGAGGTTGTTCCAGCACAAGGCAATTTTTAGAACAAGTGAACTGCTGTCTCTGTGTGCATGCACACACAGCCTTCTCCCAGCCACATCAGCTTTTGCTTTCAAGAAGCAGCCAGTTCTAGCCCCAGCAGCTGCCTGTCAGCTGTTTCATAGCAGGCAGTGAGGGTAGAAGCTTACTGCGTCCAAGAGCCAGACACCAGGGAACAGGCAAGGGAGCCAACAGGGGATAAAACTGAAGCACAGAAGGCTCACAGTTTTTCAATAAAACCTAGAAATCGAGGTTTGGAGTCTTCCAGAGGAAATCATTTTTTGAAGATTATATAAGTTTCTCTGAATCTAAGTTTTCTCACCAATGTGTAATATTCTGAACAAGTTGCATGTTATTACCCAACATTTTAGCATCTCCTGGATTTCTCCCTTATTTCATTGTTTGTTGTTGATTAACAATTATACATGTGCCCAGATCAAATTAATTAATTGCACGGGATTGATTAGGGTTTAGGAGCAATCAAGAACTTTGTAAACATATAGCATAGCTAATACAGGTCTCTGTACTATTGTACAAACAGTACTTAAATGTTCTATCAATTTATTTGATAAGTGAAGTTGAAAAAGGGTTGGGGGCAGCAACATTTCAACATTTTAAACCAGAACTCACCCTCTTAATATGTGTACTGAAGTCATTTTGGAAAGAGGCTTCACCAGAAGTCTGGACAGATTCCCATAGTACCATTCTTTCACCACTACCACAACCCCCAGCTACAAGATAATTTCAGTTTTGCACCATCTGCCACTGAGTTCAAAGTTTGGCTTTTAGCAGATCATTGCAAATGCTAGAAAAGTTATATTTGATGTAGCATGCCAATAGTCAAATCCTCTTGTGGGCTGGCAGATGTACATAGCCAGCTGACCTCAGGCTAAAGTGACTGTGTACAAACACAGGCAAGACTTTTCCTTCAATCATATCCTCAGAAGGCAGTATGAGTAAACAGCCTATTTGTTGCCCTATAATTATATCTACATAAAATGGGCTGAGCGACAAGTCCAGCATGTTTCCCACTTCCTTGGACAGTCTGTTTTTAGCAAGTTTGGTTTTTGACACTAATTAAACATTTGGTGGCTGGAAAAACCAAAACACGATGCATGTGGTGTTGAAACAAATTGTGTAAATGCCCCCTCTATTGCTAGCCAGAATGTTGGAATAATCATTCTCTGTTCCTCTTTGTCAGACTATGTGCAACACTATAGAAATGCAGCTTAAAGTTAAGAGAGAAGACTGATGTAATATCAAATGAACAGGTCCTTTGGCTGTGAGATGAGCCCGATAAGGGGCTTCCTCCAGGCTTAGCAACTGAGATTGCAGACATGCACTTCAACAAACTGAGCATTTACTCAGCAGTCAGTCATGTTCCACAGCCAGCTTGTGTAGCAAGCTTTCAGAACAGTTCCCTTCACCCACCATAGCTTGAAGCTGGAGAGCATTGGGAAATTTTGATTGAATTCAGTGGAGTGCTTCCAAATTGGCCCCACTACCCTAAATGTCATGTTTGCCTTCATCTAGGAGGGCTATTGAGTGTTTGACCTATATTACAGATCCAGAAAGATATGCATATAAGACATGTGGAAGTTTATTTTTCATACCCCCCCAAAATCTTCAAGCCACTCTTTAAACTCCTGTGTCTCCCAAAGTGGTTTGTTTCACAACACGAGTGTAGCAGACAATACATTAATGCTGTTTTGTCCCTTAAATTCCTCTTAAAATCCCACAACTAATGTGGACATTTGGCATGAGAAGTTTTTAAAAGGTTTTGAAGGGGCAGCTTCCTTGGAACAAAATCTGGATGTACTAATACCTTTCTGTAGCACAACTACAGTTGTCTACCCAAAAAGACACTACTCCAATTCCTGCCTAGGTACTATCCTTTGTAATTCATTATTAAACACTGAGACCAATCATGGAATAAAGGACACAGGAGCTAGCTTGGGAGATAAGGTAATTGTAGTGCAGAAAGCTCTCAAAATATAGACAAGGGCTTAAGTTAATTCAATGTTTGTGAAAACCAGAGTAAGCATTTTCTGTCCTATGGCACATTTAGACAGCATAATAATAAAATACACAGACCATGCTTTGATGGAACCCAAGCAATAAACTTTGTAGTATTCTTTGCAAATAGATCCTTAATCACTCTGACGCCAAGCCTCATTTGTAAAGCCAAGGGTTTAGGTAATTGGCAAGCACAGCTCAAGCTACAGAAATATCAGAGGAGAAAGAAAACTCAAGACTTAAAATGAAAGTCTCAGTTTGTAATTGCAATGAAAGAGAAGTCATATTGTTAAAACTCTGAGGCAGGTACTTCCCCACCACCTCTACCTCTGGACTACTGGCAGCAACCTCCACATTAAGATCCCAGATGTGCAAAGCCAGTCCATCCCACTCAGCCACATTGGCCACCCCAGTTGGGAGACACATGAAATTAAATTCACCCCCTTATGCATGCAAAACATATGCTTTACCACAAGAGCCCACACTTTATCGTTTGGCAAGACTACTTGCTTTTAATTAAAATTGCATCATATTGCCCTCACTAGCCAATAACTACATAGTCGATGAGAGTACTGGGGGGGGGGCGGCTGGTGGATAACACATAGAACATGCATACACACAAACACAGTGTTCTGTCATACCCTTCTACCAAGGATCTGGTTGATAGCTGCACTTTCTTTCAGAGTACACTCTGCTACAACATTTGCTCTCATCTCTTTCATGTACAACATGAAAGCATTCAGAGGTTTCTTAATGTGAGGTCTTTTGGGCTCTAGTTCTTTCCGCTGTTCATGCTGAGGTTTCCTAAAGGTAGTACGAGGAAAGGAAATACAAAAAGAGCAATTGTTACCATTTTCAGTTTCAAGCGTGAAGGGGGGATACTTTATGCCTTCATTTCAGATGATCAACTATTTTCCCGCCACCTTCATTACTGAGCAGCTATGCTAGATTGGGTATTACACATTTTGGACATATGGAGAGAAAAGTAAGCACACTTGTTATTTCCTAAGGCGGGGTTTTTCAAACAGTGGGCCAGGACTCAGCAGTGGCCTTGGGCCACTTTCAGGTTGGGCCTCAGTGCCACAGGCCACCCAGTGCCTGTTAGCCATGCCATAGCCTTTTGGTTGGACCAGTGCTAGCACCGGCAACTCCTTTCATGCTGAGTAAAGGTGGCCAGGAGACAGAGGTGTTAGGTCTTCTTCCTCTGAAGGGAAAGGTCCAGAGGAGGTGTTGAAGGAAATGAGAAAGACATGAAGAAAACTGAGTTATGGGGCTCCTTGTCACAAGGAAAACACTATGGGAAAGAATTTAGCAATTTCCAAAAAATGTGTCATTGTTAGCTGATTATGTTAAACTCTCCTTACATCTGCCACCATTTAGTGACTGATGGAGGCCCACAGTAATTGTCTTCAAGCAGAGGCTGGACAGCTATCTGCGGGAGATGCTCTAGCTGTGGATTTCCTGCTGTGAGCAGGGGGTTGGACTCGATGGCCTACAAGGCCCCTTCCAACTCTATGATTCTATGATTCAGTCATCTCAAGTAGGCCCTGGAAGTAGAAAATTTGAGAACCCTTGTTCTTAGGGGTTGTTGACTGGCAATCTTCCCCTCTGCATTCTGTCAGCAAGCCTTGGAGCCATTTTCAATATCACAATGTTCACTCATAAATCATTTCCAGGATTTTTGGCATATACCCAACGCCTGATTTGTGTACACAGAAAGAGAGCAAAAAGCACAAGTCTTTCCAATATTACTATTTTAATCTAATATAAATTGAATAAATATTAAATTTTGATCAGAGAAATAAGTAATTTGCAGATTAACTCCCATAAATAGCAACGCTAGAAACAGCACTCAGTAAGATGCTAAGGAACAAACATTTGTTGAAGTCTCAACTTAAAAAACTCCAAAACCTAATAATCTTGTGTCACCCCTAAATGAGATGACTGATGCTGCTTCCACCCAGCCCCTTTAAAACATGCAGGATGCATCTACTAGACTTGGATTCATTAGCTTAAAGTAGGTGGAAGGGCAATAACTCTAATCTATTTTAGAAAGAAACAATATCCAGAAATTGTACACCTGTTCTACAAATTAGGGATACATATTATGCATTTAACACTCAATTCTCATTCATCTTGATTATAGGGTTCAATTCCCAAAAGTCACATTTTGCCATGTTTGGAAATTTTGTCACTGAAGTGGTCCTAGGAATGGGTCCATCTATTTTTGGCCTGTGTTACTTTTGCATAATTCCATAACTTTCATATTTCCCATAATTCAATTCTATTTCTACATTAACATGGATTTTAAAAAAATCAACATATGTATTTAATATTTTAATATGAATGTATATTTTATCCCCTCACAGTATCTTAGCCTTTACTTTTCTCTCACGTTTCCCATGCAGTTTTCTGAAACTCAGGAGTCCTTACCATATATCAGTAACTGACAGTGTGTGGAGAAGGGTGGGTGCTAACAGATCAGGGCCCGAGGCAGTGTTCCTTATAAGCCCCCACGGAGCTGTTGGTAAAGGACAGCACCCCTGCAGAGAGAGGGAGGACCAGAAGGAACAGCTAGAGGGAGCTGTGTCAGTTTGCTGTTTGTTACCACTGCACTTTGCAACCTCTGCTTCACTACGGGACTCCTGAAATCTAGTGTTTGTGCCTCTGGCCTAGCAGTTTCCAGCAGGTCTCCCGCTGAACTATGCCATCTGCTTGGACTGGGAGATACAACCTGGACTCCTGTGGGGGTGGGGTCGCCACTGAAGGGGGTGACACCAAAGGGGAATCGCTTTTGGGTCAACCACTCTGGAGGTGGCACGAGGCCCTGTCCCCTGCTTGAGAGAGAAGAGGACCATCTGCTTTTTAACATTTGCCTATCGGAGCGGAAGACTTTTCTGTTCTGACAAGCTTTGGGGAACTGACTGCAAGGGCTATTAAACAGGGTGTTGTTTTTACTGATTTGTACTTTATGTATGTTTTTTAATCACTATGTTTTAAATGGTTTTGAATTTTATAGTTAGTTTAATTACCTTTTAATTATAACCTGCATATTTTAACAGTATTTATATTAATTTTTGTAAGCCACCTTGAGTCCCAGTTCTGGGGAAAAGACAGGGTATAAATGAATAAAATAATATAATAATAATAAAAGCACAGGTGCCTGCAATCAGGAACAGATGAGTCAGGCTTGGCTGGCTCCTCTAGGAAGCTATACTCTCTTGCAGAGCCAAGCTTCCCTGCAAGAACGCCACAGGAAGAGGCGGCAGGCAACAGATGTTAACGTGCACTACTCACTCTCTACCTGTGCAGATGGTCCAGGCTTCCTCTCCCTCTGTTGCTGCTGGAGGTGGGTGAGTGCTAACAGCATCAGAGCATTAAATGTTTTCATAACTAGTTACTTCTACATCTCATATTTCCTCCTTTAGATTTGAGACATTTAGAAATACCAAATACTGTCATGATATTTAGATATAGTTCCAACACCTTCCCCTGGGAATATGCAAAGAGGAGAGAGACCCACAACACATTTTTGCCATGCTTGCTCAAATTCACAGGCACTGCAGGCATTGATAAAAGATTAAAGACCAGAGAAAAACTCACACATGCATTAAGTCGCTGTCTGTGTGTGGAAGTTCTTGTTTGACTTGAGGTGTTACAATAGCTGGGTGAGGAATTCCAGTTGTGTGGGGTCCTGGAGGACCAGGGATCATATGGTGTGAAAACCTACAAAAAAGAGAAGAGTGCAATCTTCTTCATAACAGCAGCTTGAACAGAATATACAATACTATAAATTCATCAAGACAGGCCTAGGAGGCAATTCATTAATACCAAGCTCGCAGTTAAGATACCATGATACACCAATGTGTGAAACAATTATTTGGCTAAAATGTGTGTGTCATAAATAGGGTTTTTACTCTTCTGTTATCTGTGGCAAAATCATAGTTTTCAGAATCCTCACAAAGAATATGGGATTAGACAGATGGAAATTTAATATGACCTATAATTTCAAAGGCATAAAGCAGTAACCAAAAAAACTGTTTCCACACAAAGTATAAAATATATTTAGTTATCCACCACCAGCCAACAAAAAGTAGGAATTGTCATGCAGAAAATTAAAAGCTCTAACAAAGGTGACTTGTGTATCTTTTATAAAAGGACATAAAAACCTGTCTTCATAACTGGGCACAGGTATGATCCCATACTCCAGCCAATATTTCATCAATCTTACTTGATCATATGTGAAGCTTTAAGCCCATAAGGACCCCACAAGAAAAAAAAAAGAATTTGATCAGGTGTCTTGATTGATTTCCCTAGGCACAGATCCAAATCAGTAAATCAGTGTATCTCCACTGGGAGAGCTCATACTAATAAATTGCATGAAATACTTAAAATAGGAATATTGGCATTACTGAACTAGTTTGCCACTTTCTCTCTGTGGCTTCTTTAACTCCTCATTCTCTCTGCCTGCTTGAAACATGTTGGTAACTTAACCAGCTGCACAGTCCATCAAGAAACTTCATAGAAATTAGCACAATTCTAAAGAGAGCAGTAGAATAGTTTTAAATGGTGGCTTGTACAACTGGGAATTTGTGATGGATTGTATCCCTAAAGAGGTATAAAAACAGTGATTAAATGATAGCAGTGCATGTAAAGACATGTGATAGAATCCACACCTAAACAGCAAATTTGAATGCTTGTGTAAATCAGTAGTGTTTTTTTTACATCTATAAAATATGCAGTAGTTCACTGAAATCTTAGGGTACACCAAGCACAGTATGTAGAGCCCCTTTCCATAGTGCAGAAACATGACATAAGAGGTGACACAAAAGTGTGTCATTGCCAAGTCCCAGTTAGTGCTGCTTGCTTGCACCAACAATAACACCCATTCATACACCACTATTACAGATATAACCATGTGTACACAGCTTCTGTTGCCTTTATTTTAAAACAGATTTGGGCTTTCAAATTCTTTTGAGATGCTGCAATCTATATTAAAAGAATGAAATATGCAGAGAAGGAGGAGGGAAATCATAGTGACTGGTCAAAACAGCAGCCATTTTATACTGTGACTATATTCACATGATTCAAAATGGCAAACACCAATGGAGTTTGAATGACTATCAGGTCATTTATTTTACTACATTTATATCCCACTTTTCCTAGGGTTACCCACAGTATACTTAGGGTTTCCAAGAAGTCTCCTATTCAAGAACTGACCAAAGTCCTGCTTAGCTACAGGTAGGCTGCTGTAACATGTGCCTTTAAACTAACTTTCCCCAGCCTGGTGCCCTCCAGATGCTTTGGATGACAGTTCCCATCATCCTTGACCATTGGCCATGTTGGCTGGAACTGATGTGAGTTGTAGTCCAAACCATCTGTAGGGTACCACTTTGGGGAAGGCTGCTTCAGATTATAGCCCTGGCTATAAGCTGCAAATAATTAGCATGTGATGATGGCAAGCTGTATATACACAGTATATTATATATAAAAAATGCATCTTAGCTGACTAGAGGAGGGGCATAGCAAGCAGAGGCATACACCGGGATGCAAGCAGAGGAACAAACTGCCACTCTGATTTCAGCAGTTACTCCTCAGCCAGTCATTCCTCACCTAGACCTACCTTGACATGGAAGTGTCGACTGAAAGTGAGGATGGGTAGGGCTGCCTGAATCCACTTGAGATGGGATATACAGGCTGACCTTGCCTGAGGTCACAGAAGAAAGGAACCCATCAATAATACTGTAACAGAAGTGAGTCTGCCTTTTACCAAACACCAATGAATTGAAAAGCCAGGTAGTAATGAAAGTATATTGTATTCTAATTCAGAGTTCTACAGTTTCCCTACAGAGAAAGTCGTCCACCATAGATTTCCGGAACATTAATTTCAACTGGATAATCTTAATACTTTCTATTAAATGGATTAGAATAAACTAGAATTTACCTTATGATAAGGGGGGGTATTTAACAGTAGCCATTTACTCACCAAGGAAATCCTGGGAACTATAGTTCTATGAGGAACAGGAGGGGGTAAAGATATCTAACAGAATCCTCAGTAAACCACAGTTCCCATGATTCTTTGAGGAATGTCATGGCAGTCAAACTGATACAAAATGGGCTGTGAACACACTAGTCACCAGAGCAAAGCATTTCCATTAGCCTCACCTGGAAGGGGGGACAGGTTGATCTGCTGATCAGTTGCAAAATGTTTTTGAAGCTCATTAAAAAAAATGCCTTCAAACTGCTCCCACCAGGTTTCACAGTAAAAAGGGGACTAGCGTCATGTGTCCCCATTTTCTGGAACCAGCAGAACAATTAGCATGATTTTGCCTTCATATAAGCTTGTAATGAGGATAGGCTCATAGTTCCATTGAAGCTAATGGATGCTTGTCTGTCAGTCTGCATTAAAAATTGAGAAGTCTTACCATGGTATTGAATATTTTTCCAAAAAGTGTTAATTAAATCAGCATCTCCTGAAGAACATGAATTTGACATTTAGGCCACTTCAGGGGTGTGGCAGGATATCATTCCGAAGATTGTATGGGAAGGTAAATCTCCATGTGTAGCAAAAAGAACATTAGCAAGGCCTAGATACTAATGAGGGTTAATTTTGCTAAACACATTACCAGGATTCAAGAATACAGCATTCATTTTTACCATACAAACTAACTAAATGGGAAGAAGAGATTAAAATGCCACTAGTATGGCATTAAGAGAAAATAAGATAAAAGGAAAAAATAGATAAGGTATTAAAATCAATTGAGATTTTGTTTTGCAGATGTTTGTTACAAATGGAACAACACTCTTATTCTAAACCTCTCACAACTTACATCAGTCTTTTATAATGAAGTACTATGTTTTTATGATAACCCAGGAAATATTTCAATGTGTCATAAAGATGGCTTAGAACATGTATACAATTTATATAAAAATGGAAATGTCTCCACCTATCAGGAGGTCATAACTAAAACAGAAGGTCAAAATCCATCGGAACTGGATTATTTACAAGTATATAGCATTTTATTAACATTAAAGAAAAATCACGCAATACATAAACTTAGGATAAAGGATTAATGGTAAAAGTATACATTTCTTCAAATGTACAGAATAACATTTGGCTTTTAGCAAAAGTGGTTGGATGATCTGGCTGAACCAATCACTAAAGAAGAATGGCGTAACAGAATGGTTATATTAAAAATCTTGCAAGAAAAGCTATTCAAACAACATTTAAAGGAAAACTTTACAAATTACAATTTCAGTAGTACTTGACCTATTCCTGATTGAAGAAAATGTATAAATTTAAAGAGGACAGATTTTTGGTAATGTTAATTTTTGGGAGCTGACTTGTTACATATGTTTTGGACTTGCCATTGAATATTTAGTTTCTGGCAAAAGTGCTAGTACTAATATAATGGCCTACAACATTCCTAAAACACCTAAATGGATACTCTCTTGATATTTCAATGAGATCATAAATGAAGAGGAATTGGATTAGTGACTACTCTTTTATCTGGTGCTGGATTGGTTATCATTGCTAATTCGAAAACGTAAAATCATTGGACCTCTTTCAGTGGATAGCAGAATTTGTGAAGCAACACTCTTAACTAAACTTACCTATAACAGAATGGACAGAGAGGGATCAGCCCCCATTAACTTATTGAAATACACACCACACACACACACAGGTTAAAGATAATGTCAAACCTTATTCTTTATTCCAATTAATATATATATATTTAGCAAATATATTCATTATAGGACAATTAACTATTTTAACAATTTTGTTAAATCTCTTCTTATTGGATAAATATAAATCTTTAGGTATAGTTGATGGATATTAGCAAACTAATTGCATTTTTTATATTTATAATTTCTATATTGTAGTCTGCTATTGTTTACAATTATTTGAAAAAGGCCACTTCAGGGGACTGGCTCCTGACTCTGACACAGTTTTCTCAAATCACAATCTGGGACAGATTTCTCTTTGCATTGTCCTCTAAGTCTGACAGATCAGTTCCTGAAACATCCAACAACACACACACTTTCCCTGGGACCTCTACTCCACAGTTGCTAACATTGGTTCTAGTACTAGGGATGGATAGATCAAATCTAATGCCATCTCTATTTCTCTTTCAGTGCGGTGTCTGACCTTGTCCTCTTGCAGCAGTACCGAAAGGAAAGTTTCCAGACTAGCACTGAGCTAGTAAAAAGAGAGAAGCAGGCACTCAAAGGAGATATGGCACATTCAGGCTGTGAGCACATTGGTCGCCTAATGTAACACATTTTCATTGGCCACACCTGGAGGAGGAACGAGTTGAATGGCCGACCAGTTGTGAAATCTCTTGAGGCAATTTTTTTTAAAAAATGCACTCAAGCTGATCCCACCAGATTTTATGGTAAAAAGGGGTGGGGTTTGACTAGCATCGTGTGCTCCCGTTTTTAGAGAGGAGAGGTAGAGAGACGCACTGGAACCGGCAGAACAGTAAGTATGTCTCTGTCCTCAGACTCCTGTAATATGGTAGGTTTGTGCACACCATGGAAACAAGCAACAGCAGGATCCACACCAATTGCAGCTAAGGTGATCAATAAATTTCTGGTTTTGCTTGGCTTTTCCTCTCTCTTCAAGTAATTGAAGACACTGAGCCAGTTTATTATCTTGTTGACCGCATCACTTTTCTACAGTCTACTAAAATAAACTCTCCTGAATTTGGTTTGAAAATATGGTTATAGTCCTCATTTTGTGCTAGCTTCCATGAAAGGATGGTTCACGTAAGAAGAGTTAAACATGTATTTGTACTTGAAGATGCATGTATGCAAGCAAGCTGAGTGCAAAACATGAATCTTAAGAGAAAGAACACACACACATAATCCCTAATTCTTTGGTTTGAAATTCTAGTCTTCTTCAGAATGCCATATCCCACTAGCACAAATTGATTCCTTCAAATACTTTGAACTTTTTCTGCTTAGTTTACATTGTCTTTTCCTCCAGTATGCATTGATGCAACTTCTGAGCAGGATTTAACACACTTAAGTAACAAAGTTCAGAGAGAATAATTGATCTACCCTTGAAAGACTACGCTCAATTCTGTTCCAGCAGAGCTATTGATTGACAGATTTAATGTTTTAAGAAACTGGCATTTCCAAAGCTATTGGCCGTTTATTATGCTCTCCGTGACAGTCTTCACACTTACATAGAGCTCAGTGCATGTGCAGTAGGGAGCTCCAGTGCACCAGAGGGGTGTGTGTGTGAAAAGAAATCCAAATACCAATCCTATAGCAATTGTTTAGTTACAGCAGAGCACTAAATAGTGATGTGTGCTAGATTTCATCATTTGTGTTTCCAGCATTTTTCCTGATTCACCCTCCTTGCAAAAATATCCACATCAAGAAAGCATTTAAAATAAATGCCATCGCTTAAGAGCTGAAAAGAAGCAACATAAAAATGGACATCCGACAGCCTGCTCTTACACATCCTCTTCTAATTAGAAGGTCATTTTGGAAAGTTGCAACCATTGTTGACTCATGATGCAGACAGCCATATGTTGGAAAATATCTAGGTAAGCTAACTCAAAGATTGGGGTCCAATCCAACAAAGTGTAGAGAGACAACAGCCGTGGAATTTTCATGTCTAAAGTGTTTTATCATCTCTGGCAAAATGGCAATATGGACATTCCCAGTATAACAAACCCCAAAGAAGTGTAGTGACTGCCAATTGTCAAACCCTAAATAATAGGAAGTTTTAGCTCGTTGCACTGCAAATAATACTTTTTTATTGTTCACAACTGAATCACTCTGACAATGCAATTGATTATATGACTGCAAGAAGCTTAACTGAAGGTAAATATACATAGTCACTCTGTAAGGAACCAACATCTCTTTTTCAATTCTGATTCCACCATGAACATGGTGAATGGTCATCTGAAGTTTGATCTGCTGATGCTTCCTGAAGTGGGATGACAAGTGCCATAACCCTTCTGCCACATGAACAGTGCAGTGAACAAATAAATTGCAATTATTCAGCTGTGAGAGGGCACTTGCATATGTTCAGTGGCAACTCATATACATACTCCAGCGCTGAACACTGCAAACATTCAGAGGAAAAGCCTTGCAAGCCCTGTACCAAATAAGCCATCCTAAAGGTACCATACCAGAATTCAGTAAATACAAACCCTACAGTTTGTGAATTGTACAGTTCAGTACACTGCTTATAAACAAACTTACTTAGAACATTTTTTCACTCCAAATATTCTCAGAAAGCCATTGGTATCTGTATGTGAATCCTTGTTACAATCAATTGTTATTTTGTTATTTAATGTTTGGTATTTCATGAACACCTACTTGTAAAAAATGTAAACACACGTAAGAGACATTTCTCAAGCCCAGAAAGGCTGCAAATTTATTATTATTATTATTATTATTATTATTATTATTATTATTATTATTATTATTATTATTATTAAAAACCAAACAATTATACAAGCACACACAAATTTTCTTCAAAAGCACCAGGAGGTTCTTACCAGCCAAGAGGTGGGGTTATTTGCCCAACACCACCAGGAGACAAGGGATAGAAAGTGGGGATATCAGGACCTGGAGGATGTCTGGACATGCCTGTTAAAAAGTATAGAGTGCAAGCTGTCATTCTGGCCAACAAATTATAAACTACTATGGTAAAAAGAAATACAGCCAACTCATCTCTAAATTCAAAACAAAAAACACACATGACTCAGATTATTTCATCAGTCCAGGTTATGAATGCTGAAATACCTCCTTTTTTCCTAAGAGTTATCTCTACCTATTTCACAGCAATAGGATGATTAGGACTGAGATGGATGGGCTCTCATTCAAACCAAAGGCATACACAGGATGTAGGAAATATTTAAAACTAGTGTGCAGCCTGCCAAAAAATTGCTTAGGTGCTAAAGTTAGGGTATGATCTGGGTGGGAAACATGCTTGCTATAGCTATAGTGTGGAACAGAGGTTTGGACCCCAAGAGGTGAATCCAGATATTAGGGGTTGGATCCAGACTGAGTTGTACACACTTAGGTACCATGTAAATTAAGGGACTTGAGTTGTTACTAGCTTGTCATCTAAATTCAACTAACTTAGCTTGGTTTATTTATTTATTGATTATATTTCTATACCGCCCAATAGCCGAAGCTCTCTGGGCGGTTTACAGCATGGTTCCAACTGTGTCTCTGCTATGGGGAAGATGGAAATATTGATGTAATTATGCCATAGACTACTAAAATCACATTTTATATGGGAACAGATTAAAAACTACCATGTCATTCAGTGAAACAGCCACAGATGCTATTATCTGAAATTAAATTAAATTAGTGATTTTACATGCCATAAAGTGTCAGTATCTAGCAAATATGGGTAGCTACCTAAGGCTTACTGATGTTTGTAAAACCCTGCTAATCCAAGCCCCAGATCTGGTGTGATCAGCTAGATACCAACTCATAGAATACATTTTATATTCCTGAGGGACAGCTATATTCGTATGTTGCAACAAAAACTTGTACATCATAAGAAAATCTTACATCACCTTAAAGGCTACTCTGTTTATTGTGGCATAAGCTTTCATGGACCAGAACACACTTTGTCAGATATACTGCATCCTTAGTGGGTAAGCATATATACCCCCCTCCCAAGTACAAAGAGAAGAGTGTGTGCTTTTCTAAAGAAAAGTCAAAGGGCAAGCACTAAAAGAGAAAGTAGTAGGTGAATCACAGCACCATGAAGAACACAAATGAATTCAACATCTCACCAAAATGGATGTAACCCATTGATTAGTGGACACTGATAATGAATAGGCATAGCAATTTCAATAGCTTAAATGCACACTTAACAATTGCTTTCTGGAGTTATCTACCAATTCCCAGGATTTGCTCAGAGTAAATTCCAGAGTGTCAAATTTGCTAATCTGACACATTCATCATATTTGAATCTTACACTGGACTACAGGGACTCTACAATCTCGTGGGACCATAAGATGTCCTGGGAACTGAAATGCTTCCCCCACTGGTATTCAAGCATTACCATTTTTAATGTCCAATTGGCATCCATTTATCTTTTGCATTAGTTACAAACTTATTTGATTTATGGCAATTGTAGGAGGACATTACTAGCCAATTATACCATTTTAGAAGATATGCAGATGAACGAGCCCTTGATTTTACAGCTATTGTTGTTTGGTCCCATGATAATGTTGCCCGCGTACATATGATAACAAAGATGCCACCAGGATTTGTATCTCCATCAAGTGACCTTTGGTTGCTTGACATTTGGTTGACATTTGGGTGCTTCAGACTGGGGTGCTATCTGTTAAGAAGTCTCATGAGGAGAAATGATCATCTTCTGGGATGGGGTATAGATAAGAAATGGCATTCCATTACCTTTCTGCTAGGTCTGTCCCATAGGAGACGCCTAGGTAACTGACTTGTTTTTTTCACTTTCCCAAGTGAGCACTTCCACTTAGGAAGTGTGCGCTTTACATGATGTAATTAGAAGTGGTAGTCTCTAACCAAAGGAATGAAAAAAAATGCAATTTCATCGTAGGCCTTGGCAATAGATAATGGATTCTGTGGTATGACCTGGATGGTAGCTAGAAGCATATAGGTATGTCAGCAAACTGTAGTTTCTCCAAGAATAGACTCCACTTAGTCAGACACCTGTACTGTGAGAATGTCAATATCTTAAACAGGGTAATTTAGTTTGTGCACTCAGGATACCAGCTAGAAGATAATCCTGGGTGTGCCTGTGTAGATTTGTTCCTGAACTTCTATAGGAAGTTTTTCAACAAGTTGCATGAAGATAGAAACACTCTATGTGAAAGACCAATCTATATTGAAACCATCAGGAGGTGTCCATGCATTAACTCTTTTCCAGTGTTGAGACAATAGTTGTTCCGTGATGCAACTGAAGAATTCCTTGAGTTACGGATGGTAGAAATAAGCTTCCAGGTCACCGTAAAACTCTAATCACACACATGGATGTTATGGAGCAGAAAGAGAGTTTCCAAGATAAGGCAAGGCTCTTTTGCCTAAACCACTGTGAGACTGGACAGATTAACAATACAGCTGAGTGAGAAAAGGGCATCACTGTCGTGGGCACTTGCAGCATGAAAGAGTTTTGTTAGTAATGTTCTTTTTTATAAAAAAGCAAACTGTATAATATATATGAATTGCTTCATTTTGGGAAAGACTTGCCAAGCACAAGCTTGGGTCTTTATGTAAGGCTCTATTCCTGAGAGTTCATTTTCAATCCTCACTAGTTTGCTGTACAGCATAGCAGCATAGAAAGCAGCATCGTATCAGGTCAGACCATTGTTTCATCCAGCTCAGTATTGTCAACAGTGGCAGCAGCTCTTCAGGGTTTCAGACAGGGGACATCCCTAGCCCTACCTAGAGAAGCTGGGGATTGAACCTGGAAACTTCTGCATGCAAATCAGAAGTTCTTTCACTGAGCTATGGTCCTTTCCCAGAATGCATATCAGATGTGATTCAGTATTCATTTATGCTTTGGTTAGTATTGCCCAATCTTGCCCAATATTTATATGTAATACTTATACATATAAAGACCATCTTGACTTTGCCATTGACCACGTCAACTTGAATTTTTCTTGTTGTGACCTGCCTTGAGATAGGTTACTATGGAAAGGCAGCATACAAATAAATCATGATGGTGATGTATCTGATGGTGCAGAAACTGATTCACACAAGCTCATGCCACAAGACCATTTTTCTTTTACATTGTATGGTTAATTTTCTGATTAAAAAGAAAAAGAAGAGGAAGGTTACTGCCCATAAGTCAGGGGTGTGGAACCTCTGGCTTGCCAAGATGCTATTGAACTTCCATCATCCCTGGCCAGTGGCTATGCTGGCTCAGGGGAGTTGGGAGTCCAACAACACATGGAAGGCCACAGGTTTCTTACTTTGCCATAAGTGATAAGATAGAAGTATTTGGGGAAGCTTAATTGATTTCTCTCTGAAAAGTTCCACTGAAAATAAGCCTTGAGAAATAGTTCAGAATGACACATCTATGGAAGGGCTGAGAGAGGAGAGAAACAACAGTTCTCAGATAAGCAGCAGACCAGACTTATTAGATTAGGTAAATTGCTGCTTGTACATTTTCTGTGGTTCCCTTATGATTCACAGATTTTGGAAACTTGCTGCCACAGAGGATCAGCGGTTAATTAAGAATCATTTTCAGGCCTGTAATGGTCACACTTGATATGATTCATTTGGCTTCTGATTGTCACTCCAGCTCCAGCTAAGCTCCTCATAGCTGACTCTTGTGGGTGCCAAGGTCAATCTTTTGTACTGGTTAGTATTTTTTGCAGTGGTGTAAGACAGTCCCACTGGAAATGATCCATCAACTCACATTCCCAAGAACATAAAAATGCTACAAACTCTAAAAACCACCTCAAGGATTAAAGCTAATCGTAGTCCCAGATGAGCACCATGGTTTTCACACTCTACCTAAATCTCATACCCCAAGGAGGCAAGCAGAATTATGGTCACAGAGACCATTAAGCCATTGATTTATTTAGTGTATTGAAGAACTGATGCAAAAGTCACAAGCCTTTTTTACATGTAAAGTCCTCTATACTAAGTGAGAAGAAATATAAGTGACCCTGCCATTTTGAAAATGTCTGGCTACATCAAAATTCAATACTATAACAA
Source organism: Rhineura floridana (assembly GCF_030035675.1). Lineage (NCBI taxonomy): Eukaryota > Metazoa > Chordata > Lepidosauria > Squamata > Rhineuridae > Rhineura > Rhineura floridana. The sequence continues at coordinate 92,334,268 of NC_084488.1, read as the reverse complement.
ACAACAGGCTTTCAGCTAATTATCTGCCTGTTTACACCAAAGAAGCAGGCAAGTAACTTATTGCCCCCACTCCTGTTTCTTGATCATTTTAAACATCTGGACTTTGGTCTACTTTACCTCCTATCCCATCAATTGCACAAGTGATGGCCACAATTGTGGCCTGCCTATTCTCTCCATTTTATCCTCACAACAACCCTGTGAGGTAGGTCAGACTGTGAGGTAGGTCAGTGACTGGCCCAAGGTCACCCAGTGTGGATAAAAAGAATTATTCGCCTAACTCTGTATGTGTGTGTTTATTTTTAATGTTGTTTTAGGCTACTTAGATGTGCAGCAGCCAAGGCCAGCACCTTGTAGGCATTTTTTAAATGAAGTAACTGAAATGTAATTGTAGTGATTACTTTTGAGAAAAAGTAATCAGTTACTTTCAGAGCAGTTGTAAAGGTAATTACTACTTTTTGGGCAATGTAATTGTAACTTTAATTTATTACTTTTTAAAAGTAATGTTCCAAGTTCTGGCTATAGGTATGTTCTTAAACTGCAAGGGTTTTTTGTCTATTAGTGAATATTTAATGTGATGGATGTGCATCTCCAATCACAAATCTACAGACACGCTGCAGACCACCTGAATGCAGCTTGTGGGACCACAGTTTGGGAACTTTTGGATCATGGAATGTTTTATGTCACTATTTCAACACATTTACTCCATCAGCATTTATGATACCATCTATTTGCAATGAGAGTTCAAATAGTCAGCATTTGAGGGTGGGGAAAAGGAAGGCAGAATGGCAGGAAAAGTCATGTTGCAACTAGATTTTGTGGTGCCGCTGCTTCAGATTGGGACCACTACATGGAAGAAGGCTTAAAGTCATCCCCCTCCCTGCCCTCCCATCATTGTCTTGATCTGGCTTTGGACCTCTGTGATGGCTATTTCTTTTTTAAAAATCAAGCATGCCAGAGCTGAAGATGTGAATAACGTCATGTTTAATTTGGCTCTAAATTTTATGATTTAGATTGCAGAATCTCTGATTTTAGTTAACATAATTTCATCACTAATATAAATCTATCATTTATGTGACCAGAGACACAGGAAGAATGTTCCATGCTGGGTCCCAGGAACGTGTTTTTTTATTTGCAGCATTTATACCTTTAGCCAAAAAACCTCTCAAAAAGGAGCTTACAAAAATAAGTTCTAAGACAGAACCCTCAGGCTCACAACCTAAACAAGACATGACACACAAAGAAAAAGGAATGGGAGGAAGGAGAGGAAAGCAAGTTCAAACACAAGTTCTTTAAAAGGTACAGTTCTTAAAGTTACAGCTGATGTCAGTGATGGTTCTGGCTCTCTTGCCCTTGATAAAGAGTAGTCCCCCTCCTAAAACATTCTCTCTGCCAAATCCAGGAGCAGAGCTGGTGGCAACATCTAGGCCAGAAGAACAGGGCAGCTCCTATCACACAGTTCCTCTCTCGGCACACATGTTGCTAAACTGCATGTTAGATTACCAAGCACTGTCCTGAAACAGAAGACAAATTTCCATAGGAAAGATCTTGCCAAATGCTGCTAAATAGAGAAAACATAATATAAAGCACATTTCCTAAGACTTGTTGGTCTCACTTTGGTGATTTGAAAACTACTGAGGAGCCAGATGACTTAAAAAATATGCTGCAAAATGGGACATCCATATGAAGCTATCCACTTTTAGAGAGTTCAACTCAGTAGGCAATAATGCACGAACATCTAATCAATTATCTGTAGATGAATCTGGATTATAAACCATCAGGGTGGGATATAAATTCAATAATTCAATATTTTGATATTTAATATCAAATTTTAATATTTGATATAATTTTAATATTTAATATCAAATTTAATAATTTGATATAAATTCAACATTCAAATTTATATTCCAGCTTAGAAAGGTTGCTACTAACTCCATTTTCAGTTCTCTCCTGTGTGTTGTTTCTGTTACATGATGTCTGTGCCAGAGCTTGGAAGTAATTAGTTATAAAAAATGAATTACTTGTAATTTATTAATTTTTGGAGGAATGAGTGGGTAATTTTATTACTTTTGAGGAGTAACTGTAATGTTTCCAGCATTATTTTTGGCCATTACTGGGGGGGGGGGAAGCAGGGGAAGTCTTCTTCTCCTCTGATTCGTGAATGAAAATCATGTGCCTCAAACTGGGCTTCTGTGCAGCATTGCTCTTTCCTCGTGCTCTGTGGGTGGGTAGGAGGCGACAAAGGAGAAGGTAAAGAGCAAGACGGGGTGGAGTGGAGAAAACAATGGTTAAAAAAAGGATGGTGGTGGAGAAGAACAGAGTGGAGGGAGAAAGAAGCTGGAGGGCAACGACATGGATGAAAGAGGAGGAGGAAGCAGCAGAGGAATGGAGATAAAGAACTGTGGGAGTGAGAGACGACAACGTTGTGTGTGTGTGTGTGTGTGAATACTGTGTTTACATTCGGCGTGCATAGCAGCCTCCTCCACCCTCCCTAGCTACTTTACTGCATTGGCAGTGTTTTAAACTTTTTGCACCCCAGATGAAAATGTTTGCTTTGCTGGGCATGCGTTAGTTAGTGGCAGGATAGGGTCTGACAAGTGGTTGCATGATAGAGATGACACTTGCTGGCTGAGAGCGTGGGGCGGGTTCCACTTGGTTTGATACGCAAAGATCTGAGTGGTAGCCTCTGCCTCTGTCCTCACATCCCTTACCAGCAGAGAGACCACCACTATCTTATAGATAAAAAGAATTATTCGACTACCTCTGTATGTGCATGTTTATTTTTAATGTTTCGGCTACCTAGGCATGCTGCAGCCAAGGCCAGCACCTTGTAGGCACTCTAGTGTTTTTTTAACTTGACTGTAATTGTAGTGATTACTTTTGAGTAACAGCCAAGTAATTCTTTTCAGAACAACTGTAATTGCAATGGTAATGTATTCCTTTTGGGGACCATGTAACAGTAATTGTAATTTATTCCTTTTTAAAAGTAATCTTCCAGGTTCTGGCCTGTGCAACAATGCTAAACATGCTGGCTTTTACTACAGCGCCTGCAAAATTAATCAGACCCCTGACCAATGCTCTCATAATACTGAATTACAAATGATACATTGTAATTTTGTTCTGTATGATTTTTTATTTTGAAACTCAAAATCAATTATTGTAAGGTGACATTGGTTCTATGTTGGGAAATGTCAGTAAGAAACATAAAAAAACTGAACCATGTTGCTTGCATACGTATTCAACCCCTGTGTTGTGGAAGCTCCCAGTTTACACAGATGAAAGAAATTGCCCTATCGAGGACACAATGACCTTCCCATTGGCCTCCACCTGTGAACCATTCAAGTTGCTGCCACATTGTCAGGATAAAAACCCCACTGTTGAAGGATCATTGGTCAGGCTGTGGATCTGAAGGAAAATGAAGACCAAAGCATTCTACAGAAGTGAAAGATCGTGTAATACAAATGCATAGATTAGGAAGAGGGTACAAAATAATATCCAAGTCTTTGGATATCCCAGTGAGCAGAGTTGGATCAATAATCAGGAAGTGGAAGCTGCATCACACCACCCAAGCACTGCCAAGAAAAGGCCATCCCTCAAAACTCAGCATTTTCTCAGAATTAGGAGACTTGTGAGAGAAGCCACAGAGAGACCAACAATCACTTGGAAGGAGCTACAGAGTTCAGTGGCTAGGAGTGGAGTAATGGTGCACCAGTCAACCATATCAAGAGCTCTGCATAACACTGGCCTGTATGGGAGGGTGGCAAGAAAGAAGCCGTTACTTAAAAAGTATCATCTGAAAGCATGTCTGGAGTTTGTCAGAAAGCATGACAGTGCCCCAGGTGCGATGTGGGGAAAGGGTTTGTGGTCAGATGAGACAAAGATAGACCTTTGTGGCCAAAACTCAAAACACTATGTGTGGCGCAAACCTAACACTGCCCATGCCTCAATACACACTATCCCTACAGTGAAGTGTGGTGGTGGCAGCATCATGCTGTGGGGATGCTTCTCATCAGCAGGGACTGGACATCTTGTTAAAATCGAAGGAAGAATGGATGGAGCAAAATACAGGGAAATACTGCAAGAGAACCTGCTTCAGTCCACTAAAAAACTGAAGCTTGGGAGGAAATTCACTTTTCAGCAGGACAATGATCCCAAGCACAAGGCCAAAGCAACAATGAAGTGGCTCAAGAATAAAAAGGTGTGAATGTCCTACAGTGATATGTGTCACTCTTTGAAAATTGCAGTGCACAAGCGACATCCAACCAACCTGAACAACCTGGAGCTAATCTGCCAAGAAGAATGGGCCAAAATCGCTCTGACACTGTGCAAAGCTGGTACATGCCTACTCCAAAAGACTTAGAGCTGTTATTGCAGCGAAAGGTGGCTCTACCAAATATTAATGTGTGGGGGTTGAATACTTATGCAAGCAACATGGTTCAGTTTTTGTTCCTTATAAACATTTCCCAACATAAACCAATGTCACCTTCCAATAACTGATTTTGAGTTTCAGTGTTTCAAAATAAATTATCATACAGAACGAAATTACAATGTACCATTTGTAATTCAGTAACATGAGAGCATTGGTCAGGGATCTGATTATTTTAGAAAGGCGCTGTATATGTGCACTTTTGTCCCTTCCATTCTTGTGAAAGCCATTCAAAATTCACATTTGATATGTATGTTGTCTGACATCTAATTCCAGATGGTAAACGACTGAAAAGCCAGCCATTTTTACTTCTGACTACCTCTCCCCTCTCACCATATATATTCTACTTGTTTTCAGAAATTGTACTGTCAAACATAGCATGGTCCACCAAGCCTAAATTGTCACATCCACCTTCACCATTGTATATTCTACTACATCCCAAGCCACTGCAATGGTACACCTCGTTAGCCACTGCATGTGCTGTGACTGTTTCCCAAACCAGCCAAACTGTGTTTCTTGTACACACAATAGAATTCAAGCTAGCAACAGTTATACTCCAGTACTCTAAATTTCTAGGCAATAAAATACAGGAACAATGGAAGCTGACTTATAACGAGTCAGAACATTGTAGGGTTGCCAGGCTCAGGGCCTGATCCTGAACCTGTATCTTTAGGAGAAGGGATAGTCAGCCAAGTGCAGGTGTTCTTGCAACACTGCAATGGGAAAAGCCACAAGGTGAAATTCTCCCTTCCCCCTGCACAACTTTTAAAGATACAGAAGACCTCTTGGTTGCCAGGCCCAGCTTCCAAGAGGTCTTCTGTATCTTTAAAAGTTGTGCAGGGGGAAAGGGAGAATTTCACGCTGTGGTTTTTCCCATTACGCTGTTGCAAGAAAACCTGCACTTGGTTAAATTTTCTCTTCTCTTAAAGATATAGAATCATTCTCAGGCCCTGAGCCTGGCAACCCTAGAACATTGGTCTATCTAGCTGAGTACTGTTTACACTGGCTGGCAGTGGCTCTCCAGGATTTCAGACAAGAGACACTTCAAGCCACACCTGGAGATGTTGGGGATTGAAAGTGATACCTTCTGCATGCAAAGCAGATGCTCTACCGCTGCACAATAGCCCGTTCCCAAACATAGAACCTCTACAGTAAGGCCCCGCTTCCCAGCGCTTCGCTTCCCGGCGTTCCGCTAATGCAGCAGCTTTCGTTTTCCATTTTAAAGCCGATTTTTGCTCTATTGCGACGTTTTGCGACGTTTCCGCACGACGGCCCCATTATAGTCTATGGGTTCCGCTTTACGGCGGGGGCCTGGTCCCTAACCCGCAGTATAAGCGGGGCCCTACTGTACATTTTTCAACCAGGAACCTCAGATATTACAGTCAGAAAAATTTTGGAAATTCTTTTTAAAAAACATGGAATTTGAGCATGAGGCAAAGTTAAAAATAAAGGCAACTAAAAGAAAGCACTTACATAATAATACAACAAGTTCACTTTCATACTTTGAAAGCATATTGCGCATAGGTTTTAAGATTCTCTGATAATATTTGAAATTAAAACTAAATTAAATTAAAATTTCAAAATTAAAATTAAAATGCCCAAGCTAAACGTTCGAAAGACAAACAAGGAAGAAATGGCTACTATTTATTCAAACACAGGTTAACAATTTGCAAGGAAGGAAAGACTTCAGATTGCGGCCCCTTGGTTTCCTGTAAAATAAGCCTACTCAAAACTTTAAAGTATAATTTGGTTAGACATTAAGAAAGGGTGATAGAACACCTTTTCACCTTTTCTGAACCCAAATTGGGAAAACTACCTCTAACACACTGGTAATTTAGAACATGTGCACTACCCTTCTAATATGACAGAGGGCACCAAGGACTTTAATTGTGGTTTTACCAATGGTGGTGGGGAGTTGTACCAGGAAAAGCTAGGCATTTGGTTTCTTAACTAAGCAATATGTTTGGGCAGTACTAAAACATTCACTAATAGGCAAAAAACCTTGTGGTTTAAGAACGTACCTATAGCTCACATATATTTCTATCAAACTTTTAAAAGCAGGGAAATTGGGCAGCTATAGTGAATGCACCAGGGGAGCAGGAGACCTGACCTCCAATCTGTATTGTACTGCCCTACAAATTTGTAAAAATGCAAACACAATTTGGGTTGGAATTTCACAGTCCAATCCACTTCCTGTGTACCTTGCAAGAATTGGGTATGTGCCTCTGAGCATATGGTGAGTGGTGGCAACACCTGCCATCTCCAAAGATGGAGAATTATGTTTTTGTATGTTTGTTGGTGTTCTTACTTTGCTTCTTTCCTGTGTTACTAATGTTTCTACAGAGAATCTAATCAAGAAAATTTTATTTCCCTCATTATTCACCCTAGAAATCTTTGTCAAATTTATTTCCATTAATTTCAAAGCCTTTTTATTGGTCAATGTCATATGATGATGAAGACAGCCTTTTGTGTTCAAATTGGAGGTTATGTTCTATTTCTATTTTGAGTGCATTAACAGTTGAATCTGAAACTGCAGTTTGATCTAAAATCAGACTGATCACAATATGTTGCTACTTCAGCAATGACTCTTAGCTGTAGGAAAAAAGAGGATGCATGTTTTCAGCCTGCTATGTTTAAAACACTTCATTTAAGGCAAGGTAGGCACAGTCAATTAAAAACATAGAGCACACCTAGAATTTTGCTAGAATATATTTCACCTCCCACTGTTTTATCTTGTGCAAACTGAGACACTCCTGATGTCCACTGGAGACTATTCTACAGAATAGTCAGTGCCATTATTCCACAATTATTTTTGGAGTTTTTTTAGTGTAAATTTTGCAAAGTGTTGCTGTACTTCACATATTCACAGAAAGAGAAATAAAAGAAAATGATTTCCTATAGGAAACTTCACTAAAATTGCAAAGTAAACCAGACATATTTAAAGTGACCATCTGAACTATATCAACTGTTTTAATAATGTTGCTTCCTCCCTGCTAAAACAATATCAGCATAGCACATGTCTTCTTTCTATTATTTGGGTTGATTGCAGGTGTTGCCACCACTCACCATATGCTCAGAGGCACATGTTACTAAATTCTTCCAAGCTACACAGGAAGTGGATTGAACTGTGGAAGACCAACCCAAATGGTGTTTGCATTTTGACAAATTTGTAGGGCAGTCCAATATCTCAGAGAGGAGGTCAGGTCTCCTGCTCCCATGGTGCATTCACTACAGCTGCCCAATTACTTATAGCTTTTTAAAGTTTGATAGAAATATTTGTTAGCTATAGGTACATTCTTAAACCGCAAGGTTTTTTACCTATTAGTGAATTTCTCTGCTTTTTAATCCGGGGAGTAAGAAATGGGATCCTGTTCAAGTTTGCTGAGAATGGATTGATCATTTGCATGCTTATTGAGTTCAATGGGATTTACTCCCCTGCAATCATGCTTAGGATAGGTGAAACTGAGCACAGGGGATGGGTAGGGGAGGAGGGGAGGAAGGGGAGAAAGAGCAGAGGGGAGGAGGGGGATGGGACCAGGCAGGAGGGAGAGGGGAGGAAACGGACAGGTTTGATCATTTGCATATTTACTGAGTTCAGTGGGATTTACTCTCTTTCAATCATGCTTAGGATAGGTAAAACTGACTGGGGGGAGGAAGGGCTGGAGTGGGCAGAGGAGGAGGAAGAAGGAAGAGGGGAGGGGAGGCAGAAGGGAGAGGAGAAGGGAAAGACAGGTCTGATCATTTGCATGCTTACTGAGTTCAATGGGATTTACTCCTATGCAATCATGGTTAGGATAGGTAAAACTGACCATGGAGTAGGAGGAGGGGGAAGGAGCAGATTGGAGGGGGCAAAGGAAGGGGGAGGGGAGGGCAGATTTGATCATTTGCATGCTTATAGAGTTCAGTGGTATTTACTCCCATGCAATCATGCTTAAGATAGGTAAAACTGACCATGGGGAGGAGGAAGGGGAGGGGAGAAGGGGAGGAGGAAGGAGGGGATTGGAAGGGGATGGGGAGAGAGGGGCAAAGGATGAGGGAGGGAAGGGGCAAGAGGGAGGGGATAGGAGGGAGGAGATAGGAGGGAGGAGAAGGGAGGGTGGGTTTGATTATTTCCATACTTCTTGAGTTCAGTGGGATTTATTTCTGTGCAATCATGTTTGAAAATGGAAATGGACTGCCTTCAAGTCGATCCGGAATTATGGCGACCCTATGAATAGGGTTTTCATGGTAAATGGTATTCAGATGTGGTTTTACCATTGCCTTCCTCTGAGGCTGAGAGGCAGTGACTGGCCCAAGGTCACCCAGTGACCTTCATGGCTGTGTGGGGATTCGAACCCTGGTCTCCCAGGTCATAGTCCAACACTGACCTGGGGGAGGGGCAGGGAGGGGAGGAGGAGGGGAGGAGATTGGGTGGGTGGGCACTGGGCAGAGGGGAAGCCCCTTTCCTTTCCAATAGGAAAACATTGCGAACAGTATCATTCTCTTTCAGGGTTTCCCCCACCTTTTCATTCTACCGCAGGCACATGTAGCCTCCCACCCAAATTTAAACCAAAATCTGTCCCTGGCCACATCCACACCAGGCCTTTATTTCACTTTGGACAGTCATGGCTTCTCTCAAAGAATCCTGGGGAATGTAGTTAGTGCCCTGTTCCCCTCACAGACCTTCAGTCAGAGTGGCTGACTGTTAAACCACTGGCCACTGGAGCTCTGCCAGTGGAATAGGAGTCTCCTCTCAGCATTCTTCACAAACTACACTTCCCAGGATTCTTTGGGGGAAGCCATGACTGTCTCAAGTGAAACTAAAGTCTGGTGTGGGTGTGGCCCCCTGATTAGCCAAGCCCAGCAGCTGTGAGTCTGGCTTTTAGAACACTGACAGTTGATTCTTACTGAGTATGCCTGACACTATCATTCAGTTCAATACAAAATTTCTTAAATTAATTAAAAATCAACCAGGCATTTTTTTAACTGTTAAACTGCAGAAGATGAAGGTCAGAGTATAGGGCAAGGTCAATAAGATGATTACAGGTACTCTGTGAACATGGCTGATTTTTAATGAATTTCAACAGATTGTGAGAACTCTGACAGAAGAAAGTCCAAAAGGGCTCTTGGTGTTTTTTCTCTCTTTTTAGACTTTGAACTCTCTATTCTCTCTGACTTTTTTGATTGTTTTGTGTATCGCCATGAAAATTTAGAGGGTTGTTAACCTTGCATTTCTGAGTTCAGGACTATAAGTTTTGTAAGGTTTTGTTTTGAAATGAGCTTATGGGAAGCATCAGAATGGCATGGGGGTATTTTCAATTTAACATTGCGGAATGTGAAAAATCCATGCTGGCTATAGTATACAGCCACTCTTGTGGCTGTATAATAATGGTTGCCTTTAGCATCACAGGGCGAAGGGCAAAACATGGATAGCTAGTCTGTCAATGGCTTTTCAAGTGCTGCAATAAATTAAGGCCTCTCACCTTGTTTTGTGTTGACGTCTGAGGGGAGGTGTGAAGGATGCGTCCCTGGAGAAAAGTGCTCATCACTGTAGGTGATAAGTGGGGTGAGAGGGTGAACCGCATGGGAAGGCTGCACCACAGGTACTTTGTTTGACTGCAAACAAAAACAAAAAGCATTGGTAGCGATTTTGTTTGTTATTTTAAATAGGGCCTTGTAAGGTGTTTTTTTTTAAAGCAGATTTATTAGCCTCACTTTTAATTGATCGACCAGTTAAAATTTACATTAGGTGACAATTTAAGAAAAACATACATACACACATACAACACACAGTGCACACCTCTTCAGCTCACTGCACTTGCGTCTCTCAAGTTTTCCACAGTCCCCACCCCAGAGCAGTACAACATGTAATCCACTAGCATATTTTAACGCAGCACACCAGGAGCTTGATATACCTCCTGGTTTTGCTACCTACTTGGGACCAAAAAAGCAATGTGAGCTGGGGTGCCAAGCACCCAGTAAACTATAACAAATGGCTTCCAGGCAGTATTCTGTGTGATTATGGGTTAGAAGTCATACAGGCCTACTTCACATGGAAGAATATTCTCATTACCACGTGTATGAAAAAAGCCTAGTGATGTTGAGGGCGGGCATGATATCCACTACCATTCACAGATCAGGTATGGCAGGGTACCTGCCTCTTTGGTAATATGTAGATGTATTGTGGTAAAGGCCTATGGCCATACTACCCTGAGCATGTCCAATCTCGTCTGATCTCGGAAGCTAAGCAGGGTCAGGCCTGATTAGTACTTGGATGGGAGACCGCTTGTGAAAATCAGGTGCTGTAGCCTTAGAGGAAGGCAATGGTAAACCACCTCTGAATACCTCTTAATGAAAACTCTATGAATATATCCAAAAAAGATTCATAGGGTCGCCATAAGTCGTAATTGACTTGAAGGCATAGTACAACAAGTTGTGGTAAAGGAGAAAACATAACTTAAAAAAAGTAAGAAATGCAGCAAGTAGTAAAAGTAAATGATGACCAGAGTAAATAATGCAATCCTTTCTCTATAAACTGGCCTCTGCAATTACATTTTCAGCACCAAGCATGGGAATATTTAAATCCCAATGGAGTCATGAGTAAAGATCAGGAGTGGGGAACCTGTGGACCTCCAGTTGTTGTTGGGATTAGAGATGCGAAGGCCTGAAAAAATCAGAAAAATGGGGGGGGGGAATCCAGTTTTCCCCCAATTTTTTGGAAAAAACTCAGAAAAAAATATTTCCCCCGAATCTTTCTATTTTTTTCCTGGAACTTCACCTCTCTAGTTGGGACTACATCTTCAGTAATTCCTGACCACTGGTCATGCTGGCTGGAGCTGATGGGAGTTGGAGTTCAGAAACATCTGGAGGGCCTCAGGTTGCCTATTCCTGAAACACACACAGTGCTGATGTCTGTCTTCATATTTTTTTCCAGTATCTAAGGATAAATAATGTGCACCAAGTCTTACAAGCCTTTTTTTTACAACATGTTAAGAACATGTATATCATAACATGCTATGAAATGCAGACTACTGCTTTATGTTATAGCACTGGTAAAATACTATGCATCTGTAATTTAGAGTGTGCCCACCACCACACTTTTGGTCACAGACTCTCTCTAAGTTAAGTCCCCTTCTCATTGTAATTTGACCTAATGCATCATCTTTCCAACAAGGCAGGGGAAGCATGATCACCATGTCATGAGTACACCATGAGACATGGAATACAATTACACCAGTGTATTTTGACTACAGTTATGAAGATTCTCAATACTGCTTAGTTTTCTTTTAGTCCAGGGTTCCCAAACTGTGGTCCAAGGACCACCAGTGGTCTGCAAGCTTTATTCAGGTGGTTTGCTGTGTGACTGGATTTGTGGTTGAAGATGGGAGACAGCACAACCATTGCATTAAATATTCATCTTGATTTTTAACTGTATTTGTATTGCTTCTTTTATTTCTTAATATTGCATTTTATTGTATTACAATTAGACAGAATACAATAAAATACAAGAAACAAAAGCAATAAAAATGCAATTAAAAGTCATACAGCACCTAGCACAGTGCATTACATTTGTTACAAGAGTCAGAAAAATCATTAAGTGGTCTGCCCAGACTCTCAGCAATTTTCTAGTACTCAATGAGGGGGGGAAAGTTATGGAACCACTATTTTAGATAATACCACCCCCCATCTACCCCAAATACTTGTTACAAATTACTTGTTACTGAAGCACTGAAAGTCAAACTAGAACTGTGCTATTTATGTATGTGTATGTGTGTGTGGGGGGGGTAAACCTAATCCATAATAATAAAAATAATGGAAATGCTAAAAATCTCTGGCTGGATCGTGGCTACTCCTATTCTAGTAGTCCTACCTCAGATGTTAAGGTTAAACAAAGCTCACACAATGGACTTGTATTCAGTCAGTATTTTGCTAGAAGTTAATACAGCATAGCTACAGTCTGCTTCTGTGTTGGTATTGCTTTTTAATATGTTTCTAAACCTTTTTTTAAAACAATGTGTTTTTAAACATTTTTAAGATGTCTTCAAAGCTTTTTAAAAATGTTTTTAAAGTTGTTTTAATGTATTTTAAAGTCTGTTTTTATGATGTTTTAAAGTGTTTTTAGTGCTTTTGTTTGCCGCTCTGGGCTCCTGCTGGGAGGGGCAGGATATAAATAAAATAATCAAATAAATAAATAAAATGCAGCAATCCCCTCAAGCTGAAAAAAATGCTGGAGTTAGAGTAATTCCTAATTCCCCCCCCCCACAGGCTAAATCTATGCAAAACATGGAAAATGTGTGAGACTCATTTGCATTATTACACTATGTTTTGTAGTTTAATTTTCTCTTTTTCAGTATATATTTTACTAGACTCCCACTGGAGCCCCTTTTAGCTCTGTGTGTGTGTGCGTGTGCATGTCACACTAATGGGCAGGGAGTTCAGACCCAAATGCACATATCGCTTATCAAGAAATCCATATAGAAAATATTGGAAATTAAGCAGAGTAGGATTTCTTAACTGATCAAGTTTTACCTGAATGCCAATATAGTAAACATTTGTTGGCCCATATTTTAAAATACAGCACAGGAGAAGTATCTGTGTGTAATAAGCCTTTTTAGTTTGGAATGTGAAAACACAACGCCAGTGTCATATTTTCTATTTTTTCTTTGCACACTTTTTCTTGTTTTCAGAGCATCACCTCAAGGAACCTGCATTAGCAAGTGGTATCGTCTTAATGTCTGACCTATCCCTCCAGTCATAGAGGCTCAGAATATTCTGCCATGAATTTTTGTTAAATTATGCTATCCTTGGTCTCCTTTTAATTTTACGGTTTTCAACACAGATTTGCTTTCCTGTGGGAAGGAGATAAGAACCAGAGGATTTTAATTTAAGCTTTGGCCTTGTCTTATATTTTGCAAGAGCGAAACTGTGCACAAGCAGGAGAAAAAAGCACTGCTACTCATTGGTGTTTTAATGCCAACAAGCATTAGGTCCTTTTATTTGTGACCAAATAATAAAAGCAGTATGAATTTCCATTAAGGCACAGAAGTTGGCTCCCAAGGGTGATAACTCAAACTGCTATTCATATTTTCCTCTTTTAAAGACACAAATTGGATCATGAAATTCAGATTATCTATAGCCATATGCCTCAGTATTCTGGAAAGAAAACTGTATTAATATTACTGTTACTAATACTTAAGAAACAAATAAAAAAGTCAGAGAACATTATAATGCTAGTAACATTTTCAGAGATGAACACTAATGGAAACTTGTGTCACCACCATACATTAGGAGGTGCTAAACCATAGTAAAGGTCAATAATCGGAAGCTGAATACTGGCAACATGAAGGCACTATGGATAGATGGGTTCTGGGACCAGAAATTGAGTGCACAACATGTACTGGATGATGTTGCACTCTTCCTGCAGGAACGCAGCTTGGGAATGCTCCTTGATCCAGAGACCCAAGTTGCCTCAGTGGCTCAGAACACCTTTAACCAACTGTGTAAGCAGATGAGAAGGAATGATCCTGTCGCTTCAGCTAGACCTAGAAACGCCCTCATTTAGCTAAGATTTCTATCTTAATTTCCAATCAGATAATTTTTTTTGTTTGAGTGGTATGCTTCAGGCAACTGTGGTTGATGCTTAATGTATCATGCTTAATGACATCATTAGGGCCACCCACTATGACATCACTAGGGGCAGCCCCATGACATCACTAGGGCCTGCCCCTGAAATCTCAGGGTTTGGGATGCTTCTGACCTGGCAAGCCTAAACCCACATGAGCTTTCCAAGCTTTCCAAACTGAATGCGAGACAGAGATTTTAGGTCTAACATGGCAATATGAAAACAAAATAAACTTTCAGACACTTTGAACAATATGATCTGTATTATTGTATACAGTGATTCTGAAACTTTTTGGGGGGCCACTTGAAAATTGTTAATGGTCTTCGCAGACCACTTAATGATTTTTTTGCCTGCTATAGCAATTGCAGTGCACTGTACTAGATGCTATATGATTTTTAATTGTATTTTTATGGCTTCTTTCATTTCATATACACTATATTTTCCATAGTATGGTATTCAAATTGTAATACAATAAAATACAATATAAGAAATAAAACAAGCAATAAAAATACAACCAAAATCAATATAAATATTTAATGTGATGGATGCCTCCCATCTTCAGCCACAAATCCACAGACACGCTGCAGACTACCTGAATGAACCTCCACAGACCACTGGTGGTCCCGGGACCACCATTTAGAAAGCCCTGCTCTACTACTAGGAGTATATGACCCAATAATTACACTGCAACAAGAAACAAACAAGAATAGGCCTTTTATATTTTTAAACATATTACGGACTGGCTGCTGTTCGCTACATATGCAGGGTAGGGTAGCTATTTAAAACAAAACAAATACTTGTCTATCTTTCACGTGCATCAGAGCTGGGAATCTCTAGGCCAAGATAACCTAAAAATTTTCCTGCTGGCCTTTTGAATGTTGCATCCTTATACCTTTCCTTTTGCTCCTTTTCTTCCATGATCTAATGATTTTAAAACAATTCCTCCTCTGTCCTAGATAACATGGTGACAACATAAATAGCATACAGAGCCTTGTACCTTCTGATTAGAGAAGCTGGTAACCCTGCCCAGTTTCTATTATAAATGTGTTGCCATTATCTCAGAGAAACAATGGACAAGACTTGACATACCCCACCCAAAAAAGCCTAGTCATTCAGCAGTACCACATTCCCGAGACAGAATGATGTAGGGATACAATGGATTACTGTCATGATGTAGCATAGTTTCTAGGGGCATTCTGCAGCAGCAACCAGGGCTTTTTTGGGGTTGGGGTAAAGAAGGAAAACCCAACTCACTATTAAAGGTGACCTGACATCTGAAAATTTGCCTTCCCCACTCTCCCAGTAATTAAATATCCCCCTGCTTCCATGAGGGATGAATAATCCCACAAAAGGAGGCTGGATATCTGGTGCATGTGCACAGACAAGTGCACACTAGAGTTACCAGACCTCCATTTTTCAGCCAGAGACTCTGGTTTTGGGGGTCGCCTCCAGGTCTCCAGGTGAGTCACCTTAATCTCCAGACATTTAGGTTTCATTTTTAAAAAAATTACATTTCTAGGTGGTCTGGTTCCAGAGATATACACCAAAATGTCAGCCGCCGCCCCAAACTTCTTAGTTGCTTCAAGTTCTGCTCTAATCACTGCCCTTTCAGGTTTTTAGCCAATAAGAAGTCAGGGTTGTGATTGACAAGGAATTATAGAGCCAAAAATTTAAAGTCAAATTGAATTGTCTGCCTTCAAGTCAATTCTGACTTATGGAGACCCTATGAATAGTGTTTTCATGGTAAGCAGTATTCAGAGGGGGTTTACCATTGCCTCCCTCTGAGGCTGAGAGGCAGTTACTGGCCAAAGGCTCAGAAACGTGCTTTTTCCTGCTTTTCTGAACATCTCACAGATTGAATAAATAAGCTTTCAGTCTTTTTCTCTCTTGTGAGTAGGAGTTACACAGGTTTAAATTTTGAAGAGGGCAGTGTTTTGCAAACTTCCCAAATTGAAGCTTTAATCCTCTTTCCTCTTCTCTCAGGCATTTTATTTTAATAACATGTGTTTTTAACTTGCTTATCTGTTTTTATGGGTTTTAGTGGTTTAAATTTGTATACTTGTTTTTAATGTTTTTAATTGCTGTAAACCGCCCAGAGAGCGTCAGCAGGCGGTATATAAATGCAATAAATAGTAGTAATAATAATAATAATAATCCAGTGCTTGCTTTTCCAGAGTAAGCATACCCAGAGTAAACCCCATTGAATTCAATAGGATTTCCTTTTGAGTAGACATGGTTAGGATTGTGCTGTGAATTGATGGGACTTTTGAGTGAACATAGGAAAGAATTGTGCTTGTGTTGTATATCTTTCTCTCCCCCTCCAATCCTATTTTTAAAGCAATTAGGCAGGGCTTACTTAGGTATCACTGTTTTTATTATGTAGGAAACTAATACTGATGTTATTTTTTTAATGTTCTGCAATGATCAGTTGGTTTTGGCAATAAATAATAATAATAATAATAATAATAATAATAAAATTTTATTTGTAAGTCGCCTATCTGTCCGAATTAACGGACACACTAGGCGACGTACAATAGCATAGTAAAATACAATATACAAATCAAAAGCCATACTCATCAGTTAATCTAAAACCAGCCTTCAATTAATACATCATAAAAACTAATCCACCCCAGCAATCCTATAGGCCTGCCTGAATAGCCAGGTCTTTAAGGCTCGGCGAAAACCCATCAGGGAGGAGGCATGTCAAAGGTCAAAAGGAAGGGAATTCCAAAGGGCGGGGGCCACAATCGAGAATGCCCTCTCTCTGGTCCGCACCAGCCTAGCTGTTTTGACTGGTGGGACCGAGAGAAGGTCTTGTGTGGCTAATCTTGTCTGGCGGCATAATTGGTGATACTGGAGGCGTTCCTTCAGATAAACTGGGCCGAAACCATATAGGGTTTTAAAGGTCAACACCAACACCTTGAATTGGGCCCGGTAAACAACTGGTAACCAGTGTAGGTCTACTAACACCGGAGTAATGTGATCCCGGCGACGGCTATGCTTGATCAAACTATTATATGGGGTGTATGTATTTTTATATCTCCAGTGTGTGTGCATGTGCGTGTATGGAGTGTTTCCAACAACCCTGTGAGGTAGGGTTGCAGTCTGGAAGCCAAGGCAGCTCACAATAAGAAATAAATCCCTTTAAAATCCAATAACCATAAAAACAAGTATAAACAGTTGCAAAACAGCTTAAATTGGCATGATTCTGAATTTTGGGTTGCATGAATGAAGTTGCTTATCACTTGAGGTTGCAGTTCTGTCCCTGTTTGAGTAAGCCCCACTGAATACATTGGGACTTGCTTCTGAATAAATAAACATAGGATTGCACTATAAATATCTTTACGGGTTGTGTAAATAATAAATATATTTGATAGTCATGCTTATATAAATATTTCTTCATTTTTCATATTTTTGGTTTTTGGTTAGGAATCCTGACTGGTTGTGAGATGCTTAGTTTTCTGCCTTACTAGCAGGAATCTTGTTGTGGTTGGTAGAAATCATCACTGTCTTTTGTTCTTTTTCTATTTGCATTTCATTTACCTTTATCCTCACTCTTTTTTATCCATAGAAGCAACAACAGTGGTTCCATGCGCTCCGCTCAACCTTCTTAAACCCACTGATGATGCATCTTTTTGTTTGTTTCTTGCCCAATAGTGGTAAAAGAGAATTCACATATTTGGAAGTGTGGCTGCAATTGTTGTTCCCAAGCTGCTGCCTATGAAGGCAGACCAAATAATGTGTGCTTTCTCTCTATCAATTATATTCACTGGAATTGGGTTGGCTGATAAAGTGACTTTATAGCAGCCCACAGGCGAGACAGAAAAGGGTAGAGAATCTTCTTACTCATTATTCAGACCTCTTTCTGAAGTGAAGGGTCAAATCTGTAAAGAAATTTGGATGTTAAAAGGTAGGAGCAGGGCATTCCAGGCAGGGGGTTGCCAACCCTACTTGGGTATGGATATCTTTGCTTCATCAACAACACAATCCAAACCATATCTACTGAGAAGTAAGTCCTACTGAGTTGTATGGGGCTTATTCCCTTAGTGTGTTTAGAATTGCAGCTCTTTGGGCATCCATCTTTACTCCTGAGTGCTCCCATCTAACATCTCCACAACACTAGGCTCCTTTCTTCCTACAATGCCCTTCTGGTGACTGGCCTGGCCTGAGGACACTTGCACCCTTTTTGCCAGAAGTGAATTGGCTAGATTAAATGTTCCCTACCCAGGCTCCATCTTTTAGCTTAGATTTCTATCTTAATTTCCAATCAGATAAATGTTTTTGTATGAATTGTATGCGCCAAGCAACTGTGGTTGATGCTTAATGTATCATGCTTAATGACAACACTTGGGCCCGCCCCATGATGTCACTTGGACCCACCCTGTGACATCACGTGGACCCATCCCATGATGTCACTTGGACCTCCCCCATGACATCACTTGGGTCCGCCCCCAAAATCTCAGGGTTTGGGATGCTTCTGACCTGGCAACCCTAGTGCACACGCACACACACATATAAGCACAAGGAAAATCATACGAGTCATTGAACATAATGCTAGAAATTCTTATTTCCTTCCCCCCCCCCAAAAAAAACATAGGAACACAGCAAGCCCTCTAACTTACTGTTTTTTGGAGAGGATATGTGTATGTATTGTTTGTTTGTTCTGAATATTTATAAACTTTATAAACATTACAAAATACCATAATGGTGTACAATAATAAAAAATACAACAAACAGTTTTCCAAAGAGAATTTTAAGACTGCCTGCATATGACTTGCTCAAGTGTATTTAATTTTTAATCTAGAACTAGACGTTATTCCATCTAGACTTTTCTGAACACAGCATAAGACTGAGTTCCACTGCTACATACTAGAGATGTGCTCAAATTTCACAAAATTTGAATTTGACACTGGATTTCCTATTTATTCACTCTTTTTTTGTCCTCGTGGATTGGTTTTTTCCTAGCAGTTTTCTGCGGCTGAAGAGGTTTTTTGTAAAATATATATATATATCAAAAATATCAATATTAATATCAATATTATCCTCAAAATATCAATATTAAAATTGATATATTGAGGAAAATAGCAATATGTTTTTAAATCTATGAAAAAATGATATTTTAAAAAGATCTATATTAACATTGATATTTTTGCAGGAAAAACCCCTGAATCTGTATTTATGGCAAATAGTGAACACTGATCCCTTATGAAGCGGTACCAGAAGGAAGTTCGATGGAGCAAAAATCAAACCAGCATCGAAATGCGGATTGCATCCCTTCTACATACATACACATGCCTGCCTTACACCAGAACAAAGCAATAGTTCATCTTTCACTGACAGTGGCCCTTCAGGGTTTTAGGGACAGCCATCTCACAGCCCCTGCTGCTAGAGATCCTTTCAACTGGAGAAGCCAGAGAGTGAGCCTGGGACCTTCTCTAGGCTTGGAAGCAGCTCTGAACAAAGGCAAGCAGAGCTGCATTGCCATCTTCTGGGCCCCACCTCTCCTGAACTAAAGCATAGATTTCAGATGGCTTATCTGAGGAAAAAGGCTGAATGTGCACATTGTTCAGCCAACAACTCCTGGGTTCCTTCTCAGCCAACCAACTGTACAAGTTAACTATTCCCTCTTTCTAAACAATGTTGTTGCTAACTCAGTTTTGCTTAGGGCTCCTCCAGACAACCTCTTTATTCAGCATTAATCCCGATTTGCTTACATAAAGCTTATGTCCAGTCTTTATTGAGTATTTGTTACGGGGCAGTTATATGACAATGAGCATTCATCCTGATTTGGGGTGGTGGTGTTTAGACATCTCCCCATTAGTCATCTGTTCATTCTACACTTTTCAGTGCATTTCCCCATCATTCCCTAACCACATAAAGTCAATTTTTTAAAGAATTGTTGCACTACGGCAACAGAGCACTTTAATCCACTTCAAATGTACAAACCTAAAGTTTTGGTATGCACTTGAATCATCCTGCAAAACAGTCTGGAGGCACTCTTAAACAGGATTCCTTACAAGCTGCTTTTCTGTTATCTGTGACTAATCTCATAATAGAAAAAAGTATAAAAGATTCTGTTTTTCTTCCCAGAAGGGCTACAATTCAAAGTAAACATTATCTGAATACAGTATTACACCCAGATGAAGAAGAAAAAACAGAGAGAATCACTTAAGCAGATATCCAGATATCTAAGAAATACATTCAGCAAATAGATTTGGTGTGATTCTCCACATATTGGAGAGCCACTGGATAAAAACTCCGTAGTGGAGATTTATGGATAATAGCATAATCACATCCACAACTTAAAGCGGATGTGGGTTTGTTTGGGTTGCAGGTTTTTTGTTTGGTAAGTTTGGGTAGCTTCTTACTTTATAGCCCTACTTCTTACTTTGTCCACATTTTAGATAACGGGCGGGGAACCTGCAGCCCTTCAGGTGTTGTTGAACTCCAGTTACCATCAGCTCCAGTCAACATGGCCAATGGTCAGGAATGATGGGAGTTTAGTCCAACAACATATCCACCCATACCTATAAAATAAGCTATGTATTCTCTTTCCCTTGGATCAACTAACCACACTCAAAACAGGCACATACCCTCCTCAAGGTCAACACACCCTTCCACATGCACTTTCAGTCTCAAAATCCAAAACCTGTCTGCACTAACTAGAATAACAAAATGAGCCACTTTGAATCTCTCCAACACAGCAATAATGTTGCACAGTATTTGGTTTCTTTGTCTCTTAAACCACAGGGTCCTGGCTGGCCATCTCATTGCTGGATTAGATAAATAATAGGTATGAGGAAGAGAAATGCACAATTTCCACTGTGGAACGACAATGATAACAGTCACAAACAGGGTAAAACATTGGTTGCTTGTATTTAACTTGCCTCTACATACCATCTGGGGCCTATAAGCTCAGTGGTAAAGTATCTGTCTTGCATGTACAAGGTCCTAGGCTCAACAACTGGTATCTCCAAATAGGGCTGGCAATGGCCCCTACCAGAAGCTGCAGGGAGCTGCTGCCGATCAGTGTAGACAATAGCGAGTTAAGTGGATCAATAGTCTGACTGCATAAGGCAGTTTCCTATGTTCTTATAGTTCATAAATAACTTGGGGTAGGGGGGAGTGAAAGGTTTGTATTGTATGGAACACTCAAAGAGACCTTACCCCAGCATGTGTTGGAATTGCTTTTTAAGACGTTTTAAAACTTCTTTTAAAAAAAGATATTTTTAAGATGTTTTCTTTTAATATGTTTTTAAGAATGTTCTGTTGTAATATATTTTACAGTCTGTTTTAACAATGTTTTAGAGTGTTTTTAGTGATTTTGTTTGCCGCCCTGAGCTCCTACTGGGAGGAAGAGTGGGATAAATATCTACTAAATAAATAAATAAGTGAATCAGCAGTCTTTTCAGACCCACTGCCGCTAAACAAAAACTCTTCCACTCGGTATCTAAATGTCTAGGCTACAGGTTGCACCACACACTGGTGACTGGATGAGTAAAGCAAAACGATCAGAAAAATGCATGAACTTCACAGGTTTATAAAATTAAACAGCCCAGTGTCACACTTAAAAGCACCTTGTCATACGGATGTCATAATGTATTATGAACATTAAAGGTTAACAGCAAAGGAACACTCAAGCCTGTTAACCTGAGAGTGCGCCTGCTGACCATGATGAAGGGGGGGGGCATTTAACACATAAAGCTATACAGTATCACAACACCTTTTTAAGAAGTTATTATACAGCCACAAGAATGGCTGTATACTATAGCCAGCATGAATTTTTCACATTCTGCAATGTTAACTTGAAAGTACCCCCCATTCCATTCTGATGCTTCCCATAAGCTCATTTCAAAACAAACCCTTACAAAACCTATAATTCTGAACTCTGAAATGCTTGCTTAACAACACTCTAAATTTTCATGGCAATACACAACACAGTCAGAGAGAATCGAGAGTTCAAAGTGTAAAAAGAGAGAAAAAAACCTGAGAGACGTTTTGCACTTTTTTCTGTCAGAGTTCTCATAATCTGTTGAAATTTATTAAAAATCAGCCATGTTCACAGAGTACCTGTAATCCTATTACTGACCTTGCCCCATACTCTGACCTTCATCTTCTGCAGTTTAAAAGTTTAAAAACTGCCTGGCTGATGTTTAATTAATTTAAGAAATTTTGGCTTGAACCCAATGATAGTGTCGGGCATGCTCAGTAAGAACCAACTGCCAGTGTTCTAAAAGCCAGACTCACAGCTGCTGGGCTTTGCTAATCAGGGGGCCACAACCACACCAGACTTTGATTTCACTTGAGACAGTCATGGCTTCCCCCAAAGAATCCTGGGAAGTGTAGTTTGTGAAAGGTGCTGAGAGGAGACTCCAATTCAACTGAGAGAGCTCCAGTGGCCAGACTGGTTTAACAGTCAGCCACTCTGACTGAAGGTCTGTGAGAGGAATGGGGCATCTCCTAGCAACTCTCAGAACCCTTCACCAACTACTCAATAAGCATGCAAATGATCAATCCATTCTCAGCAAACTTGCACAGGATCCCATTTCTTACCTCCCGGATTAAAAAGCAGAGAATTTCATTAATAGCCAAAAATCCTTGCGGTTTAAGAACGTACCTGTAGCCCACAGATATTTCTAGCAAACTTTAAAAAGCTATACATAATTGGGCAGCTGTAGTGAATGCACCAGGGGAGCAGGAGACCTGACGACCTCTCTGAAATATTGGACTGCCCTACAAATTTGTCAAAATGCAAACACAATTTGGGTTGGTCTGTCACAGTCCAATCCACTTCCTGTGTAGCTTGGAAGAATTTGGTAACATGTGCCTCTGAGCATATGGTAAGTGGTGGCAACACCTGCAATCAGCCCAAATAATAGAAAGAAGACGTGCTATGCTGATATTGTTTTAGCAGGGAGGAAGCAACATTATTAAAACAGTTGATATAGTTCAGATGGTCACTTTAAATATGTCTGGTTTACTTTGCAATTTTAGTGAAGTTTCCTATAGGAAATCATTTTCTTTTGTTTCTCTTTCTGTGAAGTACAGCAACACTTTGCAAAATTTACACTAAAAAAACTCCAGAAATAATTGTGGAATAATGGCACTGACTATTCTGCAGAATAGTCTCCAGTGGACATCAGGGGTATCTCAGTTTTGCACAAGATAAAACTGTGGGAGATGAAATATATTCTAGCAAAATTCTAGGTGTGTTCTATGTTTTTAATTGACTGTGCCCACCTTGCCTTAAATGAAGTATTTTAAACATAGCAGGCTGAAAACACGTATCCTCTTTTTCCTACAGCTAGAGTCATTGCTGAAGTAGCAACATATTGTGATCAGCCTGATTTTAGATCAAACTGCAGTTTCAGATTCAACTGT
Source organism: Rhineura floridana (assembly GCF_030035675.1). Lineage (NCBI taxonomy): Eukaryota > Metazoa > Chordata > Lepidosauria > Squamata > Rhineuridae > Rhineura > Rhineura floridana. Next base: position 92,310,863 of record NC_084488.1, on the reverse strand, counting down.
TAATGCACTGAAAATAGAAACAGAACATAACCTCCAATTTGAAACACAAAAGGCTGTCTTCATCATTATATGACATTGACCAATAAAAAGGCTTTGAAATTAATGGAAATAAATTTGACAAAGATTTCTAGGGTGAATAATGAGGGAAATAAAATTTTCTTGATTAGATTCTCTGTAGAAACATTAGTAACGCAGGAAAGAAGCAAAGTAAGAAGAACACCAACAAACATACAAAAATATAATTCTCCATCTTTGGAGGTGGCAGGTGTTGCCACCACTCACCATATGCTCAGAGGCACATGTTACCCAATTCTTGCAAGCTACACAGGAAGTGGATTGGACTGTGAAAGACCAACCCAAATTATGTTTGCATTTTGACAAATTTGTAGGGCAGTACAATATCTCAGAGAGGAGGTCAGGTCTCCTGCTCCCCTGGTGCATTCACTATAGCTGCCCAATTTCCCTGCTTTTAAAAGTTTGATAGAAATATCTGTGGGCTATAGGTACGTTCTTAAACTGCAAGGTTTTTTGCCTATTAGTGAATATAGAATTCTAGGCTGCAGCTCTTTTGCAATATTAGAAATCAAAAACAAATACCCTACAGTAAGGTGATAATATTCATCTAGTAAACCAAGTTTAGATTATTATTACTTTAGAACTTAGAAAGGTATTCAGTACATTTGCACATTTTAAACCAATCAAGACTCTATCATTTGACTTTAGTGGCAATTGGAATGTGGTCTTAATGATCCAATGGAACTAGATTTGAGGAATATTTTGCATTTTGAGGGGTGGGGTTAACTGTTTTACTTTGTAGCTGGTATTTTATTTGCCTTCATGACAACCCTATAAGGCAGTTCATTATTAATTTCTATAGCAGTGCAAAACCTTGAAACACCTTCCCTTGAGTCACTCTCACATATTGCAACTTTCTCTCAACTTTTTTTAAAAATGAAAAGCCGACAGCTGAAGGCTACAATTAGAAGTGGAGAAAAGTTGAATGTCCTTCCTGCTGTCTGCCTGTTTGAAAGCATTCTCCTCTTATATAATATTATAGACACTAGATGGTGAACTTGCATGTCAAAAAAAGTTATTACTCTAAGGGATCAGGGGGATCAATGGTAACATAAGAACAGCACTGCTCAGACACCAAAGCCCTGTTTTCCACAAAGGCTGACAAAATGCCTATGGGCAACTTATGGCCATGAACAGGTCCCCTGTTCACATACCTCACTGTTCTCCAACATCTATCTTCCAATAAGTTTTATATAGTCCTTTCCTTCAATCCCAGGACTGATGAGCACATGTCTATTCTGGTTGGTGGAAGACAGCTTTGACAAAAGTCGGGGGCAAGAAGGAAAGGTAGTACAAGGTTACTTAGTACTGTAATCAGCCCTGATTAAATAGGTGAGAGGTGTTTTATTCTTGACCCGCAGTATCTTTGGACTTTGATCATGATTTTTTTTGTCTGAAACAATTCCAGAATGGAGAATTCCCTCACCGTTTCTCATGTGACATGATCCATGCTGACCTGCTGACCCATTCTTTATTACACATGTTTCTGATGTGCAGCTACCACTAATTACTCTGGTTAATTTCCTGCCTTCAGGCTAAAAACAACAGAGGTCTAGTTCTCACCAAGACAGTAAGCAGGGCTAGACAAAGTTCCCTTTCCCAACTCGATCAGGCCTTTCTTCTGAACAAAATCACATGGGTGGGTGGGGGGATAATATGGCATTTGTGGGGAGGGGAAGGAGAAAGTAATTTGACTTTCAGGAGAGGGAATAGTACTTATTGTTTACAAGATGGTTCTAGAGGTCCCCCCCTTTTTTTTAACTTTAAGACGACAAGCTGTGCACTCTGCAAGACAAGGGGCCCATGCAGACAGCCATCTTCCCCCCAACCCCTGTACCATGGCCCTGCAAACAACATTCAGGCTGTGAGCACACTAGCAGCCTTTGACAAAGCGTTTCCATTGGCCACACCTGGAGGGGGAACAGGTTGATCTGCCAATCAGCTGCAAAATCTTTTTGAAGCAAATTAAAAAAACCACACTTTAGCTGATCCCACCAGGTTTTACAGTAAAAAGGGGCAGGATTTGACTAGTGTCATGTGCCCCCCATTTTCATTAAAGAGAGGTGGAGACTCATTGGAACTGGCAGAACTGTAAAAGTATCTCTACCCTAAGTCATCACTTAGCACCTTCCCCAAAGACATTGGACTGTAGTCAACTAAGTCCTACTCAGAGTAAACCCACTGAAATTAATTAACCTAAGTTAGTCAAGTCCCTTAGCCTCAATAGGTTTACTCTGAGTAGGACTAGCATTGAATACCACCCATTAGCAACTCCATTAAAAAGTGCTGACTAGCTGGGCTGCTGTTAAGCACACTGCTTCTTTGTAAGGGGGGAGGGATAAAAGGCTTTAGACCTAAACACAGACCTAAAAACAACAACAAACAAATTCATACATAGAAAGGTTCTAGCCATCTCTTCTTTCCTACATGCTCGTTTTCTTTATTCGGGGTTGTACAGAGGAGCATTTAGACATGTGAGCTCCCACCTGTAGTCTTATGTGGTACAATCAAGACCCAGGTTTACTGTCTCAGTGAGAACTATGCCTGTCTTAGCCAACACAAAATAGTAGTATTCAGCAGTATTCTGGCCTCTCCCACACACGCACACTAATAAATAAATAATAATAATAAATTTTATTTTTCAGTCGCCTATCTGTCCGGGTTAGGGACACTCTAGGCAATATACAACAAAATAAAACAGTGCATATATATATCAACAACAATCAAATTAAGCTAAAAACCATCCTTCAGTTCATATAGCGTAGAATTAATATATCCCAATCTTGTATGCCTGCCTGAATAGCCAGGTCTTCAAGGCTCGGCGAAAGCTTGACAAGGAGGGAGCATGACGGAGATCAAGAGGGAGAGAGTTCCAGAGGGTGGGGGCCACAATTGAGAATGCCCTCTCTCTGGTCCGCACCAGCCTAGCTGTTTTCACCGGTGGGACCGAGAGAAGGTCTTGTGAGGCTGATCTCGTCAGGCGGCACAATCGGTGACTCTGGAGGCGTTCCTTCAGATATACTGGGCCGAAACCGTAAAGGGTTTTAAAGGTCAACACCAATGCCTTGAATTGGGCCCGGTAAACAACTGGTAGCCAGTGAAGATCTAATAACACTGGGGTGATGTGATCCCAGCGGCGGCTATGCTTAATCAAGCGTGCCGCCGCATTCTGTACCAGCTGTAATTTCCGGACCGTTTTCAAGGGTAACCCCACATAGAGCGCACTGCAGTAGTCTAAGCGAGAGGAGACCAGGGCCTGTATCACTTGTGGGAGCAGATGAACAGGAAGGTAGGGTCGCACAAGCTGCCTGGCTCACTGCTGTAATCTGAGCCTCCATGGACAGCTGGGAGTCAAGAATGACCCCAAGACTGCGGACTTGGTCCTTCAGGGGTAAACTCACCCCATTAAGCACCAGGACAGTAATTCCTAACCTTCTTTTGTCTCCCACGAGCAACACCTCAGTCTTATCGGGGTTCAGCTTCAGCCTATTCTCTCCCATCCATCCACTTACGGATTCCAGGCACTTGGACATGGTGTTCACAGCCAACTCCGATGAGGACTTAAATGAGAGATAGAGCTGAGTGTCATCTGCATACTGATGACACTGCAGCCCAAAACTCCTGATGATGGCCCCCAGAGGTTTCACATAGATGTTGAATAGCATGGGAGAGAGGATAGAACCCTGTGGCATTCCACAATGAAGAGGCCAAGGGTCTGAAACCTCATCTCCCAATGCCTCCCGTTGCTGCCTATCCGAGAGATAGGAATGGAACCACTGCAAAACAGCGCCTCCAATTCCTAATCCCTCTAGGCGACTTAACAGGATACCGTGGTCAACGGTATCGAAAGCCGCTGAGAGATCCAGGAGGACAAGGAAGGTGTATTCACCCCTATCCAATGCCCTCCTCATATCATCTACCAGAGCGACCAAGGCTGTTTCCGTTCCATGACCAGTCCTGAAACCCGATTGGAATGGATCTAAGTAATCCGTTTCCTCCAAGTGTGTCTGTAACTGCGCAGCCACCACCCTCTCAATCACCTTGCCCAAGAATGGTAAATTAGAGACTGGGCGAAAGTTGTTTAGCTCTTGGGGATCCAAGGACGGTTTTTTTAAGATGGGCTTTATTACCGCTTCCTTGAGGGCTGATGGCATTGCACCCTCTTGCAAGGATGCATTTACCACCGCCTTGATCCCTTCGCTCAGTCTCTCTTTGCAGTTCATAATGAGCCACGAAGGGCAAGGATCAACCAGACAGGTGGTTGGCTTCACAGTACCGAGCACCTTGTCCACTTCCTCAGAGAGAAGAGGCTGAAATCGATCCCAACGGACCGGAATGCAACTGGCCGACTCTGGCCCAATTCCTGCCTCCACGGCGAGCGGAAGCATGCTCTTCAGGCGCTCGCTTTTATCGGCAAAGTGTTTGGCAAAAGTATCACAGGAGATTTTAGAATGTTCCATGGGTTCCTGAGCAACTGGACCGACCAGGCTTCGGACCACTTGGAACAATCTCCTGTGACACCACTCTGCCGACGCAATAGAGGCAGCAAAGAAATCTCTCTTTGTTGCCTTTGTTGCCACCTGGTAGGCAGCTATTGCTGCTCTAACCCGTGTCCGATCGTCTTCAGTGCGAGATTTCCGCCACCGGCGCTCAAGTTGTCTCGCCTCCTGTCTCAGACCCCGCAACCATGGCGTATACCATGGTGCAGTCTGAGTTCTATTCAGGGGGAGAGGACGTTTCGGAGCCACCCGGTCCACTGGGTAGAAATTAATGTGTGGGGAGATTAATGGAATTGCCCTTGAAGATACTGCCCCCACCTCCACACATTTACACATGAGGTTGTATATGTGCATGTACACCCCAATAAATGTAAGCTTCAAATGGAGCACCTGCACATTACAGAAGTGGAGAATACAGATCTTGCATTCAGGGCCTGCATGCCTAGGGTACAAGGCACAAATTCGAACCAAAGAGGTTAAGAACCTTACTGTATCAGTCCACAGACCTATTTAGCCCAGTATTCTATTTCCCAAAATGGCCAACAGAGATTTATTGGGAAGCAACAAGCACAACATGAGAGCAATAGCCCTCATGTGCCCCAGCAATGGGTTATTCAGAGACCCCTGGACCTGGAGCACATACCCTGATCCTCCAACCCCCTTTTAAAGCCATCCGAGCTAGTGCCATTTCCTCACATCATTTGGCAGCAAATTCAATGGGTTAACTGTGAACACTAAGTGAATAAGTGTTTCCTTTTGTCTGCCAAGAATCTTCCAACACTCAGCTTCACTGGATGACTCTGTTATAAGGGGGGGGGGACGCGAGGGAAACACCTCCACACTGTATCCCTTTCCATTAGTCACATATTCCCTAAACTAAATAGCCCCAAATAGTGCAACCTTTACAGGGAGAGGGGGTTGCTCCAGGTTGGTACCACAGAAGAAAAGATGGGGACATGAAATGAAAATACACTTCCCCACACACATTATTTCCTACTTCGTTTGACTATCTGTACAGGGTTATTGTGATCCAGTTATCTTTGCCTGGTTTCAAACAGCTAACAAAATCATTTTCTAATAGGTTCATGCTACCAATATTCATCACTAAGACAGGAAAAACAAATGGTAATAAACATTAAGCCATGGACTTCCACAATGTTTGGTAATAATATAGCCAGTAAGATAGTATTACTGAGTTCAACGAAGTCCCCAAAGAATTAACTTTTTCCTGTAGCCAGGTAAGTAACTATCTTCTGCTGAGTATGTGAGTATCCAGACAGAATTCAGCAGGGGGAAAAACTAGCGAAGACAAACTGGTGAACAGTTCAGTGCCAACATTCCCAAAGCCTATATTCCTTTTTATCAGCAAAACACTGTAGCCCAACTAAAGAAATACTTCCAGAACAAATCTACCATTGTCTTTCCCTATTTGTCTGCTGTATTTGAAGAAATATGGCATGCTTTTCAAGAAAAAGCATAAAAATAACATTCAGTTAAAGGTTGCCATGTAGAAACAGTGAAATGCAGGTGTTGAAGAAGACAGCTTAAAGTTTTTCACATACAGAGGCAGCATGACTCTTGAATATGTGCATTTAAAAAATGGAAATGGACTGCCTTCAAGTCGATCCTGACTTATGGTGACCCAATGAATAGGATTTTCATGGTAATCGGTATTCAGAGGGAGTTTACCATTGCCTTCCTCTGAGGATGAGAGGCAGTGACTGGCCCAAGGTCACCCACCCAATGAGCTTCATGGCTGTGTGGGGATTCAAACCCTGGTCTCCCAGGTTGTAGTCCAACACCTTAACCACTACACCACACTGGCTCTCATATGTGCATTTAAATAACTATGTAAAAGAGAGAAGTCAGCAAAAACTCAGTCATGAATATTTCAATTAAACACAGGAAATCTGAAAGCTGCCAAGTAAAAATGAGGTGAGTATTACACATAACAGGTCACAAGAACCTAAGTAGAATTTTGCTGGATCAGACCAAAGGCCCAAATAGTTTAGCATCCTGTTCTCACAGTGGCCAACTAGATGCCTATGAGGAGCCTACATTCAGGATATGAGCGCAACAGTCACTCTCTCATTCATGTTCCCCAATAACTGGTATTCAGAGAAATACCACCTCTAATATTGGAGGCAGAACACAAACAGCTGTTATGACTAGCCACTGATTGCCTTATCCTCCTTGAATTTGTCTAATCCCTTTTCACAGCCAGCCAAGTTGGCGGCCATTATTGCATCTTCTAATAGAAAATCCAATAGGGTTAGCCAGCATGGTGCCCTCTAGAAACTGGACTAAAACTCCCATGATCTCTCACCGCTGGCCATGCTGACTGGAGTTGATGGAAGTTGTAGTCCAACAACCTCTGGAGGGCACCACATTGGCTACCCCAGCCATAGTTTTATGCACTGTGTGAATAAGTACTTCCTTTTGTCTGTCCTGAATCTTCCAATATTCAGCTTCACTGGATAACTTTGGGTTCCAGTGTGGCTTGGGACTCCAATACCCGATTGCCTCTTCCAACAACAATATACCTAGACCATATGTGTGTCTTCTGAGGCCTTCTCTTCCTCAAAGAGAAACTTGTCTTGGGGAAACACAGGAAAGGATCTTGTCAGTTGTGCCCCCCCCCCCGCCTGTGGAATGCTTTCTCAAGTGAGGCCTGCCTGGTGCTATCACTGACATATTTTCAACACCGACACTTAAAGATTTTCATTTTCACCTGGGCATGGTTAGCTTCAGTGGCAGAATTTTTTGTTATTTAGCTCTGAAAACTCAGGTTGTGAGGATGGGTGCATGTGAAAACTTGCTCCCATCCTGGCAGTTGTGATTGACTGATCTGGACTGAGCTCTGTGTAATTTCCTCTAAACTGATGCATTTGTAACAGTGTGTAGGTGTAATAAATAGGAAAAAATAAACCACGTGGAATACCATGATTATTCACATAGGCATTTACATTAAAAATTACAGTTTTTTTCACAACCAAAAACAACAGCTGATTGAATCAGCAAGTGCCAAAGGAAGTGGGAGCAAAAAAGGGTGGACTGGGATAGAACGACGGACTATCGGAATACAAGCGGATCAGAACTAGGCAGTGAACCCCATCCCTACCTGCAAGACAAAATATTTCAAAACTCCCCTCTTAAAGAATCACAAGCTGATCACAGTATCACAGGAGGACAGTGAATCTCCCACCTCTAAAAGCATATTCAGATGCAATCCTAATCCCTGGTCAGTAACAGTAGAGCTTCATGCAATGCTACATTCAGTATTGTATCCATAGCCCCAGTGCTCATGCCAGCCAGGGTTGAAGCGGGAAGAGGGAAAAATACCCCTTTGCTGCACCAGGTTGCAGTCTGGGTCACTGGAAAAGACCAGATTTGGCCCAGTGCCATCACGAAGCAGCAGTAGGATCCTCACAGAATCTAGTGGATCCTCTGAGGGTTCTGCTGGAGGTTCTGTCTGCTACTGCCAGCAGCAATGCTACTGCCAGTAGCTTTCAGTCACCTGCCATTTGGGTGGATGCATTTAGATGCTCGTAAGTAAGGCTTTCCTCCACAATTACATAGGGGTAGGCCTAGCTGGAGGGACACTCTTGCCCCAACTAAACCCCTCCAGCATGGCAGATCATTGGTTTGGATTGCTCTGCCCAACAGCTTTGCCCATCTGAAACATTTTGCAGAGAGTACTCGCTGGTACGGAGGCCAGAAAAGAAGTCTGACTATTCCTGCCCATTTCCCATGAGCCATATTTAGCATGTTTGACTTAAAACTGTCACCTACTCAGATAGTAGCAACAGCATACATCTCCAACATTTGTCAAAGGAAAACAGGTACAGTCATTTATTTGCTTGGATTTGGAACTTATAGAAACATTAACGTTACCTTTTCCCAATTACTCAGAGGGCACATTTTTCACATTGTATGTCACAAATATGTACTTCTTGCTATGAAATGTTTGCTCTCAAAATTCTACATTAGAAATTCTAAAATGTTTAATACTCATTAGGCAAGTCATAAGATCCAGTTCCCAACTCAGCACATACTGTGGGCTTAATCTGCAACTCTGTTGTGCCATGCTGATGCCCTTTCATCCTCCTCAGCTCTGACTATATTTTTCCAGCAGAATCTTAAATGCACTCTACACGTTACAGTTAATGCACAGCATGCACAGCAGGCAGCTATGTCTCTTCTTCTTCGGTAATTAATTATAGCCGGGGGTGGTGGTGCAATTGTTTATTGGGATCACAGCACAGGGAGGAGAATTATCCCTTTCTTCCCCAGCCATGCTCCTCCCAAAAAGTTCCTCCCCTCGCTCTGGTGTGGCTATAAGGCTTAGGGGAAAAGTGGCCCCAGTGTTCAACTGGTACTTTAAAAAAAAAAAAAAAAAAAAGCACAAACCACTTTTATCATTTTAAAACGGATTGAGAGGGAAAAGGAAAGGAGGGCCTACAGTATCTAGATAATCAGTGCCACTTGGTACTGTACACACCTCTTCTGCTGCAAAACCTAGAGAACTTGTTTACCCCCATACTCACTCCTGGACAGTACTTGGAAAGTTCATTTTTTAAAGGAACTAGTTCCTGTTCAAGAAGCATGGACCAGAGTGAATCTCACCACTTTAAATCCTGCATTCAGATGTGCATTCCTTTCTAGGGCTGTCTGTGAAACCTTTGCTCATACAGACACCCCTCGCAAATGTGGTATGAATGTAGTCTATGAAGGCTAAGTAGTAAAGGAAATAAATTTCTCCAAAGTGGTAATTGCTATCGCTCGTAGGATGTGCTGGTACACAGAAAAGTTTGCACAGTAATATTTGCTAAAGATGAGCAGAAGTTTAATGCAGGACTACAGGAAAAAGTGGGCCTAATAAGAGTTTATTTTAGGACTGAGTCACACAATAATTAGACATCTGGTATGCAAACAAAGTTTTTTTAAAAACAACAACAGAGCATGCAAGTTCACTGTCCATGGCTACAGAATCATACCCACCTACCAGAAAACGATCTCAGTGTCTTCAAGTCTGACTTCATTTATACAATCACTGTGTAGGGAGGATGCCTGCATGTAATTAGTGTGCTTCTATGAAGTTAATTAATACACAGAAAAATGAAAACAGGGTTGCCACCTGGCCTTTTTGTTATTGTTGTTGCTAAGCAGTTTGCCATTTTTCAATGGCTTCTACCCAAGAACAGGAAAAGCCAGTTGATGAGTCAGTCCAGGTACTGTCTCCAGACCTAGATTACAATCAGTGCTGTGTGGCTGTAGAAACAACAGTTACAGTGCTCAATGTCGTGATGGAGTTCCTAGCTGATAGTTTATGTGGTGTTCTTGATTGTCCCAGCAAATGCTCCACAGTGCAGAAGTGTTGCCCTTACCCACAGAGCTATTATAATTAGTCACTTAATAATGGGGAGAGGGAGTACCCAGACACACTCAGTTATGGCATGTCATTTTGTCATTATAAAGGTGGTAACCTTAACTAAAACCTAATTACAGAGGCTGTGTACACACCATATATTTAAAGCACATTATTTGCCCCAAAGAATACTGGGAACTGTAGTTTATCACAGAGCTACAATTCCCAGCACCCTTAGCAAACGGTAATTCCCAGGATTCTTTGGGGGAAATAATGTATTTTAAATGTACATTGTGTATGCAGCCAAAGTGCGCCTGGCGAAGAAGTGCGCTTGGCGCCGACATTGCTATCCTTTCGGCGCCAAGTTAAAACCTTCCTATTTTATCAGGCATTTTAGTTTATCTTAAATATGTTTTAACTGGTTTTAGATTATGGATTTGCATTTATATTTTTTGTATTGTTCTATGTGATTCTATTGTATTTATTATATTTGTTGTACACCGCCCAGAGAGCTATGCTAGTGGGGCGGTATAAAAATTCAATAAATAATAATAATAATAAAGACTATGGACCCTTCCAGACACTGCACATTTATAGTGATTTGTGCTCATGATGCTATGGAGGCAGTCACACACAATCCCACATTTAATATTTTAAGTTTGTGGGTAGGCACACTGTTTCCTTTCCAATCAGTGCATATCCCATGACCCTGCTGAAATTCCTTAACTTTTTATACCACAAATGTTCTGATTTAATTTTGTCCCGCTTTCGTTGTGCTATATAACACCTCCAGACATGATAGCACTGGGGCAGCATTGCAGAACAAACTAAACCACTAATGTACTATTATTGAATATTTCACATAAATACTCTCAGGAAAACTCAATACTAGAGTGCATATAAGAATATTAATGTAAAATACACCTAAGGCTGCAATCCAAAGTCCTCTTACACTGCGGCTACATAGGGTTTGGATTGAGTTGCAGCAACCTTCCACTCACTTCTGCCAGCCTCCTGCTGACTTCCACTGATGGGATGATGTTTGCACCACTGTGCTGGTACAGACCTCCCCCCTGCACACCTATGGCATCAGTGCCTGCCAAGCCCAACAGATTGTCCCAAAATGAGGCATTCCAAGTGTGGGGCAGGAGCAGGGCTGAGCCAGCCCAGGATCCACTGGATCTCAACTTGCTCTCATAGCAAGCATTTGGCACAATCTGCCTGGGAGCCCCCATCTTCCACCACCACTGCCTCACTCATTACCTGTTTCTGCCATTCATCCCCATGATCCATCTGTGTAGTTTCTCAGCAGTCAGCAATTCCAGGTTTTAACTAGTTTGTAAATGTTCAGTTCTATGTGCTTTACCCATCCACTCATTATTTTTTTAATTGAAGCATTTTAATTACTTTTCTCTGTTCAGCTGTTGAAATGCTGATTCATATTTTAGTTTGGCCAGCTGGAAAGTCTGTAAAGAGTTGGTATGAATTCCACATGCAACAAGTTTAAATTTCTGTGTAAGATCTTCTGTCTGCTGCTTAGTATTCTCTCTACAAAGACAGTTCAATAGAATACTTCTTTAAAAAAAACACTGAAACCTCAGAAGCATGATCTTATTCTGCACCTTCTGTCATGCCTCCACTCACAAATGTTGGCATCTTCTCAATTGGTGTCCAACACAATCAAATAAGTACTCTACTGAATACAAATGTTTTTAACAACAGGTCATACAGCAATCATCATACATATAACATCAGAGAATTATTCTAACAAATACTACTACACAAGTATTTCTTAAAGTCAACATTACATGGTGTTTGTTCTATGGATATGCTAAATGTCTAAATATACTGCAAAAATCCCATTTCAGAAAGATTGAAAAGTCAGGTTTTAACACAACTGAATCTGTATACATTCAAATAGTTGTCCCAAATTGGACAAGGACAAACAGAAAATGTATTCTGTTCTTTGCTCCATTTCACCCTTTGCCCTAATTCTGGAAATACTCTTGTGGCCCAAGGCTCTTCTTTGCCACACAGCCCCACTAATCTACCCTCTTCATTGTATCAGTAAATCAGTAACAGAGATCTGTTTCTCCAGTACTCTGTAGCTCAATCAAAACTTTGGGTTGTATCCAATTAAGTTCTACTCGGAGTAGACCCACTAAAATTAATGAACTTAAATTAGTCATGTCCATTAACTTCAATGACTCTATTCTGAGTAGGACTAGCACCAGATTAGGGATGGGATTCATTGTCTGGTGCCACTTCGAAAGCATTCTGTCGACCTAGTATCAAGTTCATTCTTTGTCAGATATTCACTGCTTTTACTGGTCTGATTTTTCCCCTCTCCCCAAATATTGATATTAATATTTGGAAGGAAATATTGATAAAGAAAAAGAAAAAGGCTTTGCCTCTTCCTCCTCCTCTGTGACTGAAGGTGGTCAGTTTTCATATTAGTAAGCAGGGACTGGCTATTTTCCTTTTGGAAAGGAAAGGAGGAAAGCAGCTTTCAGTGCCCCTTCCAGCTCCTCCTCAGCAAGCCTGAGTCCTTAATGTGGGCAAGACTTGGTTTGCTTCCTCCCGCTTGGAGCTTGGATTATTCGAGTGGAAGGGGGCAGCAGAAAGAGGGAGAGAGAGACCTGTACTGTTTTGCTGTGAATAAAACAAAGGAATATAGCTGAGGAAATATTCAAGGGGGAAAAAACAGGTGCTGGGGGAAAGCCACTGAAGTTGGGGAGTAAACAGGATCACTCCGCAAAGATGAAGAATATGCGGACCACTGAAAAATCCGGTGCTAAATCTGATTTCTGCTAAATTCTTGCCCACCCCTACACTGGATATAACCCTTTAACTGGATATTTACAACAGATTTTCACTGTGTGATCCTAAGCCCCAGAGCTGCTGTCTGGAAGGAATTATCATAGAATCATAGAATAGTAGAGTTGGAAGGGGCCTATAAGGCCATTGAGTCCAACCCCCTGCTCAATGCAGCAATCCAAATCAAAACATTCCTGACAGATGGCTGTCCAGCTGCCTCTTGAATGCCTCCAGTGTCAGAAAGCCCACTACCTCTCTACGTAATTGGTTTTATTCTTGTATGGCTCTAACAGTTAGGAAGTTTTTTCTGATGTCCAGTCAAAATCTGGCTTCCTGCAACTTGAGCCCATTATTCCATGTCCTGCACTCTGGGATGATCAAGAAGAGATCCCGGCCCTCCTCTATGTGACAACCTTTCATGTACTTCAAGAGTGCTATCATATCTCCCCTCAGTCTTCTCTTCTCCAGGCTGGATGCAGAACTGGATGCAGTATTCAAGATGAGGCCTAACCAGTGCTGAATAGAGGGGAACTAGTACTTCACGTGATTTGGAAACTATACTTCTCTTAATGCAGCCTAATATAGCATTTGGCTTTTTTGCAGCCACATCACACTGTTGGCTCATATTCAGCTTGTGATCAACGACAATTCCAAGATCCTTCTCACATGTCGTACTGCTGAGCCAAGTATTCCCCATCTTATAACTGTGCATTTGGTTTCTTTTTCCTAAGTGTAGAACTTTGCATTTATCCCTGTTGAATTTCATTCTGTTGTTTTCAGCCCAATGCTCCAGCCTATCAAGGTCCCTTTGAATTTTGTTTCTGTCTTCCAAGGTATTAGCTATGCCCTCAACTTTGTATCATCTGCAAATTTAATAAGCATGCTTTGTACCTCCTCATCCAAGTAGTTAATAAAGTTGTTAAAGAGCACTGGGCCCAGGCCCGAGCCCTGTGGTACCCCATTCGTTACTTCCGCCCAGTTTGAGAAGGAACCATTGATAAGCACTCTTTGAGTACAATTCTGGAGCCAACTGTGGATCCACCTGATAGTTGTTCTATCCAGCCCACATTTAGCTAGCTTGCTAGTCAGAATATCATGGGGCACTTTGTCAAAAGCTTTGCTGAAGTCAAGATATATTATGTTCACAGCATTCCCACAGTCTACAAGGGAGGTTACCCGATCAAAAATAGGATGTGATTAGAAAGGAAAGGAGGTACCTCTCAGCTGGTGGAGAAGACCTTCCTCTGCAGAGGGGCACACTGACAGCAGAAGCCCCTGCTAACCTCACTGAGAGCTCTGTGGGCATAGAGTTACTGCTGGCAGTTCTTTGCGTTGGCAGTAGCAGGCTTTAAGGCTCCCAGTAGGGTATTCCAGAATCAGTCTTTGGCTCACAGGATCTAGAATCCCTTCATTTATCAGAGGTTCCAGGATCAGGCTCTCCAAATATGCCAACTAATTTCCCACTTTTTGGAATCAATGGAGGAAGTTCTGCAAGGCAAAAAATGAGGTAAGACCAGCCTCCCACAAACATACCTCCTGACCGAGCCAGCATGGCTTTAGAAGTGGTCATATATGCACCAATTTGCCCCCCCACACCCACACATGCCCTTCTTAGAACTGCACTCTCAGGTTCCTCACAATTGTGAGTTAAGATTGAAGTTTGCTTCCACACAGGGTTTGCAGGTAACTGCACTCTAAACAAAGCAGTGATACTTGCACACTATACATTTGGAGAGTAGACTCCCATGTCTGCTACTAATTCACGTGCACAAGAAGGATCAGTGTGAGGGAAAGAACACACATTAACTACTAGAAGAAAAGCAACAGTTGACCTAAATCAAGAATAACTAACCTGGTTTCCTCCAGATATTGCTGGACTCCCATCAGCCCCAGCATGTCAGGTATGATGGCAGCTGAAGTCCAAAATCATCTGTAGGGCCACAGGTTCTCCATTCCTGCTCTAAACCCTTGCAATGGGAAGAACCTATTTATTTATGCTTCAATAACTCCAGTTTAAAGAAGTAGGTGCTATTTTTGTGGCAATTAGTTTTATTTTTGAACTACACATTTGTATGTTAGCTAATGCTGGAGTTGTGTAAATAGGAATTCCCAACCAAGGCCAAAAATCTGGGTATATTATGTATTTATGATGAGACAAAAAAACACAAGTCTCCACTGAGGCTCAAGCAAAGAAACAGACAAAAAAATTTTTTTTGTAATGCAAACATTTTTCTCAAAAGCCTCAGTGATCAATCATCAATATTGCTTAGTCCAAAGACCGTTGCAGAACAGAACTGAATACAAAACATTAAAAGACTTTCATACAATGTCTATGATCACAATTAAAATTAATAAATAAAATATATGCCTTATAAAGCTTTACTTGTAAAACAGGCAAACATTACTATAAAAGGAAATGAAATATTTAACATTTAATATCATGTCAGAGAGCATTTTACACACTCATATCTCCAAATCTCTATGACACGTTACAGACATGGAATCCAGGAACTTTTTTCTACATCTAGCAGCCTTCGCCACAAATGCAGCGACCCTCCAGATTTCATACTGATTTATTGTTCGTAACAGAAAATTTGGTTTCTCTTTCACACCCCAGTATTTCATTTTCTTTAGGAACGGCTCTAAGTAACTTTCTCTAATGTCAGTATATAACCGACACTCAAGTATGTAATGAGCCAAGTCCTCCATAACTGGGTTTCCACAAACACCCAGTTTCCACAAACACCTATCTTGTGCTGGTATACCATCAAATCTCCCCCATTTCATCACTATATCCATCTGTTCAACACGTTAATCGTGTAAAAGCTTTAAGAAATTCCACTGTCATGGGGAATGACAATTGTTCATATTCGTGCTCACGTTTTACACTGGCCAACTATTTTATTGTTCCTGAGGATGTGAGGGCAGTGATGTCAATTTGTGCTCCTACATCAGACACTCTTTGTTTAAAGATATTACTGGTAACGTCCATCCTTGGATTCAATACCTGAACGGAGAATCCAAAATTTGGAAGTAGTTTTAAAAGTTTCTGCAACCAAAAGTTTCCTTGAGGAAGTGTCCTTTGTTCCACCAGGCAGATCTAAGGGAGCCTTTCTTCCATTTGGTTATTTATTCTGCACCAATAATTTACCATCCTGACATATATTAACCCAGAGATCTTTTCCATGCCCAATTCAGCTCTAGTTAGATAAGCTGGAGTGGATTTTGAAACCCCTAAAATTGTACACGACAGCCAGTGTGGTGTAGCAGTTAAGGTGTTGGACTATGACCTGGGAGACCAGGGTTCGAATGCCCACACAGCCATAAAGCTGACTGGGTGACCTTGGGCCAGTCACTGCCTCTCAGCCTCAGAGGAAGGCAATGGTAAAACCACCTCTGAATACCGCTTACCATGAAAACCTTATCCATAGAGTCGCCCATAAGTCGGGATCAACTTGAAGGTCAGTCCATTTCATTTTTCAAAATTGTATGCAGGAAGCACAAAAGCCTCAGTGCTAAATACAAAGGCTAAGTCTATAGTTTTCTACATCTGTTGCGGGAGGGGGCAGTAATAGAGAAAAAGGGGATGAGGTAGAAACAGAATGACAATGATTGGGCGACTGAAAAAGGACACAGGAGGCACTAGCTGTGAAATTTCAACTGGAGTTTTCAGGGCCAGGGAAACCCAGGGCAGAAAGGGATCAGTAACTTTTGAGGTTGCTTTTTTAGTGTATGCTTCCCGATATGAATAATTTAGCAGCAGTTGCAATTGTTGATGTTCTGCTTTCAACTGGAAGTGGAACGGTAACTCTGCATCCAGATTTCAAACTTCTGTAGCCATGGACGGTCCCTACCCCTTTCATTAGGACCACTGTGTGTAAGGAAAGGATTACATACTCCCCCCTTTACTGCACTTCCTAGTATGATTGTCCCCTGCTACAATTGGGAGAGGGAGATAAAAAATGGACATAAAAACAATGCAATTTGAAAAAGGAAGGGTTAAAGTGATACTGTTGATTCCTACAGAGGATCTGTAAGCTCTGCCTGTGTGTTCTACTGCACTTAGGTGGAATAAAACTTGTAAATAGTCAAGCTAAACAAGTTTTCTTTAGTTGGAAGCATAATTATATAAAATATAGCAAATGTACAAAAAGATGCATGTGAATAAAATAGCTCTTCCGAATCCAAAGAGAATATAAGTTAAGACAATTCTTGTTTGCAAACTTTGTAGTCAGCCTGTCCAAACATTCCACTAACCTGCCGAGCTGCTTGATACTTCAGAGTTGCTTCTTTGCAAACCCCTTTAGTCCCAAAACAACAAGGCAACCACAGCAAATGGCAAGCATAATTTGCAGCTTGAAAGACGTAGCCCTTATACACAGTTCTAAGAGCCCAGAAATATTATTTGACTCCCCAGCAGTTCCCTCCTTCTAGCTCTCTACTAACTCCATTTTACTGTGCTAAACCAACCCATTTCACATGTAATGCTAAGCCAAACCATGGTTTAGTGTGAATGCACTGGCTCCCAGACTGGAGAGTGTAGCTGCTTTGCTCCTGCTCCTGTCCTCTTTGTGCTGCACTCCTGTGAGCTAAGGCATGGTTTGGCTTAGCATGTCATCTGAATACGAGCTTGCAACTGGTCTTGCTCCAGACAAGCTATGAGCTGTAACCAAGGTTTTTTCCCCGATTTACAGTTAATGGTTTATCTAGAACAAGACAAACCATGAACCCTGATTCAGACTGCAAGCTAAGCGAAACCAAGACTTAGTTCACTGCAGTGGAGCAGGAGCGGAGGGGAAGCAAAGCAGCCAAAATCTCCTCTCCAGGAGACCACATGTTCATGCTAAATCATAGTTTGGCTTAGCATCACACACAAACTAAGACCCACACACACCAATTTCAAATTGTGTCTCAAATCTAGCTCACAAGTATTATAATTTTCAGTTTCAATTTAATGCTAACCAAGTTGTGCAATCTGACACCAAATTTAAAAAGACGGAATTATAACAGATATATTTGGAGGGCAGTATTCCAGTGTTAGGTTGATAGCTGCAACTGCATGTATAATGAGAAATAATAAAGACACTGTTTCAGTAACTTTTAAAACTCGTTGAACTAGGAGATATGTATTAGTTCAATGTTCTAGATGCCATTTCTCTGTTTATAGAACAGAACTCTGTAGCATAGCTAGATTATGTATCAAATAGTTTGGTATACAAACCAAAGCCTCTTTTCAATGTTTTCTTCAAAGAATTAAACATTTATGGGCAAAATTATTAAAGGAAAAGCATTTTCAATGTACATAAATACAGGCTGGGTGCTTATATGGCTTTAGTTATAGCTTAAAGAAACTGAGTCAAGATTTATCTAATTAGCACATTCCTGCCAAAACCTCCAGATGTGAAATCCTTAGCATCCTATTTATATTTAGGCAAGCAGCTGTAGGACTAATTCAGATAGACTGAAAAAGGAGTATTTCATACAAGGAAGCAGAGTCAGATGCTAGTAATGGAAGATTTTTTATCTTATCTCAGAGTGCCACAACAGGAACTGAAATACATACTTGTGAACCTGAAACGAAGCTGTGGCATTGTACATACAGTGAACCTGAAATGAAGCTGTGCACACTGTGCATAGTTGCACAGTTGAAGCTGTGGCACTGTTACACATCATACTATAATTATGTGTTGGTTTTCTACCATTTAAGCAGCAATGGTTTTAATCCAAAAAAATTCTTGGATATGAAGTTCGTTGAAATGCTGAGGATTTTGTTGTTGGAGAATCTGGCCCCTTCTCATCACCTCCTTGAACTGAATGACTATTAAGCCAGCAGTATGATATTCCTGGGATACTGCAGTCTCAGCACACCCTTGTATGGAAACCACAGTTTCATGATGTCCTGCGATTTTCTGATCTGGCAGCTTTTACTGTGCACGCAGAGGTCTCTGCTATCATTTTTTTAATATGCAAAAGTTGTTTTTTTTTAAGTAGAGGTAATCTTCTTCTGCAATCAGTGCACATACTCTCTCTCTCTCTCTCTCTCACACACACACACACACACAAAACTGGGAAAATAGTATAGGTAAGGGGTTAGGAACATAGGTAAGAGGGTTTTTTAAAGCCCTCAAAGCTGCCTCTAAAAACATACACCCTTCAAGATTCTGCAAAGGGCTCATTATCTCAAACTATGAGCCCGCATGATCAAAGCCCTGGGAAAGGTCAGACATTCCACTAGGAGTGAGACTGATGCCTGCAAGCACTCTTCCAGCCTACATTTCTCACAGGGGAAGATTCAGCCCAGCACCTAACGGAAGTGTTTTATCTGGTTACCAGGTGAACTTGCAGATTAGACTTTTTAAGAAAAGCCAGGCAAGCTACTGTCTCTTATCTAAGCTTTCGGAAGAAGAAAAAGCACTTTGCACATTTCTCTACAAAGCCCTACCCCTCAGAAAATTAGCCCTATATGTATCTTTGTGTGTGCATATGTGCCCATCTGCATGTCTAACAAATGCTTTTTAATGTCCTTTCTGTTCTAAGCTGGTCACATGCATCTTCACACTTTTCAGTGCAACGTCAAGTCATACACATCTTTCTAAATAAAATTTTAGGGACAGAGCCATATTATTGCCACAGCACAAATATTCTGTGCAATTGTTCAGGTTTGGAATGGCTCTATAAAAGTGCATCTTCCTGGATTTCTTCTAGACCTTGTGTGGGGAACCTTTGGCGTGCCAGATATTGCTGAACTACAACTCCCACCACCCCAGCAAGCATGGCCAATGGTTGGGGATTATGGGAGCTGAAGTTCAGAAACATCTGGAGGGCCAAAGGTTCCCCACACCTGTAGTAGACAGAGTAACTCTCACAATTCTTAAACTGCTTTTGAGACACACATATTTTATGGTCTAGCAGGGCATTACATGTTAACCTCTATTTGAAAGTTTGTAATAATTAGAATCAAATGGATCATGTACTGAATATGGAGTGACAGCAACTCCAGGAGGAACTATACACAACCACTATGTGCACTTCTGCTAGAGCAACTTATAGAAAAGTTCATGTGTACACTGAAGATTGATACAGAAGGTGCCCATATAATTTTCTATCTATTCTCCTCATGAAGGCCTGAATATTTATTTGGAGACAACTGAACCACAGCTGTAATTACTGCAGAGATATATGAATAGATGCCTCTATGTCTATGCTACATTTAGTTTTCTGGAACAACAACGTCAATCTACTGTTGCTGAAATCATTCTGATGAGGGACACACAGTAATGAACATGAGATATTATCCTTTATTCTTATTTTAAAAGTAAATATTTGTTAACATCTCACAGACTAAGCTTTTACTAATCCCTTTATTGCAGTTTTCTATTTTTAAAAACAAACAAACAAACAAACCACATAAGTAGTTTTACCTCATGGGAGAATCATGATTGCTTACACTGCACCACCAATATTTATACATTTCAAAAATAGACAACAAAAAGAAAGAGTATTAAAGGAATGAAGAAAATGCACAGGCTTTGTTGTAGCTATAGATGAGTAAGGAGTTACTGTCTCTGGATAATATGTTTAGAGGAGTAATTTGAATTACCAATGTGTATGGCTGCATTCCAGAAATAAGGAGCAGCAAGGGCAAATCGGTGGAGTCAAGAAATCAGGAGACCTTCTAGTAGGCTCAGATGGGCCCCCTCTCTGGATCTCATCCGCTAGCAAGTGAAGATGTTTATTCCAGCAAGCCTTACCCTTGCCAGGTGATGATATTTTACTCCATGTTTATATCTTTATCTGCTATGGCTGCCTCCATAGTATTTTGTCATAATAGAACAATATCAGACAAAATACTACAGAGGCAGCCATAGCAGATAAAGATATAAACATGGAGTAAAGTATCATCTACCTGGCAAGGGTAAGGCTTGCTGGAATAAACGTCTTTAAAATAGTGTGGTTTCAATTTATTGCAAGCCACCTTGAGTAATGCATAAGCATTAGAAAGGCAGTGCAAAAACAAACAAAATAGCTAAAGGAGCAAAAGAAGCCACAAGAAAGGACATACAGAGAAATATAAAGAAACAGGTCAAAACCTTTTCTTCAAGCTTTTCCATTAGCTATATTATTTTATTTCTGCAGCTTGTTGATTTTTTTAATTTGTATGTGAGACATTTTTAATCTTGTTTCTATTTTCTATATCTTTCGTATTTTTAATATTGTTTTGAGTGGTCCTGATAGCTGTAGAACAGAGGCGAAATTCTATTAGATGCCTCAACTACTTCTGATACTGATACTAATATTACTGCTGCTGCTACTACAACTGGACATACAGTATGGGAAAAGGCTGCAGAGCAGGGATGGGGAATTTGTTGCCCTTCAAATGTTGTTTGACTACAGTTCCCGTCATCCTGGACCATTGGCCACACTAGCTTGGGCTGAAGGGAGTACTGTCCAACATCATCATATGGAAGTCCAGAGGTTCCCCATCCTTGCCGTTAGAGAAACTCAATTCGGTTTAATAGCCAAATCTATCAAATTCACACTTTCCGAAACAATATGAGAACCAGAACACAGCCATCCTTTGAAATTCTTATGTACCCGAATTTTGCAATGCTGCTTTCCAACCAAAGAATGTTCACAAAAGTTCATATATTGGGTGAAGCGTGCATAAAAATGAACATCTTAGGGAAAATAATATACAAAAATGCATTATATTAGGAGAAATTGCTTTCAAAAACGTAGTCAACTACATATAAAAATGTGTGTTAGCATAAATTTGTACTAAAATGCTGAAGGATTTTCATGAGGATTTTAAATAAATTGCAAATTGCTGCAGAAACATGGAAAACTGAATTTAAGACTGGTAAATGAGGAACTGAGAGAAACGAAACAGACAGATCCTTCCATCCCTACTGGCAGTAGAAAGGCAAGAATATTTAATGGGTCATTTTCACAAAAACCTAACTTGCCGGTTAAATCTGGGATTTAATTTTTAATAGTTACGATTAAAATGTCTCTCTCCCAGACTTTAGTAAAGGTTACAAGAAAAGCTTAACAAATGGAGCACTGTTTTGTTTTAAACAGTGTTTAAAGTCTTATTAAACAAAAAATATTAATTACCTTACATTAACACAGGTTTGCATTTTCCCATGAACCCCTCTCCTGGAATTATTTGTGCAGAATAGGAGACCTGATGGTGAAATCACATTCAGATTTTAAATACTTTATTCTCTCCTTACCCAAGTGATATGGAGTTAGAAGACATAAAACCATGACATTTTTGTTCTGTTGTGAGCCACTTTGACATGTTTATATGGAAAAGTGACAAACAAATGTAAATAATAATCAAAACTTAGTATTTTGGATGTTCAAGTTTATCTCCATCCAACCAGCTACTGCAATAGACTTATTACTCTGTGAATGCTGGGGTCTAGGCAATCATTAATCTTTCACCATTAACTAGCTGGCAAGAAAGTCATTTACTTACACAGCAGCATGTTCCAGTGGCATCTTCTCCAGCCACAAAAACCTAAAGCATCATAATAAGATGCGCTAATGCTGCTCAGTCTGGGTTTTTATGCATATTGGAAACAATGTACTAGGGCTGCCACATTGATATGATGAATTACAGAATTATCACTTTGTGGGCCTGTGTTGGAGGGAAAATTAATATATCCAGCCTTTTAAATTCAGCCCTAGTTTTTCAGACAAAGCAAGTCACAATAAAAAGCTAAGACTAACAGAAGTCACATTTCTTTATGTATTGTAGACAAACATATTGGCCTGGTTTGCACCTCATGGTAAGCTAAGCTATAGCTTACTAAGGTTTAATATGAACATGCTGGCTCCTGGAAAAGAGCTCACATGCATTTAGCTCCTCCCCAGTCATTTTAGCTCAGTACGGCACAAAACCTAAAACAAGGTATGGCGTAGTATGTTCTCCAAACTAGGATCATTGTTAAGTCATCTTCTCCATAACCATAAGCTGTAGTCTTGATCTTGGTTACAGCTCATGGTTAAGGAGAGTGCTTAACCACAAACTTGGGTTCAGACAACATGCTAAGCCAAACTTTGATCTTCTATCCAAACTCTGGCTTAGCTGCTGCACGACACTGAGCTGAACTAAAAAGACCAGAGAGGAGCAAAATGGCTATGATCTTCTACCTGGAAGTCTGCATGTTTTGCTAAGCCAAGAGTCACCAACTTATTCCCCACAGGTGCCAAGGCATCATGAAGGTCTTCAGTGGTGACCCCATCTGGTAACCCAGAATCTGAGTTTTCTTTTTTTAAGTAAGTCTCTATTCCTCCTAGGAAGAAAATTATGAAGCAAAATGTGGAGGTAACCTTCTAAACCAGTGGTTCCCAACCTTTATGAGTAAGGGACCCCCTTTAAAAGCTCAAAAAAATTCATGACCCCCCCATGCTAATTGTAATTTTAGCCTCTATTAACTGAAAAAATGGTGTGTGGCAAAATCACATCTCCAAATATCTCTTTTCATAAAAAGCTCCCTGCAGACAGGGAGGTGTTGCTTTCTTTTCTTAATGCAAAGGTTCATCAAACTGGTATCCCCTTCCTCCCACCCCACATACATAGTCTGAAGATGTACTACTCTGTCTCGCAACACCAGTGGGTTAACAGTGTTGGACTAAGACCCAGTTCAAATCCCCACCCAACCATGAAGCCCACTGGGTGACCTTGAGCCAGAGACAGTCTCTCAGGCTGACCTATGTAACAGGGTTGATGTAAGGATAAAATGGAAAGGGTGGGGAGCTATGAGCACCACCTTGAGCAACTTGGAGGAAAAGTGGGATATAAATGCAATAATAATTAAATAAATACATTTCACCTGCAATTTGTGGACCTGATCCTTAGCCAACCTGCAGAGCTTTATAATAATAATAATAATAATAATAATAATAATAATAATGAAGCAGCAATGTGGTAGTGGTGGGGATGCTAGATTGTGAAGACAAAAGGGTGCATAGATTGAGTAGGGGGGTTAGTGCTTTTAGGCCTTGGGATGATCATACGAACAGATTAGTTGGGGCTCATTCACATGGGAGCTGAACTCTGTTTTAAAGATGAAGCTTTTCTCATAGCAATAGAGTTTAAAAATTCACACTTACCTTATATGAGCCCTCAATCTGCTGTTTTCCATTCATACTGAAGGGAAAGGGTCAATCTCGCAGCTTCCTAATGATCACATCCTCTTAAAGTCAAACTATCACTTCCTCTGGTTACCTTGGCAATCGAGTATGCTCAGTTTGTTCCAGGGTAAGTTTCATTAAAAAAAGAAAAAATCCTCAAGTGCTATTGTTTGTATTTTCAGAATCCAGCAGAAATACAAATATTTGTTTGAATGAGTTATGCTTTTAGGCGGGAAAGAAAAAAAAGCACCGTTTGCAGCAGGCTTGTAGAACGGGAGCTAGCAGGAAATGACATAAACAAAGGGGGGAGTGGGCGTGGACTCACCAAAGCATTGGAGCTAAGTGTCTACAAGTCCCTAGAGTTGCGAAGTACAGATGGTTTTTCCTTCCCTTTTTGAATTAAAATTGGATTGATTTGCTGTTGATTAAAAGGGGAAAGCAGCACCTTCCCTTTGGTTCCTATGTCATGTGAACTGTGCGAATTAAACAGGCATGCAAGTAGAACCCATCTCACATTATATCGCCATGTGAACCAGCCCTTGGTTAGCGTGCACTTGGGGAATGGAAGTGGAGCAGAAGACAGACCAGCGCATGCACACATACAAACACACCTATCCCTCCTGCCAGCATCTGCAGGTGTGCATGCATTTGGGCATTGGGGAGGGCGGAAGCCCTCAACTGCTGCAGCATCTTGGAGAGAGATTGGGGGGGCAGAGTGGAAGAAAGGGGGGATGCTGGCATACACACTTAGCCTCAGAGATGGGAGGCGAGCAAGTCCTGAGCTTCCTCACTGCTCCTTGGCTCCGTCTGGGCCAAAGGTGAGATCTGGGTAGCCTCGCAAATAAGAATAATTTTTAAAAGGAGATGGCCGGAAGGAATGGGGAAAGCAGCCTTTCCTCGCAGCCTTGCTTCTTTTTGCTTCATGAAAAGCCCTCTCCTCTCATTCTGAGTAAGGGTGTCATCAGCAGCGGCAGTGCAAGGAGACAGGAGTCGGTGATACTAATTCCCTCTTCTTCCTGGTAGCTCCACCCTCAGCCTCCTTTGGCATCTGCCACGTAGTTTATAGGCAGATCCCTGCCTTTGGCACACCTGAAAGATGCTCTGGTGGTTCAGTAGAAGTCCTCCCCTCTTGTTTGGAACAAGGGGGAGGTGTCATCTGCAGCGGCAGTGGGGAGCAGACAGTGTCCAAGGCGTGAAGACGTTTAAATAAATAAATAAATTCTTTACTGTTCGTGGTCCCCTCTGGATTACTTTGCAGCCCCCAGATTGGGAACCACTGTTCTAAGTGATTTCTTTGAAATGAGCCAAACTGACTGCTCTTTCCTGTCAGTGTTATTAGCCAATGAGTTAAGTCAGAGCTGTAATTGGTAAGTGACTTGTTTGGACACCAAGCAATAAAAATCCCAGAGGTTCTAAAGAGTTGCTGCTTTGCCCTCCCTTTTAGTGCACTTTAGCTGCTTCCATCTTTTTTTCTACACCTTGGAATCTCCACATTTTGTTCTTCCTTTTTCGTGTTATGCCACATCCCCACGGCAGTCATTTTGTGGCAGGTCTCCCCAGTACACACTCAAAATTTGAAATGTGCCCTCTGGTCTAAAAAGGTTGGTGAGCCCTGTGCTAAGCCATAGTTTGGTTTAGTGTTATTTGCAAACACATCATTGTGGGGGTGTGGTTGCCACCTTTTACAAGCTACTTTGCAGGTATAAATTTAATTGCAAGCAAAACTTTTAAGAAGTCACTCACTGCTTTGCATTGAGACTGTGTTAGAAGAAAGTTAGCTGAGACAAAAAAGTAGCCATGTGTTACCAGCTCTCTGAACACAGTAAAGTAGCTTTCACATGCACATTGAAACAAAGTCTTGTGGCAACCTATAGGCTAACGGTTTTTTTATGGTGGAATCTTCTGTGGACCATAGTCCACTTCAAGTTAACTGTTGTTCATGGAAGCTTATGCATAATGTTAGTATTTAAGATACCATGAGACTGTTTTTTTTCCCTACAGCCAGGGGCGTCACAACCGGGGTGCGGAGGGTGCGAACCGCACCCAGGTGACACCCAGAGCAGCCCTGCCCCCCGCCATTGCCCAGCAAGCAGGGGCATCACAACCGGGGTGTGGAGGGTGTGGACTGCATCCGGGTGACACCCTGAGGGAAGTGACACCCAGAGCAGCCCTGCCCCCCGCTGTTGCCCGGCAAGGCTGCGCCCTCCTCGGAGGCGGGCGGGCGAGATCGGGAGCAGCATCAGCGGGGCGAGGGAGGCGTGCCGGCGTTCCCAGGCCTTCTCCAGCTGGGTGCCCCTCCAGCGCACGCCCTCCCAGGGCATGGATGGGGGTGGCTGGCCTCAAGCGCGCGCACGCGCACGCACACATGCAGGCCCAGCCACCTCGTCCATGCCCCTGGGAGGCCGCACGCCAGAGGTCCGCACCCCCCCGCACTCCTGCTAGTGACGCCGCTGCCTACAGCAGACCAACAGTTACCCTACAGCTATCCCTCTTGAAAATAGAGGTTTGTCCTAAGCAGGTGTGAAAATGCATGCAAACTGAGCAAAAAATGACCTTGTACACAGCAAGGTGAGTGCAAGTTTGCTGCCCAATGCAGTTCACATGATCTGAAATGTATGTCCTAGAATCCTTTGCAATTGGCTGCAGAGGATGTGGGCTTTAAACACTGACCTCATGCAGTTGTAGAAGTTTGAAGCACATTATCCCAGCACAGCAATGATAGGGCACACATCTCTCATTACTCAGTGGCACCCTTACAGGTGCCTTAAGGAGATTCCCTGGGCTCAGTTTCTTCCATCTTTCACAAGCTACAGGAACAGGATGACCAAATGGATTATCAACCAAGATGGGAATTTTTATTTAAAAAATCCAGCCAGATATACTCAAAAGGAAATAGCATCATATGCTTCCACACCAACATCTCCTGTACTTGTCATTATTGTTACTTTGATTGAGAGAGGTTCATTGATTCCATAAAGTAGCAAGTGTGTATTAAGATACACAGCAATATATTTCTGATTGGAACCTATCTCCCATCATACTTATAACAACTCATGAACAGAAGCTTATTCAAGGTCAGGGTACACTGACCTCATTTTACATGGTTTGGCATTCTTTTATTTACCTCTCAGGAGACCTTTTCAAAACACTCTTCTACATGGTAACAAGGGAGAGGGCCTTCTCAGTGGTGGCCCCCAAATTATGGAATGATCTGCTTGACGAGGTGCGCCTGGTACCAACACTGTTATCTTTTTGGCGCCAGGTCAAGACTTTTCTCCCAGGCATTTTAGCGTGTGTTTTATATTGTTTTAAATTTTTGAATTGTGTTTTAAATTGTGTTTTAAAAGGTGTATTTTAAATTGTATTTGTTTTTAGTTACTGTAAACCACCCAGAGAGCTTCGGCTATGGGGCGGTATACAAATATAATAAATAAATAAATAATAAATAAATACAATCAAATCTGGAGAAGCTCATGATATTTGTCTCGCCTGATGCAAGTCTTCTACTGTACTCCTGTACTGAACTTCTAATTCAGTAACAATTTTAAGAACATACATAAGTGTGGGACTTGTTAACCTATTGGTATACTGTCCTTTGGATCATGTTGAGGTTTGAAAGGCGACAGAAACAAAGATGAATAATGACTGTTGTAATGTGGGTCTCAGATGCATACTATGTTTACTTGACTTGTATGTTTCTCTTTTTGTTTACTGTATCAAAACAAGAAAATAATATTCAAAAAACAATTTCTGCCGGAGACCTCTGCTTTTAACACAACATACATCTTTTTCCACCCAACCACATCATTTTATTGAATTAGTTGCTTTAAACACTACTGTTAAACAAGATTGAAACGCCTGGTTGATTGCCAAACATACACATGGAAGCATCAATTATAAGATTATGATCTTCAAGCATTTATACTAGCATTTTTGGTTGCTGTTTTATGCCAGAATTTCTGTGCCACTCCTGCCACTTGCTGCTATCCTATTTGGATAGGCAGTAATGAGCACAGCATTTTAAATCCACAAAGGGACTATGCCAATGTTAGGTTTGCCAAACCATTCCATCTGAAATGTAGAGCCTGCATTTTAGACTGCCAAGACCTCACTAGAATTCTGAAATGTTTTCCTTTAACCTTCAATTAGAATTATCAGACAGCATTGAGTTTCCACAGCACCAGCAACAATATAGATTAGGGAGAAAGCCTTGGAAAGCCATAAAGAGACCACAGGCCTGAAGTCAATGTTATTGGGCCATTGTTCTAAACATTTGGCAGTGGCATAATTTGCACACTAAGGAAAGCCATATTCTGAAATAAATGATGGTTTAACCTGAATGAAAGCATGCTTGTGCACACTGCTTAATCATGCCTTCTTCATGCCTTCCCTTCCTGAGAAGCGAAATAAACCACAGCTTAGCGTATCATGCAAACCAATATTGGTGGTTTGTTTCTTAAAACACACACACACACAAAAGGAATCTAAGATTTGTTCTTGGCTTACCACTTGTGATTTGGAGAGGAAAAGCCATGAGCTCTGGTTTGCATGTCAGACTAAGCCAGCTGCACTATGGTTTGTTTCTTGGGAAGGGGAGGCGTGAAGTGGGCTCATTTGAGCAGCATGCACCAGAAAGATGCTTGTTCATGGTAAACCATCATTTATTTCAGACTATGGCTTACCTTAAAATGGAAGAGAGGCGATATATATAAATGCCTGCACATTCTAACAAGGATTATTTTTTTAGGGTAAAATTAGACAAGTTAATGAAGAACCTGCTCCTGGAGGACCCATCATTGGATGTCCCATCTTTTCTACTTTCGCAAACAGCAGCCACAGAGGATAGAAGAAGGCTGATCTGGATTATAGTACTGGAGGAGCGGTTATTTCCTTCCCTTGCCATTTTTCCAATGAAAAACTCACTTATCTAACATTGGTATTTGCTCAGTTAGGGAAAACCTACATAAACAGTAACTTTGGGAGCGAGGAGCAATTTTCATTGGAACAACAGCGTGTGTTTGTTTGGGAGGATATTTGCCAAAATAGAGATGAAGCATCCAGTCATGATTTGCCATCATCATATATAGTTCAGTCATATCTAGTTTAGTCCTTAGTTATATACCATTTTGGCATATGTGGTATATAAATTAATTATTATTTGACTCAGTGGCTGTCAGCAACTATGTTCCATTTATGCAAGGACTTCCACTTGAGCAATGAGTCCCCTCCCTTTCCTCCCCCCATGCACCCCTCCAAATCTGTTCTGAGATTCCTCCAACCCTCCAGAGCAGATCTGGGAGGGGCAGGAAGACTGGAATAAAAATGTGAAAATAGAGTTTGAAATTCAGCTCTTGATATTCAGAATAATTTCTGACCATATATAAATCACATGTCCATCACTGAATAATGGAAGAATCCCACTGCAGTGCAGCTCTTAAGCATATTTCCTCAGAAGTAAGTCCCATTTGTTCAATGGGGAATATTATACCCTAGCACATGTAGCTAGGATTGCAGCCTTCCAAGTCACAGAGCTTTTTTTGTTTGTTTCCTTTATTATATTCTACCCACTAACTTTTAAAATTGGTTGAGGCTAGGTAAGCATTCCAGCTTGAGGATATCAAGATGTCCATTAAGAATAAAATAATTTTTTGATTTACCAGAAAAGGGAAAAAAAGATCATGAATAATGGGATTCAAATTTCATGAATACATCTACTTAACTAGCTTTAACTGTATTTTCCTCTAAGCTTTGGAGTCAGCTAAGTCAAAACATGCTGTTTATTAATAAACTATGAGAACGGCTGCTCTCTTGAGAACAGCTTTGACTGCAGCACTTTTAAGATGCTGTTCCCCATTATAATTTTGTGAAGTAACCAGAAACCATTTCTGAATCCTGCAATCCCTATTGTAAGACAGGCAGCTAGGAAGTGCAGCAGTCATACCAAAAACAGGCATTGCATTTGTAGTGTATTATTGTCTTATAGCATCCATTCAATGTACAAAGCCATTCACAAGAGAGCAGCTGGCTTTATCTCCATGTAGAAAATGAAGTGTATCTCAAGTGGTCCCACCTGGAGCCTGTCTTTATATACCTTGCTGCAGAATTGCTTTTACACTTGTAGCTGTCTTTCTCACAAAGGAAACCATAGGGATCAGAAAGGATCTTTAGTTACTTTAACTAGCTTAAAAATAGTAAGCATAAGAAATTGTAAATGAAAGCAATCAGCAAGTCACTGCACTGAGTAAAAACTCCCCAACAAACCTCTTCAGCTTCTTTTCCACTGAATTATTATGGCCTAACATTTCACTTTAAATCCAATGCCAATCTATAATACATTTGTGCTATAAAAGGTTTCTAAAACTGTTCTGAACAGTAATCCAATTATTTTAAGATATGAAAGCAGATTCAGTTGTTGGTCAGCATGTTTTCTCTTTGGAAAACAAATGGACTTGCAGGTTCTTTTATAGAGAACTTAAAAAAGAGCAGATTGCACTTGTGCCCCCACCCACTCAAATACTTATAATACCTGCTTGTGTGTGTATTTGTCAGCAAAAGTTCAGAAGTCACTGCTATCAAAAATAAAGGTGATATCCAGTGCTTTTCTGACAAAAAATGAGGTGCCGATACAAGTAACTACTATCACCAAAAATAGCCCTGGTGGTATCTAACTAGCTTGTTCTGAAAGGGAAAGGATTTCTGCTTGCTCAACAGAACTTCCTTCCTCCTCTCCCACACCCTGCACCCTCCTAAAATCTGCTCTGCAGAGTTGGGGGAGGGTAACCCCTGGAAAAGATGTAGAAGATACACGTGGCATGGGGAAAGTTCTGTTGTGCAAGCAGAAATCCTTGCGCTAGCAAAATGAGTTGGTTACCACCCATACTGATTTTAGACCATCTTAAAATTGCTAAATGAAGCATGTAACATTAAAACAAATTATTCCACTTATGTTTATCACATCTTCTCCCTTGCCCCATACACACTTTGAAAATTAGGTTGGTTTTACCCTGTCGTGGATTTGTACCCTCCTGAATTCAAGCCATAAATCTGAACATGCTTATGGAGATACAAATAATTTTCCTCCTCAAAGCATTGAAAGCTGCTTGATGCAGACATTTTGTCTATAATGTGCACATTCTGGTCTATCATTGTCACAGCTATAACAACTTCTTACAGAAAGAGTGGGGGGTGGAGGACAAGCAAAAAATCACTACAAGTGATGATGGTACTATTATACTACCTTTAATTCTTAAAAAAATATTGTGTCTCAGGAAATGCAAGAATGTACCACACAATATTAGCTTATGTTAACTGTAGGTAAGTTTAGCATATTATCAGAATAATTATAATAAAATGGTGTTTTTTTAAAAAAAAATCAAACATGGGATGGTATGGGTTTGTGTTACCAGATATCATGATATGACATCTACAAGATGAGGTTAATTAGTATGCACATGTTGCAATCTGAACCATCCAATATACAGTGCCTTGCAAAAGTAATCCGACCCCTGACCAATGCTCTCATATTACTGAATTACAAATGGTATATTGTAATTTTGTCCTGTGATATTTTATTTTGAAACACTGAAACTCAAAATCAATTATTGTAAGGTGACATTGGTTCTATGTTGGGAAATGTTGGTAAGAAACATACAAAACTGAAACATGTTGCTTGCATAAGTATTCAACCCCTGTGCTGTGGAAGCTCCAAGTTTACACAGATGAAAGAAATTGCCCTATTGAGGACACAATGACCTTACCATTGGCCTCCACCTGTGAACCATTCAAGTTGCTGCCACATTGTCAGGATAAAAACCCCACTGTTGAAGGATCATTGGTCAGGCTGTGGATCTGAAGGAAAATGAAGACCAAAGCATTCTACAGAAGTGAGAGATAATGTAATACAAATGCATAGATTAGGAAAAGGGTACAAAATAATATCCAAGTGTTTGGATATCACGGTGAGCACAGCTGAATCAATAATCAGGAAGTGGAAGCTGCATTACACCACCCAAGCACTGCCAAGAAAAGGCCGTCCCTCAAAACTCAGTGCTCGAACAAGAAGGAGACTTGTGAGAGAAGCCACAGAGAGGCCAACAATCACTTGGAAGGAGCTACAGAGTTCAGTGGCTGGGAATGGAGTAATGGTGCACCAGTCAACCATATCAAGAGCTCTGCATAACACTGACCTGGATGGGAGGGTGGCAAGAAAGAAGCTGTTACTCAAAAAGTATCATCTGAAAGCATGTCTGGAGTTTGCCAGAAAGCATGACAGTGCCCCAGGTGCAATGTGGGAAAAGGTTTTGTGGTCAGATGAGACCAAGATGGAGCTTCTTGGCCAAAACCCCAAGCACTATATGTGTCACAAACCTAACGCTGCTCATGCCTCAAGACACACCATCCCTACTGTGAAGGGTGGTGGTGGCAGCACCATGCTGTAGGGATGCTTCTCATCAGCAGGGACTGGGCATCTTGTTAAAATCAAGGAAGAATTGATGGAGCAAAATTCAAGGAAATACTGCAAGAGAACCTGCTTCAGTCCACTAAAAAACTGAAGCTTGGGAGGAAATTCACTTTTCAGCAGGACAATGATCCCAAGCACAAGGCCATACAACACTGGAGTGGCTCAAGAACAAAAACGTGAATTGCTACACTGGCCCAGTCAAAGACCTGATCTCAATCCCATTGAGAATCTGTGGCACTTTGAACATTATGGTCCACAAATGACATCCAACCAACCTGAACAACTTGGAGCGAATCTGCCAAGAAGAATGGGCCAAAATCATCTGTGTAAACTGGGAGCTTCCACAGAACAGAGGATGAATATTTATGCAAGTAACAAGTTTCAGTTTTTTCTTACAAACATTTCCCAACATAAAACTAATGTCACCTTACAATAATTGATTTTGAGTTTCAGTTTTTCAAAATAAGAGATCATACAGAATGAAATTGCAATGTACATTTGTAATTCAGTAATATGAGAGCATTGGTCAGGGGTCTGATTACTTTTGGAAGGCACTGTATTAGTTCTGTTCCTAGTACTCTGCTGTTTCGAGAACTACAGGTAGAGTATGTAGGTTAGTGGTTTTATGGCACAGCAACAGCTAAACAATATTGTGCCATCCATATGATATTTGGAGTTAATTTCAAAATGGAGAAAAACAGCTAATCTTAAAAAAGCAACTTAAAAAGAGTTTAAACTCTTCATTAGATAAGCTATGTGATTTCAACTCAGTCATGTTGTTCATTTCTGATTTTCTGCAACTGTGCAGAAACAAACTGAGATATGTTCACCACATAGCAGCTTTTGGCAGAAGGACCACGGTAATTACCCACAAGTCTTAGAAAGCTGTAGAGGGGAACAAAAAAGGAGAAAAATAGGTTTAAAAGGGACACTTTGGGAACAAATTAAAAGGTTTTATATACTAAAATGATTAATGTATTCCTGTGGACTGAGATACTATCCACATTGTGTCCCTTGGCAAAGGTAGATTGCTCTTGTATCCATTTCACATACAGGAATGATATGAACACTGAGAAAGTTAATGTACTCAACATTAGCGTTGGAGTGCTATTTTTAAAAAAGGTAGTTCATGATATTCAGTTTAGGATGCACAGTCAAGATTTTTAAATCCCTTGGAAGTCAATGGGATTTTAATACAAAGGTAATGTATGGGGCCCCACTCTGAGCACCCAGCCATCAGAGGTGAGGTGGGTGACTGGGGAGTGGAGAGAGAACTTTCTGAGAATATCTCTCTCTCACACACACACACCAGGTAACTACTACTTCCCTTGGAAGCTCATCTGCTAAACACTTTTTAATATTCCTGGGCTTTTGCTATCTGAAGGATAGAGCAAGGCCAGTGTGGTGTATGGCCTGGGGAGAGTCTCAAGGGTCAGAGAAAGAGCCCCAAAAGCCTACATTCAGCTCCCAGGAATGACGTTCCCCACCCCCGCACTAAATTGCTTTACTGTGGCATTCCTATGCTGGACCCAGAGTGTGGGAGGGAGAAGTAGATGCCTTTCCTGAACAAACCTTTGGGTGTGAACAAGTATGCACATTTGAGTTACACAGAAAACTTCTCAACAGGGTGAATAAAAACATTTTTTTTTAAAAAAAATGGAATTTAATTTAAACTAAATTTCTGTTTTAAAAAATTGTAAATTCCAAGTTTATCTTAAAGAATAACTGGGTAAATATGACATATTCTGAATATAAACATGCAATCCCTAGAGTAACGTTTCTAAACAGAATCAATGGCTCTACCAGATACATTGTGTTAGATGAGGCATTTCTACATAAATGAAGAATCAATTTTATTATTTCTCAGTTGTGAACAATTACACTCCACCTATTAAAACCTAAGCATTTCATTTTTGCCTGATTAAAATAAACTGCTGTTGTCTGCCCAGTAATTATCAGACATTACCTAGATCTATCAACCATGAACATTTAATTTTGTTTGCCACTTTGCTTGAAAGAAGACGGGGCTGCAAGAAAGAAGAATAAAGTAGAAAAGAGGCAACACTGGAAAGAAGAGAAGGCAAAAGTTGTCCAGTGCTCAGATCTCTATATCCTCCCCTGTGCTTAACCTCAGAAACTGTCACAGCTGCAGGATATAAGAAAGACTCTAGATGGCAATATTTTAAAGACATTCCCTCTATACAAAAAGAGGTAAGCGTGCAAAATGTATATAGTGTGAAAAAGAGATGCAAGGCCTGCCTGTAGGAGTGAAACAAAGTAATATTCTTATTTAGTTGTAAATGAACATAGCTTAGTGCAGGGGTTCCCAAACTGCAATCTGTGGACCACCAGTGGTCTGCAAGGTTAATCCAGATATTCCATGGTGTGCCTGTAAAGAACAGGAACAGTGGCTGTGAACAGCAACAGCTGCTCCAGGATGGAGCATAAGTGAGGAGCAGAAGAACACGGCATGAACTGGGTGGAAAGAGGATTAGGAGACAGAAACACATTGTATTTTATCGTCTTACAATTTGAATTCTTAGAATTCAGATTTTAATACAAAAATGATACAGCATCTAGCACAGTACATTACAATTGCTAAATAACAGGCAGAAAAATCATTAAGTGGTCCACCAAGACCCTCAGCAACTTTCAAGTGGTGGTGGTGGTGGTGAGTTTGGAAGTGACTGGTTTAACGGTCAGATTTATTTAGGAAATATATTAAGTAGTATCAGTGGGAAACTTGATTTAAACTAGCCTCTCTTTTTTTTTTGTGACAATTAAAATCACTTATTTAAACCACCTTGATTTAAAGATTAATCTATCTTGCTTCTCAAGCAGGCTTTTAAAAAAAATAAATAAGTAAAGTTATATCCTGCCTTTTTAGGCATACCCCACTCATGATGGCTTACACAGCATAAAAGCATAATACAAAGAATACAAGAATAATGCAAGAAACACCATCCTCATCACTTGGCACTTTAGAGCATTCAAAACACTTTCACATGCATTCTCCCAGTAATCCTTACAACAAACCTGTAAAGAAGACCCCTTATTACGGATGAGAACGGGAGTGGCATTAACACCTGGCATATTTGGGGCCCACACCTACTTCGCCTACAGCCCTCCCTCTGACAACCCCCCATTCAGCATTGTCATCAAGGTCCCACCTGTCATTGCCCCTAACACCCACCACCATTTGGGCCCTTCCAGTGCTACTGAAGAGCTAGAAGTCAGCCTCCCCATGATGTGCGGACTAGCTCTATCTGGCCACCATGTAGTATTTCCCAAAAGACAACACCCTACATTTCATGTATTTTGGGAGATATAACATGATGGCTGCTCAGCTTCCATCCTAGAAGTACTACTGTCTCTGGGTAAATGCATCTGGGGCTGGGGGAGAGATGAGTTACTAGTGGCTTCAGTACCACTAGGCTGCCCTATCCTGAGAGCCCATTCAACTCTCATCCAGGCCTGGAACCAGGCTTAAATCTGAACAATAACTCACAACAACACCCTAAGAGTTAATCACCAAGATTTTATTGATTGCAATTTTGATTTTGACATGGAATTTTATTTTTCAAGTAAGGTTAAAGAAGGGTGCAAGAAGAAAGGACACACATTACAACAAGATCATTTAATTATTGTCTGATCAGATTTGTGTAATCTGCCAATTGGCTGAAAGATAGAATATAAGTTTCTAAAATAATAAATTGCACTTTGAACCAGGTGTTCCTAGTTCACAGCTCAGCCACTATTAGCTTTGGAAAGAAGAGGCTTAACGGTTAGCAGATTCATGTAAAACCCAATTAAATAAGTTATATCCCAGTGGTCTCTGTGACTCTGCAATGGGGCTGATGGGAGTTGTAGTTCAAAACATCTGGAAGGCACCAGGTTGGGAAAGACTAGGCTATATCATTTAGGGCAGGTATATAGAAGCATCACTTGTAATATAAAGACTAGGAGACTGAAGTATGAGTCTGGAAGCCGCTAGTTCAAATCTCATCTTTCTAAGTAACCACAGGCAATCCATATTCCCTGCCTGTCTCCACAATTGTTACTGTAAATCATATGCAATATGGAAAAAATACAACAGCCCTGTTAAGTAAGTAACAAGAATTATGACAAGATAAAATACTGGAAAATACTTCAAGCATTTTTAAGTACCACATAAATATTAAATATTATTGATCAATATAGTAAAACAATTACTTTAGCATTGTTAAAGAGATCCCTCCTCTCATAGGCAAACTATTCTTTGTATATGGAATAATGCTACAAGTAACAAAATATAATCTGAAATAGACAGCAGCCCCATAAATTTCCAACAATAGAATTATAAACTGTAGTTACCATTTGGTTTACACGCAGGACAAAAAAAGAATATTTGGTTTTCTGGTTCTAATGAGAAATTTGTACTCTGTCTTTAAAATAGAATTCTGCAACAAAGGAATCTAGTATTGTACCAAAAAAACCCTGAATTCTGAAACCCATAAAAGTTTGGAAAAAATTATATCCATTTGTATAAAAAATTCCAAATATGTATACATTAAATTTACTTCTTTTAATTGTGGAGAAGGTCAAATTGCTAAGCAGAGCAAAGAAGCATTATTCCCAAATCTCTGGAAACCCTTCTTGGGCTTCAGAAATTTCATCAGGTACAGCTCAAACACTTCCAGACATAACTCAACAATTATGAAGACTGGAAAATGAAGAACATAAGAAGAGTACTGCTGGATCAGCCCTAAGGCCCATCCAGTCCACCATTCTGTCCTCATAACCAATCAAATGTCATTGGGAAACCCACAAGCAGGACATGAAAAATGATAGCACTCTCACACTTATGATCTCCAACTACAGGTATTCACAGCAGAGCTTGGAAAATTACTTTTAAAAAGTAATAAATTACAGATACAATTACATGGCCCAAAAAAGTAGCAATTACCGTTACAATTACAATTGCTCTGAAAGTAACTTTTGAGAAAAAGTAATCACTACAATTACATTTCAGTTACTTTAAAAAAAAACGCCTACACGGTGTTGGCCTTGGCAGGCTGCCTCACATCTAAGTAGCCTGAAACAACATCACAAATAAACACACACCTACAGAGTTAGGTGAATTCTTTTTATCCATAAGATAGCAATGGTGGTCTCTCCGCTGGTAAGGGAGGTGGGGAGGGAGGCAGAGGCCACTACTCAGATCTTTGCACATCAAATCAAGTGCAACACCCCCACTCAGCCAGCAAGCATAATCTCTCTCACTTAACCACCTTCTGGACCCTGCCCTGCCACTCACCCAAGCAAACATTTTCCCCTGAGATGCAAAAAAGTTAAAATACTGCAAATGCAGCACAGTAGCCAGAGATGGTGGTGTAGGCCACTTTGTGTGCCAAGTGCAAACACAGTATTCTCTCTCTCTCTCTCTCTCTCTCTCTCTCTCTCTCTCTCTCTCTCTCTCACACACACACACAGAGTCACGTTTCACCTCCACAGTTCTTTATCTCCATTCTGCTGCTGCCTCCCTTCTCCTCCATTATCCATGTTCTTGCCCTTTGGCTCCTTTTTCCCTCCACTCCATTCTTCACCACCACCATCCATTTTTTTAAACAATTGTTTTCTCCACTCCACCCCATCTCACTCTCCACCTCCTCACTCGTCGCCTCCTGCCCTGCCCACAGAGCATGAGGGAAGAGCAACGCTGCACAGATGTTAAGCTAACTGGTCAGTAATTTCCCAAATCCCTTTTTAAAAATTGGTGTTACACTGGCTACTCTTCACTCCTGAAGTACAGCGGCCAATCTTAAGGACAAGTTATACAGTCTGCATTTGATTTCTTTAAGAACTTTTGGATGGATGCCAACTGGAAGATGTCCATTGATTTTAATTGCTATACTTGGTATCCTCAAATAGGTAATCTCA
This sequence comes from Rhineura floridana, assembly GCF_030035675.1. Classification (NCBI taxonomy): domain Eukaryota; kingdom Metazoa; phylum Chordata; class Lepidosauria; order Squamata; family Rhineuridae; genus Rhineura; species Rhineura floridana. Next base: position 92,272,579 of record NC_084488.1, on the reverse strand, counting down.
GCAATGTGAAGATTTTAAATGTGAACATGCTAAAAGCATAAACTGAAGTCCTATGCCTCAAGAAGTACTCTGCAAGAATTGGGTGAATTTCAAGAACCAGTTTCAGCACAGCTGATCCCACAGTTTGGTAACAATATTCCAGATAACAGACACCCAATATTACTGTTTAACACAGTACAACACACACCAAAAATACTGTTTAGGTACACATCCAAGATTAAATTTTGAATTTGATACATAGCACGATAAATTCTTAGGGACTGGCATGAAACACACAAAACAGAAAATTTTAATTTGGAACCCACTCGTTACGAAGCAACTTTATGGCAACTACAGAACTAGTTTGCATAAAAGGGTGCATATATAAAAATGTTAAGTGTCAAATTAACAGGTGGTGGCATCTTTTCTTCTACCTCCTAGGCTATACCAACTATCATTTATCATCATCATCATCAACAACAATAATATATTTATTATATCCCATCCTTCCTCCCAGCAGGAGCCCAGGGCTTCAGACACTAAAAAAGTTTTGAAGTTCCCAGGTTACAAGCATAAAGACACTCAACATATATTACTCTGCAAACATGTAGGAGAACTGAAGTCTTCATCTATAGTTGTATTAGCCAAAAACTGTAAATTTCTTATGAAACAGCAAAATGTTTGGGCCAGTCCAGATGTGATACAGGAAATTTGTGACTGGCTTTCCATGTGGTGCTTTTCTTTTATAACAAATACAAGTGGTTCCAGATTTGATCAGAGCAATGGCTCTTGGGGATCTGTGACTTTTTCCCTCTGCACTGTCTCCAGTCTGAATTACCTAGGGTGGTCATTTCTTTCTCTCTTTATTCCTTTGACTTATAGCCCACCCTTCAACCCAGAAGTCCCAAGGGCAGTAACATTTAATTAAAGTGCAACATGCACAGGATGAGAACATAACATTTCAGTAAAATATAACATGGTCAAATATAAAACCATAATACAAAAACAGCAATTCAGCAACAAGGGTCTCAATTCTTTAAAGCAATCACCCCCATAAGCCCCACAAAAGATACACCTTGAGTTGAAATGCTGCAAGTACATAGGGCAACTGTAACACCAAGGGGTGGTGGTGAGGGATAGTTCCACATTCAAGGTCCAAAAACAAAGAAGGCCTTGCTCTGCTTTGTTGTGCAGTGAGCCACAGTTGTCGATGGAAATGCAAGCAGGGCCTCCCCATAGATCTTAAGACACATGTCAGAAGATAAAGAGAGAAACTCCTTCAAATATTTTGGTCACAGGCCATTTAAAGCTTTTTATTAGCCTAAATTTAGCCTGATAGCAAATATGGGGCTCCTTAAGAACTGGTGAAAATATGATCCCATGTTGTGGTGCTGGTCAACACCCTGGAAGCCACATTCTGCCCCAGCTGGAGTTTTTTTTACCACCTTCAAAGGCAGCCCAGCATAGTATGTATTGCCATAACCTAATTGTGAGGTTACCAGGGCATGTACTGATGGAGCTAAGGTGTCCTGGTCCAAGAAACACCAGAGCTGGGAATAAGCAGGTCTTGCCACTAAGGATAGCTGAGCCTCAAGAGATAATGACTCTAGGAACACCTTAAACTGCAAATCTGCTCCTTCAAGAGGAATGCAACACCATGCAGTACATGCAACCCAACCAAATCCCTAACTTGGGAACTGTCCACTATCAACAAGGCCGGCCCAAACCATTTTGCTGCCTGAGTCAAAGACAAGATGGCAACTTCCCAATTCCATGTACTGAAGATTGACTGGATCAATTTTACATGAACACTGGCAACAGTTTAGCATCTTCTGCTACACCCGAGGGCAACAGGCTAGTTTAGGAGGTGCATGACAGACTATGTAACACAGAAGACAATGGTCGGGTCTCAAGAGGAATGGCCATGGTGGCTGCTGCCAACCCCAAGCATTTGCTACTGCACTCTGCCTAATGGTAGGGCCAGTCCTGACCATTAGCACCTCCATCTTGCTGCAATTCATTCTCAGTTTATTGACCTTCATCCAGCCCATTACAGCTTTCAAATACTGCTTGAGCAACTGGACAGCCTCTTCTGAGTCAGCTGGAATTAGGAGATAGAGCTAGGTGTCATCTGTACTCCAAATTCCCAGATAACAAACCCCCCAATGCTTCATACCGATGTTAAAAACCATGGCAGAGAAGATGGATTACTGTGGAACCCCAGCAGCGCAACTGTCAAGGGGCTGAGCAGAAATATCCCAATGGTACTTCTGGTTTCAATTCTGCTGATAGGAGCTGAACCACTGCAACACCGTGCCCCCAACTCCCACTCCACAGAGCCGGCGCAGGAGGATATTGCGGTCAGTGATATTAAAGGCTGCAGAAAGATCATGGAGAACCAACAGTGTTGAACTTCCCCTGTCTCTTTCCAGATAAATGGCAATCAATTAGAACCAGTAATTGAAGCTAGATTGAAATGGATTTAGATACTCAGCTTCCTCTAGGCACACTGAAGCTGACTGACAATAATCTTGTCCAGAAAAAGGGCATTAGCAACTGGGCAGTAGTTATCCAACACCTGAGGATCCAGAGGGCATCTTAATGGGCCTCACCACTGCCTTGCTCATTGCAGTAGGCCTCACCCCCTTCTCTAAATGATGCATTAACCACACTCTGGACCCAGCCAGCCAGTCCCTCCTGGCTAGCCCTTCAGGTTGCATTTCTCCTCCATAAGTTATAGAAAGTTAAACTTTTCTCTCAAGTGGATTGTATTTTTGCTGCAACTTTCAGACCACTAAATGACAAATAAGAAACTCACTACCTATTCATCACTTTTTATGGTTTGTACACACCTATCAACATTTTTAAAGGATTTCATTTTATATTCCAGATGGCAAGGAAGAATAATTCCAGTCTTTAATTTACTTTTGAAGTATGTGGCAAAGTTTTATATTATGAGTGAAATGTAGTGTAGTTCCTCTGTGGTTATATTTAAGAGTGAAAGAAAGTGACTTTACTGAAGCTAGTGGTTCAGGCTGCCCTGAAGCAGACTGTATCAAGACTGAAAAGAATTGGCAACCCTAAAACTTTTTGATAAGATAACAATTCATTGATGTTGGCTCATACTGGGCCCACTTCAACTCTGCACTCGTCCTGTGTTTCCTTGGCATATCTGTTCCTTTCCTCTATCTGCTTTAGCATAACTTTATTTTTCTCTTTTATCTCTAGATAACTGCAGCCAGGGACCGGAGGGATTGATTTTTTGTTTTGACTTATTGTTTGAAGATCTGTAACTCAAAGCAGCTCTCACGCCTCTGATGTCTAAAGCCTGAGCAGCATAAAAGGTAAACCTGTGTATCAAACTGAGCAGTGATGCCATTTTATAATCGGCCATCTCTCTGTATTTTATTTTGCTTTAGGAGGGGGAAATGAGTCTGTATTTTAAGATGAAGTGACACTTTTTTAAAAATCCGTGAATGATGCTCTCTTTGTAAAATATTATTTTTCAAAAAATTCTGGTATATTGTCCCTTCACTCCCATTATTTCAAATGAATCTTATTTCTTAAAAAAGAGAAAGAGGAGAAACCTTTTTTTAAAAAAAGTCTGTTTGCATATTAAATAGAGTATCACAGCTGAAATATTTTGATAGGTGCTTTAAGATCTCTGCACATAAAAAGGCTCAGCTCTACATAAATGTGATTATAAGCCATGTGAATGTCCAACTTGGATAGGAAAGCAGTGGGAGGCATTTACACTTGCAATTCAAACACATAACCATTAATCAGACTACTGCTAGCACCCTCAAAAATAAAAAGGCCGCCTTAGAGCATATTTCAGAATTACTCAATATTTCCCTGTCCCCTCCGCACGCTTCTTGGTCCATTCTCTCCATCCTGCTAACCTTCACACCTGCAAACATTACTGGGATACTTATGAATAAAATCTTTTAACAACATTCTGCAATATACATCTCCACATTTATATCAAGTGCACTACAATACTACTACTGCTGCACATGAACACTTTTTGCCGTAGCCCAGCTAGCCTGTCCCCTGAAGTTGCCCAGCTTGATGAAATATGGTTACATATGCAAACATTATCTCCCAATTGTAACCTCATTTTCTGCTCTGCTGGACAGCGTGACCAGCATTTGTCATCTCGCCTCCCCCGCCCGCTACATCATTCATATGTCTATAATTGTCATCAAGATGTGGCATGTCAGCAGGACTCCTGTGTTCAGAGTTCCCCCATCTCTACGCAGTCACTCAGGTAACAAACCCATAATCTCGTCCTGTTTTCATGATGGTTGAATTACACATAATTGTTTCTGCACAGTGATTGATTTCTGCCTGAATAGAGACCTCTGCCTTTTTTCAATGCAAGCGAGTGGCAGCCAAGTCTCTCCATCTAGGAGGAGGCAGCAGCCTTTGAAGAGATCAAAGCCAAGGCCGCAAGCAGTTGTGCGCCCTGGGAATATGGAAAGCCTTTATGTTCTCAACCCCATTTCCAACATCATGTTGGATTGCAGCTGCATTACATTCTGCCAGCATTCTTAATGCTTTTAGTATTGACTCTGACATCACTGATAGCTGTTTTAAAGAAACAAAAAGCTGAAAGATGACTTATTTTCACAACTCTGTAATTGGAACATGCAAAGTTAGGGGAGGGAAGCATTTGTTTTTAATCTGAAATAATAAAAGAAAAGCATGTGAGCACACAAAAAATTACATAAAATTTCTCAAAATGAAAAACATGTTTTTCATATGGAAACAAGAGAAGGGGCATTTTATAGCTTGGACCACACAAAACGAATTGCTTATTATGCACACACATTTTGAGACTTAAAGAACAACAGCATAGAGGAAGGCAGACTAGAAAATTAGTGCTTTAAAATGAGCCCTTAAATCCAATTGCAAGTCAAGCATCTTATCTAAGGTAGAACTTTCCCTGTAGTAATATATTCCTTGATATCAGTCACATTTTCATGTTCTCATGGTACAAAAATATTCATTTCAGTGTATTACCACTTTTTTAAAAGTCCAATATATTGATTTATAAAGTTGTAAAACATACAATTTCAAACTTCAACCACAATTTAAAAAATGGATGCGATTGCCTTGCCCAAGACATGAAGACTGTAGTCCTTTACACAAAAAAGTCCTCTCCACCAGGAAAGATGGGAGCACCACCTGAAAAGTACAAATTCATTTTGAAGCAAGTTCTGTTGATTTAGTGAAATATACCTCCTAATATATATCAACAGTTACACGTATTAAACCAATATGATATCAATTGAACTTAGGTTTATATTTAAAAAGCACAGACCAATATATATCTTGTGTAGCTTGAACAGTCTACACATAAATCCTGGAAAATAGCCAAACTGGGACTCATCTAGACACTGCAAAAAATCTGCAATTAGGATCTTCCACTACAATAAACAAAGCAAGCAAGCATCTAGTCCAGGCATGGCGGTGAAAATCAGATCGGAGGTATGGTGCTGGGATAGTGGGTACTAACCCCTTCATCCCATACGATTTTCCTGAATCTGCTATTTGCTCCTTAGGGAGCTAACTTACAAGTTCTCATATGATACATACAAGTCCTCTCTCTCAATGGGGCAAATAGAAGCTTTTGGGAGATAGGATATTTTAAACCAGGAAAACTGCATGGAGGGAAAGCATTACACCTCTTTTCCCCAGCACCATGGCTCCAATGCATCCCACCCAACCACGATTGCTCTTTTTTTTTTAAGTGGGAGATCCTAATATATGATTTCCTGTATTATTCTTAGTTTTATGTAGCCCTACTGTTCCAGTTGCGGGTTTATTATCACCTTATCAAGCAAATTCTAACTGTACCACAACATCCCTTGTGGTAATTTGGACAAATTGTTCACAATGCTTCTATCCTGGCCACTGTCTTACCTCTCCTCCTCTGTTATCAAGGCTTTGACTTTATTCCAGTTGTGCACACATCCACCTATTCACCAATCTGTGCCAATAGCCACTTTTTCTATTTTCTGCCTTCAACATTATATCATCTAGTTACTTTGTATCACACCAACATTTGAAGCATCCTCCCCATTTTTGTAATAACATCTCTAGGGGGATGGATTTGGTGCCTGTGCACAGATTTAAAAAGCTTTTGTTAAAGGTGTAATGCACCTGAAAGAGCAACTCAATTTCTGTACAATTTCAGAATTATGATAGCTTTTTTTGTTCCTCACTTTATAACATGATGTATATAAGTGTCGGTAATGTGCACATTATATACACACAGAGAGAATAATCAGTCAGAAATGCAGTTCTTTACATACGACAAACAGGCCAGCCCTATCAGGCCAGACTAGAACATCTTGCTGCCTGAGACAGCAGCAAATGCCGCACCTCCGCTCCAAGTCAAGATGCACAGTACACCCAAGGCCAGCCAAGTTATTTTGGCATTAGAGGCAGATAATCCCACAAGCAGCTCTCTCCCTTCCTAGCAGCAAAATAAGATAACAGCAGCAACAATTTAAATAATTAAACAATTTGCATTAGCACTAGACCCGGACTGGCTATCTGACAATTCTGGCAAAGGGCAAAGGCTAGTGGGCAAGTCTTCGTGAAAAAAATAAAAACCAAGAACAGCAACAATGTGATAATGTGATAAAAAAATTAAAAAAACCAAGATCAGCAGTTTGAGGATGCCCATTAACAAGATGACCTCTCCATCCACCTATGGGTAGAGGGGAGGGATGGACATCCTCCCTGCCTGCCTTTGACCTCTTTTGGCTTCACCCTTTCATGCTTGGGTGCCTGTGTGTTAAACAGCAACTCAGGTGAACAAAGCTCCTGCTGTGGCAACCTCACAGAGAGGCAGCCAGGGTTGTGTGTGAGAGAAAAGAGAACCAGGCAGAGGCACCTTAGCTTATGGCAGTGCATGGGATCTGCCAGAAGCAGCAATAGCCATGGAGAGTAAGCAGGTCAGGAGACATTCCCTGAGTTCTCTCTGGAAAGGGAAGGGTGAGAGGGAAAGAAATGGTGTACAGATGACAGGGGATTGCCCACCACTCCTCACAGGTGTCACGAGGGGTGTGCCTGGCTCTCTCCTCTTCATGTTTTTGACTGGCAGGTTGGTATTGCCTCATCCAGACGGTTGGATTAAGAAGAGGAGAACTTCTGGCTTTCAGTCACAGAGACAGAGGGAGGTGGAGAGGATGGGACTGAGACTGGCTTAAGAGTTTGAACAATGTCTTGCTTCCAACTAACTCATACAAGAACTAGACAGGGGGGACAGCAGAGAAAAATGGGGGGGGGAATCTACCCCTACTGGACTGGATGGCTCAACCTCAAGATGAAGTTGCAACAACTCACCTGGAAACCACCCCAACCCCAAATGACCAGAAGGGGGACCTGACTGAGTGTGACCCTTCAGTGGTGATGTGGACTAGCCAAAACCAAGCCTAGAGGCTGTCTAGGGCAGCAAAATCCAAGAGGTATTCCCCAGTTGAGAAGAGGGTGGAAAGCCCACTCCACATGTTAAGAGCTCTGGAGCACCACTCTGGGGAAGATAAAACATGTTTAGCTATTTAGAAGGTTGCTGTTTTAAAAAATTAAACACATATTCATGCTTTTTTTAAAAAATGGCAAAAGCACAGAAAAATAGTGGCAAAGGGCCGACAGCCTGATCTTGGGCCATTGTGCTAAAAATGCCAAGACCAGTTTTTAATCTCAGCCTATCACTGTATGACAGCCAAAACTGGATGCCTGAGTCAGCTGCCATACTCTGTCTAATGCTACAGCTGGAACTGATCCCTATGGAAAAGAATCAGGGGTCCAAAAATCTGATATCAGAAATGTCAGTATTCAGAAATCAAGTAGCAGACCATTTCAGTCTACCAGAGCACAATGCTATTGATCTTAGGATGACCATACTTGAACAAAGGGAGGCTTCAACAAGAACCTGCCAAATTATAATTAATCAAGAAGTTCAGTTCTATCCATTGGGGTTTGAATACAGACAATAGCTTCCTGCCCCACCACAGATGTTAATAAACTCAGCATTACCAATTTGATTGTTTTAACACCCATTGCTGCTGTTGTCCAAGCTCACTGTACTTATTTTTCATATATTGTAATGCTAGTCAAATTGCCATCTGTTCTTCCTTTTCATTTCCCTCTGTACTCACTGCTTACAATCTCTGTGTTGTGTGTGTTCGTTCCTGCAACTGAAGATTACATTTCATGCATATGATGCAAGGGACTATCCATAAGAACAAAAGAAGAGTCTGTTGGATCAGGCTAATGGGCCATCTAGTCCAGCATCCTCTCACAGTACCCAACCACTTGCCCATGTGAAACCCTCAAGCAGGACTTGAGTACAAAGAGCACTCTCCACTCCTGCAGTTTCCAGCAAGTGGTATTTGGAAGCATACTGCTTCCCCCTATGGAGGCAGAGTGCAGCCATGGATAGCTTTTTCCTTCATGAATTTGTCTAATCCTCTTTTAAAACCATCCAAGTTGGTGGCCATCACTGCTCTCTGTGACAGAGAATTCCATAGTTCAACTATGCACTTTGTGAAGTACTTTCTTTTGTCTGTCCTAAATCTTCCAACGTTGTTTTAATACATTTTAAAGTCTTTTGTTTTCAATATGTTTTAAAGTGATTTTATTGCTTGTTTGCCACCCTAGGTGGAGGGAGGGAGGGAGGGAGGGAGGGATGGGCCCCGATGCTGCAGCCTTTCCTCATAGGGAGGTCACTCCATCCCCTTGATCATTTTGATTGCCCTTTTCTGAACCTTTTCCAACTCTACAATATTCTTTTTGAAGTGAGGTGACCAGAACTCTACACAGATGCACCACTGATTTATATAACAGCATTTTGATATCCAGAGTTTTATTTTCAAAACCTTTCCTAATGATTCCTAACACGGAATTTGCCTTTTTTACCGCTGCCACACACTGGGTCAACATCTTGATCGAGCTATCCACTATGACCCCAAGGTCTCATTCCTGGTCAGTCACTGCCAATTCAGACCCCATGGGTATATATGTGAAATTAAGAATTTTTTTGCCCAATATGCACAACTTTACACTTGTTTACAGTGAATTGCATTTGCCATTTTACTGCCCATTCACTCAGTTTAGAAATAAATTTCTCAGTCTGCAAGACAGGTATAGGGAACCTTTAACCCTCCAGGTGTTGCTGAACTACAACACCCATTAGTCCTAGGCAGCATGGCTAATGGCCAGGAATTATGGGAGTTGTACTTCAGCAACAGCTGGAGGGCCACAGGTTCCCTACACTTGCTTAAGATGTCAAAAAGCTTTTTCTTGCTTATGCATATTGGTCCCTTCAACCTTACTCCACTGCCATCTTTGCCACCATCTGAGGAAAGGTCACCAAGTGGTCCACAACTAGCTGGATCAGATGGGCCATAGGATATTTTGTTAGGTTTCCTCAGGCACAGAAGAGTGGTGGCAGCTGTGGACAGGAGACAGCAGCACTGAGCAATAGTGCAAATACAGGGCAGTGGGAAAATAAACACTGAAAGGTCTAACAATTCCATCCTGACTGTGGAGCTGAAGAACACACTGTAAGCTCTCTGCTTATATTATGTTACTCTTTAACCTAAATCCACTCAATTGCCTTTCACTCAGTGGCGGCTAGTGCCCATTGGGACTGGTAGGGCAAAAGATGGGGAGACGAGTGGTAGGTGGAGCCAGAGCCAATAACAGGCAGAGCCAACTAACACTGATTTTGTCTCTATCCTCCTCCCTGCTAAATTCTGCTGAGGAAGAAGATGACAGGCAGTGCCACGCCTTAGATTAGTTCTAAGTAAGAAGGCAGGCAGGTGGGAGCTGACTAAGAGCAAGCCAAGGTTGGTACGGCAGTGCCCCATTTGCCCTAATGGACTTGTTGGCAGGCTGGCTACGAGCCTATCAACATGAGAGAGACTCCACCCCAACATGGCCTATATGATTTTTAAAATGGCTTCAAGTTTGGTTCATTTTGCAAAGAGGCTACAAGACCTGATGGAAAAGTAGCTGAAAGAGTTACGGTTGTCATCTCAACTGAGAGGATGTTGCCAGTCATATGCACAGGACATGGCCTTTGGCAATCCAATCAATGCAATCCCAAAAGTAACTGTAAATGTTTGGTTCTCAGGAGAGGAGCCCATTGTTCAAATCTTATCAAGCTAGCTGAAAAGTGAATGCCACCGCCTATCTTCATCCCCCCCCCCCAAAAGCCCATTACCTTGATCATCTGATTCATAATAGGTATGGAAATTAAGGAAGGACGCCTGCATGATCCAATAAATCATGTACTCTCCTTTGGGGCTTTTGTTCATAAAGGTATAAAAACTGGACTCCTAGAGCGGTCCTGGGTTCTGGCTGCCTAGTTCCACTATGAAATCACCTGTTGAATTGCTGTTTTGGGCTCTGGGTCCTGGTCACCCACTTCCACTCAGCTGACTATCACTCTACCTGAAATTGCCTGATGAATCATTTAGCCAACCAGAACCCAGGGGTCTGGCTCCCCTGCTTTTCCTTCATTGTCTCTGGACCCCTGCCTGCTGAAGCTGCTTCAAAAAGCTCTTTCAGGGGCTCCACTATTTTGCTGCTTTGCTCTGGACCTTTGCTAGCCAAAGCAGAGATCCAAGAAGCCTGCTGCATTTGCTGTTTCCCTGGCTGACCCAGGAATTTCATCGTGCTCCAGTTCTACTTGCAGATTGCCCATACAGTCTAGGAAAGGTATGTCTTGCTCTCTGTCTTCTATAGGCCCTTTCCCTACAAACTGTAGTCTCCACATATGCTCCTGCTGCCTACCTTTGACTGTGTATGTGTGACTCTGTTTCAGAAGCCATATTCTGGTCCTCCCTGCTGCACATGATTGAGGCCTAGTCTGCAAAGTGAGCCCAGAGAGAGAAGACAGGCTAGTGTGCCTTCCTCAGTTGTGCTGAACTCACCCCTCATCCCCTTATGCCTTTTGTGCTTGCTCCCTTGTGTGTGTAGTTATGATTAGGTTTTTTTCACTGAACTATTCCCATTGAGGCTAATAGATATATACTAGTACTGAGCTATTCTCCACTGAAGTATTAATGAAGACTGAAGTATTAATGTGTATGTTTTGATTTTTTGTGTGTATGCTTAATAAATATGCCCATGTTTAAGACCTGTGTAAGTTACTGGGTAAATCTGACAACTTGCACTATTGCCAGTGTCTAAAGATCCTAATTCACAGGAGTCCTAGAATGTGTGAATGTGAAACAGGAGTCTTGCTAACAGACTAGGCCCCACTGCTTTCAGCCTAAGTCTACTCATCTGTCTTTCGGGGGGGGGGGGCGAAATTCACGAAAGACCAATTCTTTGTAAGATTAGGAAAAAGAAAAATCCAGACCAACATCAGGAAAATTTTGATTTACTTTTACTGCAGGACTGTATTTGCATTTAATACTTTACCTACACTTTCCCTTTTCTTTTATATTCTTCCAAGGAAAGCAGTTGAACTCCTCTCCTAGATGTCTTTGTTCTTCTGAGGTTTCCCTGACTATTTTGATTCCTATATCTTACCTACCTAGAATTTGAAACCCAATGCTTCTTATTCTCAAATGAGTGAGCAATTATTTACTCTTGCATCCAATATCCTTTTCATTCTCTGAGACCGTATTCCCTAGCAGGTATATGGCCAAATCCACAGTTCTGTCCTTTAGTGACTATTTTTCAGGTGGTTGACAGGATGAAAAACAAAATGTTTAGCTGGTATGCCGCCTTTGGGGTCGGGAGGAGATGCACCTGTTTATTAATTTTATTTATTTATTTATATCCCACCCTTCCAATTGTTCCAACAGAACAATTCCAAGAGCAGTTCGTATTATATTGAAATAATGCAAAATACACATAAGTACTAAGCAAATCGGAGACAGGCAGAGCAGATAAATACAGTCTTGTAGCAAGAGGGTGGTTGATTCAGGGCAATTCCATGAACCTGGCAACCAAGAAAATGTTTTAACAAGGCGATGGAAAGCCAACAGAAAAGGAGCCAGGTAAACCTCCTCAGGCAGCAGCCTTGCCAGAGTTAAGGAGCTTTGGTCAATACTGATATAAGAACCAATAGGAAACTGTATGTAACTGAAAGAAAGGTGGAAGATAAACGTTATAATTAAATTAAAATACACATTAAAATAAAGGTCTTGCCAATTCACAAGAGATTACGTAGCCAAGCATCCTGTTTACAGAACTGGCTAAGAAGGTGCTTCTGAGAAGTCCACAAGCAGGCCATGAAGGCAGCAGAGGATTCATTTGTTCCCAGGAGGAGGAAGAAAATACCCCACTATTCCAAAACATTATTGCCTATACTTTTCTTACCTTTTAGCCATTTATATGGTGATGCCCACTGCAAGCCATAGTCAAAGATAAGAATCATAACAAGGGTGCTACCATTTATGCACATCAAATATCACGCCATTAAAAATATATATATATAGCTATAAAAATAATTTTTGAATGCAGTCTAGCACTGCAAAGACTAGTCTTACATGCAAACATGTGCAGTGGCTAACACCTGATTTCTCATTTACCTTGGGGCTAGACAGGTCCAGTGCCAGACATGACTGGACCCTTGGGCACCAGCCTGCCCCAGGCGCGCAGCTCCTGCCTGTTCCACCTACCTCTCTCCTGTTTTTACTGCTGTGTGCACTGTGCATGCAGGGCTGCCATCAACCAAGATGGCAGCAGAGGCTTCTCTAAGGGGCCAATGCCCCCGCTCGCATCTTAGTTGTGCCCTCAGGCCAACCCAGTCACCAGAAGGGCCACTGTAGGAAGAAAGGAGCCTAGTGTTGTGGAGATATTAGATGGGAGCACTCAGGAGTAAAGATGGATGCCCCGAAAGATGCAATTTTAAACACGCTTACAAAGGGACTAAGCCCCATAGAACTCAATAGGACTTAGTTCTGAATAGTTATGGTTTGGATTGAGCTGTTGGTAAAGCTTGACTAGGGAATCCTCTGCAAAGATATCCATATCCAAGCAGGGTTGGCACCCCCCTGCCTGCAATGCCCTGCCCTTACTTTTTAACATGACTGCTCCAAATTTCTTTACAGATTTGATCCTTCACTTCAGAAAGAGGTCTGAGAAATGAGTAAGAGTAAGAAGATTTTCTACCCTTTTCTGCCTATTTTGTGGGTTGCTATAAATTCACTTTGACAGCCAACCCAATCCCAGTGAGTAATAGCTGACAGAGAGAAAATGCACATGGTTTGATCTACCTTCACAGGCAGCAGCTTGGGAACAACAATTGCAGCCACAGTTCCCAGTATGAGAATTCTCTTTTACCACTATTGGGCAAGAAACAAACTATCACGCAACCAACAAGGTGCATCATCAGTGGGTTTAAGGGGTTGCGCTGAGCACATGGAACCACTGTTGTTGCTTCTATGGATGTAAGGGAGTGAGGTGAAAGGTAAATGAAATGCAAATAGAAAAAGAAAAAGATAGTGATGATTTCCTAAATGCAATACCATGACAACCACAACAAGATTCTAATGAGTATGGCAGAAAACTTAGCATTCCACAACCAGTCAGGATTCCTAACCAAAAACTAAAACTAAAAAAATCCTGGCAGCCAGTTAGCCAAGGTCACAGAAATCCCTATGCAACACAACTTGATCCTAGGGCTGCAGTTAGTGCAGAATGCTGTGGCGAGACTGCTGACATGAGTGAGACCCTATCAGCACATAATACCTCTGCTCTGAAATCTGCATTGGTTGCCAATTTGCTACCAGGCCAAGTTCAAGATGTGCTTTCCATGTTACAGGTCCCACATAGTACTTGTTCTGCTCTTGTAAGAAATCAGTCCTCTAGTGTGGCAGCACATACACTTTGGAACTCCCTGCCTATTGACATTAGGCAGATGCCTTCATTATACTCTTTCCAGCACCCAGGGCTGTGGAGTCAGAGTCGTGGAGTCGGAGTTGGGAGCAATTTTGGGTGGAGTCGGAGTCGGAAGAAATGTACTGACTCTGATTCCGATTCCAACTCCGACTCCTTCATAAATGGCAAATATTAACTAGTAATAACAAATTTACTCTAGTAAAATGGTAGCACAAGGCATTTCATCACCACCACGTGAATCCAGAGCTTGGAAAAGTTACTTTTTTGAACTACAACTCCCATCAGCCCCAGGGATTGGGCTCGTGGGAGTTGTAGTTCAAAAAAGTAACTTCTCCAAGCTCTGGATTCACATGGTGGTGATGAAACGCCTTGTGCTACCATTTTACTAGAGTAAATTTGTTATTACTAGTTAATATACATTTGCCATGAAGGAGTCGGAGTCGGACAGTAGAAAAATAGAGGAGTCGGAGTTGGAGTCGAAGGTCTGGCGTACTGACTCCACAGCCCTGCCACCACCTGCTAAAAACATTTTTGTTTAGGCAACCCTACCCAGACATGTAGAAACTATTGTGTTTGTTATCTGTTTTAACTCATTGTTGGTTTTATTTTGAATATTTTTAAATACCTATCTGTTTTTGCTTATTTTATTATTTTAATTCCTTCTGTAAACCACTTTGAGATTTTTTTACAAAAAAGCAGTATATAAATGTTGTAAATAAAATACAGAAATAAATTTTAGAGTCACTGTGGCCCTTGGATCTCTTTCCACTTTTAGGAACAAAGGAATCTGCCTTATACCGACTCAGGCCATTTGATACTATCTAGCTCAGTACTGATGACATCAACTAGCATTGGCAAAAAAGTATCTTTTAAAATTGTTCTTTCAATTCACTAATGAATGCACATCATACCTAGGGCAGATCCACATCATTTATTTCAAACACATTCAACACATATTTGAAGCACATGAGTCCTAGAACAGAATCATGGGAAGTGCAGTTTGTTAATGGTGGTGGGAACTGTAACTGTGAGGTGGAAACTACACTTCCCAGGATTCTTTAGCGGAAGCCATGCACTTTAAATGCCAGTTGGATGTGCTTAAAATGTATTGTGTCGGTCTACTTCATAAACAGGGCAGTTTGGAGGCTGTCTGTAGGATCTATCCTCCTAAAACTTTATGCCATGTCACTTGGAACCAAGTACCAATTATTGCTTGAGAGATACCTGTGTGAATAAACTCTTTGGCAACAAATCAATTCAGCAACAAATCAATTTTTGCCTAACAGCTGCAAGAAAAAGAGGGTTTCTATGGCAGCTGGGAATGTAAGTAGCAGCATATACAGACAGACTGAAAGTATCCTATCAATATTTTAAAGCTACACATCTAGCTTCTTAAAATAGCTCAGATTTTAAAGACTGGATTTCATCAAATCCCTCACCATTAATGATTGTTTTTGATGTATGAATAAGACTGGGAACATGCACTGAAATGTAGCTCCAAAAAAATCCCACTCTTCGTGCAAAGACCACCCATTCCTAGGCTACCTCGCTGTGATTGCTCAATATGACAATATATTCCTCATCTTATCTCAAGCACACATAGCTATCCTCTTGACACACAGTGCATTGTTGTTCCTGATCAAATATTTATATACAGATAGTATTTGTGTGTGATATATTTAGCAGGAATTTCACAAGATTCAGTGTATCCATGGTTAATTAAGTGGTTTTTTGTGGATATTATTTTGCAAACAAGAAACCAGTACCTAAGTATGTCCACAACACCTGAATCCCCAAGAAGCCACCCCTCATCAAATTGCTGTGCATTTTTCTCCAACGCTTTTTAAGCATAACTGAGTAATGTATTATGAGGAACCAATGTTCTGCTTTCAGAGCAAGGGCAAGCTTGGTCAACTTTTACATAAACTTCACCATAAAACTTTTAGCAAAACTTCTGCCTACGGAAGGACCAGCCTCTCCAAGGAAGGATTCAGCCTGTCCATGTAGATGCAGCTTTGTCCTCTCTGCAAGTGAAACACATAGGAAATCCATTTTCCTTGATAGCAGAGATCACTACCTTATTGCAGTAGCTGTTTCCTACCCTCTTACTCTTTAAGGCAGACTTGACTCTGGAAAGGCCAGTCCTGAAGCATCTTCAGGAAGGGACCTAGCACATTGGCAGAACATCTGCTTTGCATGCAGGAGGTCCCAGTTTCAATCCCTGGTGTCTTCAGGTAGGGCTCGGAGAGACCCCTTTCTGAAATGCTGGAGAGCCACGGGCAGTCAGTACAGACCAGTGTTGTTCAACCTTAGGTCCCCAGATGTGGATAGGCTACAACTACCATCACCCCTGAACATTGACTATGCTGTCTGGGGATGATGCGAGCTATAGTCCAACAACATCTGGGGACCCAAGGTTGAAGAACAGTGATATAGTCAATACTGAGCTAGATAGACCAATGGTCTACTCAGCGTAAGGCAGCTTCCGATGCTCCTTTTCAGTGACAAATGCACAAATTCCACCACTGCACCAATCTCTAATAGCCATTTCATCTTCTTTTGGGTATGTGCCTATGTAAGGAACTTAATAACAACATTTTAAATGGGGCAACAGTGATAATAGCTGTAGTAGCTCTTTAAAGTATATTGGACATTTGGATTCCAGTTCCAGTAACCAAGCACAAAGTACACACATACCAGATAGATTATATGTTATAATTCATTTATTGAGAGGGGGGGCTCAAAGACCCCCCAAAACAGTTTAGAGCATGTTAATACAAAAGAAAAGTACAATAAAAATACGATAAATACAGTAAAATCATGTAAGATCAATAGAAGTATGGTAAGACCACAAAATACCCAACAATCACACTGTATGATGGGCATATCCCCTTCAATATGATGTAACTAGGAAAGTGCCATTTAGAAGAGGAATATTAATATACATATGTACTCCATTACAACTGACATAATAGGCATGCATTTTATACTAGGGTATCTGAGCTCAAGTACAAAATGTCTCATAAGAAGCAGCCATTAGAATCACGTGGAAACCCATTGTTTTGTTGAACATTTCCGTATTGCTTTCCTTTCCACAGTACAAGCTGGGCATGCCAATTTGGTCTGAGCCCAAAACATTTGAAATGTATTCTTTCTGCCTAGGCTGGAATTCATCTCAGAACTCTGTAAATCAGTGCCAATGCCAGCAGCCTCTACAAGTGTAGCAATAGAATAATGCTCTCCATATGTGCAATGCAGTGTTCTATTTGTTCTTGATTTGTGCTACACAGAGATCCTGCTCTCAAGTTTCCAAAGGGCTTATAGGAACCTTTACTTATGATTTTTCCGATGCGCATTCTTAAGTTGGGTTCTTGGGGCCAAGTTCTGAATGCATGTAATCAGGATTCTTGCCAAAGCCAAGTATATCTCGGTCTAGTCCGTGTGTGGAGAACCTCTGGTCCTCCAGATGTTGCTGAACTACATCCCCCATCATCCTTAACCATTGGTCATACTTTCTAGAGCTGATGGAAGTTGTAGTTCAGCAACATCTTGGAGACCAAAGGTTCCCCACTCCTGGTCTAGTTAGTGCCCCCCTTGAATGTTATGGCAGAAATGTGAGGCAGAAATGTAATAAAACGGGCATGGAAAATGGCAGAATAATTTTATTTATAAAAGTATTTATATACTGTCCTCTCACAAAACATCAGGGCGATATACAACATAAAAACATTTTAAAACAATGCTAAACAATGACTAAAACGGCTACTCAAAAACCATTTTAAACAGCTTCATTCAACTCTTTGTAACATGCAAAAAGCATCAGTTATGTTCCTTTAGAATTACCAACAATTACCAAAAGCCATACATATCACAAGCTGCAAGGGACACTCATCATCATTTTCCACATGTGAGAATTTTAAATATGAAATACTAAATGAAAACAAACATCTTAAATACTAAAGGACTACACAGAGCACATATGAACGAAGGGTACCCAGGCATGGGAATTATTTATTTATATTAATTTGTTTATTTATTATTTGATTTATATCCTGCCCTTCCCCCCAGTAGGAGTCCATAGTAAAACAGTAAATTATCACAGTAAAAGATACAAATTCCTCCTCAGGAGGCAAATCAGAAAGAACAATTTCATTATAGATAATTTCAGAGAGAGTTGTTATAATTTCAGAGGTTAACTCTGCAGGCCACTGAAACCCTTCTGTCAAGTTTTGCACTAGAACAGTGGTTCTCAAACTTCCTCCACCACCCACAGGGTCTAGGGTAAGCCACTTAATGGTATATTTTTCATAATGCTGATTGTACTGCTAGGTAACTATTATAATTATATCCTTTTTTAAAAAAAACATTTTTGGTCTACAAATAAAACCACACATTCATTGTTATTTTCAGTACCCTGATCTTGCCAAATAAATTAAATGCAAATAAAAATAACTCTGCCCCTCCCCATTGTGCTGATATAATTGTCAAAACAGACTTGACCTCTCCTCATGTATACCCTGATTCTTTAAGCACTTTTGCCGCCAAGGGAAAAGAACCACCAGGACCAGGACCAGGATGATACCCAAGCCAGGGTGGCAATGACGGAGCTCCTTGTCTGAAGTCCCTCCCAGGTGCAGTCCACCCAGCAGCTGCTTTCCCCCTGTGAATAAAGGAGCCTTTAACACTGAAATACTTCCTAGCCCCTCCTCCATGTCGGCTCTTGGTCTGGACACCGCCAGCCAACATTCTGCATTCTTAATAGGTACAGTATCCTAGGGCAGAAGCAGCTTCCTCCTCTTACATCAACCTTAATACTGTTCCCTCCTCCCCTTTTTGCAGAGCACATGAATGGAGCTCATGGAGCACTGATGGTCTGTGGACCATTTGTGCCAAAACAACTAAAAAGCAGTTGTCTTGGCTAGCCTTCAGTTTCAACTTGCCTGCTACTTGGTCTGTACCCTAACACACTCAGGTTACAGTTTCAGACCACTAAGCCTGCAAGTATTCTGCCTCTACCTTCTCCAAGACTGGATGTATTTATTTATAAGATTAATTATAGGCCAGTTTTAGCCCACTCTGTACAGGTAACACAGCATAAAAACACAATCTAAAAATAGCAGCTGCACCAACATTTCAAAACAGAGGTTAGTTAAAACAAGTAGAAACAGCATAAAATTCTAGCAGACATAGCAACAGAATTTAATGTGGATATCTTTTCTAAAAAAGAAGGCCTTATTTAGGTCAAAGAGGCCCAAAATAAAGTTTTTTTTAAAATTAATGGTTTTTTAAGAGGTTGGATTCCTCTAATTTCCACCTGTCTTGCAGAGCAAAACGCTGCTAGTGCTCTCCTCTAAACCTGTTAAACCAGAAGATCCAGGCTTAAGTCCATTTTAGTCCAGGCATGTTTCTAGGTTTTGACACATCTCTGTCGTGCTACAGAGTGGAAATCTTTTAAGTCAGTTTTTGTGCTACATCTCTTCTGGGTTGAATGAACTTATCTCTCATCAACCCTAATGCTAACAAATAATTGAGTCCCCAGATAATCCAATTGTTTTTAAAATATTATGGGTTCTTCTCTTTTGTTTGACTTCTAATTTCAGAGCATTTACCATGTTGCAGATTCTCTTCAGTATTTTTCCTGAAAGACAGGATGACCAGAATCAAAGGAAGACAGGGCTGCAATTCTTGTAAACACACCTCTAATTGGTCTTTTTTCTGATTAGCTTTGCAAATACATATCTAAGTTTTAACAGTGCTGAAAAGGGAATTTAGATACATGATTCTTTTCTCCTCTGTTGCTTAGCAGGCTTTACCTGCCATCATATCCCATTCTATATGCCCATTAAGGTCACATCCACACAATACATTTAAGGCACTCTTATACCACTTTAAGAGTCATGGCTTTCCCCACAGAGTCCTTGGAATTGTAGTTTGTTCAGGTTGTTGGGATTTGCAGCTGTGAGGGTTCTCCTAACAACTCTCAGCATCCTTATCAAACTATGTTTCCCAAGGAACAGAAGCCCTGTCCTACTTTGTGTCTAGTAAGACCTCATGCTTCTGCTAAAATCTGCTCTTCCCTGCATCCTTTGAGGTACCTTCTGCTGCATCCCTCGGTATGGTGGCCATGTGATAAAGATAGGGTTCCTGCACCTTTAATACCTTGCTGAAATTCTTTCTTCTGCACAGCTACTAAAAGTGTAGGAGCCCTATCCTCTTGTTTTAATCAGGCCACACTGTCCCTCAGCTGGAAAAACCATGAGTCTTTCCTACGTTTTACATACTTTTTAAACAGATAAAATTCTAATTCATCATATACTTTTCTCTAATATATCCTGGAATATAATTATGGGGGTTATCTCCATAAGGCAGTGGTTCTCAAACTTTTTTGGTTCACGGCACATTATTTATTTATTTATTATTATTATTATTATTTTGTTCAATTTATATACCGCCCACAGCCCGAAGGCTCTCAGGTTTTACATTTATGTAAAACATAAAAAAATTCTGGTGCACTTCGTGTACAAATTAAAAATATATTAATATATTTTAAACTATGAATAAAAATAACTATACAAATGGGTTTCTTCACATTTTTAAAATATATTTTCATAATATTCACAGCACACCTAGTCACATCTTGCGGCACACCGTTTGAGAATCACTGCCATAAGGCCTCAAAACCTTTTTCCCATCCCAGGCAAGTGGCTGACTCTTCAAGGTTGTTATTCTTATAATCATATTGAGAAAAGTGTTAACTCTTTGTTTTTCATGCAAGATTAAAGCAGGAGCCAGATAATCTCACACGTGCACAAACACAAGCCCTTTGGATAGTCAGAGCTCATTCACACAATCCTTTCATAACATTAACATTTCATTTCCCCAGATAATCTGAAACAGTAATTTGGGTTTCTGCTAAGAGAAGGAAGATAGAAGCAGAGACTGCAATAAAAATTAACATTCTGGATAATGCAGCCATCAGGATAGCTTCTGGCAAAATAGTTGTAGTTTCAAACCTTTATAAATTACAAATGCTGTCACATAAACTGACAATTTTATAGCGTTTATGATTTCACTTCATAGAATAGTCAAATGCAACTAGTAACCAACCCTAATCATCTTAAACCTGCTCACTTGGAAATAAGTCACAAATTTCAAGAGGATGTACTTCAGCACATATATATTTAAATTTGCAGCCAAGACAAGTACATTTACAACCAGATCGTCAAAACTGTAACACACAGCAAAAGTAGTTGCACAATGTCCCTTGGCAAATAAAATATGCATAGGCTACTTTGGTTTTCCTTTCAGTTTGAGATTTCTGAGGGCAAAACTATAAGTTCTGCCTCCACTTTGTTTCTTTAAAGCCCAGCTGCCGCTATGCCTTTGTGAGGTGGGGCCCAGGAGATCATGATTTCCAGAGAAGAATTGGTGGGTGCTTAACCTTTCAATTTCCCATCATCTTGCCCTTCCACCTTCTCCTTTTTACCACCTACTTTTCTCCTGCCAAAATTCATATTCTGATAGAAATACAGATTTGTGCCCCTACCGGCCAGGGTCACAAGGGAAAGAGAAAGAGAACAGGACATGTAGGAATCAACTAGGGAGGTGCTTGAGAAGAACAGCAGCACATTCTCCTCCTACCCCCTCCTTCCATCCACTGCTCCTCTACTGGGAAATCTTGGTTTTCACACCAGGTTGCAAAAGAAAAGCAACACTAGGGCTTTGATTTCACACAGTGGAAACAGGCATGGGGTTCCCCCCTATGCCCATGAAAGCTAAGAATGTGCAATTACTTCAGAATACCATGCGACCTTTAACTGTTTGTGTCATTTAACTACAAAGGGAATCCACATTGTCATACAGTAAAGCTAACATTGGGGTTGTTGCATATAAAACCCCAGGAACTCCTGGGCTCCTACTGGGAGAAAGGATGGGATATAAATCAAATAAATAAATAAATAAACTCAACAAGTGTAGAAAAGAACAGCTCTTCACTAACCCTATGGCAAGTGCTAAAAAAGAGGTTGTGTACAGTGGAACAATCAACAACTGGAGAATTTCTATGTGCATTTTGTTTTCCTCCCATGAAGGAATTCTCTTATTTATCACAGACAAATGCACAGATGAGTTATTTGGAAAGCAATCAGCAAACTAAGGAAATTCTGCTTCATGCACCATTTTAATTACCTACCTAGTTTTAAAT
The DNA here is from genome assembly GCF_030035675.1 of Rhineura floridana. Taxonomy (NCBI): domain Eukaryota; kingdom Metazoa; phylum Chordata; class Lepidosauria; order Squamata; family Rhineuridae; genus Rhineura; species Rhineura floridana. The sequence goes on along the minus strand of NC_084488.1, from coordinate 92,250,519 downwards.
AAATATATATTTGTACATGTTTCAAAATGTACCATGACCTAAATGTCCTTGCACAATTAATGTCCCCATAAAGCACCACTATCAGTGTTTTAAAAAAATTGAAATTCTACCTAGACGCAGCTTGAAATTTGGTCATGCTGAGAATGCACTTTTTTATAAGATGGTCTTTCATCATATCAACAATTAACTATTACTATTCCTCTATAATTCTTTTTAAAAATAATTGTACCAGTCAAGTTTCAACACACCACTCACTTATATCTGCTGAGTAAAGAGCTCAAATAACTGGAGATTCAACGTATACTGTATGTTATCCCTATATTAATTTAACAAGGAAAACTCTTGAATTGTGTATGAATGCTGGCTCTCCAACAGATTTGCCCTTATGAAAGCTATCCTGATACATCCTTATCTAGCTACAGAGCCATTATTATATGGAGAAATGCAAGCATGAGCCAGACAGATGTAATGCAGTCAACATCACATTCACACCATACATTTATTCCACTATTATTCCACTTTTAACAATCATGGCTTTCCCCAAAGAATTCTAGGAAGTCCAGTTTGTGAATGGTACTGAGAGTCGTTAGGAGACCCCAGTTCGAGACAGAGCTACAATTGCCAAAGTTATTTAACAGTCAGTCCCTCTTCCCAGAGAACTCTGAGAACTGTAGCTCTATTGCAGGAATAGGGGTCTCCTAATAACTCTCAGCACCCTTCACAAACTACACTTCCCACGATTCTTTGGGGGAAGTCTTGAGTGTGTAAAGTAGAATAGCAGTGGAATAAATGCATGGTGCTAATCTGGCTTTTGAAAGCAGCCTCAGTTTCTTAGCCTGGATAAGGAGCAGCATGTCAGTGGAATATGCCTTACTGTATCTTTTGGTGGAAGATATAAAGAATATAAATGGACAACATAGGGCCTATCACTTTAATATAACCTAACTGCAAAAGTTAGAACACTAAAAACTGCAATTTCCATGTTTCTACAAAAAGGAATATAATACATAATTAGCAAAAACATTTTTAAAATCTCATAAATTACATAATTAACATCATAAAAATGATTTAACCCATCAGCCTGTAAAAGCCTGCCAAAAACTTTTTTTTAACCAGGCATTTAAAATAATATAAAGTTGGGGCAAGATGAACTTCAGTGGCGAAGTCATTCCACAGATGTGGGCCATCTCCGAAAAGGCTCTGCCACTATGAACCTCATTTAATGCAGAGACCACTAGGTCTTCCACTGATCTCAATGCACGGGCAGATTGATATAGGAGGTTTTCTTTCAGATTCTTGGGCCCCAGGTCATCCAGGCCTTGAAATGTCAATATATGCACCTTGAATTGGGTCCAGAAGATAACTGGCAACCAGTGCAGATGTTTTGAGTACAGAAGTTATATGCAACTGGCCTATTGCTCTCATCAACACTCTGTTCACCTCATTCTGCAGTACTTGTACCTTTCAGATAGTCTTGAAAGGCAGCCCCACATGAAGTGTATGCATAGTCCGTCATGGAGATCACCACAGCACATATAACTATAACCAGGCCCTGTCCAGAAAAGGCCATCATTGGTACACCAACCAAAGCCATGTATAGGCACTCCTAGCCACTGAGATCAAGTGGGCCTCAAATGAAAATGATGGTTCTAGCACTACTCTCAAGCCGCAAACCTGCATCTTCACGGAGAGGGCAACCCAATCCAGAACCACTACCAAATTCCAGACCAAGGAATGACTCATATCACAGAACCTCCATCTTGTCTGGAGTCAGCTTTAATTTACAGATCCACATCCAGCCCATTACCATTTCCTCAGGACTGCCTCTCTTATGAAGGAAAAGGAGGTAGGAGAGGATCCCTGTGGCGGGGGGGAGTGCGGGGGCACAGAGAGGATCAGCACTTTGCTCAAAATCCTCTGATGTCTGCCTCCCAGTTTCATACAGATATTAAACACCATAGGCAACAAGAGTGATCCTCAAAGGGTGTTTTTTTGTTGTTTTGCTACCACCACTATCACATGGTAGGCACAAAAATGTACTCATACCTGTGTTCGGTGGAATTCATACTGCAATTTACGCCACCTATGTTCTAGCATTGCTTGCAGCTCTCCAGAATACCAGGGAGCCCTACAGGTTCCACAGTATCAGAAGGGAGCACCTAGGAGTGATCCTGTCAAGAGCCTTTTCCATCTCACTGTTCCACAGTGAGACCACAGCACCACCAGGAGCAGAAACCATGTCAGTTGGAAACTGCCTCGCCCCAAGCATTCAGAAACCCACCAGATTCCATAAGCCTCCAAGGGTGGACCACCTTAACAGGTCCCCAGTCACTGGAAGAGGGTAATATCATTGTCAAACCAAACTTCACCAAGTAACAGGCTCCCCATGAACCCCAAACAACAACAGAACACCACTTTTGCATTTTATTGCAAAGGCCATATTAAGGGTATATCCTGCCACACGGGTTGGGCCTTTGATGCATTGAGGCAGTCCCATAGTTGTCATGGAGGCCATGAAGCCTCAAGCTCGCCATGCAGAGTTGGCCTTGACACAGATGTTGAAGTCCACCAACATGGAGGGTTGCTCTGAGACCAGCTCAACCAGGGAGGTTGGCGGGCACTGGGGCTGACGATACACCAACAGCATCCCTATTCTGTCTCTCAAACCCAGCACCAAGAACAGACCCTCAATTACAGTCACAGGATGAACTGGCTGCCTGGTAGCAACACCGGAAGTCTCATGGATGAATGCAGCTTCTTCCTGCCCCTCCAGTCTGAGCTGGTGCTGCACTGAGTACTTGGGGGAAGGGGCAAAGGTGATCACCCTGCTCTCTGTGACACATACCAGGTCAGCCTACACCTCCACAATTAAATCACAGAGCACATATGTTTTATTCAGAACTGACTGGCATTTATCAACAGCGTCACCAGACTTGGGTGAGGGGACTGGACTGGCATGATCACTCAAATTTAGAAAGCTGGGGAGTAGCTGAAGAGTGGTGGTTTTTAAAGCTAACACCCCTTCTACAAGATTTTGTTAATTGCTCCCTAACACCTCATCTCCTTTCTACCCTCACTCCCTGTAATCACTGAAATGGCACCTCCACATCCCAACCCCTCATCCCAATTCCCCAACATATAGCAAAGGAGTGATCACCCTCCCCTCAAAAAGCTAAAAGTTATTAACATTCTTCCCCAAAAGTGCAGTATGAAGAGTGGTACATCTACTTATCATGTGGCAAGCCCTGTGCGCATGAAAATAATATTCCATTTACCATCATCTCTAATCATACAGGTCGGCTGTGGAAATCTAAAGTTTATGAGAAATCAGACTTCTGGTGCAACACAAGTTGCTAACCTCTATATCAGATAAAAATGCATTATGATCAGGCTTCTATAGTCATAGCATCAAGTTTTTAGTTTCAGCTGTGATTTTAAGATGTGGGTTGTATATCAAAATGTCAGCTGACTATAACTCTTCCTTCAGTGGAACAGGGAGGAAGCAATTTTCAGTGATTCCACCTCCCCACTAAATCTGCTCTAGAGACTTCACAGCAGATGGGGAGCGGGTGGGGGGGGAGGCTCCAGGGATAAGAGTTACTGAAAATTGTTTCTCTTCTGTTCCACTGATGGAAGTCTTACCATCAACTGAGTGACACCATTGGATACAATCCTCAGTATGCAATTCCTGTGATTTAAAATCATAAGCCACAATCTCTGGATATCACTAAGACTGAGATTTGTGAAAGCTACAAAATGAAACTCAGCTTCAAATGCTAACAACATTATTAGAGTTTGCATTAAAAGTGGCATTTAGTTCATTGCCTATACTAGAACATATGTGGGCTCTTGCCTTATCACCAAGAGGCCTATTCAGTCTAATTATTCTAGTTAGGAACTAAAACCAGGATGCTTATACACAAAGCAAAAAAGACTTTTTCTTGCCAAGAATACAGGCCACAACAGAATTACTTAAACTTGTCATTCCACATCTTACTCAAGCCTTAATCTAATTGCTTTAGAAAGAGATACATATAAATAGCCTAATAATGTAAGATAATTAAACACTCAAGAAATACAAGGATAGATCCTGCTCCAGCACAGATACCCAAAACCAATCTTACTTGAAGTGCCATAATATAGAGAAAACCTTTCTGTCTTCTCCCACATTTGACACTTAATGCTATGATGAAACAGCCAAAAGGTACACAAGGCTATATTCACAAGTATATGACATATGTGCTACATTAGCACTTTATGAAGAACAACATTTCTGCCTTCTGCCAATACCAACTGTTCATACCATTTTCTTCCATTGTTATAGCAGCTTTTCTCCCACTAAGTTGGAAGTTTGTAATCCAAAATGTTCAAAAGCAGCATATTTCAAAACAAAAACAAGCTAGGCAAAATTTAAAAGAACTAGTGGATTTTTGAACAACAGATCTGCTGATATGCTTTTCATCGAAATGCATTAACTGCCTTTCAGGCCTTTCTTTCTAGGACAATTTGTGTAACTGCTTTAGGAGATGCTCTGTGCAAGCACCACACATGAAAAGTGATCTCATGAGTTGATCCAGAAAGCTTTGGATCCTTTAATGCCTTGTAATAAGTCAGATCACTGGTTCATCTTTCCCAGAACTAAAGTCTACAGAACTAAAGTTTCCACTTGTACATGAGCAATCTTTAAAAAAAAAAAAAGTTCCAAGCTCAAGATAGCAAGGGAGCCATAAACACATTTCATAGCCCAATATTACAAGCTACTTTCAGAGAACTCCAAGACATAAAAAGGTGTCCTAACTGATAGCCAAACCAGATTCGCTCATCCATTCACAAGGCTGTCCACTTCTCTGAATCTCCCTAGGGGATAACTGAACATATATAAATAGATGTGCAATTTAAAACCATTCACATAACACCATAGGGAAAACATAAAAGTTTTTTTTCAAATTGACTGAACCTGTCATTATTTCAGCAAAGCACTTTCCTTCACACATTGAAAGTCATGCAAATACTGTTATTCAACCTTACTCAAGTAAAAATTGGTTAAAACTGGTATAATATACAAGCATATATTCTAGCCTTATATAAGCTTATATTAAAGCTGTAATGTTTCAGAGAAACATGCATATTTCTGTCTGTAGATTTTTTCAGTAGAAATACTCAAAAGTGCAGAATTATGTCATAATCAGTAAGAATTTTAGCATCTGATATTAGACACAGTTTAATAATGGACTGGATGAGAGCGAACAAATTGAATCTCAATCCAGACAAGACTGAGATGCTGTTAGTAAATGGATCCCTTGACCAGTTGGATGTTCTACCTGTTCTGGATGAGGTTACACTCCCCCTGAAGGAGCAGGTGCGCAGCTTGGGAGTCCTTCTGGACCCATCCTTGTCACTTGAGGCGCAGGTGGCCTCGGTGGCACGGAGTGCTTTTTACCAACTTAGGCTGGTAGCCCAGCTACGCCCGTATCTGGACAGGGAACATCTTGCTTCAGTTGTTCATGCTCTGGTAACCTCAAGATTGGACTACTGCAATGCACTTTACGTGGGGCTGCCCTTGAAGACGATTCGGAAACTGCAGCTTGTGCAGAATGCGGCGGCCAGATTAATAACCGGGACCAAACGGTTGGAACATTTGACACCTATTCTGGCCCGCTTGCACTGGCTGCCTATATGTTTCCGGGCCCGATTCAAGGTGCTGGTTTTAACCTATAAAGCCTTACACGGCACGGGCCCACAATACCTGATGGAGCGTCTCTCCCGATATGAACCTACCTGTACACTACGCTCAACATCGAAGGCCCTCCTCCGGGTGCCTACTCAGAAAGACACCCGGAAGGCGACTACAAGAAAGAGGGCCTTCTCGATAGTGGCCCCCGAACTATGGAACACCCTTCCTGACGAGGTACGCCTGGCGCCTACTTTATTATCTTTTCGGCACCAGGTGAAAACCTTCCTCTTTGCCCAGGCATTTTAATATTTTAATATTTCTATCTTTTAGTATTTTAGTATTTGTATTAATGTTGAAAAGATAGTTATATGTTTTATCTTTTCTGAATTTTTTACTTTTGATTTGTATTTAATATGGGTTTTTATGTTAATTTCGTATTTGTTGTATGTATAAACTGTTGTCTTGATGATTAGGTGGTTTTAAAATTGACTGTTTATATATTTATATTTGATGTACACCGCCCAGAGAGCCTCGCTATGGGCAGTATAAAAATTAAATTAATTAATTAATTAATTAAATAAATAATATCTACGTACTACAAAATTTTTTGCAAAAGAATATTCATCAGCAATAGGCCATTGATTAATCATGATCTACAAACCACTCCATTTAAATAAGCAGCAATATTCATCAGATTCCCTACACATTAACAAAGCCAGGCTGTCCAGAACAGGATGAAAAAATTCACTGCCCTCCAGGTGATTCAAATCCTGACTAATGCCTCTGGGCAACAGATGTAGTAGACAGATGCTTTGTTATGCTAATGACAAATTCCACACAAACTGTCAAGCAAATCTGCAATTCGGAACTGTCTTAATCTTAGAGAAAGAAACCAGAAGAATGAAGGTGAAGCCCTGCTTAAAAAAAAAAAAGGTAGCTAAGGGCAGAACAACATTACCCCAGAAAATGTGTGCTCCCAAATATGTTTAACAAGGTATTTTTCCTCTGTCAGGCTTACCCCCAACCATAGGGGATTTTCCTTATGGGAACACACAAGTTTTGGAAAGTTGTGTAAAAATATTGTTTTAAAATGTCATGATTGCTATCACCAAATATACCTAACACACACAAAAGCACTTTTTCTCACATTGTGATTAAAGTGATATAAACAAATTGATGTCAACTGGGTATAAATAAAATATGACACTACACTAAAATGCAAGAACAATAATTAGTTTCACTTCTGGTAAGTTTTCCACTTCTTATGCACAATACCTTTCAAATATTTAAAATGCCAAAGCACACAATTTTTATAAATGATTTTATTGCTATTATTAAAACTACCTGTGTGTTTATACACACATTGTTACACACATACCTGTTTTTAAACACACCCACTCAAATTCACAGTACTCTTCCTTTTTCTAGTATTAAACAAAACTTTAGATGTTTAGAACAGATAAGCAACATTGTCTTCTCCAATAGGATTCTGCCAGTGTTAGATTATTTGTTTAGATTGTTTTCCTGCACAATCATATTTTTGCTTTACAAGGAAATAAACACAAATGCAATGATAACTTACTAGTTACAGTGTTGGTATTCTCAGGTCCACATGCCAAACACAGCTAGCTAAAGCAATCTATAGAGTAAGCCAATCACAAACATGAAGGAGATGCACTCAACTAGGAAACAACTAATAAAATTTTGGATCTCAGCTATTTCACATACTGAATCTCCCACTAGTCTGCTTATTTCTAGAACTTGCAAAGATTAACATATCAGCTTCATGTTCAGAAGCACAGGTAATACATACATATCAAAAAGAATAAAAAGCACCGTGTAACCAGTTTTAGCTATCCATCTCACTCAACATCAGAAGCAGAGAACAGAAATCCCGATCATTTTAATCCCTATAATCATCAGCATCATTTAAATTAACAAGAGAAGGGCATTTATACAAACAGTCCTCAAACACACAGGGAGATCATATTCATGTTTACTTAGAAGTAAGTCCCACTTACTTCAAAGGGCCTCTCTTCAAAATAAGTGAGCACAGAGCTGTACCTTTAGAATCTCTTCAGTGGTAAATCATGTTTACCAGGAAATTTGTATTTGTCACAGAGGTGCAGCCAATCCCAGTGTTCTATCTGTATAAATGCATGCACTGAGACTTATCACATGCCTAAGTCAAAAGTTTCATGTTAACATGAAGAAATTATATGTACATTTTTAAAATGTACTGAGTTTCAACTCCAAAGGTAAAAGGGAATACAAATTTGAACCTCTCCCAGTACAGCAAGGACAGAGGCAGCTGGTTCACTTAACTACCCACTTTGTTTTCTGCTATTCAGCCAATTGACAATAAGATATATATAGTGACACTCTAAAATGCAAGAGCTCTTAATTTCTGATAAATTCTCCTCTCCTACCCAATTGTTGTTAATTAAATAATTATTTAAGGAAACCCCGACTAGCATGTTGACATATGCTAGAAAATGCCTAACACAGAGAAATAAGATAGCATTTAGGGCATCTGAGCAACTAGCATGTTTTTCAATAGCTTTCCATTTAAAAAACCTAACTTATTTTAGAAGACTATAGTTGTCATTGATAGGCTACTGACATCATCAAGGAGGTATATATAGCTTGTTAAAGTACCTCCCAAATTTTTCATGTTAAAAGGAGACACTACGAGGGCTACATGGACACTGATAATGTGTTATCCCAGAAGGAGGATTCTAAGAAAACAAAATGTTTGCAAGAAACCATTACACCAATTAACATTTCTGACACAAAATGACCACTGGTGTATTGCACTGTTTGGGACAGGCTGGCTGGAAATTACACCTCAGCCTCTTTAGCCCAACAAAGATAAACAGTCAGAGGAACTTGAACCTCCTGTAGCAATTGTCTGCATCTTCCTAGGTAGGCTGCCTTCACAATGACCACCACAAATGGACACCACTGACATCATGCTATTCTGTATGGTCCACTTCTTATGCTGTGCTGTAGATTGTTCAAAATTCTTAGAAAGCTGCACAGAGTTAGAAATGAGCCTAAGCAGCAGGAATGCACTATCAGCATCTTAATTAACAGCAAGTATTCCTCTCAAATCCTGCCAAAACCAAGGCTTACTAATCTGTAAACAAAGCTTGTCTTTCCAAAGAATGATTTGTATGTGCATATATACATAAAAATATTTTTAAAAGTAAACTTACTGTTCTAGGAATCGGTGGAGAAAGAGATCCATTAGACATATATGGATCATTAGTCATATTTGGCATCATGATATACCCAGAATAACCAGAGTAAGAAGGTCCTTTACTATATAAGCCACCATCTGTGTGTTTTCCTGTAAAAAGCAAAAGTTATTAATTGAGCTGCCACTTTCATTTTTAATAGAGCTCTGTGTAAGATGACATGACTTCTATACTTGCAACAGTTTTACATTTTGAAAAAAAAAATCTTGGTTTTCCTGTTAGTGTTTTCATCTTTAAAGTTCTTATTGGGGAGGTGTCACAGCTCAATGGTATTGCATTGTCCAAAGCTCAATCCCCAGCTTCTCTAAGTAGGGCTGGGAATGTCTCCTGCCTGGAGCCACTACCAGTCAGTGTAGACAATACTGAGCTAGATGGACCAATGGTCTGCCTCACCATAAGGCGATAGGCCAAGAAGCCAAGTATAAGGTGAGTTTCCCTATGAGTCCGGCCATCACAGCGGGTGTTAGCTCCACCTATCGTGCGAAGGCAAGAATGTCTTTGAAGTCAAGACTAGGGGCGTCAGGCCCCTCCCACTCTCCAGTTCATTCTTGCCTTCGTACGAACAAGATTGGAAAACTTATCATTGAGAGCCTATCGCGTAGCATTTAGCTAAGTTGTTTTTGTATTTGTTTATTTGTTTTGACTGGGTGCGAACCCAGCGTCGCTTGTGTGTCTTCCCAGTCCTTCTTTCCCTACTTTCACTTACCTCTGTTGCTTGTTAGAGGTTTTTTCCCTCAAAGACCGCGGCTGCGGTTCTCCCTGATTTGGCTTTAACATTTTATTTTCGTTCTCTCTCCTGCTTGTCTGGCGACCCCCACAGAGACCGCGGCTGCGGTGTTCTGTGTTTTTTGGCCGTCTTGAGCTTCGGGAGATCGCAGCCTTTTCTCTCCCGTAGCGGTTCTGCTTTTACTCACGTCGCGCTCTGTGGAGCCCTTGAAGAGACCGCGGCTGCCGTTCTCTCCGAGGCGGGAGCCTGTGGCTGCGGCTCCCTCCAACCTTTTTTAACCTACCAGGGTTCTGCCTCACAGGCTTTTCTCAGCACGTTAGTTTTGCCACGGCTAGCCCTGTTCCCGGCGCCGGCAGCGGCTTGCCTCCTGCTGCCTTATCCCTCACAGGCTTCTATCTGCACTTTCTTTTTGGGGGTTTTCTGGAGCCGCTAGTGCGGTTATCGGCCCCGTGGCTTCCCCTGCTAGTCTGTGCTGGACAGCCCTTCCCCCCACTTCGTCCCCAGACGGCCGCCATTGCTCCTTCTCTCTCCGCCTTTTTTGATCGTTTTTTCCCGCCCTTTTTTCCGGGCGCCATTTTTTGAATTCAAAATTCCCGCCTTTTTTGTTACCCTTTATTAACCATCGGATACCTTCCCTGCAGGCTATCTATCCGTATGTGTGTTATATACGTGCTGCAAACAGACTTACACAGGGCTCACTTGCACACAAATTTACTGTGGTGCTGCAAACAGACTTACACAGGGCTGACTTGCACACAAATTTACTGTGGCTGTAATCCTAGTGGCTGGATTATATTATCAAGGCTGGAGCTCCAATCCTAGTGGCTGGATTGTATTATCAAGGCTGAAGCTTTAATCCTAGTGGCTGGATTGTATTATCAAGGCTGGAGCTTTAATCCTAGTGGCTGGATTGTATTATCAAGGCTGAAGCTTTAATCCTAGTGGCTGGATTGTATTATCAAGGCTGGAGCTTTAATCCTAGTGGCTGAATGGTATTATCAAGGCTGGAGCTTTAATCCTAGTGGCTGGATTGTATTATCAAGGCTGGAGCTTTAATCTTAGTGGCTGACTTGTACTAAATCTGATTTATATTGGTATATCCTGCCCCCTCTGGGGCCGTGTACCACGCCTAAAACCCAGCCTACAGCACTAATCTGAGTGCGCTAAGTCTAAATACAGCCTATAACATATTAACGCTAATACCTTAGTGCATCCTGCCCCCTCTGTGGCAGTGCACTCCGCCATCTGCCAGTGTATTCTACCCCCTCCGTGGTCGTACGCTGAGCCAGTTCGGGTCTTTACATCCTGACCCCTCCGTGGCAGTGTATTGTACCCAAGTTAATATAAGATGGCAGAACAGCCAGGCATGCCGCAATCAACCCATATGGTGCCAGATCAGCCAGGCATGCCACAAACAGCCAAGCCACAACATTCTAACACGACTAAGACCAGACACGCCAAAGCCCTGGCTAAGACAAAACATCTTTCCAGCCATAGCAAACCAAAGCGCCCACGTTACGTCTCTGTGCCAACCACCAACACAGCACCTCAGGCACACATAAGCGATATTCTCCATTCCCCTGCTGCTTCCTCTGACGAGGAAGAATTTGTTGGCTTTCCCGCTCAGTATTCGACAAATGAACCTTCCTCCGATTTACCGCCCCAAACATCTGTTCCAATAGCTCCTCAGGCACATACATCTGCCACATCCGGGCTGCAGCTGTCTCCTGATTTCCTCTCCCAACTTCAAGCCATGCTGGCATTTTTTACCCAAATGCAGTCACTACCACAAGTTCCTGCCATACCTCAACTCAACATGGAACATCGTGCGTGTCATGAAACTCACCCTTCCTGTTCACCTAACCCCTTTGATGTAGCCAGAGGCAGATGTATTGACGAAGCCTCGTATGCGGAGGAGTCAACCTTCAATGACCACGTTGAAGGAGATGACTGGAGCGACTATTCAGATCATGAGGAGGATACATCATATCGCTTGTTTAATGCCTCAGACTATCAGCCCCTGGCACGCAGGGTAGTTAATACTCTTGGTCTCCAGACAGCGCCTTCAACTTCGTCCGCCCCAGCTATCAAAGGGGCCAAGGTCCTCAAATCCCCTGCACCTACTGAACACTACATCCCGGTGCCAGACCCAATTGCCAAATTAGCCTCTGAAGAATGGGCCCATCCACTCAAAGCTCGACGCTTCAAGAACCTGGCTGACAGACTTAACGCCCTAGCCCCAGACTTTGCCACCAAGTTAGATGTCCCTGGCATAGATGAACCAATCGCTCGCCTCGTTTCACGATCTCTTTTGCCCAGGGAAGGGGAATCCCACCTAAAAGACACTACTGAGCGACGAATAGACTTCGCCCTCCGCAAGAATCACGAGGCCACTGCCCTAGCCATGCGTGCCTCCGCTTCAGCCTCCATCTTCTCCAGAGCATCTATGATGTGGCTGGATGACCTTCTAGAGGACGCTAACCCTGATCCTGTCGCCCTCAGAAGAGCACTATTGAAATTGTGTAAGACAGCAGCTTTTGTGGCCGATGCCACTTTGGATGCCACTCAATTAGGGGCACGAGCCATGACGGCTCAAATAGTCGCTCGTCGCACCCTCTGGCTTCGCCACTGGCAAGCTGATTCAGCGGCCAGATTGAATCTGTCCAGGGCTCCTTACTCCGGATCTCTACTCTTCGGCGAGGAAGCTCTAAAGGCAGTGCTGGTTGATCCAAAAGACGCCCACAAACCGGTTCTGGCCACAGTCAAGAACAGCGACCACAGGCCCTTCAGGCGATTTCCTTCCTTCCGTTCTAACCAGCCCTTTCGAGGAACGCGGCCAGGAGGACGAGGACGCGACTTCAGATCCTATGATCCCAACGCATTCAGGGGCTCCTGGAACCGACGCTTCCAGGGCAGAGGTCAGTACCAAGGGCGCAGGGGCAACTCATCGTCCTCATATAAGGGAGGCCCTCGCCTACGCAAGTAGTCTTAACGCCCTCCCCATAGGTGGCAGATTACTTAATTTTGGAGATAGTATGGCTGCGCCTTACTATGGTCTCCTGGATCAGGGACCTTTTCAGTTATGGCTATGCCATAGAGTTCTGGGCAACCCCATCAGACAGATTCCATCCGTCCCCTTGCCCAAGGGCACCAGCCAGGCACAACATCATGCAGACAGCTATCCACCACCTCTTGGACATAGCGGCGATAGAGCCAGTTCCCACAACTGAGAGGTCGGAAGGGGTGTACTCCCTCTTATTTGCTGTCCCAAAACGAGATTTATCATGGAGGGCGGTATTGGACCTCAAGTTTGTCAACCGTTTTGTAACATATCGCAGGTTCAAAATGGAATCACTCCATTCCATTACGGAGAGTCTGCATGAAGGAGACTTCCTGGCTTCTATCGACCTTAAGGAAGCGTATCTCCATGTGCCCATTTGTATAGCTCACAGGAAGTTTCTTCGGTTTGCTTTTGGCCACCAGCACTTTCAATATAGAGCGATGCCATTCGGCCTCTCCTCTGCTCCAAGAGTGTTTACCAAGGTGCTACTCATCCTAGTGGCTTACCTCCGGACCCAAGGGGTTCATATCTACCCATATCTGGATGATCTGTTAATATGGGCCAAGTCTGAGGAGCTGGCTCATCATCACTTAATGATCACCCTCAATGTTTTGCAGGCCTACAGCTGGCTTGTCAACTTCGACAAAAGCCATCTCCAACCAACCCAACGCCTACTACATCTAGGGGCAATGTTGGACACCCTGCAGGCAATGGTCTTCTTGGCTCCAGATCGCATCACTGCCATCACAAACATCGCAAGGTCCCTGATGCAACAAACATCCACAGACGTCATGCTTCTTGCCAGAACGCTCGGGATGTTCATTTCTACCATCCACATTGTGCCATGGGCTCGAGCACACACTCGACACCTTCAATGGACTCTGTTGCCGTTTCAACAGGACATTGCCAGCACCAACCATCGCAAAGTTCGTTTGAGCCCCGCACTGCGCCTCTCCTTCCGCTGGTGGACCAAGGTTCAACACCTCTCCAAGGGCACGTCGTTCAGAGAACCCCGCAGAACCATTGTAACCACAGATGCCAGCCTCATCGGTTGGGGAGCCCACTGCAATTCCCAGTACGTTCAGGGGGTTTGGTCCACCGCGGAGCAAACTCAAAGCATCAACTGGCTGGAGCTAAAGGCTGTCCACTTAGCTCTACGTCATTTTCAGTCTCTGTTCCCTTTGGACCATGTGCTCATTCGAACAGACAACACATGTGTAAAATCACATTTGAACAGACAAGGGGACACCAGGTCTCGTCCCCTGCAGGACTTAGCCTCCCTCATTTTTGTCTGGGCAGAACAACATCTACAATCCCTGAAAGCAGAACATCTCAGAGGGATTTGGAATGTGACAGCAGACTGGCTCAGCAGACAACAGGTCTTTCCGGGAGAATGGAAACTTCATCCAGCCATTTTCCATCGTCTCCAATGTCGGTTCGGCGCCCTCTCAGTCGACCTGTTTGTTTCCAGTCGCAATTGCTAGCTTCCCAGGTACTTTGCCTGATACCTGGACTCAACAGCAGAAGCAGTGGATGCTCTGACAACACCATGGCCAGACGGTCTATTGTACGCCTTTCCTCCCATACCATTGTTAGCCAAAACCTTGAGGAAGGCGCGAACCGAGAGGGCACAGCTGGTTCTGATAGCACCATTTTGGCCACGCTGACCGTAGTTTTCAGATCTTCTGGCAATGTCAATGATGGATCCTTGGACACTTCCAGTCAGGCCAGACCTTCTATCCCAGGGTCCAGTACTGCATCAGGACCCTACTTGGCTCAATCTAACAGCGTGGCGTTTGAACGGGGACATTTGAGGTCAGCTGGACTGTCTGACGCGTGATTGATATTATTTTGGCCTCAAGAAGACCATCTACCACTCGTATTTATCAACATACCTGGGTAGCTTTCTCCAAGTGGTGTCAGTCCCACCACCATGATCCATCCCAAGCCATTGTGCATCAGGTGCTGCAATTTCTTCATAGCGGCTTTATGATGGGACTTCGACCCAACACTCTACGTCGACATGCGTCCACTCTGTCGTCCATTCTCTCAGTGTCCTTTCCTGGAGATCATATTTCCTCACATCCATTCATCAAACGCTTTTTGAGGGGAGTCGCCCTACACTCTCCGCCTGTTGTCCATCGGTTCCCTTCATGGAGTTTGCCGAAGGTTCTGCAGGCTTTGCAACGCCCTCCGTTTGAACCCATCAGGTCTGTGCCCCTACGTATGCTGTCCTTCAAGGTCTTGTTTCTGATCGCAATCACATCTGCCAGACGCGTTTCGGAGTTGGGCGCACTGTCTTCTGCTCGACACCTCTGCGTCTTCCATAAGGACTCTGTTGTGCTGAAGACTGATCCTTCCTTCCGTCCCAAGGTCGATTCAGTTTTTCATTGCAACCAGGACATTGTTTTACCTTCCTTTTGCCTGAATCCTACCCATCCGCTCGAGAAGGCTTGGCATTCGTTGGATGTTCGGAGGGCTCTCAAGACATACCTGTTGCCGATATTTGTAGGGCTGCAGTCTGGTCTACCCCACACTCGTGTATAAGGCATTATACAATTGATCGTTATGCCTCAACTGACGCTTCTTTCGGCAGACGAGTGTTGCAACAGGTTCTTAATAAGGATTAACACGTGGGTGGTCCCTCCCTGTATGGGCTGCTGTGGTACATCCCGCTGTGATGGCCGGACTCATAGGGAAAATGGACCATTGGTCTCACCTGAAGGGTGATTTTCCTATGAGTACGGACATCACGACCCTCCCAGTTGGAGGATGACTATATATTTTTTAATGTGTTATATATTACTGTTACACTATTATATTTAAATTTAAGAGTGAAGTCAAGACTTCTAGTTCTGTTATACCGCTATGTTGCAGTCATGTTACTATGCATGGTACTATTGTGTTATTTTCCTGCTGCCAGGCTGGTTGGCCTTGTTCTTGTATCTTTAGATATTTCTCCTTAGACTCGCTGCGAATGAACTGGAGACTGGGAGGGGCCTGACGCCCCTAGTCTTGACTTCAAAGACATTCTTGCCTTCGCACAATAGGTGGAGCTAACACCCGCTGTGATGTCCGTACTCATAGGAAAATCACCCTTCAGGTGAGACCAATGGTCCATTTCTATATTCCTATAATAGCACTAAAGTATACCTTAAACCACCATCACTTATGCATTTCAGCGAGTTCTACTGTCTGACTTCTGGCATCTCTGAAGACACAAATGACACTTCCAAGGGAGAAGGAGCTCAGCCCACTGAGTATCAACAATACTAAAACTTCAAGTAAATCACTTTACAACTACATCTAAGAATTGGTTGCTCTTCATAAAAAGTGTGCTGCATGTATGATGGTCCAGTGAAGGACTAGGACATTCTTACTAGTTTTTGATGTTCTTAAAAAAAAAGAAAGAAACTTCCTTCTGGTAGTCAGCATCAGCAGGAGCAAGTTTATTCTGGTCATGCCAATTAGAAGCAATTAAGGAGAAAAAGTGTTCTGGCTTCTGTACAACAATACCTGCTACTAGTGGTGGGCCTATTCAACCTAGGGGGTTCCATTTATAATCTGCTCAATATCTAATTTAAATAATAATAGCTATTTCACAATCAAATGAAATGCTGACTTTTCTATGTTACAAGTCTTACTGACAAAGGTCCGCCCAACACTTCAATTCCCTGGCGGCAGAAAACATTTCCATGTTGGGTACCTAAATGAAGCCAATATGTACAGCAGTCCGAATCATGTTAATTTAAATTAACACTGAAAAATATCATCTAACCAAGTGGCTTGGGGGCCATCCAAACTATTTAGTTAATCAGCAGGTGACCAACATGTTGTTTGAATGATGCTTCCTACGTCATGTTATAGAGCAAGGGAGTACTTGCTAAGATAACTCCTTCTAAATTTACGAAAAGCCTGAATGAGAAAGTACTAAATAGTTGTGCATAGTCTCCGGTAGGAGAGATGTGTACATGTTTTACAGTGATCAGATATGCATAATATAGGAATTTGCCGTGATGGCTGTGCTGTGCCACCCTAGTCAGAGGCAGCATGCTTCTGAAAACCAGTTGCCGGAAGCCTCAGGAGGGGAGAGTGTTCTTGCACTCGGGTCCTGCTTGTGGGCTTCCCCCAGGCACCTGGTTGGCCACTGTGAGAACAGGATGCTGGACTAGATGGGCCACTGGCCTGATCCAGCAGGCTCTTCTTATGTTCTTATGTTCTTAATCCTTTTTAGTGCTATTATTTCCAAATGCTTTGGATGCAGGAGTAATTTGCAGAAACATTCCCATGGCATTAGGTCACAACATGAGAAGTGCCCCATATGGAAAGCCATATCCAAATAAACAGGAGTTAGGGCCAGACTGTATTTTAAAGTTTGCCCTTAAGTGCATGCTTTTTTATTTTTAAAAAAATCCAACGCAGGGGACCCAGTTAAGACCCTTGGATTGGGGTAACGGGGCCTAAACCATATGCACCCCACTCTGAACGAGATCAGGATGCCCACACCTTCAATTTGCACATACAAAAAAGCTACCACTGCAGCAAATGGGAGCTGTTTCCCCATATGCAAATTGCAGACTCGGGCAGTCAAAACTGGATTGGGATCCTAGCAGGCAGCAAAGGGTTAAAGCCCACTAAACACACACACACAAACACACACAGAGTCCCAGTCCAAACTGAACTTAACACTGGCAATATTTGGGGGGGGGGACTTGCACTCGGGGGCAAGCTACAAAGTAAACATTGCAGTAGCTTGGCCCTCAGATGTCAAATAATCAGTATTGTTGTTTGACGTCAGGGTGCCAATTGCACAGTTTTACCAGAAAAACTATGCTCAGATTATATAAATACTTTTGAACCAATATACAAGTCAGCATTATAGGTTTACCTCCACCAATAGCAGCCCTATTCACGTGTTAATAAGACATTAACACTTTAGGCCCACTAGGGCCGGCTCCAGACATGCCGGGGCCCTTGGGCATCAGCTTGCCCTCGGGCCCCGGCATGTGTGCGTGTTTGTGCGTGCGTTCCCCCACCTACCCGTCTCCTGTCTTTTACTATTGCCATTAACCAAGATGGCGGCCACGGTTTCCCTAAGGGGATGAATCCTCTGCCACCATCTCTGTTGATGGCACACGCGTGTGCTACGTGTGCGCATCTCTGCCATCTAAGATGGCGGCAGGGGCTTCAGTATTTTAGGGAAACCGCAGCCACCATCTTCATTAAGGGCAATACTAAAAGGCAGGAGACAGGTAAGTAGGGGGCGTGGGGGGCGCAGATCACCACGGATTGCAGAAGGGGAGCGGAGGGGCCACTGAGAGCCCCCTGTTACCCTGTCGCTCCAGGGGCCCTCAGGCCAGTGCCCCACCTGGCCGCCCTTTAGAACCGGCCCTGAGGCCCACCCCTAACATGCTACAGTGTTAGGCCCACGCATTGCAACAGTAATAGTTGTATGAAGAAGCTGTCATGTTGAGGGCAGGGCCCTGTTACATAATCAACACAGAAATGCCCTGCATGCAAGTAAAGCGTGAGAAGGAATATAATAGCATAAAAGAAAGAAAGAAAGAAAGAAAGAAAGAAAGAAAGAAAGAAAGAAAGAAAGAAAGAAAGAAAGAAAGAAAGAAAGAAAGAAAGAAAGATTTTACCTTCTTCAGGATGTTCTCTGCCTTTCTCATGGTAAGATTCCTGAGACTGACCTTGCCTGGACACCTAGCCAAAAATAATCAATCATACAACATTATTACATTTCTATTGATTTTTACCTTATTTTGTTCCTTATATTTTTCTTATAATAAAAATTGACAGTGTCCAATTCCAGCACTAGCACTTCTTTACATAGTTGCTTTTATTTTAAGAAAAAGGATAGTGCTTTAAAAACAGACTATTTTATGTTCTTGTTCAATTTGTCCGACTTTATTAGTGTTATTTTCAGTGATATAAGAATAGTTTCCATCATCCTTATTTTACGTAAGCAAGTTCTCTATTTTAGCTTGAACTCTCCAAGCTTTCCAAAATATTTAATGTTTTAATATTGGTAAGTTGCCCAACAGTATATGCAAATCAATACAGAGTTTATGACTAATACTCTGACCTTGCTGATTTTAACCCAAGAAATTTCATGGCTAGTCTAAAGCATAATGCTATTATATGATCCTGTGATTCATACAAACCTTTTCCTGCACTATGAAAACTGATTTAGGGAGGAAAGCGCTCATCCTCACAAAAAACCCAGTCCATCCTCACAAAAAATAATGCATTACTGCTTTTTTTGTATAAGAACTAACGGCAAGTTACAAGGACCAATAGTTAACAAGCATTTACCTATTGCAAATATGAAATACATACTAACATTTCTTAGTAACAATAAATTTCACAGACCACAAACTCTATTTGAATCAATACAAGCTCCTACAAGTTTAAGGGGCAATCCAGAAACGATCAAATCCAAACTAAACCTTCAATGGACAATCTAACATAAACAGAGTTGCACGTCAATTTCCAGTGTGCCAGAACCAAGTTCCTCCTTGGAAACAAGTCTTGCTGACTTCAATGTGACTTATTTTCAAGTATACAGAAAACTAAACCCTTAATTGTGAGTCGCAGCAATTCCGAATTTACTTGCCTTAAGTGTGCTTGGAATCATTATTAATGGTAGGGTACAGCACCTCGTCTACTTCCCTAAAATATTATTACAGCATACTAATGCCAGAAGCTACATGGAAAAGTAGCTTTCTCCAGTTGTAAGCAGCTACTAGCTCAAATGGTCAAGCCACCGATGCCGCAAAAGTAATAAAAAATTATCCTTGACATTTATGGACCATCCGTTAGCCATGTCATATTGGTTCACCCCTCAAAAACAGTAAGAATAAAAATATCACAAGCAGCACAAAATCATTCTAAAACAGAAGACCTACATTCCAAGAGCTAAAATACATAATTTTAAAAGGCCCAGTAGAATAAGGTCTTCACCTGGTGCCAGGAAGAAAGATCTTAATGTAGGTACAAGCCCCTCTGTGAAGGCATTCTGTAGCCAGGGTACCAGGACAGAAAAGGCCCTGTCCCTAGTGGCTACCCGCCTCACCTCTGTAGCCAGGTGAAGGGCCTCTGATTAAGATCTTCAGGTACGGGCAGGTATGTAAGGGAAGAGGATCTTTTAGGTAACCTGGCCAAACTATTTACTAAAGTTACTCAAAGCCTCTCCTGTGTCTTTTTTGCAGCAAGCAAACTTCTGACCTTCAGGTTTTTTAAATGCATGAGTCAACTCAGCCTGCAGGTATCTCTTTTGGCAACAAATGTACATTGGAGGTCTGCCTGCTTGATACTATACTGGCTTTCTACAATACAGCTCCTGAACTTGTGGTTGGACTTTCTTTAAAAAAGAAAAGAGCATTGTAACTCGGTGATCTATGATCCCAAAGAATTTCCCCTTGAATGATGCACAGGATGTTGACTTTCTAGTGCTTTCCCTGGTCTGCCCATACCACATTCATTTCTCTCTCTGGAGTTAGAGAGCTACTGCTGAGCCACCCATGTGTCTCTATGTATCGTGTTTGCTACTGTGGTACATTGGCAAGGCAGGGCACTAAGTGTAATCATGATAACACAAAGAATATGGCACCAAACTCAAGTTTTAATCTCAAACTAAGTAGGAGGCTTATGCTTCAGCCTCAATCACTACCTGCAAAAGCACAAGGAACAAATGTAAAGGAGATCAATTTAGCAAAACGCTAACAAGAGAGAGGGAGACGTTCTACCATACCTCCAATGTTCCCTACAAAATGTGCCCCCCCAAATGGATTTAAGCTGGGGTAAGGTAGCAGGAATAAGAAAGTATTGGGTAAGCAATACAATCACTCCTCTTCAACCTCTGTGCCTTTTCCAACCCCTCCAATTCCAAAGAGGAAAGATAGCGGTGGGGGGAGAAAACTGCAGCAAACAGAGCTTTCAACTAACTCCACTCCCTCCTCCACCGTGCCAAGTGCTACTCATTCATGGGGAACTGTGGAGTATCAGTTTTCAAAGTGCCATGGCCAAAACAGTATCCCACTTGGCGGCTTACAGTTTCCCGTTTTCCACGCCATGCACACACACACACACACCCTTTCCTTTGCTCGCCTGAAAGAAAAAAAATCTTTCTACACTTAAAAAAAAATCCCTGAAAATAACTAAATTTCCAGAAACCAACTCTTCCCCAACCCCTTGCTCTCTAGCCCCAGAATAGTTAAGCCACCCACTCCAATGCATTCCAGGGACCTTATGAGGCCAAGGCTCATTTGCTGCTTTAGATAAGGGGGGGGGAAGAATCAAGAAGACATCCCCCTTCCCCAGGAAGGCCACCCAAAGAGTGACACCAGATTGTTCTCTGTGCATAACAAAGTTCTCTGTATTGCTGCTCCTGTTGCTAATACTTGGCTATGGCCCTTTCCAGAAAGTTTGTTCCACTCCTCCAGCTGTTGTACACTCCCCCCTTGCCCTTCACTCAAACACCCACAGTTTGCACGCGTCTCTCTCACACACACTTTCCCTCCATACCTCGTGCCCGTTGCTGTTGGGGATTGTTTCCGACTCATTCACCAGCGAAGACTTGATGTCGGCCAAGTCTCCCTCTTCCTCCGGGTGGCTGATCTCGGCGAAGATCTTCTCCTTCTGGGGGTCTCCTTCGTCCTTGAAAGGGATCATCTCGTCGGTAGCACAAAGCTCCGGATCGCCGCCGCCTCCGCCTCCTCCGGCTCCTGAGAGCTGAGGCATAGTGGCTGCTGTTTCGAGTCTGCTCCACCCCGGGAATAAATAAAGGAAAGGAAGAAGGGAGAACAGGAAGAGAGAAGAAGGGATTACAGAAGGGATGATGGAAAGTTAAGAGTCTTGGACGATCGTTTCCTTTGCTCTTAAGTCTAGCAGCCCCCACGCCTCTCAACCTAAACCCTGCGCCCCCCCCCAACGCCATCCACAACCCAAACACCGGGGGGAGGGGACAACAGGAAAGGGATCGAGAGTGGCCTGGACTGTCTATCTGCCTTTAAAAGGGGGGGGAGAGAAAGAGATATATATACAGAAACACACTCACATTAGTTACCCCTCCCCCCTTCTCTCCCGGTTTCTGTTGTGTCTGCAGCAAGAGGCCAGGAAAGTCTGGACAAGTTTGCGTCCCTTCCCGTTTGCTTTTATCTCCTCTGCTTCCCTCCACCCCTCTTCAAGAAGAGAGACGTCTAGCTTCTCGTTGACCCCTGTGTTTTTACTGCGCCACGTTTTGGGTGGTTTGTATTTTAAACAAAATACAACTGTCCGTGCTATTTTTTTTAAAAAAAACTACTGAAGGCGGGGAAGATCTTTTTTATTTGTTTTTTTAGAGGGGAAATTTCGGGATTCCGAACTGGAACCTTCAATTCGAATTCTTGGAAGCGATGCGGAGCGGGGGCGTGGGTGGAGTGGGGGGGCGTGGGTGGAGTGGGGGGGGCGTGGGTGGAGTGGGGGGCCCTTTGGCTGGGTTAAAAGAGTTTTCTTTTTATCTGGTAATTCGGGGATGGGAAGGGAAATGCCCGAGAGATACCTCACGGCAAAGGGGAGCGAGTAAGAAGAAGGAAAAGCCGCGCGTACACAGACACACATTCACACACCAGGGCTCTGCCTTTGTCCCTTTGACCAGCGGAGATTTTCTTTCTCTTCCTTTTCTTTCTTCCTTTGCTGCTCAACTTCCTTTCGCTGTCCTCAGCTCTGTGGAGGAGAAGCAGGAGGGTGGGGTTCACACGATGCGGGGATGGTGCAGAAGATCCCCCAAGGGACGAAGAAAAAGTTCTTGCGTGACAGGAAAAGGTGGGAGGGAGAAGAGAGAGTGAATCTCCTTAATTTGGTTTCTTTAAATAAAAAAGTTAGCTTTTCCTCATGAATAGGAAGCACCAAAAGCTCCTCCAGGGTCACCGACTCTCAGTACGAGTACGCGGGTCGGTTACTGCCTCCTGGGAGTAAAGGACAAACCCCGCTGCTCGCCGCTCTTCTTTCTCTCATTTGACGACTTCTTGGTCCAGGTGCAGCAGCTCCGCTCCGTGGTCCAATTAGCGCGGCAAAACAAGCCACCCGGGTGCGCGCGCACACGCCAAGACGCGCGCGCGCGCTTTCTCTCTCCCCTTCGCTCTTGCGCGCGTGAGGTAGTGGGGGGGGAGGAGGAGAAGAAGCCCCTCCACTTGCCCGAGGAGGTGCTTGCGACACGGGTTCCTGCGGTCGTGCGGGCGCGTGTAGTTACGCGCCAGCCGGCTCTTGAACCGCTCGGCTGGGGATTAGCTTGCGACACGGGGCGTGTGAAGTGGAAAGCCAGTAGTCTGTCTCCGGCTCCCTCAGTAATGTAACTTTAACATCCCCTCCACCCACTCCGTCTCCACCTCCTCTTTCTCGCTTTACCTTCCCCCCCCCTCCGCTCTCGCTCATACTGTTGAAAGGGTGGGGGCGGGAGGAAAGAAGATGAAAGGGAAGCCGCCGCTCTGATTGACAGTGCATTGATAGACGCTCTTGAGAGGGAGAGAGAAAAAGGAAATGTATCCATACAGAGAAGAAGGGGAGGAAAAAAACAACCTAAACCTGGCTTAGAAAGCAAACTGGAAAGGACAGGAGTGGGATGGAAGCTCTCTTCTTGGGAAATGAGCCCAAAGCCTCCCCAGCAAAGCGATCTAAGTTTGAAACAATCTCAGCTTAGCAAGGGAAAGGTGCCTGCGAATAAAGCAAAGGCGTAGCTAAAAAGGAGGAAAGTGGGGGGAAACGCCAGCGCGCGTGTATTCCCACCATCCTCACTCAAGAAAGGCTCCCTTATCGCCTCCCTAATTTTTTGCACTTTCATCGCTTTAGCTTTGATGGCTGCCCTCTCTCCAATTCTCCTGGCGTCGTTTGTTATTCTTATTTATTATTTTAGATGGGCTGAGATGAGAAAGAAAGCAAAAGCGATGACGGTGGGAAGGGAATTGCTAGTCCAAGGGGTATTCTAATTCACTCTCCCCCTCCCCAAGGAAGCCTCTCAAGAGAGGGCAAATAATAGTTATCTGAACATCTTCAGACAAATCTGGAACAAGGATGTTTTTCTAGGGCTGCTTTGTTAAGACTTCCCCCTTTTGGAGGGGAGGGGGATATACATACAACATTGTTTTGTAGCTGGAAAAGGGGAGGTTGTGTGGGTGTGTTTTTGCTTGTTTATTTACAGTTTTAGATACACACACAGAGAGAGACTAAAACTGCTAAGGCAGGAAGAGAGACAAAGAGATCCAAATGAACATAGCAATATAAGTTTCTGGTTATTTAGATAAGTTCTAGAATCTTACTTGGTCTAGAAAAAAATGGGAAAGACGGCCTTACAACTCCCCCCCCCCAATTTTAAGGTTACTGTCCTGAACATATTAAATGTATTGGAAAACAAGCAGCATTCACTTCAATGGAACTTACTTTCAAGAAAACAAGCAGAGGATGGGCCGCATTTTTTTTAATTATTGCCACAGCACATATAGCCAAACACCCTCCTTATCTGTAAACTATGACCATGTTTAGTGACCGGTATGATAAAAGGGAATCAGAGTATACTACAGTACAATGTTTTTTTAAATCAGCACTAGCAATGTGAAAAGCTATCTTTTCGGCGCCAGGTGAAAACCTTTTTATATTCCCAGGCATTTTAATGCGTATTAGTATATGTATTTGATGTATTTTGCTACTGTTTGATTTTATTGTATTATTGTATTTATATATTTTGATTGCTTTATTGTATGTACACCGCCCAGAGAGCCCTTGGGCTTAGGGCGGTATATAAATTAAATTAAATAAATAAAATAAATAAAAAGGAAACTCCAAACTCCCAGCGTGATCCTGTGTGTATTTACTTGGAAGTAACTGACGTTGAGTTGGATGAGTTTTCCGAGTAAGTAAGTGCTCTTAGGATTGCAGCGTTTCTATTATGTGTGCGAAGTTTTTCTTGGTGGTGGTGGTGGAGGGGGTTAAGCTAACCCAAAGGCACAAATACGCCAGTAGAGGAAAACGGAGCAGTAGGAATATCATAGCCAATGTGCAGCCCGATCCATAATCTGTTTATAAGAACGTTTTTAACTCTTCCTAAGACCTCCGGGGGTGGGGAATAAAGAGCTTCTTGTGACGGGACTATTTGGTGAAATAAGCAAATGTGGAATATTTCCGTGACATAATTTTCCACCTGCAACTTGTAATGAAAATCCACTAGAAATGTAGGTGGAGGAGGAGGGGGAGAGAGGAGACCCTATGGTATAAGCTAGAAGAAGCAATGCATCTCCATGCTTCCTTTCTCAGAAAAACATTGGGGAGGGGGTGCGCTACTTGAATTCTAAGATCCTGTGGCTGCAGTCCTATTCGCATTTACCTGGGAGTAAACTCCACTGAACAGAGTGGGGCTTGCCCACGAGTAAACATATCGGGATTGCGCGCCATGGCTGCGTTGCTTGCAGGCCGATCCTATGTGTGTTTTCTTAGAAGTAAGTCCCACTGCATTCAGTGAGGCAAACAAGAGTTGCCTGGAACTGCAGCCTCAACGTGAGCATGCTTATCCGGAAGAGAATCCCGCTGTGTTCACAGATGCTTTATTCCCCAGTTTCTTTCGGACTACAGTCTAATTTGGAAATCAGTTCTGTTGGAATCAGTGGGATTTATTTCTGAGCAAACATTTATAAGAGAAGGCTGCGAAATACTTCCCTTTGGAGCACGCTCCATTGAAGTGAATGGGACTTCCACATAAATGTGTGCTTCTCGGTGTGGTACAAAACTACCTACCCGCCCCTCTTTTTGCTGAGGCAGCTACTTGGAATCTGAAGAAGTTTAAGGGATTGGTTAAATTTTGATCTTGTTCCACCTAATTCGAATCCTATTTCCCCTTTCATGTTAATTGTTGGGACCGCCATACTCATTTGCTTCCCTTTGCCCTCCAGATTATTGTAGTTTAAACTACCTAATGGGAACTACTGGAGGGGAAGGGAGGGGAGGGGAGGGGAGGGGGGGAGTTGAGAGAATTAGCGCATAAAAAGGAAAAGCTCCATTTGATGTATTCTGGCAGAGAGATCTTCTGCTTCAGAAAACCAACCAAGCCCCTTTCGACAAGCTTAGGATTTTCTTTAACAGGCACACGTAATTTCAACGTTTTGCTGTTTATATCGTCATTTATGTGGGTTCCCCCTTTAAAACATGGCAGCCTTAAAAAGGTGAAGAGGTTTTTTTTAAGCCCATATATCTATCTATAGATAGATATTAGTATGGAACCTTGGAATAAAATTATTTTAAAATCTCTGTTAACGAGGAGCCGTTGTCACAACCAGCAGCAATCAACCTAGGAAAGGCATTGTTTTGGGAAGAACTCCCCTTAGCTGTCATAAAGATTAGGCATTTGGGTCTCCAATTAGCACGCGTCTGTCTAATCGATTGTTACTCCTCTAATCGATCGAGGAAGGGTGGTGAAATCCTTTGCCGTTCCAACGAGATTTGTGTCAATTTTGGTGGTGTTTACCGTCCCTGGACCGCTGAGGGAGGGTGCGGGAAGGAGAGACGTTTTCTCCAGGGAATACTGTTCACACGGAGGTTTAGTATTAATCTAATCCCACTAAGAAAACAATTAAGGAAGGATTTGTGCCTGTTCTGAAATGTGCCCTAAATCTATTATCCCCCCATCCCTCCCCGCCGTTCCCCCTCTGTTAGACTACATACCCATCGGCTAGTAAGCCTGCTTTACCTCTCAGGGGTGTAGTCGTTCAGGACCTCAAGGGTCTTAGACTCCTTACTTTTTTGGCAACGGGATTCCTATGTCTCCAACATCCTACCAGCCAATCGTCATAAAAGGAGAGTGTGTGAGCCACTGAGAAGAACCTTCGAACGTGCTCCCTTTTCCTTTCCTGCTGATTGGAGCCAGTCTGAGTGAAAGGAGGTGAGTGAGCCACCTGAGAAGACTCTTCTCAGTAGCTAATACCCTCCCCTGTCATGCTGTTGGGCTCCTAGGGACGTCTGTTGTGGGAGAAGGCACACAGGGGAAGGACTGAGAAGTGTGGAGATCAAGACGACAGCAAACAAGCGAGTGAGGGGATGTGGCTGTGAGAGGGCGTGGCGTGACTATCAGGAAGGGATCCTGCCCATCTGGATTTGCCACTGCGCTACTGCCCTCAGCACCGCCACACTCTTTGCAAAAGGCAGGCTGTTGATGATTGGATAGATAGATTTACTGAAAAAGTAGAGGCATGTTGTACGCAGTTCCGCCGGGCTGCAGATATGCCTTTTTGTTAGTAGCTAGAAGGGCAAAAATCGGACCTGCAGCAGCGGTGTCCTGCCAAATTAGTTTCTAGCAAAAATAAACTGTGTGCTCAACTAAAGGGAAAGGTGCTGTGTCCCCCTCGTTTTGTTTTTGCTACTGCTGCTTCTTTTGTAATTGAAGCAAAAAGGATTCTCTCTTCCCTTTCATGTGGTCTGGTGGTTTTCCCATTCCCATTTTTGGTGGGAGTCTTCTAAAGAGAGAAGAGGGTAACGGGTGGGGTGGGGGAGAGAAACTTAATGATTTATGATGAGAAGATAAACTCAGGAAAATCTCCAACGCCAGATTTGACTGGAGACAACACAAGGCTGTCAGGAACACTCTTGAGTTCATAGGTTGCGAGGCTGCTCCAGGCGAGCGTCTCTGTTTCAAAGCGCAGATTCCTCCCGGTACTGAGGGGTGGAGATAAAAAAGACTCGAAGGTGAGCAGAATAGCAAAGGTGGCGCTCAAGCCCTCCTGCTGCTGGAGTGTATGCAGGCTTACTTGGAAGCAAGTCTCACACAATTTGTTGGGGCTTACTCTCATGTAAACATGGCTCACCTCCAATTAAGCCTGTACAGGGTCCATACTCTACGACTGTAATCATATATTCAGTTGCCCGAGATTAAGCATCATTGAACTCAGTGGGATTTATGATTGTGTCCATAGAATCGGGCTGCGCAAAAAGCTCTCAAGAAGTTTAAGGTTCTTAGGTATCTCAGAAAATAGAGCCTTCGAACAAAGTCCTGTTGAATTCGGTAGGATTCCACACAGACACACCCTTCCAGGTTCAATATACCTAGGATTGCAGCAAGGCTATATACTGCTACGAAGGCTTATTTGGGACTTAATTGAACTGAGTTAACATCAAAATAAGCAAGCACTGGGTCGGGCTGAGTCGGATTTACAATGCAATCCTCTGCAGGTTTACTCAGAAGTAAACTCTACTGTGTGGACGTACTCCCTAGTCAGAGTGTTTAGGAAGGCAGCCCTACAGCGCAAACATATGCACGTTTATTCATAAATAAGTTCAATTGTGTTTAGGCGTGCACAGGATTGTAGCCTTAGGATGAACACAATGGGCCTTACCTCCGACCTAGCTCGCATAGGATAACTCAACTAGCCTGGCATAAACTATGGTAGACAAGAGAAGTTGTGTCTTGTGTAGTACACATCTGGTGCACTTCATCAGATAATTGACTGGACGTAAAAAAGGGGGGAGGTTAGGAAGAGAGTGCCTGAATAGAAAACTGGCTGAGGATAAGCCATGTTATGGAGGCCTAACAGGAATGGAAAAAGCATATCCTGAAGCCCAGTTATTTAGATAGGTATATAATGCACTACCTAACCAAAGGGGTGATCTCCAAATGTTTTTGGACTCCAGCAGCCATCATCATTGCTCACACTGTCTGGGGCTCATGGAAGTCATTCGGAGGGTGCCACGTTGGCTACCCCTCGTCTAAACAGAATCTGCATTTGCTTGGCGGAAAGCAGGAATTCTAATTCGTTTGCAATCAGTTAATTCCCTCCCTCAGAACGAAGTAGGCAAACAAGCTACATCGTTATGATTTCACTCCCCTTACTTCCCACAAACATACTCTTCATGACGTGGATCAAAGCGCTCGTGCCACGTCATCCGAAGTAATTATTAACTATTTAATAGTATTAGGATGCTCACGGACTTAAGCGGGTTAAATAAGAAACAATGTTAAGGGAGGCTTATTTGAACGGTGTCGATTTAAGCCATATCAGATAGTGAAAGTTTGTTTGGAGGAAGGGAGAGAGGAAGGGCAATGGTGGTGGGTGAGGAGGATCTTCCCTAATCGGTAAACGAGCCGAAGAATGGACGGGTGGAAAGATGCGTCGTGGTAATAGAACGGATTTAAACAGACACCAGGATGTGATTTCGGTGGCTGTAAATTATCATCAATAACAGTAAAAAGTTGAATAGCCCGGCAAGAAACCACAGAAAAAGAGAGATGGGGGGGGGCAACAAGGGTCGCATCAGGAGTTGACTTCTCAACAACAGGTCCCGGGTCTGAAATTTACCTGGAAGCTACGGCTATTAAGTCCCAGCTATATGGGATCGAAGGCAGTGTTTAGCGGCGGGGACCAAACCACTCAGCACATGCCCAGAAAGGAACAATTATTTACTTATTCCTGAACAGGGACCCGGGGATCATGGCAAACAGGTTCGGGGGCTGGCTCGGCGTTAAGCGCTGTTGTGTGGGTTGCACAAGAAGAAAGCACAAACAAAATTAAAACGCCCCTCTGTCTAAAAACATCCTCTAGGCATGTCTACTCGGCACTACGTCCCACTGGTTTCAATAAGCCCTGCTCCCTAGTGAGCGCGCATCTAGGACTGTCGCCGCTACCATTCCATCTTATCTCGGCTGTTTTAGGGTTCTAATGACGTTTACTCCTGCCCGGACCGTGCAGAAGACTGCGGCAGCCACAGTCCAAGACTCAGCCCTCTATTTAACGGGGGGTGGGTGGAAATCGGGACGAAAAGTGTGAGAGAAAGAACCCCAGAGGAGAAAATAATGTTGTGAGGAAAAGAAGCGTTTCCTCCCCGGCAAGCGAGTTACGGCTGCCTTAAAAAGCGAACACGTTTATAATTTAATATCTTTTGTTTCATCGCGAGGGCAGAGGAAGGCATGCCATGTCACTGCAAAAACCAAGGCAAGCCAGAGACTCGCCAGGGAGCAAGTCGAAGAGGAGCGGTTGCGTGAGAAAAGGCCACCTCGGCGAGCCAGCCATTATATAGCCAGAAGGCGGGGTTGCGGGGCGCGCAGGGGCGGAGCAGCGGCTCCCTTTGATGTCCCGCGGCTGTCTCTTTCATCCTCTTTTTCTTTCCGTTTCTGGCCTCTTTGTGTGACTAAATTTGGCAAGAACGTGGAGCCGCGCCAGGTTTTCCACGTGTGCTTAGAGCTCCCAGCTGAGCGGGCGAGGGTTCTCTTCCGGGTAAGGAGGCAGAGAGAAAGATCAAAGAGTTTGGGGAGTTGGATCTGAAATGTGAATTGAAAATAATAATAAAAAAGAAAGAACCACATGGGAGGGGGACCAGCTAAGTCTGGACACATGCCAGCCCGTCAACAGATTCACTGGAGCGAGCTTGGAGCACATGGTGTCAAAATAAAAGCAACCAGCGGAAACGAGTGAGATCCCCGCTCCTCCTTTTCCAGATTTCTGTTCGGCATTTTAGCAATTATTTTAAGAGAAAAAGGGCTTGTTCTTAATTTGCACTCCGCGGAGTTCAATGTCTTCCATTGTCAATATTATTTTAGCAACAAATATGTACCTCGCACCTCTTTTCTCCAGCTGAAACAATCAGAACAGAGGTGCTGATGAGAGGTTGTTGTTGCTGTTATGCCCCCCCCCCGTGACTCACAGCAAAAACCTTAATCGTAACATTGCTACACTGAGGGGGGCGGGCGGAGGGGGAGAGGGTGCTGCCTCCCAGATTAATCCCTAATTAGGGAGCCTCCTTTCAGGCACAGTAAACTCTGGCAGATCTTGGGCGATTGGGGGGTGGAGGAGTCAGGGACTACTATCGAGTGAAAGCCCCTTTAAAAACAGAGCAATTTTGCCGGGGCAAATATATTTAGAACCAAACGCGTGTAACGCTGTTGATTATAATAGACTCTTTATATGGAGCTGTTTCCTATGGATTTAGTCTTAGCTGTGGAATTGCTAACATAGCGATTACATCGTATTAGGGCTAATGAAAGAATTCGTAGGCAGATGCTATTCCTGAATCATAAACTATTTTTTAAAAATTGTAACTACAGTATATGTTATACTTGTTAATAAGCATCTTTGCAATCAGTGGGACTTAATTTTGAATTGGATCAAACTTCTCAGAGGCCAGTGCTTCTGTGTGCAGAGTGGCATTTCCTTATGAGTATATAATGCAAATAGGGTTGCCAGGCTCAGGGCCTGAGAATGATTCTGTATGTTTAAGAGAAGAGAAAATTCAGCCAAGTGTAGGTTTTCTTGCAACAATGTAATAGGAAAAAACACAAGGTGAAATTTCCCCTTCCCCCTGCACAACTTTTAAAGTTACAGAAGACCTCTTGGTTGCCAGGCCCAGCTTCCAAGCAATCTTAAATCCAAAGCAGTCTGCAGGAATCTGTCATAAGCTAGATCAGCTAACAGTTGTAAATGTAATCAGTGTTCTCCTTAAATCAGGCAAGGTGTGTTAAGATTTTTTGCCCAAATAAATTACTTGAAAGCTCTAAGGTAGGGAGAGAAAGCTTATTTTATTAAACCAAACATCTTCAAAAATGGCTTTCGGATAAATATAGTAGCTTAATAGCTGCAACAAGCTATTGCCCTTGGTGAAGGGCAGGTTAGAAGCACAAATAATAAATAAATAATGTGATATATTTTTATTTATTTAAGAAAATTTATATATCATTTGGTCCCAGGCTATGGTCTGAAGGCACATGAGGCCAGCACCGGTCTAGTCAGTGCCTGGATGGGAGACCGCCTGGGAACCATATGTAAGCTGCCTTGGGTTTCTATCATGAAAAGAAAGGTGGGGTATAAATGTAATAAATAAATAATAATTTGAGTATGAAAAACCTTTAAGTCATTTACAAAAACATTAATATCAATAAAAACAGTTAAAAACAAGTAAAACATTTTTAAAAAACAACTAAACACAAAAGTAGACTTAAAAGAGATTAACACATATTATCAGCATCTATATATCTGGATAGCTTGACTAAACAAAAAAAACATTTTAAGCAGGGGCTAAAAATACTACAGCAATACCTCAGTTAACAAATCCTCCAGGAACAAAGATCTTTTTAAGGAAGACTTTTTTAAAGGTGAAACTGATTAGCTTTGCTTTGCTATGGATAAACTTTCAAGTCTGTGCCTTTGCTGTAAGGTGAAACTGATTGGCCTGTGTCTTTGCTTTGCTATCAATAAATTGATAACTGAAGCCTGTGTGTTTGCTTTGCTAGGGTGAAACTGAGACGCCTGTGTGTTGCTTTGGATTAAAGAGATCTCTTGCTTTCTCCCAGGACTTGGGAGGGAAGGATACAATTCGGAGGGAGAGGGGGAGGGTGCCAGGTAGGTGCCCTTAAAAGTCCCTGTTGAAGCTGCCTATCCCTATTCCTATTCTTTCCATGTTATTCCTACCTCCGGTACCAACGTTTCTGTTCCAGAAATGCATCTACTTTGTTAACCAAGGTATAACTGTACAGCAAAGGTGCCTGTGTGATGTCAATAGGCAGGGAGTTACAAATAGGGTTGCCAGGCTAAGGGCCTGAAAATGATTCTGTATCTTTAACAGAAGGTAAAATTCAGCCAAGTGCAAGTTTTCTTGCAACAGTGTAATGGGGAAAACCACAAGGTGGAATTCCCCCTTCCCCCTGCACAACTTTTAAAGATATACAAGACCTCTTGGAGGCTGGGCTTGGCAACCCTAGTTACAAAGCATAAGTGCTACCACACTATTACAATGATTTCTTACAAGTGCAGACCTAAGTATTATGTGCCAGTTCTGCAGACTGAAGTGGTTAAGTAAGAACATATGGGGTAAGACAGTCCCACAAGTAAATGGTCCCAAGCTTTTAACGGTTTTATGTACCAATAGCAACCCCTGGAACCTGGCTCAGTAATAAGTCTGCAGTGCTATAGTATAAATACTACAATAGTATTTTTTTTTTGGTAAGCCGCAATGGGTGTTTATTTGAAGAGTGGGGTAGAAATTGCCATAATAACTAAATAATAAATAAATGAAGATGACAATGAAGAACAAATGGAAGAGAACAACAACTTTTCTGCACAATCTTATGTATGTCTACTTGGAAGCAAGACACATTAAGTTCAATGTGACTTACTTCCCGGGAAGTGTGTACAGGCTGCAATCCTGTGTCCACTTATTGGGTAGAGAGCTAAGCCCTGTTGAATACAGTGGAACTTACTTCCAAATAAATATGGGTAAGATTGCATTACATGACTGCAAACCTCTGCAATGGAGCAAGGACAGCACATGATTGTCCTGTAAACTTGTCCTGTTAAGGAGCTGTGTTAACTTGTTGAGCAGAACCTCTGTTAGTTTACTGATGATTCAGTCTACTGATATGCATGTTTCGTTGGAGGTAAATTCCATTGGGTTCAATGGGAGTTACTCACAAGTAATATTTTATTTATTTATTTATTATTTGATTTATATCCCACCCTTCCTCCCAGCAGGAGCCCAGGGAAGCAAACAAAAGCACTTAAAACATTTTAAAACATCATAAAAACATACATTAAAAAAACTTTAAAAACATTTT
Organism: Rhineura floridana; assembly: GCF_030035675.1. Lineage (NCBI taxonomy): Eukaryota > Metazoa > Chordata > Lepidosauria > Squamata > Rhineuridae > Rhineura > Rhineura floridana. Next base: position 92,217,237 of record NC_084488.1, on the reverse strand, counting down.
TTAAAAAAGCTTTGAAAACATCTTAAATAAAAAGGGTTAAAATATATTGTTTGGGAAAAAAAGGTTTTAAAAACATATTAAAAAGCAATTCCAACACAGACACAGACTGGGATAGGTCGCAACTTAAAAGGCTTGTTGAAAGAGGAAAGTCTTCAACAGGCACTGAAAAGATAACAGAGATAGCGCCTGCCTAATATTTAAGGGGAGGGAATTCCACAGGGTAGGTGCCGCCACACTAAAGGTCTGTTTCCTATGTTGTGCAGAACGGAAATTATTCTTGCTCTTATTTTCAATCCTAAAGTCCATTTTACAGTCTTGTGCACAAATAAGTATTTACTTCTGAGTAAACATTAATAGGATTAGATGCCATAGGGGTTTAGGATCCCAATTTGATTTGGGTCCTGTTCATACAACTGTTTGCTTTATTTTTAACCTAGGCTGTATCGTGTAAATAATAGACAGATAATTAGAATGCTCATTGTAAGCACAAGCCACAAATCCGCCTGCAACTACATAACCCACATTAAGAAGCAGGGGTGTTTAGATTTTGAAAAAAAGAGGGAAAGATTTCAGGGAGGAGAGAAGAAGGGGAGATTAATTACTGGTCTTTCCAGAAAACAGTATATTTTAAGAGCATTTATTGTGGGCTATTTTTTTTTAAAAAACCAGAATAACCAAAAAAGTAGGAGGAATATATGATCAGAAATAAGAGGGAGGTGGGCAGCTCTCTCCCTTGCACTCCCTAAATAACAGTTTTTTGGCTAGGTTTGTAGAACTATGCAAAATATTCCATTGTATTCTTGGCAAACAATTCATATGACTCATTTACTATGTGCAGTGTAATCTGGGCTATACAGAGCAGATGTAGTGCCCTTTAGATTTTGCTCCCAAGGTGGTTACCTAGTCTGCCAGATTGGTAGAGCCAATCCTTATTTTTTATGTAAAACCCCCCACTCACAACTACTTACAACTTTTGATATTCATTTATAATTCACAAGTTTTTGAAAACAATGGATTTTCGGTAGTCATAGCTATTTAGATAAGAATAAGCATGCCAGGTAGGCCATGCTTAAGCTCAAACAGCCAGTAAATATTATGGCAGTTGAAATCCACTTTTCATAGAATAGTAGAGTTGGAAGGGGCCATCGAGTCCAACCTCCTGCTCAATGCAGGAATCTTTTATCATTATCTGCTTCAGAATTCTGTGTACTGAAAGTGGCCATCTTGTATGACTAAAGGTACTCATAAGCAAAGTTTAATAGGACTAATAATCCAGCCCCTCTTGTCAATTTCTAGCACTTGGAAATCTATACATTTTCACAGGTATTTCTGCAACTACTAGGACTAGAAACTTACTTTACAAGTTGGCTGAGATTCTCTGAATTCTAACAAGAACATATAGTTTCAACTAATTGTCTGAGAAAGTGTGAGAAGATTGCACACTGTATAGTTTAAATCAAGACTGGATATCATATAAATCCTGAAAGGGACTACACTCATCCTAATATCATGAGGACTATTGAAACCATTCAGAAATCATAAGATGAAATCAATAAGAGTGCTTAATGCATAGTGTAAACAGTTGTGCACCTTCTGTTGAGGCTGCTGTATCCAGACAGTCCTAACAGCTTCCAGCCAGATGTTGCATGTGCAGAATGCCTGGTCCTGGAGACTATTACAGAAATATTGGGCCTGCAACATTTGACCAAGAAGTGTTGTGACTGCTCTGGCCAGTTACAAACAGCACCAGTGGTGTCCTATAGCATACCCCCGCCCCAGATGTGCTTGGAACTTTGCCAGGGCGTGGCTATCTGCACTGGTACTACTAGAAAGAAACAAGTGCCACCATAGCACTGCTGTTTGTGCATTGCACTCAAAGAATCAGAAAGGGCTAAACCTTTAATTAGCTTCCCAGAACAGAAACATTTACCCAGTCCTAGCGTTCCCCAGCAAAATATAACTGAGAGAAAAATAGCTCCAGGCATAAAAGGTCATGCCCTTCAGCCAATGTTTTTGTCTATCAAGTCTGCAATTCTGATCATACTTAGTAGGCAGTGGGGCCTATTTCTTAGTAAATATGCATAGAATTGTACTGTACAGGAAGCAAGAGCATAGAGATCAATCATGCTCCTGGCAAGAGCTCAGATTCTATATGCCCTAATTAATATGAGTACCTTAACCATTGCACAAGTCTGATTGTATGTTAGTTAAGATTAGCATTGCACCCAACAAACAGCAATATACATATATATATATATATGTTGCTTAGTCTTACCATGGGGTCAATATCACATGCCTTGCAGCCCAATCCTATGTGTTCCCTGAGTTCCCTGAGGCTTACTTCCAAATATACAAACGACTGTAGCCTTGGGGCTAATAATTTGAGGGATTGCTGACATTGGCCAGCATGGCCACTGATTAACATGATATGGTTTTCTACCTAGTTACATTGCAATTACTTCAGGAGTGCACCTATGTAGGAAACCATATCATGTGAATCAGTTACCATGATTATCTAGGCCACTTCCAGCTGTCACTGTTTTGTGGGTGGGATTAAATTGCATACCAGCAAATTCAGGTTGTGCAATTAAACTGGATTTGGCAATTTTGCACAACAAACGTGCTTCCCTCCGCCCATATATATATATATATATAGGTGTTTTTGCAGTAAGGAAAGTGATGGGAACATGCACTGGAAAGCATGGGGTAACAATTGATGTAACATCATATAACTTCCCTAGAAACATTTCAGAATGAATGCTGAATAAGCAGTGGACATTGTATAACTGGTCTGTAAACTTTGTACTCGGCATATGCTGGGGGGTAAAGAAAGGCCGGGGATGGAACTGGCAATCCCACCCCATATATACGGTCTGCCTAGTAAACGTCGGAAACGACTCGCACTACAAGTGCAGGGACACCTTTACTTTTTAAACTTTGTGCAAAGAAATCAGGAGGAATGTTCAATAAACAGGTCTTCGGGAAGTGACCATAGTTGGCATTGATAGTAGTTTCTGCCACTTCAGTGGCATGCTTTTCCCAGCTGCAGTGAGCAGGGGAAATGCTGCGGGCTGCATCTGTGATTACCCAGACTGGGGCGGTTGGGACTGCTTTAGGGAAAAATAACTTATTGCATGAACCATCCCTTTTTATAGATTTGGTTTGGTTTATATTGAGATACCTGGGGTAGTTTTACTGCTTTTACTTTCACTATGGGCCAAGGGGTATGGACTGCTGCATCATGGGATTGGATCAGTGAAAAGGAGCAAGAACTCTTTCCCCACAATATCTCCCTATTTAAAAATTACAGATGTTGGCACAGAATTTGCAGTGATAATACAAATACATTGCATTCATATCTCTAGGTGGTTTTCAATATTCTCTTGGAAAGATCAGAGAGGTTAAAACTGGCCTCTTTAGGTGAACCTAGCATGAAAAAGTACCAACTGGTCTTTCTGGGTGTGATTTTAACACCTCTTTCCCAGAAACAAGCCACAACCCTCCAGCTCATTTCACACAGGGCATTGAGCTGTCAACAGATGGTAAGAGCTTTCTGTCAACATTGACGTGGGCCAGATTTGAACCTGTGACCTGAAGGTGACAGGCAGTATCTCAAAACAAGAAGCAGACAAACATGAAGCTCTTTGATTTTCACTGAAACTGGTCTGAACTCAGATAATGAGGAAGGTGGTATAACACATAGGCTCATCAGTGGGTCACTTAGCACAAAGACAGGCACTGCCCCGTTTGGATGACTCATCTGAAAATATATGATGTACTGATGGGAAGACCTTTCAATAGGGCATGTAGTAAGTGTTCCAGAAAAACGGGTAAATACTGTTCTTTGTGCCATAAGTCACTTCATTTATTCCTGTGTTGTCCTCCAGGCATGATACTATGTATGGAGCAAAGCCCTAATTGTGAAATCAGTGTGGTTCTGTGGATGAAGATTTGTTTTTCAGTCAGCACACCATCCTTTTATAGTCCAATCTTATGCATATCAGCTCAGGAGTAAGTCCCATTGAATTCAATTGTATTTAATGGGCTCCTGCTGGGAGGAAGGGCGGGATATAAATCAAATAATAAATAAATAAATAAATAAATAAATAAATAAAATTTAATCTCAGGTTGACCAAGAGCACAGGATTGCAGCCTCAGCTCTTAGTCTATAAATGGAGAAAAATAGTGATCTGCTTTTGGGGTAACATTGAAGAAAACACAAAAATGTGAACTTACTTATTTATCTATTTATTATTTATTAAATTTATATCTCACCCCTCCTCCCAGAATTGTATATGTGTGTGTGTAAGAAATGATAAGTAGTGACATTCTAATTCCATTGCTCTTTTTTGTGTTTGGTGCAAATATGTTAAGGAGAAGTAGACAGACAGAGCTGCACAGACGTGGGACATTATAATGTCCCACATCTGTGCAGTGCTGCCTACCTGCTCTCTCTTTGCGCCATAAAGTAATGTGGCAATTTGTAGGAAGAGGAAGAGACAAATCAATAATTTTCCATAGAAATGAAAAAGTACAAGTCTTGTGCTTATCAAGCAAATCAGTAGCACAATGCAATGGAACAGAATCTGCGAGTTCTAGGTATATGCCCTTTGCCCATTCCCTTGAGATGTTCTGACCTTATTCTGATCTACTGTATGTTGGCAAAGAGCAGAGCTAGTAGGTGAGTGGTTTGCAACAATGAAAAGTGTGAACATGTAAGGAGTAAAATTCCCTTAATCACTATGAAACACAGATGAAAATATGATTTTGCTTTGGAGAGGAATGGCGTTCCCACCTTAAAGTGGGGGCGGGTTTGCGTTCACCCCAAATGGGTAGAGAAGGCTGGTGAGGTCTACTCCCGATTGGGTGAGGGAGTAGGGTGAGGCCACGTCATGCCTCAGTGGGGGGGGAGCAGTAGTATTTAATACCGCTCCGTCTCCCTAACTCTTGTCCTTGAGTTCGTTCGTGCCCTCCCTCCTCCAGTATGTGCTTTGTCGGTCGCCAATGGGGCCAGGTAGGAATTTTTGGTTGGGTTCCGCTTTTCGGAGCCCTTCACCTTTTGCCTACTTTATATTGTGGGGTCGATTTGTTTGGCTTTTAGGGAAGTGGTGTGGTGATGGCCAGTTTTGGCATTGAGTTCGGGCAGGTGAGGAATTTGGTGGAGGGAGAGGTAGGCATTCTGAGGCATTTTGGGTAAGGACGCCCCCTCAGGAATCTTGTAGGACTCTGGTCTGCGGATAGCTGGTGGGTGCCCCTGTGGATTGTCATGCGCATTGGGGTGAATGTGTGTACAGCGGGCCAGAATGCGCATGCCAAACCGCTCCCAAGGTTCACTGGGCAAGGAGGGAGTCTTGACCCATATCTTTGCATCAGAACCCACAGCTATCAGCTGTGATACATGCCCAAGAGACTGGGGGGATTCCATCCCCACCAGAATAGTGCAATTCCTCACCTGCCCGTGGGTTATAAGCAGTTATTAATTACGATTGGATATGTTTGAATTCTGATTCGGATTATGTTATATTTATTAAATATAACATTTAAACCAATGCCACGTCTCACGAGTCTTCTTTGGCGGGTGTGGGGGCAATCACTCTTTCTATATCCTACTAGAAATAACTGAACCTAATTTCTTCAACAAGGGTACAAAAGGTTAATAAATGAATAGGAAATTATATATGTGGGTAGAAACCACAACTGGAGAAATGTGCTGTATTGGTTAGAGGTTTGCAGTATTGTTTAGAAGGTGTCTTATCTCTGCACCATAATGTTTTCTTCTGTGTGGAGTCTGGTGATACTCAAGAAACAGACAGCTTGATGGTGACTAAAAGCAGAGATTGCAACAAAGAATAAACAACAAGAGCAAGGAAATCTAAATTGATGTCTGTGTTGAATTCAGCCTGCGTTTGGATATAGGCACATGCTACTAGGTAGAGTGAGGTGGCTTCCTCAAGCAGCAGATTTGGGCATGGCTGGCATCAGATTTAAGGGGCACTGGGTAAGCCTGCCACCCTGGACCACCGCATATTCATTACCCCAGAAAAATGACAGATAGTTCAGCCATTTTGCCCAGCAAAAAGTGTCAGGGCAAAATTAAAAGTTTTTTTTTAAATAGTATTGATGACATCAGCCTGGTAGGTCATCTCAGGCTTGCCCATCAAGCTGTGTGTTGATTCCAATCCTGGATATAGGGCTTCCTTAAATGTTGGCAAATTGTCAACTACAAGTTGCAATAAAATGTTGCAGTGTGGAGAGGTCCTGTTCAGCGTTCCAGCCAGCCATACCCATTTCCAAGCTACTAAAGTTAATGGGAGACATAGCAATGTATCTAAAATGTAAATTAAACATATAATTTTGATCACAAATTACAGAATATCATCATCATATACACTAACACCATTTTGAATCTTCCCATGGTGGAGCAAAACTAGCAGTATCCATGCACCGAAGATGGATACTGGCAGACCTTGAGGTTTGAGGATATGATATGCCAAAAATATTTAGCAAAAAAACCAAAACAGCCCAGTAGGAGCAAAAACAGAAAACCAAATAGGGGTTAGATTCAATTCACATATAAAGGTGAACCTACCTAAATTGCACTTTCCAAAATAATATGCAAACTGAAATAAAACTGTCCTTCAAAATTCACACTCTTCTGATTTCTCCAGGCAAGTAGCATGTACAAAAATGCATACACTATGGTAAAGTGTGCATAAAAATGCATATATTGCTGAAAATAACATACAACAATGCATCATATAGGGAAAAATGCTTTGAAAAAATGTATACATTAGGAAAAATTGCATACACAAATGTGTATATTTATTTATTGTTTTTATATACTGCCCCATAGCCGAAGCTCTCTGAGAAGTTTACAGCAACCAAAAACATTTAAACAAATATACAAATTTAAGACACATCTTTTAAAAACAATTTTAAACACAATTAAAAAAATTAAAACAATTTAAAATACATACTAAAATGCCTGGGAGAAGAGGAAAGTCTTGACTTGGTGACAAAAAGATAACAGTATTGGCACCAGGCGCACCTCGTCACAAAGATAATTTCATAATTTGGGAGCCACCACTGAGAAGGCCCTCTCCCTTGTTGCCATCCTACGAGCTTCCCTTTGATCTTGAACGTAGTGTATGGGTGGGTTTGTATTGGGAGAGGCGTTCCACCAGGTATATTAGGACAAATTTGCTGATGAATTTTCATGAGAACCTTTTCTATAGAAAAACTGATATGGAAATGTGGAGAAATGAACTTATGATTGAAAAAAGAAGAAACAGAGAGAAAACACCACTGACAGATTTACCCATCCTGAAGTATTGTTCACTGTCATACCCTTATGCAGGTACAAGGACTGTGCTGAGAGCAGCTTACAACAGCCCTGCAGTGTAGTACACTGTTAATATTGCAGGCAAGAGATGGACTACTTAAATTGCCCTCTTGGTCCTCCTCCTAGGTTAGATCAAGCACTTGGAGAAGCCTCATGCTCCATTGAACATAGGAAGCTGCCTTATACTGGCTCAGACCATTGGTCCATCTAGTTCACTATTGTCTTCACTGACTAGCAAAGGTTCTCCAGGATTTCAGCCAGGGAACATTCCTAGCCCTATGAGGATATGCCGGGGATTGAACCTAGCACCTTCTGTATGCAAAGCAGATGTTCTAGCATGTAAAAAAAAATACACATGAAGTAAGACCCAAGTTTGGTACTCACTTTTGTTTTTTTTTCAGCTCTTCCAGTCAAGAATCAGGAAACATGCATACACCAGGGTTACAGTTAGGTACGGAAAGATCTGTCAGTTCCAGTTGTCTCAGATTCTCAATTGTCCAATCTTAAATTCAGTTGTGAAGCAACTTGCAATTTAAAAAAAAAAACTCCTCATGAAAATTCTTCGGCATGTTAGTGTAAATTTCTCATACTAAACACATTTTTGTATGCATTTTGCAAGCAATTTCTTCTAATATAGTACATGTTATGCTATTTTCACTATACTCATTTTTATGCACATCTTCCCCCAATTGATGCATTTTGTAAACCTTGTTTGGTTGGAAAATTGCATCGCAAAATTCAGATAGGTGTGAATTTTGAAGGATGGCTGTGTTATGGTTCTCATATTGTTTTGGAAAGTGCAAATTTCATAAATTCAGCTTTAAATGCAAACCAAAGGATGATTGGGGACTGGAAACAAAGCCCTTTGAGAAGAGATTTAAAGAACTGGGCATGTTTAGCCTTGAGAAGACTGAGAGGATATATAATAGCATTGTTCAAATACTTGAAAGGTTGCCACACAGAAGAGGGCCAGGATTTCTTCTCCATCATCCCAGACTGCAGGACATGGAATAATGGGCTCAGGTTGCAGGAAGCCAGATTTCGACTGGACATCAGGAAAACCTTCCTAACTGTTACAGCGGTACGATATTGGAACCAGTTACCTATGGAGGTGGTGGGCTCTCCAACACTGGAGGCATTCAAAAGGCAGATGGACAGCCACCTGTCGGGTATACTTTAAGCTGGATTCCTGCATTGAGCAGGGAGTTGGACTCGATGGCCTTATAGGCCTCTTCCAAGTCTATGATGCTATGATTCTCATCCCTAGTTTCAGTGTAACATTTTGTTGTGGGCCTCACTTGCTTAGCCCTTAATGCATGTCACACTCAGTGTTGGTATTATAAGAAATATTTATTAATAAATTATTATGTCAACATTACTTACACATGAAAAAAATGCGTGCATACACAGAGAGGCATTATTAAACCAGACTTTTGGTTTAAGTCATTAAATCCTCAGGCTGGTTAAAGGACAAATCATAACAAACAGCACCTTCATTTCCCCTTATTCAAACTAAGGGAAGTCAGCCCATCTCAAGCAGTTAAAACTAGGCACAGACTCTGAAGATTAGACACACCAAAGAAACTAATAGTATCATAAAACTGGGAGAAAAAATCCCGCAGAACACTAAACATATAACATGGCCCTAGGATAAATAGCACCCTGGGAGAGGAGTGCTTTCTATGTGCCCTCCCCACTCAACTTTGCAGGGCCACCCATAAGGATTATGGATCTTGGAGTAGGTCTGATGTTGGGGGCTCTGCTGCTGCCCCCTACAAGGGCCCATATATATGTGTACAAAGGTGGAGGCCACATGTGAGAATTATTTCATGCACTGACTACATGCAAGAATTCTCACCTGCAGCTCTTCCTTGCCCTGGGATGAAACAGAATGATGGATGCGCTTCATTTTTTTCTTACATGGGGATAAGGGAATGCGGATCAGATTTTGGCTTCTCCTGAGCACCTCTTCCAAATGGCAGAGCTTCTTTTTGCTTCCCTGGGCTCAGTCTCACAGGTTTTCTGGTTGTGGTTTCTTCTCCACTAGTCACTCAGGAAGGATTCATTTCTTAAAGTAAGGCCTGGCCTCACACCACTTCTATATCTTTCCCTGTGATAACTGCCACAGAAAATTACTCTCCAGTAGCACCTTGCATGGAAATCTTAGGTGGCATTCACTCACTCACTCACTCACAGGCTCACTCATTACTTGAACTCTTTCCATGGCAGGCCTGGAGTTCTTTTTGTGACAACAACAGGCCACCTTCCCTGCCACAAAATCCCTCCTTAAAGCCTTCCCTGTTCCTTCTCTTCTTATAACAAACTCTGTAACTGGGGCTACTTGGATTGGGCCAATCATAAGCCCACCTGACCTGGCCAATCTTATTTCTATTGCTGCTCAGACATAAAGAGAGATTTAACCTTATGATTGGTTTCGACTCCCTTACAGTTGGGCTGCAGACCTAGCTAATAAGCATGCCCATCCCTTCCAGCCTCCCAAGGATACATTTTACAGCCAGAGTAAGCCTCAAATTAGCATTTATTGTGTTTCATACACAACTATGTAAAATATTTATTTCATCATGGCCAGGAAGAGGTCCCATTATGTCACAATTACATGTTGAGACTCAGTGTCATCTTACAGTTTAGTATATTATTTTCTCTTTTTATGAAAACTTTAAACAAAATAACAAGAATTCTGGTGAGCAATGTGGCAGGGTTAAGGGCAGGAGCCAATGGTACACATGGTAACTGAGGTGGGGGCTGGATCAAATTGCTCCAGTCCCTCCCCCAGGCAGTCCTGTAGCTTTGCAGTGTTACCAAGTAGTATTGCTTGTATAGGATTGCAAAACGTAACTGTGTAACAGACCCTGCTACTACCAGTTTTCCCCCCAGCAATGTCTATGAAAAGGGGCCAGAGAGAACTACCTCTTACTTGCTGCTCTGCTTTCAGTGCACTCCTGCTCAGTTCTAGGATCCCAGTTAAGTCTTTTTCATATGATATGGGTGGCTCTCAAAGGGTGAGTTGTGGGCCTACATTCTTTATTATGTTCAGTGCACACAAAAATTGGTTTCTGCTGCAACCTGTCCTCCCTGAGCTCCAACATTCCCTCCTCAGCTACACAAAATAGGCCCTCTGCTGAAGTGGTATAACGACTCTCATCATCATATCATCATCATATACCACAGTATCATCATATACTAGTCTCCCAGGCTGTAGCTTCTTTTCAGTCTTCAGAACTACCAAAGATTTTACTTTTAATTTTTTATTTTGTAACAGTTCCTATATTTTGCTAAGCCTTTTTTATTTTAGAATATTCATTATTTTTATCTTTAAATAATAAAAAAGTTATAAATAAAAAAACTATCCAGCTTAACTCTTACAGTTGACAGCTTTATTTTATTATTATTTATATAGTGTTTATAGTTTTTGAAGTGCTAAGTGTTTGGTAATGTTGCCTCAAAGTAAAGCTCTGCCCACTGATTTTTACCTAGTGCAAATGGCATCAAAGTGGAAATATACAAGAAACATACTTTAAAGCTAACTGAAGGAAGATCATTTTTGTAGTTAGTACCCAAACAACCTGTAAATCCTTGAAAAATAGGTTACAGACACTTCCTTTTTACTACCCTAGCTCACTGTAGATAGTACATTAAAAAAAAACACAGCCACTGAGCTCAGCTTGGCACCTCCATCAGCTCAGCTGGGTGCCCCTACCCTCCGCAAGGTACCCCGGGCAGCCTTCCTGCAGACACTGAACTTTACATGAAAGGATGTTCAAAGGGAGGGCAGGTTTGACAGGAGAAAATTCTACCTGAAGGAATAGTGCATGAGGGACAGGAGAATTTGGCATAGCACTGCATCATGCCTTAAACCTTTCCCGTCCTGCTCAAAAACAGCTAATTTCAAAATTGCTATCCCATCTTTTTACAAAAGACAAATACAAATCCATATGTATCTCAAAAAGCATTTATACAGCTGCACAAAAGAAGTCATTCACATGGCTTCAGTAAAGCTAAAGCCACCATGTCAAAACGAATGGGAAGAAATGAGTAAAGCAGAGCTTGGAAAAGTTACTATTTTGAACTACAACTCCCATCAGCCCAATCCAGTGGCCATGCTGGCTGGGGCTGATGGGAGTTGTAGTTTAAAAAAGTAATTTTTCTAAGCTCTATGTGTAAGACAGACATTTCATCCATCTGAAGGGACAGAAGTGGTAAAAACTGATGCACTCATCTAGTTCCTAGATCTTTATGTTACTACCAAATAGGTATGTCCTGACTTGGGCAACAAAAGAATGAGCTTCTAATGTAGAAGGAATACAGGGTAAGATCTTTTTGCTGGATGGCAAGAGGGAGTAGCTGATTTTGGCAGTTTGCTGGGCCCAGACCATTTAGTTTAAAGATATATTTTTTAAAGGAAGCACCAGTACTGAACTGGGGTTGGAAGATGACTTAGGCTGCGTGCACATCCGTTTGTAACACAAAAATATGTGTTTTTTCTCCATATAGAATTGTTCATGCTCACCCTTAACATCGTGTTTCAATCTGGATTGATTGAAGATCTTGCCATCCAGATAGGTAGGTGAGGTTACTTGATATGTGTTTGAAAACCCTCCCCTTGCAATCTTGGATACACCCACCCACAACATTGGATACACCCCACCCATTACTGGGACCACCTCACCTGTTTTCAAATGGACACACTGTGGGGTAATGCGGAATCAATCTGCAATCAGCTTTTATTTATGGAATGAAACCAGTTTGTCAAGAAGCACTTTTCAGGAGCAAAAGAAATATGCAATAGGCCTAGAAGGTGTGTAGACTGGGTAGAAAAAACAAGATCTCTGCCTCCATTGATTGTAGAATAAAATGTTGTGTGTGCACGGCAATAGACTGGGTGGGAGAGGATGTTGGAAAAGGGTTCATAATTGTTGTCCATCCAGAGGAGCTACTCTCCAGCTTTATAAAAAGCAGCATTTTCCTTGCATGCTGACTGGTGCTAAAACTGGGTGACCCACAAAATACTAAATCTTCTTGACTAATAAAAATAAATTGGCAGCCCTACAGTATTTAATTTTAAAACACTTCAGTAATTGCAATACACTTCCACAAAGCAGTTTTTCATTTAAATGAAAGTCCAGATTTTACAGTACTCTGAGCTATTTTTCTTTCCTCTTGCAAGCACTCATTTTTGCCAAGATAGAAATGTCAAATTTCTTCAGATTAGTTTGCATCAGAAGAGTTGTATCTTTAGCCAGAAGCACAATTAAAGGAAAGGGGCTGCAGGCCAAAGTGCCAGAGCTCTTAACGTGTTGTGGTTTAAGCTACATATTAATTACTAGATTGTCTGTTGGGAACTATGAATAGTTAATTCTTCAGTGCAAATTGTATTTCAGTGTAGTTTAGGTTCACAAAAGCCTACTGTACAATGGTTTTGTTGTTATTTTATGACCAAGCATTCTTGTGGTACACCGTACTTTTAGCATGCTTTTGAGCAAGGTATAGTATACACATTCATGAGAATGTGGTGGAAGAATTCCCAGAGTGGTGGAATTATTATTATTATTATTATTATTATTATTATTATTATTATTATTATTATTATTATTATTATTATTATTATTATTTATTGTGCTTTTAGACCGCCCTTTAGCAACAAGCTCTCAGGGCGGTGTACAACAGAATAAAACCACATTAAAATACAGGTGAGAGTGGATACAATACAATTATAAAAACATTTAAAAAACAAAATTAAGACTAAAATTAAAATAAAATTGCAATTACAGTAGATTTAAAATTAAAATTAAATTAAAATTAAAATTAAAATGCCTGGGCAAAGAGGTAGGTCTTTACCTGGCGCCGAAAAGATAACAAAGAAGGCGCCAGCCAGGCGTATCTCGTCAGGGAGGGCGTTCCATAATTCGGGGGCCACCACTGAGAAGGCCCTAGATCTAGTTATTGCTCTCCGGGCCTCCCTATGAGTTGGGACCCGGAGAAGGGCCTTCGACGTCGAGCATAGCGAGCGGGTAGGTACATAGCGGGAGAGGCATTCCATCAGGTATTGCGGTCCGATGCCGTTAAGGGCTTTATAGGTAAGAACCAACACTTTGAATCTGGCCCGGAAACATATTGGTAGCCAGTGCAGTTGGGCCAGGACAGGTGTTATATGGTCAGATTTTTTAGTCCAAATGTAGCATTCTAAGCTGAAGGGGGATCCAATTTTTGAATGCTGCCTTGTAGTGAAAAAATACTGTGCAAATAGAAAACAAGCTCAGCAGGGCATGGAACAGGGTAGAACTTGTCTCTCTCTTGTCGATTTTAACCTTCAGGGTAGGGTGGCCATGCACCCTACTTTGCACAGGAGAGTCCTCTATTTAAAGGTGTCCTCTGTATGAAGCACTGTCCGGTCCAACTTTGGTTTAAAGATAAAGAACTGTAAGAAGGGAGAAAGAGGGCCTTCAGTTGCTCCTCAACTATTCGTACCTGGACAGCAGGTTGAGCAGGCACCCAGGTCACCTGCTCACTTTATTCATATGATGAGATGCACTGTATTTCTCCTTAAATTATAGTAATTATTGGCATCTGGACATATAAATTAGTATATATGAAATATATGCAAATTTGGGCCCTCTTTGGCCCTCTTTTTTGGCAATGTGTAAATGACTGCCCTACTGTAGGGAATAAATTATATGGAGGAGCACTCAAAAATAATATCCCCACCTCCACCCCAATTTGTTCTACTGTTTGTGTAAATAAGGCAATCTTATGCAGGTCTACTCATAAGGAGTACCAATGATTTAAAGGTGTTTGGTCCCAGGGTGGACTGCAGTCTTACAGGGCAATCCTAACCATGTCTATTCATAAGTAAGTTCCAATGAGGGTTTCTTGGGTTTTTTCTGTAAACGACGAAGAGGTCTTTACTTGAAAGCAATATATACACTTTGTTAAATAAATAAATAAATAAATAAATAACGGGGCTTGCAGCCTAAGTCACCTCGATCTGTATAGCGCAACCTCCCAATTTCTGTGTCAAACAAAAGATCAGCTGGTGGGAGGTAGGGTGCTGCTTAGATTGAGCTGGTGGGTGGGGCTGGGCAAATACAATAGTTAGGTACATAGTCTAGGGCAGGGGTTCCCAAATTGCGACCCATGCACCATCAGTGGTCCATGAGCTTCATTCAGGTGATCTGCAGCCTGTGGAGAATAGCGGGTACAGAGCATTAAGCATTTATATTGATTTTTAATTATACTTTTATTGCTACTTTTATTTCTATACTGTGTTCTATGGAATTCAAATGGTAATATAGTACAATACAATGTAAGAAATAAAAGAAGCGATACAAATATAACTAAAATCTTACAGCATCTGGCACAGTGCATAACAATTGCAGGCAGAAAAATCATTAAGTGGTCTACCAAGACTCTCAGCAATTTTCAAATGGTATGTTGGAACTGCTTAAGGAACTGCTGGTCTAGGGGTTAGCCAAAATGCCTGAGGGCTGAGCTGAAGCGAACAATGTGATGCCCCTTACCTTCAGTTTTCTATTTGATCCCAGATCCAGTGATGGGAGTCCTGGATGGGCAGAAATAGATTTCCACAAAACATAATTCTTCCGCTTGTATGCAGGTGAAGCTTCTGGGTAGGGTAGGAGGTAGGAATGTCTTGCATCTTGCCTCTGGTGCTGTATGCATAGTATACACATTAATATAATGTTGTGCACCTCCCCAATCTCCGAGCGGTGAGATTTCAGGGGTCCCTGTGCTTCTCCAGGGTTTGGTTTCCTTTGGGAAGAAGATCAGTGGAGACTGCACTGTCTTTATGAAATATGGTTTGTTTATTTACACACATTCCAGCCTGAACTCAAGATGGAGGGGTTCAATGCATCAGCAGTCCAATATCCAGCTTTTCCATCTGGGTTGCAGGAGGCACCCCAAAGGCCATGGTGCAGAGAGCCAGTCTCTCTGCCTGCCTTCCAGTTCCCAGCAATTCTCTAGACCCAACTCAAAACTACAAGCCTCTGCTGGGCTCCAGGAAGGGGGGGGGATGCTCTCCTGAAGAGTTTCAATGACAAAAGGGTCTTCCTGGCCCATTCACCGTTGCTGGGCAACTGATAGGCCCATTATCTTACCTGGGCAATCTATTTGGTTAACAAAGGAGAGATTCATCTGACCAGCAGAGTGAGTTTCTGTCCCTAAGGCATAGGATTCCAAATCAGAGATTGGAAGGGGACCCACAGGAATCATCCCAACCCCCATGCTCATAACAATAAGAACATCAAAAAGTTCTTGTTTGAACTTCCATGGTGAATAATGCTGAACTCAAAGTTCTTGTTAGAACTTTTATGGATGTGATATTTTTATTTTTTAATATTGGAGGTCGCTGATTCATAGGATCGCCATAAATCATAGTCAACTTGAAGGCACATAACAACAACAGATGATAATTAGCTTGCATTTTCAGATGACACTCAACTTCTGATGTGTTTGCTTCTTGAGAACCTACACCAAGGCACAATTGCTGTGCCAGACAAATCAGGGTCTCTCTAGAACAACAACCTTTTTCTCAACACCAGCCAGCCAGATGCTTCTGGATGTTCACAAAGCACACCCATCACAATGCTATTAATGCTGGACTAAATCCTACTGGTGAATTTATAAGATCTAAAGGAGGTTATTGGGTTTTCACACAAATTAGGCATGCATGTAGTTATAACAATTACAAATACAAGTGACATGAGATATTGACCACATAGGGAACGAAATATGATCAGTGCATCACACCCTGACTTTCCATATGTGACACTGCCACCACATAGGTGCTGTTCCCAGATCAGCCCCTGAATATTCACAACCAAATATAAGCCCAATTTGCTGTGGTGATGTAAAAGGGTTCACTTTAAGGGTAACTGTGGCACAGGCCGCCAGTCTACAGTGTTTTAGGGTTTCTTTGAATCCTCACCTATTGTTTTTGTTATTATTATTATTTGTTTATATAGAGCCATCAATGCACATGGCACTGTACAGGAAATATGAATGAATAAAAACAAATAAAAACACATCCCTACTAGGGATGGGATCCATTGGCCAGTGCTGAAAGCATTCTGTTGACCTAACAGGCTGGCACCAATTTGAGTTCCTTCATTATCTGCTAGCCGCTGCATTTACCGATCTGTGGTTTTTTCCACTCTAAAAACATGTTGATATTAATATCAATATTTTAAAATGAAATTATTGATATTTTGAAGGAAATATCAATAAATTATCGTTCTTGCAATTGATGTCTTAAAGGCATTTTTTTTAAAAAAGTTTATTTTCACAAATAGCCATGGAAATTCACTACATTAAAATCTGATTCTCAACTATTGAGAATAAGTGAATTAGTGGGAAATCTGAATAATTCTAGCACAGTGGTTCCCAACCTGTGAGTCAGGATCTCCAGGGGGGTCATGAAGTCATCCCAGGGATGGGTCGTGAAGCACCAAAAGAATTATTTATTAATTTAAAAAATCAGTTAACAACTGGTCTGTATACCACCAACTTACAAGATGCTTCTACCTTCCCTCCCTCCCTTCCTTCTAGTTGTCACAGTCAGTTCCCACCAGACAGAGAGCTGAGCAGCATAGCACTAGAGTAGCCTTTCCCAACTAGTGGGCCACCAGATGATGTTGGACCACAACTCCCATCAGCCTCAGCCAGCATTGCCAATGGTCAGGAAAGATGGGAATTGTGGTCCAACAACATCTGGTGGCCCACTAGTTGGGAAAGGCTGCACTAGAGTGAGTACATCAAGGGAAGGGGCCAGCTGGCCTTATTTAAGCTCCAGCACCTCCCTCCCACTCTCTTTTCAGGGGCAATGAGGGAAGATTGATTGAGCTGATTGGCTCTGGCTGTAGAGACAGAGTGACCCTGGGAGGGGGTGACCTGCCAAAAATGTATTGGGAGGACAGAGTCCCAGAGCATCCCCCCATGAATGCACACTGGGACACTCTTTAAGAATTCACTGTATACTAAACTTATAGTACAATATATACATGTCTACTTAGAAGTAAGCCTCAGCATATTTAATGGACCTTACTCCCAGGTAAATCAAACTACCATAATCAGATCAGACTAAGATTCTGCTGAAGCTTTGAAAATGTACTACATTTGGGGGGAGTGGACATGGGGCTTTATATTACAAAGATGCATCATTCTGGTTAAAGGAAGTAAAAAATTATGTCTATAATACAAGGACTTAGGCTGCAATCCTAACCAGGTCTACTCAGAAGTAAGTTCTCTTCAATTCGATGGAGCAACAGCCATATGAGATAGGTTAGGCTGAGAGTTAGTGGCTGCCCCAAGGCAGTAAGTGAGCAAAAAAAATGATGGGTAAAGTAAGTTTTAAAAATGTGAAATTGCACTTGCTCAGTGTATTTTTGTTGCTGTTTATCAGGGCTTTGAGTGTGTTTTCATACAGTTGTATATGTTCATTTTAAATATATTTTTAAATATTTTAAATTATGTTAAGTTGCCCAAATTTAGTGTTTTTACTCTTAATTTGAGTTCTTTGCATGGTTTAGGGTTGGCACTGGGGCAGAGCAGCGTTCCTGTGCCTTTAACAGCTATGTGGAAGGCAGAAATTAAAAATAAATTAAATTAAGCCTTTTCTAGTATAGATATACAATTATGGGGAAAGCTTTACTTGTTGACACCTGTCTGTTAGACGTATTATTATTATTGACATATGGAGCTTCCTGATCCGAGTGTTGAAGAGGAGACGTTGTTGTGTATAGGTGGAACACTTAAAAACCCCAGAGTCCAAATACCCTGGCATCAAGCAGACTCTGTTTACCACTCTGGATGGTTTATTTTTATCTCCTTCCTTTTATTTCCTTCAAAATTTGTTAAATGTTGTTTATATAGCTGTAGCCTGCCCTGGGATCTTCTGGTGAAGGGCAGGTAATAAATATCAACATAATCATATTTGGTTTTGTGATGAATAAAAAGTGACATTATTTAATGCTTCATTATGTATTTTTTCAATTAACAGAGACTAAAATTACAACAACTAGCATGTGGGGTAAAGAACATTTTTGAGGTTACAATGGGGGTCCCATACTCATAAAGGCTGGGAATCACTGTTCTAGCACATCCTACCCTAGTCCCTACCACAAAGGTGTACAATCTAACTAAAAATAACACGGGAACATAGCGGGAAGAAAAGGGACTAAAACAGTAAAGAACAAGACGAACACTTCAAGTACACATACTCTGGCTATGGAGAAATACAAAGATAAAACCTAAACCGAGAGTCCAAAGGCTTTGGAAAAAATAAAGAGTTTTAGCTGAGATTTAAAAACGGTAATTGAAGGAGCAGTCTGCAAGTGATCTGGGAGACGGTTCCAGGAGTGTGGAGCAGCAAGAGAAAATGGACGAAGCCGAGCTAGGGAACAAAAAACCCTGGTATGAGTAAGAAGCATAGAATTCGACAAACGAAGCTCCCAAGCAGGGCTATAATAAGAAATAAGGGCTGAGAGATAAGGGGAGGCAGATGTTGTCGGGCCTTAAAAGTTAGAAGAAGGAATTTATACTGAATCTTAAACTGAATAGGGAGCCAGTGGAAGGACTTCAAAAGAGGAGTGACGTGATCAAAACGACAGGACAAATAAATGATCTTAATAGCACAATGTTGAATGGAAACTAGTGGACTAATACAAGTTAGTGGCAGACCAATCAATAGGAGAATGCTCAGGTAGCCTTGGTGGCACAGAGTGCCTTCTACCAACTTTGGTTGGTGGCCCAACTACATCCCTATCTGGACAGGAATAACCTGGCTTCAGTTGTCCATGCTCTGGTAACCTCCAAATTAGATTACTGCAATGCACTCTATGTGGGGCTGCCTTTGAAGACGGTTTGGAAACTGCAGCTTGTGCAAAATGCAGCGGCCAGATTGGTAACGGACCAGACGGTCTGAACATATAAAACCGATTCTGGCCCGTTTGCATTGGCTGCCTGTATGTTTCCGAGCTCGATTCAAGGTGCTGGTTTTGACCTATAAAGCCTTACACGGCTTGGGACCACAATACCTGATGGAACGCCTCTCCTGATACGAACCCACCCATACACTATGTTCAAGATCAAAGGCCCTCCTCCGGGTGCCTACTCCAAGTGAAGCTCAGAGGGTGGCAACAAGAGAGAGGGCCTTCTCAGTGGTGGCTCCCAAATTATGGAATGATTTGTGTGATGAGGTGCGCCTGGCAGCAACACTGTTATCTTTTCGGCGCCAGATCAAGACTTTCCTCTTCTCCCAGGCATTTTAGCATGTGTTTTAAATTGTTTTTATATTGTTTTTAAAAAATTGTGTTTTAAATTGTTTTTAAAATATGTGTTTTAAATTGTATATTTGTTTTAATGTTTTTGATTGCTGTAAACCACCCAGAGAGCTTCAGCTATGGGGCGGTATACAAGTGCAATAAATAAATAAATGAATAGCCAAGGCAAGAAATGACTAAAGCATGAACTAGAGTCTTTGCAGAAGAAACAGACAAGAAAGGAATTAAAGGTAGACAAGGCAACCAAGAAAAATTAATGCACACCATCTCATTCTGGAGTAATGCAAAAAGAAATCGATTTAACTTAGAAAAGAAACAGATTTTAACTAAGATTAACTAGCAAACTGACAAATATCATGACGTTTAACAAAACCATGACCTTCTATTAATTTATAGTATTTACAAATGACCCTTGAAACATTAATCATTAATAGGATGAATAATTATGATTAATAGGAAGAAAAATTATTTGAAGACTGTAGGAGACTGCATCCAAAGTTCAGTAGGTTTAGCATTGCTCCGAATCTCCTTCCATACTATGGATTCCAAGAGCAGAAGTGACAGGTATGTGTGGTATAGGCAATGATTATGTTGGTTCTTATTTTGGGAAATCAGACAAATGGGCCTTCTCCAAAGTGGTATACAAACTCCTCAATTTCAGGTGTGAAGAAGTGTGTGGTCGGCAGAGATGGCCAGCCTCCTCAAGATTCTCAAAGTCCAGTAGATCTTTTCCAACTACCCCTTTCAAGCTGCCACATAGCCAATATTCCACATTCTCAGCACCCCCCTTTTTTGTTCCCCAACATTGTACCCTCTCAGATATTCTCCTCTTTGAGTGGAATAATATAGACAGATGTATACAATTGCTACACTAATACCACTGGTTGTAAAAAAAAACAGCAACAAGTGTAAGAGAATCTGAGCATTCTGCAATATTTATTTACTGTGCATCCAATCACCAGCAGCCTAATGAAAATGAAGAATGTTGACCTTCTGCCCCTCAGAACTGTGGCCTATACAAGAGCTGTTTACTTATGTTCATTGTGCCTGAATAACACTGTGAGATGGCCCACTGATGTAGATTTAGAAGACCCTGTGGCAAGTATGTGAAAAGTTCCTGTGTAGAGTTTCAGTGAAGTACATAATGGAGATTTCCAATGAAAAAAGGAATAATGGGTTAACTAAAGTTCAGATAATGGAATCTTCATATCTAGAATTATTGCTTAGCTCTTGGAGGAGAGCGGGAAACAGTTGTACACTAAGTAATATGTTGCCACTTGGATATTGGTTGCAATGGTAAAAAATATGGCATTGGGAAGATTTTACTTCACCTGCAGCTGGGGTATTTTCCCCCTCCTAGCTGAATCTTTATAGTACACATATGTGAGATAGTTAATTCAGTTTATAGTTTGTACAAACCCTGGAGCCTGAGTCAGTGCTGTTATCTATTATAGAAATGCAAACATGCTCTTTGATGTGTAACTCTTGGTGACTTGGGAGGATAAATACAGAATACTCTATGGACATGTATAAAAAGGAATCCACAAATTGCAAGTCTACTAGGATTTCTTTTTATAAATGTTACACACTAGCATTGACATATGTGGTGGGCACACAATGCACTTGGATAACCAAATGCTTTGGAGAATGGATATTTCTATGAAAGTTTCTACTGGGTTTCAAGTCTTTTGTAAAGAAAAGAAAAAAAAGGTAGGGAGTATGATATTGACTTCTTTTTCATATTATGCATTGGGGTGGGAAACCTTTTCTGGCTAGCAGGCCAGGTCCTTGTTTCCCTATCCTTGGTGAGCCAAATTTAACCTATTGGTGGGGCTGCCCGCCTGTCAATCACCTGATGTCACTATGACATCAGGTGATGTTGCGGTTTGAAGCTCTGATTGTCAGGATTCCAAAGCACAGCGTTGAGCTGCTTGAAAACCCTTTTGCAAATATCCCGACACTGCTCTTTGAACCTCTGAAAACAGGAGGTTTGAAGAGCAGCACAGGGGTGTTTGCAAAAGGGCTTTCAAGGAGCCCCACGTGGCTCTTAGACTGTGCATGTCAGTTTCCAGCGGGGGAACTGGTACACACAGCCAAAATGAGTAGGATTTTACTCCTGCTGCTCAGGTTGGTTCCCCTGAAGGGAATTGGCATGTGCAACCAATGCAGAATCAAACCCATCCCTGGCCCATCCGCTGATGTCACCCACCCACACACCCACCAGAGTGATCTCAGCTGATTGTAAGGTAGGCATGGTTTTTGAAAAATGACATTGTAGGTCAAATTTGACTGCCTGGCAGAGCAAGACTAACCCAGAGGCCAGAGTTCTCCCACTCTTGTTACACATGGTGGAAGCTGAAGGTCTGACAACTATCAGCATCATATCTGCTACATTAATGCCTAAATATGCACAGAGAGGTGGATGTCAGTATCAAGTCCAACCCTCCTAGTGTATCTGTAGAGCTAAAATGATTTCAAGTGAGCAAGAGGAATGTCCAGTGAAATGAGGTTAATGAGGGACATTGTATTCAGAAGCAGCTTTATTACGGGACAAGATGAGATACTTGCCTGAGGGGGTAGATTTGCAGCAGATATCATCTTTCAGGAGTTGCCTTAGGGCAATTGGGATCATTGTTTAGATTTTCTGTCTTGACTCAAGACTCTTGAGTATAGAAATAGCCTGGCCTGACCCTTTTTGACAACCAGAGATCCACAGAATGTAAGCTTTTTTGCAGAACCTGTGTTTGTGACTATTATAGGGGAATTAGAACCAACAAAATCTAACACAGAGGCCTTCATGAGGAGGGATCATGGCTCAGGGGTAGAGCTCATGCTTTAAATGCAGATGGTCTCATTTTCAATCTCAGCTTTTGAAAGGATTTGTTAGTAGGCAATGAGAAAGGCAACAGCCTGAGGACCCAAACAGATAGGGCAGGCACTAAAGGGTGGCCAGGTCAGGCCCTGGCTGAAAGCCCCTAGGCCCTTGAGGGGCCCTGCGATAGGGTGGGGAAGGAGTAACACTCCCCTTCTGCAATCTGTGGCAGAGTATTGCAGAGGATTGCAGGGAGAGAGCTTCCCAGCTGCCCACCCATTCGCTGGCTCCACCTACCTGTCTCTCCTGTCTTTTGTGGCTACGTGGACTGTGCGCACAGGGCTGCCATTAACCATGATGGTGGTCGAGGTTTCCCTAGGGTGCTGATGCCCCTGCCACCATCTTGGTTGATGGCAGGGATGCGCGTGCATAGCACGCATGCATGCCATCAGCCAAGATGGCGGCTGAGGCTTCAGCCCCTCAGGGAAACCTCAGTCGCCATCTTGGTTAATGGCAGCCCAGCGCGCACAGCTGCAAAAGAGAGACATGTAGATGGGGCACGTGTGTGTGTGTGTACGTGCATCAGGGCCTGGGGCAAGCTGGTGCTCAAGGGCCCTGGCATGCCTGGTGCTGGCCCTACAAACAGCTGCTGCCAGATAGAGCAAACGGTATTAGGCTAGATGAGCTAATAGTCTGATTCAGTAGAAGGCATCTTATAGTGTTTAAGAACCATCCTCAGATTGAAGAATTATGACTTGGATCCAAAGATCCCCTTCCATGAGCAGAATGCACTTTGACTCACACAATGACGGTGCTTGCTGAATTCTGCTGGTTTCCTCTGCCCCAAGCTGAAGCCCTGCACACAGCAGTTCTTAGGAAATGTAGGAATCTTCTTCATATTGAATCAGACTATTGGTCCATCTAGCTCAGTATTGTCTACACTGACTGGCAGGGTATTGTAAGGGTTTTGGGTAGGAGCCACTCCCAGCCCTACTGGGAGAACCCCCCCCCCCATGTGTGCAGCGCAATCCAACACATTTTCACCCAGAAGTAAGTCCCATTGTGTGTAATGGAGGTTACTCTCAAGTCCAGTAACTGTGTTGAGGACTGCAGTCTTGGTTTATTTTACAGGTTTAAAATTTTACAAGTTGACTTTTTATTATTTGTTTAAAGTATTTCTTAACCACCCTTCATCAACAGATTCCAGGGTGGTGAGCAAAAGTGTGAATAAAACTATGTACACACTATGTAAATACAATTAAAACTAACAAATAAAACATAAAAACAATCATATAAGAGACAAACTAAAAACATAGCACTGAAGATCAAAGTAAGGCATTCTAACTAACCATGTCATCTAAAATGCCTGAGCAAATAGAAAAGTATTAACTTGGTGCTAAAAGGATTGTAATGTTGGCGCCAGACACATCTCTTTGGGTGAGCAATGAAGGAGACCAATGGAAAACCTGTGGAGCAGGGCATATTTGCTGCACAGTGTCCCTTTGTATCGATCACTGTGGCCATCTGTGTGCAAATGGTTTGCAGCCACAACAATCCTGCTTTTTTGCAAACGTGCAAGGGTTCCACATATGGGTGAGCAGAAGGGGTGGGAAAGAGGAAGGACGTGTCCTATTTCTCTTTTCTTCTGGTTTCCTTCCCTCATCTGCATTTCAGTAGCAGCAGCTGGATGGTGAAAGCAATATTTCAGAGGCCTCCATCATGGATGTGGCAAGCAAGGAAAGAGCTGGGGAGAAGAAAGGAAAATGCCAGCCTACTTTTCACCCCCATCCAGCTTGGAGAATCCCAGATTCCTGTCTATGCTCCTCCTCTTGGTGCAGTGCTTATTCCTGTTCCTGACAGGCATTACGCTATGGGTAGCTAACGTGGTGCTCTCCAGATGTTGCTGAACTATATCTCCCATCATCCCTGATCATTGGCCATGCTGGCATGGGCTGATGGGAGTTGTAGTCCAGCAGCATCCGGAAGGCACCACGTTGGCTTACCCTGCATTAAACTGTCACAGGTTTCAGTGAGTAATGGTGGGCCTGAAGTTGATATGCCATAATCTGATGCATTGCTGCATGCCCAGCAGCTTCTGCCTCCTGCACATGAGCAGGAATGCATCCTTGGACTGTTATAACCAACTCGGCATGTGTAGCACACAGCGAACAAGTTATATTACTGTAAGACTTAATTCCATAGTACATTATTATACTTTTATTGTTGTTTCATTGCTATTAAACTTTAAATTATTTCTTTTCCTGAGCCACACTGAGAACCCTGTTACAGGACAGTGTATAAATACTCTTGATAGATAAAATAAGAATAGAATAAAACCTGAATGGACGCAGGCCTTTGATTTCAGATTTGACTACACCTGGATTGCAAAGGCATGTGTACATTGAGAAAGATCATTCAGCGATGGGGATGACCCCTAGAGTAGTCTTTCAGAAAACACAAGCACACATAAGCAGAGTCACAGAATTGCAAACTGTTATCTCAGGTGCAGTTAAAAGAAGAAATGCTGCTTGCGTGTATCAAACAAATGAAAGGGCTCTGCTTTGTCAACATTTCCAGAGCAATTATAATTAAATAGATTTCTAGTTAGCTTTGCCCAATTTACTGCATTAAGTTGATTCACCTTTTTAATGAGTACATGAAAATGACCAACAGTGACTCCACTTCAAAGTGTTTGCTGATGTGTGTTGACCTGCATTTTGATTGTTCACTTCTTATTTTCCGGAAGCACACACGTGCTAGCAGCTAGAAAAGTATCAAATAATTGCCTTTGATATAAGAAAGCAATTGTATTTAATTTAATATCAATGTTAAATATTATTATAGCACATGATCTAAGTACCACATAAATGACTACTATAATCCTTACAACAGCCTGATAATTAGCCCCATGGTACAGATAGGGGTCTTAGACAGAAAGAAAGTGGCTTGCATACATTTGTCCAATGAGTTTGTGACTAAGATGAGATTTGAACCAGGGGTGTCCCAGCTCAACAACTAACAGTGTATCTTCATGTTAAAATCTCTGTCTATGCTATCCAGATTTTTGAACAAAGATGCATAAACGAATCAGCTGTGAATAAAATAGAATTACAAGTACCTGTAAGGTGCCCATATTCCATCCTTGGGAGTCCAACAAAGCTACTACAAGCAGATGTTTTATTTTTCTTTGGGATCTCCAGTATGCCACATCTGTTGCTTCAGCCATCAGCGGAAAGAGATTCAGGAAGAATATTTCACACCACTTGTTATATGGGAGAGCTACTGGAATATATTTTACAAATAGAGAATGAACAGGCTACCACTTTGCTTCACTATGGATCCCAAAGGCAAAGAGGAAGTGACTTTTCTCTTTGAAGAGTAAGAACCTGCATTTTGTCAAAAATGCTTCCAATTGCCTTTTTGTTCTGCATGCATTCTGGTTGGAGCTGTCAGGACTATGTTCCTCTCCACTTGTTAACACTGGTTACCTATAAAGGTTTGATTTAAAGTTGCACTGTTAAGAGCTCCTAAACATAGACCATCCAAGTAGAATCTCCAAAGTGGGGGCAGAATTAGGCAAGAGAGGTCAGGATGCATTGGGATTTCAATAGCCTGCTCTACACAACTCCTTCTCCTATGGCCTCCATTCCATGGGCATTATGTCTAGAGCACACTTTACCTCCAGTTTCCAAACCTTTCCCTCTTCAAGTTTGTCGAAAAATCTATCAAAATCCTATATGTCAGAATGAGAATGTATTTGATGTGCACAAGTGCTTCTCATTTAAATTCTCATCGAATTTCAGTTTTCTTGGTCTAGAATTTGGATGTGGAGAGCATACCATGCTTTGTGCTCCAATCAAGGGAGGGAGGGAGGGTGCCATTTCTCATCTGCTGTCATAAAAGCTTTGCATTCAGAAGGTTCAGGTTAGGCATTTCCGTTTGCAAGGATAAGATAGGACATGATGGAAAAGAACCCTGCTTGAGTCCCAAGAGACTTGCCATCCTGAACAGATGTACCAGTGGTCTGACTCACTACAAGTCAGCATCAGAGAGTGAGAACGATTGCTAGTTGATATTTTAGTTGGATGCCACTTACAGCTTGGAAGATTCACTTCCATCTTTAAAAATGACTGTTGATTATGACTTTCCTATGGTAGGACCCAATCTCAGTTAAATTGTTTTCATTTTTTATGCAAAATAAATACAAAAAGTACAAAATCCTGCAGTGTCAGGAATCTGGGGACCTTAAATTGGAAATAGCTCAGAAATTTGGAGGTAAATCATGCAAATCAAATTAGAACAAGAAAATGTGAGATTAAATCACTAATACAAGGATTAATTGCAGAACACCATTATAAAACAACTCACCACAATATAACTTTGAGGGATGTATATTCATTTAAAATACGTTTGAGTATATTTCTAACAAAACATGTAATTTCAAGAGAAAATAACTAGTTTAAAATTAATATAATTGATTAACAATTAAAAATTATAACACAAGTATAATGAGGTTGGGGGTGAAATATTGTTTCCTTTGATAGGTAGAGTAATTATCAAGTGTGCTTTTGAAGTTCAAGAAGACAGCCTTAGGACACAACATTTTTGAAAGTAAAAATTGGCTTGCACTGTTAGAATGATTTATTTTGCAATAAGAAATGGGTGTGAGACATGATGTGATTTAAAATTTCATCCCTTGATAGAACTGCTTGAGGGTGACATCTCTCTGTCTCTGTCTCTCTCTCTCTCTCACACACACACACTAACTCACACACACACATATGTGCATTCAAGAATGGGGGCGATGGAAGGTTTTCTGTCTCTAAAGCCTACTGTATTAAAAGCCAAGCTGCTGGTTTCTTTTTAAAGGGAATTTTGAAAAACAGGATGTAAACTTCCTCTGGGTACCAGGAAGCTAGAACCTTGATTTCTTCAGAGAGCCACAGGCCATGAATAAAATTTGTATAGAATTAGCAAGGTTCGTCATTTTTGCTGGCCACCTGATAATTCTTGCCTAAGTAGACACTTCATACATCTACAGGATGTAGGTAATAGTGTTCCAATGAACCCTATGAGCGATGCCGTCTGGAGTCATGTACTCCCAGCAGGGTCACCCATGGCGGTAAGGTCAAGGGAGGAGGACCAGACAAAGAACGATTCAAGAATGTCCTCAATGGCAGAACAGGCGGAGGATAACAATGTGTATGTTACAACGGCTGTGACGGCGGATGAAGGCTGCAGCAGATAAAAGACTTCCAATCGTCGTGGTATCCATGCCATTGGATCAAAGCCTTTTTCTGTCAAGATTGTGTGTTGATCATTGTGTGCCAATCTCCCCACATAAAACAAATTCATGCGCAGGTGTCTTCCAACCAAATTATCTTGGAAGACAATCTTACTCGGCCACAAGTGATAGCCAATGGACTCAGAGTAATAGCTTGTTCAGCCTGGAATGGTCATCCTACGTTTTAGTATTCCTGCCAAATCTTATATTCTAGTACTGTCAGAAGAATTGTATCCTCCTTTTCAGTCTTCCTGGCCAGCCCTACCGGTGACAAGAATGGGGGAGAAATTTCAGTTTGCATTTAAAGGTGAACCTACCCAATTAGTACTTTACAAAACCATATGTGAACCGAAGCACAGCCGCCCCTCAAAATTTGCACATCTCTGAATTTTGCAATGAAGTTATCCAGCCAAGTAAAGTGTACAGAAATACATATACTGAGGTTTGCAGAAAAATAAATATGTTAGTACGAATAAAATATAAAATGCATTATATTAGGAAAAAATCCTTTTCAAAATTTGTATGTTATGTAAAATTGCTAACAAAAATGTGTATATTTTGAGAAATGTGCACTAAAATGCTGATGTATATTCATGAGGACTTCTTTGATTTTTTAAAAAATTGCAAACTCATGTGGAGAACTGAACTTAAGATTGGAAAAATGAGAAACTGAAATTCACAGATTTGCCGAGCTCTACCCATGACTATCCTACTTGATCAGTAGTGCTATTGCAGAATGATAGTTTCCAGGTTGTCTGCACTAAGCTTCAGTGTATTTGTTCACATCCAGCCCATTCCTGATTTCAAGCACCGCTTCAGAACTTCCATGGTTTCTTTCAATTTCTTGAAAGGAGGAGGTAGGGCTGGATGTTAACTGCATACTGATGACAACAGAATCCCAAACTCCAGATGACTTTCCCAGCAGCTTGATGTAGAGGTTAAACATACAGTAGGGCCCCGCTCATATGGCAGATTCTGTTCTGGACTGCTGCCATAAAGCAAAATCCACTGTAAAGCGGAACGCATTGACTAACATGTCTAAAATGGGTCCCGACACATGAAAAATACCGTAAAAGTGGAACAAGTGCCGTAGGAGTGGGGCCTTTCTGCAATTGACAACCGCTGTATCGGTGGAACGCTGCAAAGCGGAGCGCCACAAAGCTGGGCCCTACTGTGTAGGATGGAACTCTGCAGGACATCATAGTCCAAGAAATCAAGCCCCCCGTATCATATTTTTTTAATCTTTCAGGAAGTACTAGAGCCACTGAAAAACAGTGTTTCTCAGCCCCATCCCAGAAAGATGATCTAGAAGTACTGAAAACCATGAGAGGTCTAGCAGAACTAACTGGGACTCACTCTTCCAAACAGGCCTTCCACCAATGCCATTTCAGTCCTAAAATCATTCCTAAACCTGGATTAAATGTATCTAGATAATCAGCTTCCTCCATAAGAATCTGGAGTTGTTCTGCTCTGCCCCGTCCCTGATTTCTTGGCCAGATCCCCTTGGCTTCCTTTGCCAACCACCCTAGGAAAAATGGGCTAATACTTAGGCTAGACCAATTGCGTGTTTTTTGTCCCTGAAAAGCGCTTCTTGACAAACTGGTTGCATTCCAAAACGGAAAGCTCATTGCAGATTTTTTCTGCGTTACCCCACAGTCTGTCCATTTGAAAACAGATGTAGGCAGTCCTAGTAATGGTGGGCTGTATCCACACCTGTCTGATGACATTGTGGGTGGACATATACCAAGATCACAAGATGAGTTTTTTCAAACACATATCAAATAACTACACCCACCTGTCTGGACGGCAGGATCTACAATCAACCTAGATTGAAAGCAGCATGTTGAGGGTGAGCATGAACAATTTCGTACTGAGAAAAACTGCATTGTTGTGCTACACACAGGCAAGTGTGTATGCATCCTGTGTTGCCCAGTGCAGATGTTTAGTGATATCCACATTATTACCAATGGGGAGTTGCTTGGCATCAGCAGCTCCACATTTTTAGACCCGAGTCTACTCCAGTCTTGTATAAATCAGGGAGTGAAGGACATTTTAAGAGCAAAATGCGCATATGGATACTAAACCTACCCCCACCTGTGCCTTATATTTCTGCACACTGACCCCCTGACATCACTTTCCCATTAGCTGGGCTCTGATACTGGAACTGAGCCCAGCTGGGAGTCTTTTAACACATGGATCCGCCATAGTTCTATGTAGCCTGAACCGACTTTGCAATATAAATGTTCCTTAATGCAAAAAACATATTTTCCTTTCACATGAGGGAAAATGTCTGGAATTGTGCCTAGCATTTCTATTGATTTATGAAACTTGAAATATTTTTCAAAAGAGTGTCACCAATGCACGTAATGTCTCCGGATGCTAAATTTTGTATTTGCATCTCTGAATAAAAACGTAGCCAACAAGATAGAGCTCCCAATTGGCAATACATCAGAGGAGAGAACAGAGCGTGACTTATTCCAGCAAGGGTCTGGTATACATTACACCCCATTAAATTGGCTCCAGAGAGGCCTATTTTGGATGATAAAACATAGAGTTTGTGTGATATGGTAAGGCCGCTTAGTTTTTGCCCAGACCCTATCCTTTATGAGTAATAATCGAACTTATTATTATAAATATGGAAGAGCCATCAATCTGGAGTTGGATGCATTGTGGATGGCATAATCTCCACAGCCATCATATTTTGCGGAAAGTCTGAAGGAGTCTGTATACTACTCTAAGTGTTTTTTTAATAATGGCACAAGCTCATCTCCAACTGATATTAATGACTGGGTAGTGGAACTCCTAGCATTGGCATCATGGGCATGTAACATTAATACAAGAAATACCTTTTATAAATTAAATGGCAGAGGAAGCACCAGCCCTGTAGCCAGCCTTCCTTGTTAGGTGGGTAGCCACATTTCTAGGTGGGGCATTTTGGGGGGAGGGACATGGTGCCAGCCAATCCTCCCCACCCCCCACTGGTGGAGAAGCTGTGAAGTTCAGGACAGGGGAAGGGAAAAGCAGTGACCTTCCCTGTCACTCCTCCATCCAGACAGTGCGCTAACTTACCTGAATGAAGTTTAATCTGTTGAATTGCCTCACCCTTTTTTGAGAGATCCACAGGAATATCAGACTCAATAGACTTTGCCTATAGCTACAGTCCCTTTCACCTGTGGTCTGTCCCTGATTCTTCATGAACTAAATTACTTTAATAAAGACAGTGAGCTCTTGAGCTTGGCTTTGATACTGCATTATTTATTTATTATTATATATATATATATATATATATATATATATATATATATATATATATATATATATATATATATATATAAACGTAATTGTGATTAACCAAACAGAGGTTTTTATTATATTAACAAAAGGTTTCAGCTTCCGCCTTCATCAGCTGCCAACATACAAATGCTGTTACCAAGGTGGCAGTTATAGAGCTTTGAGGATGGAATGCTCAGAGGGGCTTCATTTGCAGAAGCTAAGTAGTGGTGGTACTGTCCTCCAGGTTCAGGCCATGTGGTGCCAATGTGTCCAGAGAGTAAATCCAAAAGTTCTCCCTTTTGGTCAATGCTGCTGGATCTGCTGGCATCTCTATCATTATATATAATATATATATATATTATATATATCCCACCCTTCCTCCCAGCAGGAGCCCAGGGTGGCAAACAAAAGCACTAAAAACACTTTAAAACATCATAAAAACAGACCTTAAAATACATTAAAACAAAACAACTTTAAAAACATTTTTTAAAAGCTTTAAAAACATATTAAATAAAAAGGGTTAAAATATATTGTTTGTTTAGAAAAAAAAGGTTTAAAAAACATTAAAAGAACATATTAAAAAGCAATTCCAACACAGACACAGACTGGGATAGGTCTCAACTTAAAAGGCTTGTTGAGAGAGGAAAGATATTTCAGTTTTAGATTCTACCTGAAAAACAAATTTGTCCATACTACAAGTTTAGGGAAGGGCAGAGAGAAAAGAAATACTACAGGATGTGTTTGTTAGCTCCTTGAGAGTCCCTCCTTCTAGTCTTGTTCCTGGCCTTTAGATTTTCCTTCCTGTTGGACAACCAAGGGGAAACTTTTTAACTGGCTGCTATATAAAGGACAAACTAAGCAATTGGAAACTAATTGTGGAAAGCAAATGGATATTTTTTACTGGTTGCTGGATTGATTGTTCTGTCCAGAAGCACTGAAAGAAAGGACCTTATGCTAAGCTGCATATATTGAGAAAATCAGAAATTATGCCTTAGTTACAGCTTAGGTAGCCAGCCAGCTAACTGTAGGGTACACAGGAATATTTCTATTCCTCTAGGGCTGTTTTTATCCTTTGCCATCAAGTGATCAAGAAAAAGAAGAAATGAATAGCCACTATGGTTGTGAGTATAGTAAGTCCTTTAAAAGAGCAAGGGATAGCCATTTCTTGAGATTACTCTAAGTTTTATATTTATTTCATCCTTTAGCAATAAGCACCCAATCTTGCTCTACTCATTATAATAACTGCAAAATGAACAAACTCTTACTTCTTACTACAAGCAAACAAACATGCTTCTTTATTGCTGGTTGGATAGAGAACACAACTGAAACTGAAAAGCAGAGGAGAGTCCAAGGGATGGAGACTAACTCTAGCCCATAATACATAGTTCTAATATTTAACTCTTCAAGGGTCATTTTACTATACAGGCTGTTTTTTTCAAGATCATGTAAGTAATTATAGGGTGATTGTGATCTGGCAAAATCCACCCTCAGTCAGGGAAAGTCTTGAGTGATCAGACTTTTGGGGGCTCTTCCAAATGAGGCTTTTGTTGTGCACTTTTCCTGCCTCAGTCATTGAATTTTTTAGAGGTTCCTATTCTGAAATTGCTGTTGTTCTTAAAACAAGCCATCATTCTTTAAATGGAGCTTGTCATTGTCTGTCATGGCACAAAATAAAAAGAAGTAAATTTTCCCCAAAAATCCTGTGTGAGCTCTAGGGGGATCGGCACCCCCATGTGCCCCCCCTCCTGGCTACAGGATTGGGAGGAACTTTTCTGAAGTGCTTTGGTGACAAATGGTATTGTCCCAAAGAACAGCCGTTATGACCATATATCTCATCTAATTGCTTTCTCGGCTGACATGTCACAACTCCCCTCCCCTCTTTCTTTCTTTTCTTGTCTTGTTCCTTATAATTTGGTGTGGAGAAAAATGAATAGAAATAATTTTTTTATCCTAATACTAGAATTTAGGGTCATCCATGAAATTGATCAGCAGCAGACATACAAAAGGGCATACTTCTTCACACAGCACATTGTTTTGTGGAATTCACTGCCACGTACATTAATGAAGGATAAGTCTATCAATAGATGTTAGCCATGATGATTATATGAGACCTTCATGTTCCGAATCAGCATGGCACTGAATACCAGTTTCTGGGGACTAAGAGTGGGATGAGGCTATTGTTTTCAGATCCTTGTTGTGAGCTTCCCAAAGGCAGCTGGTTGACCACTGTGGAAAACATGCATAATTAAAAAACAAACAAACCTCAATACATTTGCCTGCTGGGAGGAAAGGCGGGATATAAATCAAATAATAAATAAATAAATTAAATTAACTAAGGAAGAAGTTTTTTCACCCATTTATTTATTTTGTTGTATCTGTCAATGTCTGAAGCACAAAGTTCTTAGGCTCAATGCGGCATGTTAAGCTGGACATCTATCTTATACACTTTGGGCTGATATTTTGTGTTTGTTCGTGAATTGTGTAATGCAGTATAGAATTCTAGACACCTCCATTTATGATCATTCACCCTGTCAAATTCCTTCATGTGAATCTATATATGGGCACGTCGTAGCTAGATAAAGCCACTTACATACAGAAAAAACATGGCAGCTATTGTGACCTGATCCATTTTGAGAAATTCCTCCACAAGATCATATAGTTAACTAAGATAGCCACTTTTTTATTGGTTCTGTTCCTGTGGCTTTAAAACAATTTTTTCTTGGGAAGTGATGTTTTGATGTGTGTGCTCCAAAGTCAAATCCCCCACTCTGGGATTCCTTGAGCAGTGAAGGGGAAGTCTCCTTAACCACTGAAAGGATAATAGGGGCAGGAGCTACACTTAGCATTTCTCTGCTGATCCTGGAATCAATTTTATTCATTTTCCTGCTCACAAATGCCATCCTGTAAGTTGAGAGACTGGTGAATTGGGAGGGAAAAAAGTCTGTAAGCCTCATGAGATGCAGCACAAATAATATCACCCTGGCAAAGGGAGGGGTGTGTGTGTGTGTGTGTGTGTGGTGTGATGAAGTATCCAGACACTTGCATTACTTGTCAGGGGTATTTTTCACAAGGTATTTTGCACTTGGGTACACATAGCAGCACAAAATTCACACACAGTGCATTAGTTATGAAAGGAGCTCATATGTTTTAAATGCAGTGTTCCCCTTAAAAATACATGGAAATAATTGTGCCCTTGTTTCCTTGTGTTTTAAAGAGAAGCTCATCGTTTGAAAGAGGCACCACTCACAATTGATACAGCACACATGTATTTTGCACTCTGTTTTCTAAATTAATGTTCTACCCATTCTGATTTGGGTAAAAAACCTTCAAGGTGGCTTACAATAAAAGCCATCATTGGCAAAACAAACAGATGTCTAATATTTAAAGGGAGGGAATTCCACAGGGTAGATGCCACCACACTAAAGGTCCATTTCCTATGTTGTGCAGAACGGACCTCCTGATAAGATGGTATCTGCAGGAGGCCCTCACCTGCAGAGCGCAGTGATCGACTGGGTATATAAAGGATAAGACGGTCTTTCAGGTATCCTGGTCCCAAGCTGTATAGGGCTTTGTATGCCAAAAACTAGAACCTTGAACTTGGCCCGGTAGCAAACGGGCAGCCAGTGCAATTCTTTCAGCAGCGGGGTGACATGTTGGCGATACCCTGCCTCAGTGAGCAGTCTCGCTGTCACATTTTGCACCAGCTGCAACTTCCGGACCAACCTCAAGGGCAGCCCCACATAGAGCACATTACAGTAATCCAGCCTGGAGGTTACCAGTGCTGAGAGATCAAGTAAGAATAACAGGGTTGCATTCCCTCTGTCCTTCTCCTGATAAAGGTCATCCATGAGGGCAACCAAGGCCGATTCAGTCCCATAACCAGGCCTGAACCCAGACTGGGATGGGTCAAGATAATCTGTTTCATCCAAGAGTACTTGCAACTGCTGCGCCACAACCGTCTCAATCACCTTCCCTAAAAAGGGGGTATTTGCAATCTGTTGGTAGTTGTCACAAACCAATGGGTCCAGGGTGGGCATCTTCAGGAGTGGTTGGATCACCGTCTCTTTCAAGGCAGCTGGGACCAACTCCCTCCCGCAATGACACATTGACCACATCCTGGATCCACTCGGTCAAACCCCCTCAGCAAGCTTTAATAAGCCAAGAAGGGCAAGTCTGTGATGTTCCTATATATTAGTGTATATATGGTAAGTGCTGGTTGTTTAGAGTATACATGGTAAGTAGTGAAAGAGGAGGGGGAGTGAATGGGCAATAGAATGCTTGATGATTGGCTGAATGTTTAAAATGGCTGACAATATAAATGAAAGGATGACAGGTAAATCTGGGTGAATGTGAGGTGGTGAGTTGTGGAATCTGGGGGGAGAAGAGAAAGAGTGGATTGCTTGGTGGGGTTTGAGAGAGTTGTTTGCCAGGAGAGAGTGAAGAAGGAGGGAGGTGGAGTTCGGATTAGTATTGAGTAAAACCATATGCTTATGTGCCTTAAGAAGAAATTTTGTTAATCTTGTTAGCTTTGTTATCTGTAATAAATACTTAATTTGGTTTACCAAAGGCCTGATCCTTGGCTGGGGTTTCACAGACCAGAAGGGAGGGTAAGGTAATGACCAAGGCTGAAGGGGAACTGTAACAAATGGTGGCAGCGGTGAAGAGAATAACAATACCAGTATTCAGAGTCTCTGGGAATACTAGTATTGGGACGTTACTGGTGGTTGCCTAGCAGGGGGATCTGTTGAGATCTGTGCTAGAGCGGATAGGTAAACCAGAAGAGAGTGCGGTCCGGACTGGTGGAGTCCCTGGTGGTGCCTAGAGACAGGCAGCAACCACGCGCAGGTAGGAACCTGACAGGGAGAGCCAGGGAAGGACGCATCACACCAACTCCCTCCCGCAATGACACATTGACCACATCCTGGATCCACTCGGTCAAACCCCCTCAGCAAGCTTTAATAAGCCAAGAAGGGCAAGGGTCAAGAGGACACGTTGCTGGCCATATCATCACAAACACCTTATCTACGTCATCAGGCCGCATCAACTGAAACCGTTCCCAAGTAGTTGCAGCAGACGTTGCACTGGACACCTCATTGGGGACTACAGTAGATGCGGATGGGGCATGAAGACTGCTATGGAGGTGAGCAACTTTACCCTTAAAGTGCCTTGCAAACAATTCACAGTGGGCCTCCGAAGGGTGTAAAACTCCATTTCCTCGAGTTGATGTCAACAGACTCCTAACAATACGGAAAAGCTCCACCGGAAGGCTACTTGAGGATGTGATGGAGACAGAGAAGTGGGCCTTGTTTGCCACTCTCACCGCCACAAAGCAGGCATGGCTATGATGTTTTACTCGTGCCCGATCAGCCTCACAGCACTTCTGTCGCCACTTGCACTCTAGCCTTCGTCCAGCCTGTTTCATTGTCTTAGTCCTTACCAAGCTGCAAACCAGGCTGCACAGTGCCGGAGGGGGCACTCGGGGGCAACCATGTCGAGAGCCTAATGCGCCTCACTTTTCCACAATGTGACAAGGGCTTCAACAGGGTCACCTGCTCTATCTACTGGGAACTACCCCAGGGCATTGAGGAATCCTGTGGATTCCATTAGGCTCTGGGAGCGGACCATCTTAATCTACTCACCACCCCTGCAGGGAAGGATCGGAGACATAAATCTAAACTTCACCAGGAAGTGATCTGACCATGACAATGGGGTGACATCCACCCCCCCAATCTCCAGACCACCCCTTCCTTCATCTGGAGCAAAAGCCTAGTTGAGGGTGTGCCCTGCCCTATGTGTTGGGCCAGTGACAACTTGAGACAGCCCCATGGTCATCATGGAGGCCATGAAGTCCTGAGCCGGAACACTAGAGGCAGCCTCCGCATGGACATTGAAATCACCCAGCACTATCGTTCTGGGCTCCTCCAACACCACAGCCAAGACGGCCTCTGCCAGCTTGGTTAGAGAAGCTGCCGGGCAGCAAGGTGGACAGTACACCAGCAGCAACCCTAGTTTACTGTCTCCTCGGCCCGACACCAGGTGCAGGCCCTCACAGCCAGCTCCAAGACAGAGTGGTCTCCTGGTGACAGAGATGGAAGTTCTGTAGACCACAGCAACTCCCCCCCCATCCCTGCAGCCTGTGCTGGTGTTGCACTGAGTATCCAGGTGGGCAAAGCTGGGTCAGATCAACTCCTCCCAGCTCACACACACAGGTCTCAGTAATGCACACCAAATCAGCACCTTAATCCACAATCAAATAATGGATGACAGTGGTCTTATTGTGTACCAATCTGGCATTAAACAACAACACACACAGGCCGGTGGGCACAGCAGATGAGCAACAAGGAACCCATCCATGAGAGGAGTGGCAGCAAGGAAGAGGCGCAGATAACATTGCTTTCGTATTCTATGGTAATTTACCACATCCCCATGGCTATATTTCCCTCTACCCGTGATCACTGAAATTGGGGTGGCATTGAGAGATACAACACATTGTCCCCTCTTTAAGCTTCTGCTCAGTACAATGACCTTCTGGTTTTGGAACATCCTCTCACCAAAGTCTGAGATGGTAAGGGTCATGTAGGTTAGCAAACAGAGACAAAACCTGCTCTAATTAATTTATTTTGTGTCAGACAAGCTTTTAGGTAGAACTCCAAAGTAAATTTGTGTCAGGCTTACTTAGGATATGCATATACTGAATCTTGAACTAAACTGTTGAAAATATCAATTTTCTGTTTATACAAACTTATCCCCAACATTACTATGGTTTAAATTTTGTGTGTTCTCAATTATTCCCCACCTCCTGGTGCATTAGTTCCAAAGTTTCCTGTCTCATCCATATTGTTTGCTTCTTTGATCCTTCCTGGTCAAGAACTACATTGGTAGCTTTCACAATACAGCAGGAACTCAGCATCTGGGCCTGGGAGCCTTTATCAGTGGGAGACAACAGCTGATGCTCAGTTTGAATTTAAATAAATGAAAACATAGATAGCAATTATGAAGTTACAAAGCAAGCCAGGCCTGTTGGTAAATGCAGTATAATAATCTACAGTTGGAAAGTTTAAAAAAAAATTAAATCACTTGTGGTTATGTGGTCTTCCTCTGACAGGATAAGACTTTTAAGTAAGATCCAGCAAACTTCCTCAGAAGAGCTGAATATTGGACTGAGCCAAAAATCTCTTTGAAATGACTTTTAACTTAAAGATCCCTGTATTACAGAGCATAAGAAGAACTATATTCTTTCCCTCGGAATTTATCTCCCCGTGCATGTGTGCATAAGTAACATGATTTATCCATCAATATCATATTAATTTCTGTGGGTCTCCACCAGTGATGCAAATAATAGTGATGTTAGATACTGTACTCCTTTCAGAATCTGCTCCACCTTAGTATTTGTGCACATCGCATAGAGAGGCTGTGTTTGTATTAGCGCGTGGATGGGAAACCATTGGTAGCCCAAGGGACATTTTCCATTCTGGGCAACCTTACTGGGGCCACATGTCAGGGGTGGAGCAATGAATGTAAATTTTAGTTTTGTACAGAAGGTTAGTTTCTGCCCACTCCTCTCGCTATACTCCCTCCAGGCAAGCAAGGGTCCTATTCAGAGTTCAAGGACACATTTCAGCCAGGCAAGAACACTCAGAGGATATAGCTGGGAAAGGGGTATGGCCTGGGGAGAGTCACAGGGTCAGAGAGGCCTGGAGGGCTACATTTGGCCCCCAGGCCTGACATTCCCCAACCCTGCACTTGCACATTCCTATTTGCAGGGAGTGCCTCAACTGTTGAAGCCTGGTGGCAATTTGTTTGCTGCTGAATGCTGCAGCTAAACATTGATCCTAGTTTTGAATTGAGGTATGATCGATGTAAGTTTGTGATAATGTCATTAGCTCTTATGGGCCACTGTGATGTTCCTGTAAGTTAGCATCTGTAAATAAGGTAAGTGCGGGTCTATTGGGTGATGTATGGTAATTGACTGAGAGAGAAAGGGGAAGTACATGGGTGAGAAGCTGAAGTGTGCTGGATGATGATTGGCTGAGTGGCTAGTTGGCTGAAGGTATAAATGGAGGTTTGTGAGTGATGAGAGAGGGGAGAGAGAGAGTCGGTTGGAGAGAGGTTGATGAGTTGGTTGGCAGAGTTCTGAGGGAAGTTTGGATTAGATTTGGCTGATATTTAAAGAGGATATATATGAACAGAAACATAAAGAGTAACCATATATGAAACCATACGCTTGTGAAACATTCCTAAAGTAATCTTATTATTTCCTGTTATTAGCAAATAAATACTTATTTGGTTTACCAAAGGCCTGATCCTTGGCTGGGGAATATACAGACCAGAAGGGAGGGCAAGGTAATTACCAAGGCTGAACAGAAACAGTATCTAATGGTGGCAGCGGTGAA
The DNA here is from genome assembly GCF_030035675.1 of Rhineura floridana. Lineage (NCBI taxonomy): Eukaryota > Metazoa > Chordata > Lepidosauria > Squamata > Rhineuridae > Rhineura > Rhineura floridana. Next base: position 92,177,819 of record NC_084488.1, on the reverse strand, counting down.
GGGAGAAATTGTAACAAGTCAAGTATCCAGAGCAACCCAGAGTTGTATGCTTTTTATATAAAGATACAAGGGGGTTGGGAACAGCATAAGCACTCAGTCACAAAAGTAACCAGCTAGAGAGAGACTCAGGTAAAGTCTCTGGGAGTATTGGTTACAGGACATGACTGGTGGTGCTGCCTAGCAGTGGGATCTAGTGAGGTCTGTGCTAGAGCGGAGTGCGAAACCATAAAAAGGACGGTCCTGACTGGTGGTGTCCCTGGTGGTGCCTAGTGAAAGGCAGTAGCCACAAGCAGGTGGGAACCTGACAGGGAGAACCAGGGAAGGACGTCACATGTGGTGGCTGTAGCGGTGGGATACGAACAAAAGAGGATACGAACAAAAGGAGAGTCTGGATACAAACAAAAGTCCCTAAACAGTGGTGTGACTGTAAAGGAATAACAAATAAAGATTACTTGTGAGTGAGTGGCAAAGAGTGAGTGAGCTCCGAGAAACATGGCTGAGTTCATGAAGATGAAGAGAGAGGAGCTGGTGGAAAAATGTATAATGTTACAGTTACCTCATGAGGGTAAAGGGGTGGATGAATTAAGAGTGGCATTAATAACATATACGACAATCCAAACCAAAGAACCTGCAAGAGAAGAGACCCCAGAAGGGTGCTCAAGTAATCCTGCCTATATAGAGTATTTAAGAGAGAAGTTAAAATTGGAGGCTGAGAAATTGAGAAAGGAAACTGAGGAAAAAGATAAGGACAGAGAGATTGCAATGGTGAAAGTGAGAATGGAGGCAGAAAGATTTAGAATGGAGGTAGAGGAAAAGGAAAAGCAACGTGTGATGGAGGTTGAGGAAAACGAAAAGCAGCGAATGTTAGAGACTGAAAGGATGAGAATGGATACTGAAAGAGTGAGAATGGATGCTGAGATACAAGTGGAAAGGTTAAAATTGGATAGAGAGAAATTTCACTCTGAGGAGACAAGGAAAGAGATAGATGGAGCAAAAATAAAAATTACTCCAAAGGACTTTGCTGTCTATGAGCCTGGTCAAGATCCTCAAACTTACCTCACAACGTTTGAAAAGGCAGCTCAGATGTGGGGGCTACCTGAAGATAAATACATGCAGTATTTATCAAATCTGATTAAAGGGGAATTGGCTGAAGTGTATCAGTACTTCCCCTCAGACAGGCCAGTAACATATGCTGAATACAAAGAAGCAGTGTTTAAAAGATTCAGACTGGGGCCTGATTATTTTAGAAAGCTTTTCAGAAACTGCCAGATACAGACAGGGAGGTCTTTCGTGGAGCTGGGGGCAAAACTGATGGACATATTTGGGAAATGGCTGACAAGTGCAAAAGCTCAGTCTGTGGAGGAGGTGAAAAACCTCATGATATTGGATCAGTTGTACCATCAATTGCCGCCCGAAATTAGGTTGCTGGTGAAAGATCGTGCCCCTAAATCTGTAACAGAAGCAGCGGAGCTAGCAGATCATTTTGCCTCAAACAGATCTGGGTGGATGGCAAAACCACTAAGAGATTTTAAACTGAGACCAACTAACAATGGCAGAAAAGATGTGGCGCCACAGAGAGTAAGCCCTCAAATAAAATCAGAAGGGCACAAGACACCTCAGTTTGGGTCTGTGTTCCCTAAAACAGAGGAGAAAATCTGTTACCGATGTGGGAAGCCAGGCCATCTGCATTTTCAATGTGAGAGTGTAAACCCCCTCAGTAATCCTGTTCAAGGAAGGACAGTAAAGAGTTAACTGAGAGAGGGAGAACCAAAAAAGATACAGTTTTGTCAAATAAGCTGGTCAAAGGTCCAAGATTTGGACTCAAGCTTGAGAGAAGAAGTATGTGTGCAAGGGGCAAAATATTGGGCTTTGCTAGATACTGGGGCTGCTCAGACCTTACTGAGGCCAGATTGAATAAAATCTGAAGACATTTTACCTCAGGAAAAGCTGGTAATCCAAGGGGTAAGAGGCGAACCAGAAAGCATTCCCATGGCCCTAATAAAACTAAAATGGAGGGGAAAGGAGGAGACGTACAGAGTGGGTATCAATGCTCAGCAAGAAGAACCTGTGATTCTGGGTAGAGATATTATGGGGGCAGGAGGAAAAATTTATGTGGTGACTAGACAACAACTTGGCAAAGCAGCAGAAGCCATTTTGTCAGAGGCTAAAGAAAACAGGGTGGAACCTGTGATTGAGCCTGAGGTTGCCATAACAACTGTTAGTATGCCTAGAATGAATGAAACAGTGTTACAAATGGGGTCTGACACAGAGACACAGGAGTTCAGGGAGGAGCTGAAACATGATAGCAGTTTGAATGTAATGAAGGAAAAAGCCCTCCAAAGCAGAATTCTCTTTACAGAAACTGTGAGGGATCAAACTGTGTGGGAGACTGGTGTGTTGTACAGGCTGAGGTTGCCTAATGAATGGGAGAACCACTGTGGAAATGTGGGGAAAAGTGGGGGGAAATCAAAAGCTCTACTAAGATTTCCTATTCCATTGGTGTGCTATGTTGTGAAAGAAACCTCACCCATTTGGTACTTTTATGGGGGGAAGGACTTTGGAAGTGCACAACCTACATCTTTGGTTAAAAACTACATTAGTCTGCAGAGTTTTCCTTCTCATACATCCACGAGGCATGGGTGTAATACCATGTGGGGAAAGAGGAAGGAACCCAGATTTCTTGATGGAAATACAATTAAGCAGGGTGAGATTCAAGCCTGAAGTATATCCATCTGGCGAATCAGAATGTGAGGTCAACTTGTTAAAGCAACCAGTTTCTTGTCAAGTGGTTGTGGTTCAACATCTTGAGAACAGAGATAGTTTGAATACATCTCAGATAAATAAATTTCTATACCTTTACTGTAGTAAAGAAATGTTTAGAAAGGCACATTCTAAAATGTTGACAGTCAAAGCATTGCAGGTGTGTCCTGAGTTGGGCAGATCACAAGAGTGTTGTTTACGAGTGTCATTAGTGCCACTTCATCTCAATATTGATCTGGATACCCTGGGGTTCTTGAAGGATTTCTTCACTAGTCTGTCTACAGAAGTAAAAATCCTAATGACTCTAGATCATGGGGTTAAAAAGCTTCATGGTGCAGACATAACATGTACCTTACCCAAGCATCCCAGTAGTTTAAAGGAGCCAAGCCCGATTATTTCTTTCTCATTACGCAAACGAGTGAGTCAGAATGAAAGAGTGCTTGAGGAAATCAAGAAAAAAGTGAGAGCATTTTTAGGTATGGCTGGTTTTTACAGAAAGTTTATAAAGGGGTTTGGTGAGATAGCAACCCCACTGCATGAGTTAACGCAGAAAAAGTGTGCTGAGTGTGTGAGATGGGATGAATGGTGCCAAAAGGCTTTCAACCAACTGAAGCAAGCGCTGTGTCAGGGTCCGATATTGATAGCTCCGGACTTTGAACAACCGTTTATAGTGGCAACAGATGCATCTGATTTGGCTGTTGGAGTTGTGCTGATGCAAGAGCGAGAGGGCATCAAGCACCCCATTGCCTACTTAAGTCATAAACTGTCGTCAAGGGAAAGAAACTACTCTTCGGTCCAGAAGGAGTGCCTGGCAGTCGTGTGGGGCCTGGGAAAGCTGAGACCCTACGTCTGGGGAAGGAAGTGCACAGTCATCACGGATCATCGCGCGTTGCTGTGGCTGGACACTATGAAAAATAGCAACACCATGCTGCAAAGGTGGTCCTGGCCACTGCAGGAGTGCCAGATAGACTTTGTTTACATCAAGGGAAAGGACAACGTGTTGGCAGATGGACTTTCGAGGCAGATGGCGGATACTACAATCAAGTGAGCAAGATGTAATTTGAAAAGGACACTTTACCCAAAGTGATGGACACTTGTATATAAATGCGACGTATTAATCCTGGGTGCAGGAGAAATACTCTGCTGTTATTTAAGGGGGGGGAATGTGATGTTCCTGTAAGTTAGCATCTGTAAATATGGTAAGTGTGGGTCTATTGGGTGATGTATGGTAATTGACTGAGAGAGAAAAGGGGAGTACATGGGTGAGAAGCTGAAGTGTGCTGGATGATGATTGGCTGAGTGGCTGGTTGGCTGAAGGTATAAATGGAGGTTTGTGAGTGATGAGAGAGGGGAGAGAGTCGGTTAGAGAGTCGGTTGGAGAAAGGTTGATGAGTTGGTTGGCAGAATTCTGAGGGAAGTTTGGATTAGATTTGGCTGATATTTAAAGAGGATATATATGAACAGAAACATAAAGAGTAACCATATATGAAACCACACGCTTGTGAAACATTCCTAAAGTAATCTTGTTATTTCCTGTTATTAGTAAATAAATACTTATTTGGTTTACCAAAGGCCTGATCCTTGGCTGGGGAATATACAGACCAGAAGGGAGGGCAAGGTAATTACCAAGGCTGAACAGAAACAGTATCTAATGGTGGCAGCGGTGAAGGGAGAAATTGTAACAAGTCAAGTATCCAGAGCAACCCAGAGTTGTATGCTTTTTATATAAAGATACAAGGGGGTTGGGAACAGCATAAGCACTCAGTCACAAAAGTAACCAGCTAGAGAGAGACTCAGGTAAAGTCTCTGGGAGTATTGGTTACAGGACGTGACTGGTGGTGCTGCCTAGCAGTGGGATCTAGTGAGATCTGTGCTAGAGCGGAGTGCGAAACCATAAAAAGGACGGTCCTGACTGGTGGTGTCCCTGGTGGTGCCTAGTGAAAGGCAGTAGCCACAAGCAGGTGGGAACCTGACAGGGAGAACCAGGGAAGGACGTCACAGCTACCAACATTTCACAGGGTACCATGCAAACTGGCAGGTGGCAGACATGAGACTGGCTGTGTCAGACTTATCATAACATGATACCAAACTTTAAGCTCATTGATAATATTTTGCCAGTACTGTGAATGGTGCTGTGTTAAAATCTGTCCTCAAAAGTTGTCTTAAAATCTGTCCTTAAAATCTGTTTCTCAAAAGTTGTCTTTTCCTGTGAAAGGGCCTTCCATTTTTCTGCCTCATTCTCAGGGCACTGAATTTCTTTAGAGTTTCGGTTGGTGTGGAGTTTTCAGGGGGGATGTCAGCTGAATTTTTTTTCAACGCTGTTGAGGCAGTGTCTGATAGCTGCAGACTAGCTTAGGGGGTTCAAAGAAGGCCATGTAGCACACAAGAAGCTTTGTCTACCAACATCTCAACCACCCACCCCAACATCTGCTGCCTGAGGCAGCTGTCTCTCTTTGCCTAATGTTAAGGCTGGCTCTGCTGAGGGTCACCAAATTTACTCTGTTGCTGATCTTTTTCTCCACTAACTCACCTTCACCATTTGTGTGAATTTAGCCTAAACCACAAACATGGAGCCTATCACTGGTGATATGAAATAGGATCAAGCAGATATTCAAACAGTGGCAAAGGAAAGCTGGTTCTAGTATTTATCAGGAAGAATACGTTAAACTGAGGTTGGTGTTGATGAAGCACAGTTTTATGTGGTTTAGGAGGTAACCATAGAAAAGGCTCTAGTCCTGTAGAAGGAAGGGTGCAGGCAAACACAATGTGGCCAGCAATATAACATTTTCTCTCTGACTTGTTATTATTTTTTTGTAAATAGGTTTATAGTTTTTATATATGCGCTTTTTTCCACTGAGGAAGTACAGTAGACTAGATCATTTGACTTTGTAATTTCTAGTTGATCTTCTCGAGTCTAGCGTAACTGCAGGCTATTCACCATATAAACATGTTTCTCTTATTTATGAGACTTTCAGAATATTAGCCTTTCATGATTCCTGTAGCAATTAGGAATAGCTGGTTTAGAGAGCCTCATGTTCTGCTGACATCCTGGGGCAGAACATCCAGGGCACAACACTTAATGTTCTGTCAATCACCAAATAGGAACCGCTTCAGCTTGTCAACAGTACTGATTCTGGTCTTTTTCCATTTATAAGTCTGCTTCCTGAAACGAAGACTTTGATGAATGAATAGAATCCATTGTTTGTGTCCACTTGCCTCAAAGAGCTGGTATACATAATCATTCCTTTTGGTTGGTTTTCTCATAATCCAAAATTATATAGCCAGTATGGATTTTTCGCATTTTGCAATGTTAAATTGAAAATAACCCCATGCTGTTCTGCTGCTTCCCATAAGCTCATTTCAAAACAAAACCTAACAAAACTTATAGTCCTGAACTCAGAAACACTTGCTTAACAACCTTGTAAGATTTCATGGTGATACGCAAAACAGTCAGAGAGAATTGAGAGTTCAACCTGTAATCCTATAACTGACCTTGCCCCATACTCTGACCTTCATCTTCTGCAGTTTAAAAGTTTAAAAAATGCCTGGCTGATTTTTAATTAATTTAAGAAATTTAACATTGAAGTCTATTATAACATTGGGCATGCTCAGGAAGAACCAACTGTCAGTGTTCTAAAAGCCAGACTCATAGCTGGTTGGCTTGGCTAATCGGGGCCACACCCACACCAGACCTTTATTCCACTTTAGACAGTCATGGCTTCCTCTAAAGAATCCTGGGAAGTGTACTTTGTGAAGGGCACTGAGTGTTGTTAGGGACTCCTATTTCCCTGACAGAACTCCAGTGGCCAGAGTGGTTTAATGGTCCCTCTTCTGGGGATTGTAGCTCTGTGAGGGGAATGGGCCTCTCCTAGCAACTCTAACCACCCTTCACAAACTACAGTTCTCGGGATTCTTTGGGGGAAGCCATGACTATCTAAACTGAAATAAAGGTCTTGTGTGGATGTGGCCAGGGACAGCTTTGGCTTAAATTTAGGTGGGATACTACATGTGCCTGCTGTAGAATAAAAAGGTGGAGAAAACCCTGAAAAACAATGATACTGTTCACAATGTTTTCCTTTTGGAAAGTAAATGGGCTTTGCCTCTCCCCAGTGCCTGCCCACCCAAACTTCTCCCCTCTCCATTCCGCCCTTTTCCCCTCCTCCCTCTCTGCCCCTCCCCAAGTCAGTTTCACCTATCCTAAGCATGATTGCATGGGAGTAAATCCTACTGAATTCAATAAGCATGCAAATCATCAAACCTGTCCCCTCCCCCTCCTCCTCTCTGGCCTTCCTCCTCCCCCCTCCCCTCCCTTCACCCTGCTGTTCTCCTCCCCTAACCATCCCCTGTGGTCAGTTTCACCTATCCTAAGCATGATTGCAGGGGAGTTATTCCCATTGAACTCATTAAGCATGCAAATGATCAATCTATTCCCAGCAAACTTGCCCAGGATCCTATTTCTTACCTCCCAGAATAACTGAATGCACCAGTGGAGCAGGAGACTTGATCTCCTCCCTGAGATATTGTGCTGCCCTACAAATTTATCAAAATGCAAACACCATTTGGGTTGGTCTTTCACAGTCCAATCCACTTCCTGTGTAGCATGGAAGAATTGGGTAACATGTGCCTCTGAACATATGGTGAGTGGTGGCAACACCTGCAATCAGCCCAAATAACAAAAACAAGACATGTGCTGTTCTTGTTTTAGCAGGGAGGAAGCAACAATATTAAGACAGTTGATACAGTTCAGATAGTCACTTTAAATATGTTTGATTTACTTTGCAATTTTAGTGACGTATAGTAAATCATTTTCTTTTGTTTCTGTTTCTGTGAATATGTGAAGTACGGCAACACTTTGCAAAATTTACACTAAAAAACCTCCAAAAACACTTGTAGAATTATGGCACTGACTATTCTGCAGGATAGTCTCCAATGGACATGAGGAGTGTCTCAGTTTGCACAAGACAAAATATATTCTAGCAAATTTCTAGGTGTGCCCCAAGTTTTTAATTGACCATATCCACCTTTCCTTAAGTGGAGTGGTTTACACATAGCAGGCTGAAAACATACATCTTGGGCAGGCCAAGTTTGTTTTTTCCAACAGCTAGATTCATTGTTTAAGTAGCAACATATTGCGATCAGTCTAATTTTACATCAAACTGCAGTTTCAGGTTCAACTGTTAATGCACTCAAAATAGAAATAGAACATTACCTCCAATTTGAAACACAAAAGGCTGTCTTCACCATCATATGACACTGACCAATAAAAAGGCTTTGAAATTAATAAAAATAAATCTGACACAGATTTCTAGGATGAATAATGAGAGAAATATAATGTTCTAGGTTAGATTCTCTGTAGAAACAGTAATAATACAGGAAAGAAGGAAAGTAAGAAGAATACCAAGAAACATACAAAAATGTAATTTTCCATCTTTGGAGATGGCAGGTGCTGCCAACATTCACCATATGCTCAGAGGCACATGTTACCCAATTCTTCCAAGCTACACAGGAAGTGGATTGGACTGTGAAAGGCCAGCCCAAATTGTGTTTGCATTTTGACAAATTTGTAGGGCAGTACAATATTTCAGAGAGGAGGTCAGTTCTCCTGCTCCCCTTGTGCATTTACTATAGCTGCCCAATTTCCTTGCTTTTTAAAGTTTGATAGAAATACCTATTGGCACGTTCTTAAACTGCAAGGTTTTTTCCCCTATTAGTGAATGCTATTTAAGTTAGCCTTCCATCAGAAGATGAGTATTTTGAAAGGTTCCAAATCACATACCATTCAGACTTGTAATAAGGGAGAAAAAATGACACAATGGGAACCATTTGTTGGTGAATATTTTTGAAACTCTTGCAAATTTCAGTGGACAGATTTGGTCAACTGTTTTTCTTTCTACTTCTTCCTGTGTAATAGATACTGCTTCATAGGTTTTGTAAGGTCATGGCTAACCATATTGTCTTTTCATCTTTAGCAACTTAATTTAGCCCCTTTTCTTATCAAATGGACAATGCACATAGACATCTAAGCACATACGATACCCCTCTGCTTGAAGTCAGGGGTGAGGCCAGGAAACCACAACAGTATGTACAAAAGGATCCTGACTAAAGGATGCTAATATTTTAGTCTGAGGAATTGTGAACTAAATGACATACTCCCTCTCTGGAGCATAGCTCTGCAGTTAGTTTCTTCTCTTCACTCCTGCAGGTCTGAAACACAAAAATGTGGGTCTTACTGAAGAGGCTCATATCACTAGGGAGTGCTACTCCCTGAGGTGAAATCTCTCCATCAGATTAACATAGTCAGTCCCTACAAGAGAAGAGGGGCTTGTTCTTTGGAATTGCGCCTTTTTTTCCTTATATGTCAACTCCATTAAGTTTGTTAGTTAGGAATAACCTAATACCTCTGAATCCTGGCATGGAGATTACATATAACATCTAAAATGCAATATACTCTTTTGATTTTTTAACCTTTGTTTAATCAAATATATTGATGTTGTAATTTATAAATGTTAATATAATATATAATAGAAATACATAAAATATATTATGTTTAATATATAAAACATGAACATCAAAAATAAACCTTTAATTACTTTACCGAAAAGAAAGTACATATTTTTTGACATCCATTGTTAAAATCCAAAAGGTGGTATTCAACTAATGCATCTCGTATGTAACTTTACAGTTGACAATGAGGACATTGAACTTGTCAAGGATTATCCATACCTTGGCACAGTCATTAACCCAAATGGAGACAATAGTCAAGAAATCAGAAGAAGGCTAGGATTGGGGAGGGCAGCTGTGAGAGAACTGGAAAAGATCCTCAAATGCAAAGATGTATCACTGAACACCAAAGTCAGGATCATTCAGACCATGGTATTCCCAATCTCTATGTATGGATGTGAAAGTTGGACAGTGAAAAAGGCATATAAGAGAAAAATCAACTCATTTGAAATGTGGTGTTGGAGGAGAGCTTTGCGCATACCAAATAATTATACCAAAAGACAAATAATTGGGTGTTAGATCAAATTAAACCAGAACTATCACTTGAAGCTAAAATGTTGAAACTAAGGTTATCATACTTTGGACACATAATGAGAAGACATGATTCACTAGAAAAGACAATAATGCTGGGAAAAACAGAAGGGAGTAGAAAAAGAGGAAGGCCAAATAAGAGATGGATTGATTCCATAAAGGAAGCCACAGACCTGAACTTACAAGATCTGAGCAGGGTGGTTCATGACAGATGCTCTTGGAGGTCACTGATTCATAGGGTCGCCATAAGTTGTAATCGACTTGAAGGCACATAACAACAACAACAACAACATCTCATCAGTGCAAGGATTTATGCTTGCACAACAGAACTTCGTGCCCCCCCTAAATCTGATCTGATCCAGAGTAGATTTGAGGAAGGTACGGGGTGGAAGAAAGGATGGAGATTTCTGTTATGCAAGCATAAATCCTTGCACTGACAGGACTCATTAGTTGGGAACAGACTAGGAATTCAAAGTGCTCTCAACCAATTTTATCCTGATTACCAGAATTTACTTAATGAATGTCAATATCTACCAGTGTCTGACATTTACCTTAACATATAGGGCCTTTTTTATTATAAACTTAGTAAGTTGGTAATGTTGTATATAGGTCCTTGTTCCACTATAATCATTTATTTGTTCTTCTGAACTTCATTTGTTGTTATGAAAAAAACCACTTGTTCCACTATAATTCATTTGGTTTTTCAAATTCATTTGCTGTTATGATTTAAAAGGAAAAGAGAGAGGCATGAAAGATATGTAGCACTGAAAAAGGGTTTTTTTTTTTACTTTGAATGTTTTAGTTAGTGATAAGAACATAAGAACATAAGAACAGCCTGCTGGATCAGGCCAGTGGCCCATCTAGTCCAGCATCCTGTTCTCACAGTGGCCAACCAGGTGCCTGGGGGAAGCCCGCAAGCAGGACCCGAGTGCAAGAACACTCTCCCCTCCTGAGGCTTCCGGCAACTGGTTTTCAGAAGCATGCTGCCTCTGACTAGGCTGGCAGAGCACAGCCATCATGGCTAGTAGCCATTGATAGCCCTGTCCTCCATGAATTTGTCTAATCTTCTTTTAAAGCCATCCAAGCTGGTGGCCATTACTGCATCTTGTGGGAGCAAATTCCATAGTTTAACTATGCGCTGAGTAAAGAAGTACTTCCTTTTGTCTGTCCTGAATCTTCCAACATTCAGCTTCTTTGAATGTCCACGAGTTCTAGTATTATGAGAGAGGGAGAAGAACTTTTCTCTATCCACTTTCTCAATGCCATGCATAATTTTATACACTTCTATCATGTCTCCTCTTACCCGCCTTTTCTCTAAACTAAAAAGCCCCAAATGCTGCAACCTTTCCTCGTAAGGGAGTCGCTCCATCCCCTTGATCATTCCAACTCTATAATATCCTTTTTGAGATGAGGCGACCAGAACTGTACACAGTATTCCAAATGCGGCCGCACCATAGATTTATACAACGGCATTATGACATCGGCTGTTTTATTTTCAATACCTTTCCTAATTATCGCTAGCATGGAATTTGCCTTTTTCACAGCTGCCGCACACTGGGTTGACATCTTCATCGTGCTGTCCACTACAACCCCGAGGTCTCTCTCCTGGTCAGTCACCGCCAGTTCAGACCCCATGAGCGTATATGTGAAATTAAGATTTTTTGCTCCAATATGCATAATTTTACACTTGTTTATATTGAATTGCATTTGCCATTTTTCCGCCCATTCACTCAGTTTGGAGAGGTCTTTTTGGAGCTCTTCGCAATCCCTTTTTGTTTCAACAACCCTGAACAATTTAGTATCAACCCTGAACAATTTAGTATCGATGATGATTATGAGGTCTAAAGTTCTGGTCGCGGGTGATTTGCTAGTCAGAGGAAACCATACTGGTTCAGATGGATAAACAATCTGACCTGGTAAGACTATGCAAACTGTTGGCACCCCTGCCAGGTATAAGGCAGCTTCTCATGAACATCATGATGATGTTGGCAGTGGTGGTTCATGGGGAGGAGAGGGGTGTGTTCCTGGTGGCAGCAATACTCTGCTCATCGGGACAAGGAGGTCAGGGGAGCTCTGGGATGGCAGCGGTGGCCCTACAGGTATGTGTGTGCACACACACACATCTGCAGGGCTGCCACCATTCCGAAGCTCCACCTCACCCCATCCCTGTCCCAATGAGTACAGCATCCTCGTTAGAGAAAGTCACTACCTCCACCCCTCTGCATGAGCCAGCATTAATGTTTGGTATGCCTAACACTCTTGTATCTCTTGGCAGGAGGAGAGATGAAGTGATGCCTTCAAAAGCTGGATGTCTTGTAAGTTTCACCCACCCTGAAAAGCCAGTCTCACCACTCTTCCCTTCATTCCATACTTCAAAAGCTCCTTGTGACGTCCTTCCCTGGTTCTCCCTGTCAGGTTCCCACCTGCTTGTGGCTACTGCCTTTCACTAGGCACCACCAGGGATACCACCAGTCCGGACCGTCCTTTATATGGTTTCTCACTCCGCTCTAGCACAGATCTCACTAGATCCCCCTGCTAGGCAGCACCACCAGTCACATCCTATAACCAATACTCCCAGAGACTTTGCCTGAGTCTCTCTCTAGCTGGTTACTTTTGTGACTGCATGCTTATGCTGTTCCCAACCCCCTTGTATCTTTATAGATAACGCATACAACTCTGGGTTGCTCTGGATACTTGAATTGTTATTATTCCTCCCTTCACCGCTGCCACCATTAGATACTGTTTCTGTTCAGCCTTGGTAATTACCTTGCCCTCCTTTCTGGTCTGTATATCCCCCAGCCAAGGATCAGGCCTTTGGTAAACCAAATAAGTATTTATTAAATATCAGAAATAACAAGATTAGTTTTAGAATGTTTCACAAGCGTATGGTTTCATCTGTTCCTGTTTTGTACTTGACTTATTATTAATCAGAACTCCAACTCCCTCTTTCTCCACACTCCTGACCTCCACCCTCAAACACCTCTTTCTCCACACTCCCAACATCCACCCTCAAACACCTCTTTCTCCACACTCCCAACATCCACCCTCAAACTCCTCTTTCTCCACACTCCCAACATCCACCCAGATTCAACTGTCATTCTTCCATTTATACTCCCAGCCATTCAGACACTAAACCAATCATCCAGCATTCTACTGCTCATGTACTCCCCCCTCCTCTTTCACTCCACTTACCATATGTCTTCTATATAAACAGCACTTACCATATTTACACTATAAGCAGGAACATCACACTCCTCCTCTTTGCTCTAATGATCTTAGCCCATGGAAGACCAACCATCAGCCACAATGGAATCTTCAAGTTCAGAGTCCACAATGGAATCTTCAGGTTCAGAGTCCACAATGGAATCTTCAAGTTCAAATATGCCTGTCGGATTCCAGATGTGAGAAACAAACAAAAGGAAGACTACTTGTAGATTTACTTGTTTCTTTATCATGATTAGACATTGCTGTGGTTCTCAGCTGTGATCTGTTGAGTCTTTTATTATATATATTGAAGGTTAAATGCTTGTTTTCTGACTGACTAAAAGGCAAAGGTGCAGTTTGAGCCTTGTATGCCAAACAATTCCTTTACACCTACATTTCCTACTCTACATACATTTTATAAACAGCCCACTAGTGAGGCTAAGAGACATAATTTATTTGGCTAATACCATCGCCTGAGCCCAAGGCCCCAACCCCCACTCCCAACCAGATTGCTTCTTCAGAATAATCAAATTCCATTCAGCTCGGGAGCCCCTACGTTGGACTGATGAGTGCGATTTTGTGATGAGTGAAAATACTTGTGCATTTTTATCCTGTTATAAAAACACCCAGAGACAGAGATGTATGTAATTAAAAACTGATTACTGTCAGGATCAGTATAAGAGCCAAGTGTTTGTGACTAATATCTAATGTTATCTCAGAAAGGAACAGCCCTGGAGCTTGAATGCATTTAACGCTTATTTGGTTTCCTCCCATACATGAATATTGATCAGCTTGAGATAACATGTTATTGTTGCCCACTTGCACTCTCTCTCTCTCTGCTCATGTATTAGAGGTGCTCTCTGTTTTAATAGGACAAGAAAATAAACTTTGATGAAATGTTCTACCTTTCTCAAGACAGATGGCGAATGGATTGTGGTCATAGAGACTTCAAACTTGTGCTTGGAGCATATGCAGCCAGAGCATATAAGCATGTGTTGGGATCTATAAGGACCAGAACTGATAAGAAAAAAGTAGGCATCAGGAGGAGAAAACGGTCAGTCAAAAGATAAAAGAAGCATTTCCATCTGTAAAAATAGCATTACTAAACCTGTGATACAGACCCTCAGAACTCACAAGTGCTACTGTGCTATTGTCTTTTTAGGAAATATCTGCTACAGAACACCCATAGCAATTTTTACCATGCTTAGCTGCACCCTTGAGAAAAAAGGGACCTAGCCACAGTTATATATGCCCTGATAACACCCAGATTAGATTACTATGATGTGCTGCATGTGAGTTTGCCTTTGAAGAATTTCAAAAATGACACTTGGTAAAAAATTCAGGAGCCAGGTACTGACTGGTGCTCAGTTTATTAATATTTATTTCTTTATTTATTGGCCACTTTTGGGGCATAAACCACATCAGGCAGTTTTCATATCTTAAAAACACAATACAATTCCAAAAGAAAACTAGACATTTTAAATGGCAACAATACACAATTATTTAAGAACTTAGGCCAGTTGAAAATAAATCCAACAGTATAGATTCCAGCAGCTAAAAAGGTCTATACATTCTAAAAAATCTCTCAGATTTAAATTCATAAAACAATGGTCAAAATTCAGAAAAGTTGGCCCCAAATAAGTAAATTTTGAAAACCCACTTAAAGGAACCATATTGTGACAACAGTTCAAGAATTACACTGATAAATAATTTGATTCTGGGTATAATTCCAAGTGCTGGTTTTAAGATGATATCCAGCTAAATGATACTCAGAGCAGACCCACTGAAACAGTACTTCGTCTTTAAAGCCATAAGTGACTTATGGCTAGGGCACCTGAAGAATTGCCTATTCTGAATTTAGGTATGTGTGGCAATAAGGCTCCCTGTCTGCAAATGAAAGTTTGTTCTTCTACACTTGAGCTTCCTATGAAATCATTTTCTTAAATTTGCCACAATGAAAGTACTCTTCTCTTAAGAAGAAAAAATGAAAGTGAAACAGTGCTGTAAAAATGGACCAGCTCAAATCTCCATGAAGGTTTGACAGAAGTGCTGTTGTAGAGAACTGAAGAAGGTGCATTGTAAGTGAAGCAGATAAGAAACATGATAGACTTTAGTCAACACTATTTCTTCATCCAGCAGCTGAAGAAACATGAGAGGTGTTTAATCACTTTCAGTTTCATGACAATATATAAGATTGGGAGGGGGGGAATTCAAGCATTGACTGTTAAAACTGAAACTCTATCCTCAGGAACAAATGTTACATATGAAAGACAGCACAAATTCTTCACTAGAACTCTGAGAGAGCCTGACTGAGAGTCAAACTAGATTTATCATGAGGTGATAAATTTAAATTTAAATAAATTTAAATAAATATGTGCAAGATTTAAACAAACAAACAAACAAATAAATAAATAGCTGAGACAGGGCGGCCCAAACAGAGATGGAACTGTGGTGCGGGCAGAGGGGGACATGAACCCCACCATGGTTGTGATAGGAATTGGGGGCCCAATTGTAGCTTTCCCCCACTATCAACACCATGCAAGAACCCCCCTCCGCCAATTCCAATAGGGCTACAGTCAGGGGAGCCCCTTCTCACCTCCCCCGTGCTATAGTTCCAAACTGGTTGACTCCCTTCATACAGATTATTTACTTAAAAATCTTGTACTCCAGGGTGAACCATCTGGCAAATGTCATGTCTAGTTTTGCCTTGATTTAAAGCTCTTTGCACAAACCTGTGAATTTGGGGAGTTTTTGAATCATTTACTAAGGTCACGTAATGTGTGACATAAAGTCAGAGAGAATCAAAGCCAGATTATTGAGAGAGACCAATTTAACCCCGGAGCATGCAGGGAATATAGGCAGGGCAGGAGAAAGCGCTACAAAGCAGTTGAGTGGGCAGGAGAACACTAAAATACAGGGATTCTTTACAAGTTTTGGGAGAGGGCAGTTAACGTTCTACACTACAGGGTGAACCTGGTAGTAAGTTAGTACTGCTGTGATTTTGAAGATTTAGTTGTCATCTTTCATTTATTTTTAAACTTCATTCATATTCTGGTTACCCTGAGAGCATTGTGCATAGAGATTCTTTTTAAATTGGATGATGGAATTATCCAAACATGGAGAAAGACCTTGGATTGTATCCAAAGTTAGTCATTTTTGGAGTAGACCTATTGAAATTAATGGACATGATTAACTTAGGTCTGTTTATTTCAGTGGGTTTGCTTTGAGTATGACTTACACAATGCCTGTAAAAATTGAACCCACTATCTGTGATAGCAGGAGAAAACATGTTACCCACTAAGCTTATGTAAACTGTGGAAGGCAAATTTTGATGTCGGTGATATGAATTTTGTTTGCTAAGTATGTGATGAGATAATGTAGTTCAATAAACTAAACAAATTTCTCTGCTATCTTCTAATTCAAATAGACTGCCCACAGCTAAAAATAAATGCCTTGATGCAGCTAAGGAAATCCACATGCATAAACAGGTATACATTTATGGTGGCATAAATTAAATTAACATTCAAATGTGCAGCCCAAATGAAGATGCAATCTGTTCTCACCGTAGTATTTTAAATGGGATGTGCATTCCAATGTGCATTCCAATGCAAAACTCGATCCACATTCTTGGGCTAGTCCTGTGTTAACTAGAGTGCATGACTAGACCTGGATTAGAGCCAATGTTTACTAATATTCTTTCTGATCTATGACAGTGGCTTGAAGAATTATGAACCATTTAGTGAAATGAAGATCATTAGTCTAACTTTTAGAATGCTTGGACAAATCCAGTGAAATTATTTGTCAATAGGTTCAGGACAAACAAAATGAATAGAATTCATTGGCACAAAAGAATGGTGTTAGTGACTAATTTTGATGGTGCATTTTTATTATTTCTTAATGTTTATATGATAAATGCAATATGCATGCACAGATTCAAAACATTAATACACTGTATGAGTTATTACAAGTAAAAGTGCATGGTCTTACAGCTCAACCACCATCAGTTGTTTGAAGGTCTTCTGTTCCTTCAAGCAACTCTGCCCTTTCTCCCTTGCTGCCCCTTATACCTAGATCCCCCTCTGATCACCTGTATGATGCACCTCTCTTTACTTCAAATCTCTTCTTAAAACCTTTTTTTCTGTGAAGCCTTTTGAAATTATGCCTGAGTACACAAAACTCAAATAACTCTCATTATTCCTGTCTACCCCACCTCCATCTCCCTTCCTTTCCTCCTCGGTCTCAAATTTTAGATTGTAAATTCCTTGGGGCAGGGATTTGCGATCTGGTACTTCATAAAACACTATGCACACTGATGATGAAACATACATAAAGACAAAATGTCTTAAATTCATGTAATTATATAGCATGTAATATGCCCATTGCACCAATATACCTATTATTACAATAATTAACAAAGGTCACCATTGAAAAAAGAAGAGTACTTTTTATGTCTTACTTCTTTTACTCTTATGGGATTGATCAGCTTGGTTATTGCAGCATAGTTAAATAGGTTGCATTCCCATTCTGTGATAACCGATACTGGGAGTTTTGTTTGTTCTCTGCTATTTAGCATGGAGGATTCTGGTAGCACTTGTCTTATGTGCTATTAAGTCTCGATATTTTGGCTTGATATTTTTGGTATACACAAGCAAGGGCTGAGACACATGTTTAAATTGATAATTGCATTAAATTTGTCTCAATGTTTATGCAGTAACCAGTTGCTACTGGGCATGGTTGTCCATCACTATAGTAAAAAATACCTCTTAGGATCATTTCAAACAAATAGGGTTACAATCACTAATTCCTTTTAGCAGTTTATATGGAGTCAGAGTCACCACCTTTTTTAGCCCTGTGAACATATTTGCAAACTGGAGATACTCATGAGGGCATCATGCACCTACCACAACCACATGTGCTTGCCCACATGCCTCAAAAAATGTGTGCCCAGACATGAACTATCACACTCCCCTTGACAGCAATTCAATGTGAAAAAGTGTTTCCAGTTGTGGAGAGAAGGTTAACAAAGAAATCTCAAGGGAAACCACACGTACACCCATATTCACACTGCTGTGCAACAATTAGCCTTGAAAGAAGCCCTCTACTGGAGCCAGTAAAAGGCTTCTTTCAAGCCTAATTGCAGCAAGAGAGGAGTGTGTTGGGTGGTTCACAGTTGACAAGGGAAGGGCTAAACCCTACCTCCCCAGTTGTCACCCTCCCAATTGCACCTCCCTTGTTCCAATTAGGTTTCAAAAAACCTTCTTTTGGGTACAATAGAAGGCTTCTTTCAAGCCTAATTTCAGGAGAAGGAGGAGCAGAGGGGTGGGATCCTGCAGGCGTCAGGGAAGACCTTTGAGGGTGCATTTGTGCCTGCAGGCATCGCATCAGTGACCCATGATATGAAATAACATACCATTGGGGTTTACAATTTTCCAGAGGTGCAAGGAGGGGACAAACTGGTCCAGGGCCCCACAAAGCTGTCCCCCACCACCAGTGTATTGGTTCATATCACCTAAGGTTGTAGAGACAAACAAAGTTGCACACTTGTCCAGCCTTTGATCTTTAAGGCAATGGCTTACAGAGTCAAATAAGAGACCTATGTCCAGAATTCCCTCTGGGTGAGCTGAGGTGTAGCAGTGCTTCCTTGGCTTGAAGACTGTAAGTGGTGACAAGCAACAGCCCTGAGTGGGAGGAAGAAGACCAGGCCCCAACACTACTGGCCACTGCAAGAAACTTTATTCCCCCATCCCCTCTGCTGGCTCTCTGAAGATTAGTTTCTTGGTTGAGAACTATAACTTATGAGAGACAAACAGCTGCAGAGGCAGAACTGGGCCTTTCAACATTCACTGCCATTGCAACCCTGTGCTCAGTTACTCAGTGGAATGTATCTAAAGGATTTGGAGTACTGAGTGACATTTGAAGAACTTCCAGATTTTTGTTAAAATAAAATATTTGGGACTATGATAACCTTGACAAAAATGGCATGTTGATTGCCTTAAGCAAAATTGATCTCAAATACCTGGAAAATTATTATCCGCAAATCTGCATTACCCTAACAATGCTCAAATGTATACCCATGGGGGGGGGAGGAAGAAGGCCGCAAACCTATATTTACCCTGGTTTTCTCTCTCCAGCTTGAAATTTTCTTTCAGATCTGAACATAAAAAAAATAAATATTGCCCTTCACCCAAACTTTTATAGGAAAACTTCCTTTTTTGATTTTATTGATAAGTTTCTAACAAAGCTCAGAGTTCCCTAGAGGAGTTTGTAAATCTCTGTCATAGGGAAAAGATCTATCAGTGGCCACAGTAGCTCTCAAAAAGCCAACCATAGTCATGAGAACTTGGCTGGCCTCTGCTGGCCACTTTGGCTTGTACCCAATGCAGCGCTAAGTAAGCATCTTGTCAGTGCAAGGATTTCTCTTCCCCCCTGTGCATGCCCCACACCCTCCTCAAATCTGCTCCAGGGTTGGAGGAAAACCCAGAACAGATTTAAGGGTGTGCAGGGAGAGGAGGGGGGAAAGTCTCATTGCACAAGGAGAAATCCTTGCGCTGATGGGACGCTTACTTTACCCTGCATTGAATACAAGCCATAAAGCCGACGGGAATTGCAATTTGACACAATCTAATAGTTCCTGTTAAACTCATTTGAAATGTGGTGTTGGAGGAGAGCTTTGCGCATACATGAACTGTGAAAAAGACAAATAATTGAGTGTTAGAACAAATTAAACCAGAACTATCACTGGAAGCCAAAATGAAGAAACTGAGGTTATCATACTTTGGTCACATAAGGAGAAGACATGATTCACTAGGCTGGGGAAAATAGAAGGGAGCAGAAAAAGAGGAAGACCAAACAAGAGATGGATTGATTCCATAAAGAAAGTAACAGACCTGAATTTACAAGATCTGAACAGGGTGGTTCATGACAGATGTTATTGGAGGTAGCTGATTCATAGGTTGCCATAAGTCGTAGTCGACTTGAAGGCATATAAACAACAACAATAGTTCCTGTTCTTTTTAATAGTTTTAATACTTCTTGTTCATTTAACAGGATCTTACATTCATGGTTTGTTTTTTAACTATTCTTTTCTGATCCTTGATGCAATGTCACATTGGAAAACTATACACTATGTTACAGTTTCCTCCAAAATATTATTTACAAGCTGGCCACTTTCAAATGATTGTGGAACAGCATCCTTGAAGGAATCAAGTGTATCAATGATGCCACCATTAGAAGATGGTTGTAAAACTGTAACCTTACTGACAAATCCCCTTACAATGAGTTGTTCCAAAGGAGGATGTTACTGAAGAAATATGGCACCATGAGGGATGTTAGTAAAGCTTGACTACGGATCCTCTGCAAAAATATCCATATCTAAGCAGCATTGGCAACCCCCTGCCTGGAATGCCCTGCCCCAACATTTTAACATGGCTGCTTCAAATTTCTTTACAGATTTGACCCTTCACTTCAGAAAGAGGACTGAGAAATGAGTAAGAGTAAGAAGATTCTCTTTTCTTTCTACCCTGTGGGCTGCTATAAACTCACTTCGACAGCCAATTCAAGTGAATAAAAATTGACAGAGAGAAAACACACAAGGTTTGGTCTACCTTCAAAGGCAGCTGCTTGGGAACAACAATTGCAGCCACGCTGCCCAGTATGTGAATTCTTTCTTGCCACTATTGGGCAAGAAACAAACCGTCATGCAAACAACAAGGTGCATCATCAGTGGGTTGAAGGGGGTTGAGCTGAATGCATGGAACCACTGTTGTTGCTTCTATGGATGAAAGGGAGTGAGCTTAAAAATAAATGAAAAGCAAATAGTAAAACAAAAACAAAAGAATTATGATTTCCTAAATCCAATACTATACCAACCACAGGATTCCTATGTTGTTGTTGTTATGTGTCTTCAAGTCGATCACAACTTATGAATCAGTGACCTTGAAAAGCATCTGTCATGAACCACCCTGTTCTTGTAAGTTCAGGTCTGTGGCTTCCTTTATGGAATCAATCCATCTCTTCTTTGGCCTTCCTCTTTTTCTACTCCCTTCTGTTTTTCCTAGCATTACTGTCTTTTCTAGTGAGTCATGTCTTCTCATTATGTGATCAAAGTATGATAACCTCAGTTTCATCATTTTGGCTTCTTAGTGACAATTCTGGTTTAATTTGTTCTAACACCCAATTCTTTGTCTTTTTCACAGTCCATGGTATGCGCAAAGCTCTCCTCCAACACCACATTTCAAAGGAGTTGATTTTTCTCCTATCTGCTTTTTTCACTGTCCAACTTTCACATCCCTACATAGAGATCGGGAATACCATGGTCTGAATGATCCTGACTTTGGTGTTCAGTGATACATCTTTGCATTTGAGGACTTTTTCTAGTTCTCTCATAGCGGCCCTCCCCAGTCCTAGCCTTCTTCTGATTTCTTGACTATTGTCTCCATTTTGGTTAAGGACTGTGCTGAGCTATTGATAATCCTTGACAAGTTCAATGTCCTCATTGTCAACTGTAAAGTTACATACAGCTTCTGTTGTCATTACTTTAGTCTTTTTGACATTCAGCTGTAGTCCTGCTTTTGTGCTTTCCTCTTTAACTTTCATCAGCATCTGTTTCAAATCATTACTGTTTTCTGCTAGTAGTATGGTATTGTCTGCATATCTTAAATTATTGATCCCATGCTGCCCGCCAATAACAACGAACCGATGGCAATTGGCTGACCAAGGTCTACATCTACCCGGTCTATTCACTCCATCCGCAGATGCCGCTGAGGAGTCGTTCGGCCAGCCTGAGAGGAATTTACGGTGGCACCCACCACCCCAGAAGAGCTGCAAGACTACGAGGCCTGGGAGCTACCGCTGTAGTGTCGGAACGCCTGCGGGCCAGACCAGTTGGTCAGCCTGCAAGGCGTCCTGGGTCAGGGCATGAAGACGGAGACCTCCAGCATTAAGCTGCACTACTCCTGGCCTGAGCCGCAGGCCGTCGCCATTTTGGATTGGTGTACCACCCTTTGAAATAGTTGTAAGTTCAGGTGAGATGGAATGCCTTTCCTGGATATTTTTCTTAATTAATGTTATTTGGTATTTAATTTAATTTTTTGTACAATGTATTGCTTCATTGATGTATTGCTTTATTGATGTATTGCCTTGTTGATGTATTTTTATTTTTGTGTTTACTTTTTCTGTAAACCACCTTGAGGTGCAGTTGCTGGGCCCCTGGCTCCTGCTGTGGTGCTCGTGGGTGCCCAGCCCCTGGCTGCGCATTCTCCTTCACTCTCTGCCGGTTGCTCAGGGCTAGGCGCAGAGAGGCCCCGGGAGACCGGCGGGTCAGCCGAGTGCTCTGCACACGGCCTGATGTTTCTTAGTTTGGTATCCAATGGTTTGTTCACATGTTGCAATAATGGATGTCTTCAGTTTAATCCAGTGTTCCTTTATGTTTTCAGGGAGTTCCATAGGAAGATATTTCTTAAGCGTTGTTTGAAAATAAGCTTGCTTAATAGGATCTTGAAGGGTGTGGATGTTCATTTTACGTCTTGGTTTTCTTCCTTGGAGTCTATGTTGAGGAACTATATAAATGGCCATAGTGGCAGTGATCTGTCCAGCAGTCATCAGCACTCATCACGGCCCTAGTGAGGAGTACATCACGACAATCTCTAGCACAGACAATTATGTAATCCAGGATATGCCAGTGTTTTGACTGTGGATGCTTTCATGAAGTTTTAAATTTATTTTTCTGGTGAAAGAGCGTGTTTGTAATAACAAGATTATGCTCTTCACATTTAGTCAGAAGTAGAATTCCATTCAGGTTGCTATTGCCAACTCCTTCTTTCCCAATGGTTTCTGGCCATAAATTGAAATCACACTGAACTCTTACACTGAAATCACCAAGGACAATAATTTTATCCTCCTTAGGTATCTCTGATAATACGGTGTCCAGCTGGGTATAATTTTTTTCTTGATGTCTTCATCAGCATCTAATGTTGGTGCATAAGCACTTACAATAGTTGCCTGCTGGTTTTTGGCGAGTTTTAACCGGAGAGTTGAGAGCCGTTCATTAATGCCAATAGGAACTTCTGACAAGAGCTTCACAATATTATTATTAATAGCAAAGCCTACTCCATGTATTCATCATTCTTGTTCAGGCAGTCCTTTCCAGAAGAAGGTATAACTTCCTTTTTCCTCCTTCAGTTGTCCTTCTCCTGCTCTTCAAGTTTCTTGGAGTGCTGCCAAAATCTGTTAGCGAATGGTTCACAATAATTCATGCTTTTGCTTTTGGGATAACGTGATAGTTTACTCTTTCATCAGCAAAAGTTGGCGCTATAAAAGTTACTACATGATGACTTTGCATATACAATCTTTAACGTTGTGCAGACTCTCTTGCTGAGAAGGGGAAGAGTTGTCTGCTTCTGGCATAATCTTCATCTGAATGTATTTGGCTGCTGCATTCACTGGTCTATAATCGATAATCGGGTTTAACAAGACAGGCACAACATTGCTTCAAAGGATTTAATTCTACTGCCTTAATTAAAGGGCACAAATCTATTAAAAAGTAAATGCTTTCTACCCCCGGGGTCAGTAGAGAAGGCTGGCTATCCTACTACAAGCTCAGCTGGTTTTCTTACGGCTTTCCTTCTTGCAGAATTGGAGCTTACAGCATCATATGTCTCTTATACAAGTTGAGAGGTTAGCAGGATCCATTATCACTTGCAAGCTTCGCAAGGGCCTCTACTTTGCCTCCTTCTTATGTGATCTTGAGACTGATTTAAATAACGTTGAATTAAAGTGGATTGAAATGTGCATTGAGGTTATGTGGGTTACATCTGGGCATAGTTTGCAGTAGTCCTGTGGTTGCTCTAAATGCTGTGGCCAAGTTAACATCTATTATACCACTACCACAGAGGACATATCCATGCTATTTATTTATTTATTATTTATTATTTAAAATATTTCTATCCCGCCCTTCTACCCTATAATAGGGCACTCAGGAAGCTTACAAAAATAAAATCAAACACGTACATAATAAAATTGTAATTAATAAAATCACAAAAACATTAAAATAAATTAAAATACGTAAAATACAATTAAAATACATAAAATACAATATATATATATACACACACACATATACACACATATATAGGGAGTGGTACTAAAGAGGACTACAATATTTAACATAGAAGGCATAAAATCTGTGTCAGGCTCTACCTTCAGTCCCTCATTCATTTATTCATTTAAAGCATTATTATATCACTTTAACATTCATAGCTTTTCCCAAAGAATCCTGGAAACTCCAGAGTGGTTTAACAATCAATCCCTCTTCCCAGGGAATTCTAGGAATGGTAGCTGTGTGAGGGGAATAGGAGTCTCCTAAAAATTCAGCACCCTTAACAACTACAGTTCCCAGGATCTGGATTTGGTTGAGCAGTGAAGCAATCATAAAGCTGCTGTATCAGATGCCTAAATGCAGTCCACATTTCCTTAATCCACATTCTAAACCCAAGGATGATCCACGTCATTTGTGCTGCCTGAGATGAAGGAGAAGATGGCGTGTCATTCCCACTTTCATGGAAAGAAGCTGATTGGACTGACACTTCAAACTGGTGGCAGGGCATTGCACCTGAGGGCAGCAGGCTAGCTGGGGGCACAAGGCAGGCTGTATGGTACACACAGCTCTCTCCTCCAACAACTTGCTGCCTCTACCCATCTCTCAGCATCTGCCACCTGAGGCAGTTGTCTCACTCTGCCTAATGGTAGAGTTGGCCCTTGTGATGCCCCTGTAGTGTTTGTATAATATCGATGGTAAGTGCTGGTTTTGTAGGTTAAATATGGTAAGTAGAGTGAGTTAGGGGGGTACACGTGACGAAATGTTGACGAATGCTGTGTTGTGACTGGCTGACCGTCTGGGTGGTTGAATGTATATATGACCGTTGGTCAGGGGTTCGGTTCTGGTTTGGGGTTGAAGAGGGTGAGGGTTAGATGTGTATTTAGATGGGTAGTGAGGCAGGTTTAGGACTAAGGTTCATGAAGTAAGAGAAACTATATGTTGAAGATCATTTATATGTAACCACACGCATGACAACTGAATTCAAAGTAATCTTGTTTATTCCCAGTGTTATTTAATAAATCTGTTTGGTTTAACAGCACACCTGATCCTTGGCTGGGTTCATACAGAGGAGAAGGGTGGGCAGAGCAAAAACTAAAGCTGGAACCAGTATCTAATGGTGGCAGCGGTGAATGGTTAGTGTATCAGCAGCAGGTATCCAAAGGCAACCCAGGGCTGTAGTCTTTAAAGACAGAAAGATATGGGGGGGGGGAGGTTGTGGCCTGTGTAATATTTGCAAGAGTTGAAATGAATCACAAATACTTGTTAGAAGGAACAAACTTTACTTAACAGTCTGTTGCAGCATAACCAAGAGCTCTGTTTTCGTTTTCCTACTGGTCCTTCTCCCAACTGATTTCCCCATACAACTATATCTAATTCACTTGAGTTCCTACTCACATTACATCTCCCTTTTGTAAAAAAATGAAAAAGATAGAAACTATTGTCTATATCGACTTGGTTTTCTGATCACTCTGCCTCTTGATGTAGTAACAGGTAACTCAGAGTCCAAAATCTTTTCTGGCATATCACTGGCACGTTGTGCTACAGCTGTTCCACTTTTGTTGTCTTGAGACTCTGATAGGTCTACCTCTGATGGAGGTGCAGTTGCAGTCTCAGTAGTTTCATCCATTTTTGGTTCACAACTTGGAGTGCTTTGAAGATCTCTTCTGTTCCGTCTGTAGACAGCTAAATCATCAGTCTGAACCAAATATGATATTGGAGTCATGTTTTGTCCAGTCACTCTCACTGGTTTCCACACTCCATCTTGCCGAACATTAACAGAATCACCAACCTGCAAAGGTGGTAAAGACTTTGAACCTTTGTCAAAGCTGTTTTTCTTGTCTTCTCTTCAGATGTGTCTGTACGTCACCTTTTACCTGCTGAGGTAGTAACAACGTTGCTGAGGTAGGCAACCTGGTGCTTAACCGTCTCCCCATTAATAGTTGTGCAGGTGAGGCTGTATCTACTGTAGGTGTATTTCTGTAATCCAATAAACTAAGATAAGGATCTGTGTTAGTCAGACTAGATTTCTTAAGAATCCTCTTTACTGCTTGGATCGCTCTTTCTGCCATTCCATTTGATTGAGGAAATAGTGGACTGGATGTTGTGTGAACAAAGTCCCAATCTTTGGCAAACATTTTAAAGTCTCTAGAGCAAAACTGAGGGCCATTATCACTGACAACCTCTTCAGGTATACCATGTCTTGCAAATATAGATTTGCAGTATAAAATTACTGATCTACTTGTAGTGTCTTCAAGCGAACATATTTCCACATATTTTGAATAATATAATCAACCAAAAGTAGATAGTCGTTTCTTGCAAATTCAAACAAGTCCATTCCTAGCTTCTGCCAAGGTCTTCTTGGAATTTCATGAGGTAACATTGGTTCTTTTTGGTTTTTATTTCTGAAGGTGTGACATGTGGTACATGACAGTACCAATTCTTCAATTTGGGCACACATACCTGGCCAATATACAGTTTCTTGGGCCCGCTTTTTACATAATTCAACACCCAGATGACTCTCATGTATAATATTCAATATCTCTTTCCTCAAATCTTGTGGTACTACGATTCTGTCACTTTTAAAAATGAGTCCATCATGAACACTTAATTCCTCTCTGTAATTCCAATAAACATGCATACACTCTGGAACTTCTACTCTTCTATCTGGCCACCCCTGCAAAATGGCATTTTTCAGGATTTGCAAAATGCTATCATTTTCAGTAGCCACCTGAAATTCTTTCAGTTTCGATTTGGAGATTGGTAAATAAGAGAACATGAGGTTAACAGCAACCTCAGCTTCTTCAGATACATGTTTGTGTTCAACTGCAACATCCCATTGATCTACAGGAGCTCTTTTCATTAAATTAACTCTTTGCACCAAATTTAAATTAGTCACAGCCCGGAGACCAAGTACAGCTTGTGCATCAAAGTCTACTATGTGAAATTCCAACTCAGCTCTTTGATCTTTATATTTGCAATCCAGGTTACATTTACCAGACACCTGCAGTCTTTCTCCAGAGTAGGTTATTAATCTGGTATTTGAATGCTGAAGTGGTTCAGCTTGCAAGGCTTTGTATGTTTTTAAAGACATTGCATTAGCCTGTGCTCCTGTGTCAATCTTAAAGGTCACATACTTGTGATCATTTATGAGAAGATCCACACACCATTCATCTTTCAGAGCTGTAGAACTGAATGTGCCAATGAAGAAATCATGAGCATTTTTAGCTGTATCTGTTACTGAGAACATTTTTCTGCGTTGAAGTTTTCTATCTCTAGTTTTACACATTTTAGCAAAATGATTATGTTTGCCACATCTTCTGCATTCCTTCCCATTTGCAGGACAAGCATTTATGTCATGATGACTGATACCACACTTGAAGCAGGCCTTTGCTGCTTCTACAGGCCTCTGTGGCATTTCCTTTTCTTGGGGGCTGGTAGTAGTGCCAGGGCTCCATTTGCTCTGAGGCTGGCTTACTTTTGGCTTTTCAAAGGCACTTTTGCCCTGTAAGACATCCATTTGTTTTTCTGTTGCCCCAAAATCTTTCATCTGTTTTGCAGCCACTTCTTCTGCCCTGCATATATTCACTGCACACTCAGGGTTAAATCACTCTCTCTCAGTAACTTGGCTCTCAATCTGTCTGTCTGAACGCCACACACTATGCGATCCTTAATAAGAGAATCACATAGCTCCCCAAATTCACAGGTCTGAGCCAAAAGCTTCAACTCAGTCACATATTGGTCTATCCTTTCTCATTCACTCTGTATTCTAGTGAAGAACCTGTGCCTTTCATAAGTAACATTTCTTCTGGGCACACAATAAGCTTCAAATTTACTCATCAAAACTTGAATTTTATATTTATCTGCATCATCATCAAACTGGAAAGTATTAAATACCTCTCTTGCTTCTTCACCTGCCACATGCAGAAATAATGCTGACTGGAGTCTCTCATCTTTCTTATTTGCTCCACTTGCAATGCAGTACAATTCAAACCCTTGCTTCCATCTTCTCCAGTTCTCTGCTGCATTTTCTTCAAACACCAACTTTCCTGGAGGCTTCAACTGGTCCATTTTCACTGCCTTATGTTTTTAGGTAGTCTTCTGGACACCATGTAATATTTGCAAGAGTTGAAATGAATCACAAATACTCGTTAGAAGGAACAAACTTTACTTAACACTCTGTTGCAGCATAACCAAGAGCTCTGCTTTCGTTTTCCTACTGGTCCCTCTCCCAACTGATTCCCCCATACAACTATATTTAATTCACTTGAGTTCCTACTCACATTATAGCCTGAAAGTGTACCTAGACACTTAATAGCAATCTGTTAAAGGAGGAGACTAAGGCAAAGTCTAAGGGCAGCATTGCTTTCCAGTGTGTCAGGTAGTGACACCTAGTGGTGGAATCGTGAGAGATCCATGCAAGGGCCAGCGCAAGAGAGGAGGTCTGACAGCCCTGTCTAGTAGAACACTGCTATGTTCATGTAACTATGCCATCAGATGGATCAAGAGGCAGAATACTGACTGATAGTGATATTCTCTGAATCAGAGCCATGTGGCTTTTGAGCAACAGCACTTATTGTGTTGACTTGTTTCCTTGGGGGACTCTTCCACAGTCACTTTGACCTATATGGCAATCCTTTATACTATAGGTCCTGTCCTCTTCTCTTCCTTAATTTTGCCTTCCCCCAACTTAAAGCTGAGTATAAGCCCTGCCAGTTAAGTTGTCTCTTGCAATTATTTCTAGAGTAGTTGTGCTAGTCTGTTGTAGCAGGGCTAAGTGTTCTTGTTGTTGTGTAAATTTGTATATTTGTTAAACAGAGAATAACAGCTGTCTGAAATGTGTGTGTGAGTTTACCTAAGAAAGCAGGCTTTTACCTTGCATTGAGACTTAGTAAAATATGAAAAGCTACTTTATTTATAGAAATACATAGTAGATAGAAAGGCATACCTAGTTCTAACTAACTAACTAAGTTGGAGGCGCAATGCTCAGGCTTGGGAGTTGGCCTCTGTGATGTTCCTGCTTATAGTGTAAATATGGTAAGTGCTGTTTATATAGAAGACATATGGTAAGTGGAGTGAAAGAGGAGGGGGGAGTACATGAGCAGTAGAATGCTGGATGATTGGCTAAGCGTTTAATGGCTGGGAGTATAAATGGAAGAATGACAGTTGAATCTGGGTGGATGTTAGTAGGGTGGAGAAGAAGGTGTTTGGTGGTGGATGTTGGGAGTGTGGAGAAAGAGGTGTTTGAGGGTGGAGGTCAGGAGTGTGGAGAAAGAGGGAGTTGGAGTTCTTTTTTTTTACAATAATTTTTATTCAAATTTTCATAAAACAAACAAAACAAAATCAAAAAACATAACACAATAAAAATAAAAATAAAATAAAAAAAATTGACTTCCGATTTGTCACAGATCAGCTATAAATATATAATATATATCAAACCTGTCCCTTAATACATACAAAATCACTTTTCTCCATAGTCTATCTTAATTAATCGTCAAATCCCATTATCATCATTTCATTTTTATCTTTCAACAAAAAGTCTGAGAGGCTTCCATTCCTTAAGAAATGTATCTGTCGATTTTTCTCTAAGTAAACATGTCAATTTATCCATCTCTACTAAGTCCATTAATTTCAATAGCCATTCTTCCACTTGTTGGTGTTGATTCCATTTTCCACTTTTGTGCATATAATAATCTTGCTGCTGTAATCATATATAATATTATTCTTCCATATTTCTTTTCTATTTGTTTATCCATAAAACCCAATAAAAAAATTCTGGTTTTGACTGAATATTTATCTTTAGAATTTTTTGCATCATCCTACCTATCTGTGCCCAAAATAATTTTGCTTGTTTACACAACCACCACATATGATAAAATGAACCTTCCTGTTGTTTACATTTCCAACAAACATTAGAAACATTACTATACATTTTTGACAACTTTTCAGGAGTCATGTACCAACGATACATCATTTTATAGAAATTTTCTTTAAGATTATAGCATAATGTAAATCTCAAGCCTTTTTTCCACATATTTTCCCATTGATCCATTTGTATATTATAACCAAAATTTTTTGCCCACTTTACCATACACTCTTTTACTTGTTCTTCTTCCATATCCATTTTCAGCAAGAGTTTATACATTTTCGCAATTGTATTTTCATCATTTGTACACAAACCTATTTCAAAATCAGATTTACTTATTTCAAACCCATACATTTTCTTATCCATTTTATATCTCTCTAACAATTGTAAATAGGCAAACCATTGAGAACTATATCCTTCCTTTATCAGTTGTTCTCTCTCTTTCATTATATATTCTCCATGTACATTTTCTAAAAGTTCTTGATAAGTTAACCATTTCTCTTTTCCAGCCATTTCTCTTCTATAAAATGCTTCTTGACTTGAGACACATAATGGTATTTTCGAGTATAATCTTGGTTTAAATCTATTCCATATTTTCAACAGAGGACGTCTTATAAAATGATTATTAAAATCCACATTAACTTTTACTTTATCATACCATAGATATCCATGCCATCCCCACTTTAGGTTATGACCCTCCAAATCCAATAGTCTTTTATTCCTCAATAATAACCATTCCTTTATCCAGACTAAACAACAGGCAGCATAATAAAGTCTCAAATTTGGTAATCCCAGTCCTCCTCTTTCTTTGGCGTCTTGTAATAATTTAAATTTAACTCTTGGTTTTTTCCCCTGCCAAACAAATTTAGAAATATCTTTTTGCCATTGTTTAAAAGGTAAATCAGAGGATATTACAGGTATTGTTTGAAACAAAAACATCATTCTCGGCAATACATTCATTTTTATCACGGATATTCTGCCCATTAATGACAATTGTAATTTATCCCATTTTAGCAAGTCTTTCTTAATCTCTGTCCATAGTTTTTCATAATTATTATGAAACAACTTTGAATTTTTATTTGTCATAATACCTAAATATTTCAACTTTTCCTCTATTTTAAAATCTGTCTTGTCCATCAACTCTTTTTGTTCCATTGAAGATAAATTTTTCACCAACATCTTTGTTTTTTGATTGTTGATCTTAAATCCAGCTAACGGTCCAAATTCTTTTAATTTATCCATCAATACATTAATTCCTTCCAAAGGATTTTCTAATACAATTATCAAATCATCAGCAAATGCTCTCAATTTATATTCCTCTTTTTTTATCTTTATTCCCGAGATCCTTTTATCTTGCCTTATATCTCTAAGCAGCACTTCCAAGACCAAGATAAATAAAAGAGGAGATAATGGACATCCCTGTCTTGTACCCTTTTGTATTTCACATGAGTCCGTTAACCCCCCATTAACAATTATCTGTGCCTTCTGAGATGTATAAATAGATCTGATCCATTTTATAAAGTTTTCTCCAAAATCCATTTGTTCCAAGACCTTAAACAGAAATTTCCAATTCAAATTGTCAAATGCTTTCTCAGCATCTAAGAAGATCAAAGCTGCTTGTTTATCATTTCGTTGTTCTAAATATTCCAACACATTCAAAACATTCCTGACATTGTCACGTAATTGTCTTTTAGGTAGAAACCCCGCTTGATCTTCCTGAATAAATTGTTGCAATATTATTTTCATTCTTTCTGCCAAAATCGTTGTAAAAATTTTATAATCATTATTCAATAAAGATATCGGCCGATAATTTTTTGTTTTGGTTAGGTCCTGCTCCTCTTTAGGTATTAATGTTATATTGGCATTTTTCCAACTGTCCGGTATCTTCCCCTCTTGCAAAATAGAATTCATTGTATACTGTAAAGGTAATAAGAGTTCCTCCTCCAAACATTTGTAATACACTGCTGATAGTCCATCCGGTCCTGGCGTCTTTCCTAATTTAATTTTACTTATAGCTTCAGATATTTCTCTTGATGTAATAGGACCATTAATAGCTTGTCTCTGAAAATCTGTAATTTTAGGCAAATTCTGTTTAGATATATACTCTTCTATTTTTTCAGAAGGAATTTCCTGACACTTGTACAAAGTTGAATAATATTGATGAAAAACCCTTTGGATTTTTACATTGTCTGTCAACATCTCATCTTCTTCTTGTATCTTTAAAATAAGATTTTTTTGTCGTTCTTTTCTTAATTTATATGCTAACCATTTCCCCGGTTTATTTGCAAATTCAAAAGTCCTTTGTTTAGCAAAGTTTAATTTCCTTTCAATTTCTCTAACTGTCAACATTGACACTTGTTTCTGTAACATTTTAATTTGATTTTCGATAGAAACTTTAGTTGGATTCTTTTTCAATTCTTCCTCTTTTGTTTTATTTCTTCCAAGATTAATTGCATTTTCTGTTGTTTCTTCTTTTTTAATTCAGAGTTACATTTAATAAAATATCCCCTCATAAATGCTTTACTTGTATCCCAAACAATATTTTCATCTGTTCCTTTATGTAAATTGTGTTCAAAAAACTCTTTTAATTTCTTCTTACATTCTTGCACTATTTTATCATTTTGTAATAAAGATTCATTTAGTCTCCATCTAAATCCAAGATTTTTTTTTTTGAAAGTCAATATCACTGGATTGTGATCCGAAAAGGTTTTTGGTAGTATATCCATTTTGGAAATGTCTTTCACTAGATTTTTAGACATCGAAATCATATCAATCCTCGAAAATGTTTTATGTCTTTCTGAAAAATAAGTAAATTCCTTTGCATTGTCATTTATATGTCTCCAAGCATCCACCAATTCTAGATTTTCCATCAATTCAAAACAAATCTTCGGTAATTTACCCTGTGTCTCTTTAATATTTTTCTCAGAAAGTCTGTCTTTCTGAGAAAGTCTCCCTTCTGGTCTCCCCTAGGGAGTTGGAGTTCTGATTAATAATAGGTCAAGTACAAAACAGGAATAGATGAAACCATACGCTTGTGAAACATTCTAAAACTAATCTTGTTATTTCTGATATTTAATAAATACTTATTTGGTTTACCAAAGGCCTGATCCTTGGCTGGGGGATACAGAGACCAGAAGGGAGGGCAAGGTAATTACCAAGGCTGAACAGAAACAGTATCTAATGGTGGCAGCGGTGAAGGGAGGAATAATAACAATTCAAGTATCCAGAGCAACCCAGAGTTGTATGCATTATCTATAAAGATACAAGGGGGTTGGGAACAGCATAAGCACGCAGTCACAAAAGTAACCAGCTAGAGAGAGACTCAGGCAAAGTCTCTGGGAGTATTGGTTATAGGACGTGACTGGTGGTGCTGCCTAGCAGGGGGATCTAGTGAGATCTGTGCTAGAGCGGAGTGAGAAACCATATAAAGGACGGTCCGGACTGGTGGTATCCCTGGTGGTGCCTAGTGAAAGGCAGTAGCCACAAGCAGGTGGGAACCTGACAGGGAGAGCCAGGGAAGGGCATCACAGCCTCATGGCTAGGAGAGAGTGAGAGCAGAGACAAACTTGTCTCCTCTCTCTCAGACAGTCGGAGAAGAGAAGACAGGGTGGAAGGAGGTGGGGCAGATAAGCTTCCCTTAAGACGTATCAGTCTAGCGAAGGAAGGAAGTCAGTCAGAGCATCACAGCTAAAGGTAATCAAGCCTATCCAATAGGAGGACCCTAACTCTATCTCCCTTCTGGAACATAAACAAAAGAACAAAACAGGAGTTGCTCTTGCCCCACTTCCAACAGTTTTTGCAACTGAACTGCTTATGTAGTTCTTCATCATCTACATCACCCTGATGTCAACATGCATGTGGGCCCTTGTCCATCCATATGGCTGGTATGGCTGTAATCTTGTGGGCCACCTCCCTATAGCTGGAATTTACTTTATACTGGAGAAAAAACTACTTGCTATTTTCAGGGCCTGATATTTTTGTTACATACAGAGATTTCAGCTAACCATTTGGAGAAACATCCTAACAGTAAGAGCTATTTGACAATGAAACAGACTCCGTGGGGATGGAGGGATGGGTTGTCCTTCATTGGAGGCATTTAAGCAGAGGCTTGGTAGCCATGTGAGAGGGATGCTGTAGTGGCATCCTACATAGCATGTCCTTCAAGGGGCAGGGGGTTGAACTTGATTACCTCCTAGGTCCGTTCCAACTCTTATCATATTGATTCCAGCTCTCTTGACCTGCTTTAATTTACGCTTGTAGATATGATTGCTAGCATATTATGAGAAGGAAGAATGCTATTATTTGGGTCTATTATGGTCCCATTTATTTATTTATTCATTCATTTTAATAATGTGTTAGCCTCCTTTCAAAACCAAGTATTTTCTTTAGGCAGCATACAATGTCTAGTATGGAAGCATATACTATATTACAATCAAACTCCTTATTGTAATAAGCAGGGACATAACATCACAACATCCATTTCAACAAGGCACCCAAAAGAGACTAAAAGTGGTGACTAAGAACAGAAAACACCTACTCTCTGCCCGCAGTCAAAAGCAATCTGAAAAAAGAATTTTTCAGCCGCATTTAAAATGTAAGAAGCAAAACCATACCTTGCTTCTAACACGTAGGCATAATCACATCCGTTTCTGCCCCCTATCTATATACCAGCTCAGAAATGCTTCTCTGACATCTTGCAAAACTAGCTTCTGGGGCAGCAACAATATGTCAGCATCCGGTCCTGACACTGCTATGTCCGGCTACGTTTTTTAAATTGTTCTTAAAAAACACCTTTTGGGGCAAATGGTTTTCTACCATCTCATAAATCTCTACCAGATCAGAAAGATGAACTTATGGCTCCTGGCAGCAATAGGTGGATATTAAGTCCTGATCAATCAATGAGAAAACAAAAACCTGATTTGTGAGACAGCCACAAACAGGTTTCTCTTCTTGCCTCCTCAATCAACTTGCTTGAGAGACTTCTGGTGGAGGCTGGTCCATTAGGGTGAATGGACACTGCCCCATCAACTTTGGTCTGCCCTCAGACAGCCCCCACCTGGCTGCCTTCTTATTTACAAACAGCCCAGGGGGTCGCCCTGGCTGTCAGCTTCCTCCTCGGTCTCAGTTTTGCTCTTGGAGACAATGGACAATGGGGTCAAATCTAGAATTAGTTGCTTCTGCCTCTTATTGGCTCTGGCACTGTTTACCATTGGCCCCCTTGCCTGCTGCCTTACTAGTCCCAATGGGCACCAGCCACAGTTGGAGACTTCCTATGATGTAGGCAGAGAGTTTTTTTTCTATATCTATTCTGGGGCAAGATTGTTACAGCTTCCCTGGGATTTTGCAGACAGATTTGAGATTACTATGTTGTTTTCTCATTAAACCTGGTTTGATCTAAAATGTGAGAAAGTGAGCCACATACATGCTTCTATGCAGAAAATGCATATTTGCAAATAATGTAATTTATGAACAACATACACATTTTAAGCACATAAGAACATAAGAAGAGCCTGCTGGATCAGGCCAGTGGCCCATCTAGTCCAGCATCCTGTTCTCACAGTGGCCAACCAGGTGCCTGGGGGAAGCCCGCAAGCAGGACCTGTGTGCAAGAACATTCTCCCCTCCTGAGGCTTCCGGCAATTGGTTTTCAGAAGCATACTTCCTCTGACTAGGGTGGCAGAGCACAGCCATCATGGCTAGTAGCCATTGATAGCCCTGTCCTCCATGAATTTGTCTAATCTTCTTTTAAAGCCATCCAAGCTGGTGGCCATTACTGCATCTTGTGGGAGCAAATTCCATAGTTTAACTATGTGCTGAGTAAAGAAGTACTTCCTTTTGTCTGTCCTGAATCTTCCAACATTCAGCTTCTTTGAATGTCCACAAGTTCTAGTATTATGAGAGAGGGAGAAAAACTTTTCTCTATCCACTTTCTCAATGCCATGCATAAGTTTATACACTTCTATCAAGTCTTCTCTGACCCGCCTTTTCTCTAAACTAAAAAGGCCCAAATGCTGCAACCTTTCCTCATAAGGGAGTCGCTCCATCCCCTTGATCATTTTGGTTGCCCTCTTCTGAACTTTTTCCAACTCTGTAATATCCTTTTTGAGATGAGGTACCAGAACTGTACACAGTATTCCAAATGCGGCTGCACCATAGATTTATACAACGGCATTATGATATCGGCTGTTTTATTTTCAATACCTTTCCTAATTATCGCTAGCATGGAATTTGCCTTTTTCACAGCTGCCGCACACTGGGTTGACATTTTCATCGTGCTGTCCACTACAACCCCGAGGTCTCTCTCCTGGTCGGTCACTGCCAGTTCAGACCCCATGAGCGTATATGTGAAATTAAGATTTTTTGCTCCAATATGCATAATTTTACACTTGTTTATATTGAATTGCATTTGCCATTTTCCCACCCATTCACTTTTAAATTGCATAATAACACCAGATTCTCCCCACTGGCAATTTCTCTGTTGTAAAACTCAAATTCTGCTTAAGAACTTGCTGGTATGGCTCTCATAGCTCAAGTTGTCTTTCTGAATCTGCGGAGTTCCATCATCAAAGGCAGAAGGAAAAGAAAATGAGTCATGGGGGTGATTTATAAAATTAGGAAGAGTGGCAAAGAAAGACACTGTTTTCTTTTGTTGTACTACTAATCCTCCTCCTGAGTATACAATTCTGAGTCAATTGTCATGGTGCCAACCAAGGGAAGAGTAAGAGTTAGGATTGGGCACCGTGGCCTGAAGCCAGAACATAGCTAAATTATAATCACATGACACATGATAAGTGATTTTGTTGTTAGATCAACTTTTACACATGGCTCTGGTGTTGCCAAGTGGCTTTAGTGTAACAAACAAAACACTGTGTATATCCATGCTGAGGCTCCCTCAAATGGGCCAGCTCAGGACTTCATGGCCTCCATGACGACTGTGGGTCTGTCTCAATACACCAGTGGCCCAACACATGTGAGCAGGCATACCCTCGACTGGTCTTTGTCACAGAGCAGATTATTAATGCTCCATTGATTGGGGGACTCGCTGGGAATCTGTTGTCATGGACGGATCATTCCGTGGTGAGGTTTGGGCTGAATGTAGCTACTCCACCCTGCAAGGGTGGGGGACCCACTGAGATGGTCTGCCCTTGGAGATGTATGGAATCTGATGGGTTCCTGAATGTTCTGGGGGATTTTACAGCTGACATGGCTGGTGTTCCTGTTGAGGTTCTTGCTTCAATGTGGAATGGTGAGATGTGTATAGCCATTAACACAATTGCTCCTTAGTGTCCCTGTCAGTGCTGTGGAGCACATAGGTCACCTTGGTACTCCAGTGACCTGCATGTGATGAGACTGGAGGGTTGGGGGCTGGAGCAAAGGTGGCATAAATCTCAGTCTGAATCTGCAGTGGTGGTGATGAAGAAAGCTTACCTCTGCACCGCTATTGTGCCTGCAAGTAGCCATCCGGCAGAGCATTTCCAAGTGGTGAATGGGCTGCTGTTATATGGCCAAGAGAGCATTGTTCTGACACCCTTGCAGGCCTGCTGTAACAACTTTGCAAGGCACTTTAGGGACAAAATCATCCAGATTTGGACAGAGTTTGGACAGTTAGAGCAAGGCCAATAGAGGTGTCCAGAGCACTGTCTGTTCCATCTGTACTAGATCAGTTTCATTTATTGCAGCCTGAGGATGTGGACAAACTGCCTGAAGAAGTGCAGCTGACCAGTTCAGTCAGGAGAAGAATCTTGATGGATCAGATCAGAATCTTCCAGGAAGCACAAATGAATTTGTACTGGACTCCTGCTCAGCATAAATGTGGCCCATGAAGAAGAAGTCATGAGACAAGGTATTATAGGCTCCAGGAACTGCACAATATCTGGGTGTCTTGTGAGATTTGGAAGTTTTATGGATTCTAGAGGTGTAATGGCGTAGGATCTCTTAGGGAAAGGGCCTATCTCAGTCTAGGAGCAGTACTGGGAAACGATCGATCAGAGAGCCAAATATAGCCCTCACTTCAATGGCACTCTCTTTTTTAAAATGGAGAAAGTGGAGGCCAATGGGTGCTTTCCCTGAACATCACAATATTATTTTAGATGTGAATTATAATGTTTGTTCATTTCCATTTAATGTGATTTCACTGTGAAGTTTTCTTTTCAGAGGCTGGTGCACTGTGGTGGGCTAGAGTTTTATAAATATAAAATCCTGCTAGTGCTGTTTGAGAGTTTCAAGTCCAAGTGACAGGCAGACACCTAGCACTGCTAATCCTCTTTTGATATCTTCCATAGAGCTTCCTGACAAGGGTGTGTATGCAGGACAGGAAGTGCCTGTCAGGATTCAGGTTCAGCTTAAATCCTTCTAGTGTAAATGAAGGAAACAAAAAACTATCACCTTCTTCATCCTGAAGGCCATATGAATAGGGCAACCACCTCTGGGTTTCTGCACACAGTACAGATTTTTCTCTCTGTATGACTTGATGAGAGTCTCAGGCATCTAACAGGCTGCACACAGAATGAAAATGCAGGATTTGTATAAGCTAGAGAGCTATTTAACTAGAGGAAAAGGTTTGGCTGCATGTGTAGAGATAGGCTGGAACTCTAGTGGAATTTGTGACAGATGTCCCCCAAAACTTCCATCCAGTGACAACATAACCTCACTGCTTTGTAAAACAAAAGCATATTAAGGACTAAACATAAGGCAAGCATCTAATACATATTTAAATGCAAATCCAAAGCGCCTTCCATACTAGCATTCTTGTTTAGTGCTTTTGAGGCATTGTATTTCTTCAGTCATCTGGAAATTGATTAAAATGGTTGTTCCACATGACACTTGATTTAGTGCAATATTCCCTGTCCTTTTTTAATGGCAAAGGCAAGAATGGGCAGTGCATTACTGCAACAGGCACAGCAATCCCAGGGCAACATGTATTGTGAAATGCTGTTCCTTTCCCCATTACTTTTCAACAGATGGCATTTGCCTGTTTCTTAATTGTTTTGTTAATAAAACAAACAAACAAGAAAAACATAATGATGATGCAAACAATTGCACTGATCAACTGTGGGGTGTGGGAAAAGAAGCTGATTCTAGTTGCATCCTCCCTCTCCAGAATGATTGCTCTGAAGAATGTTAACCTTTCTGAAAGGGCTCCATGCATGCAGGACAGGAAATGGTGGGAGGGCAGCTAGGAACTGCAGGATAAGCAAAGAAGAAAGGGGTAGATTTTTTTTTTTTAGAAATTAGAGAACAGTTTTTGGCACAGCACTAACAGTGGCATATGAACCACATTTTCCAACCACCAGATCACACTCTCAAATTATTACTGTGTACCAATTTCAAATCTGGAATAACTCCCACATTTTGCCCAGCATCAGCTCATTCTGCCTTTCAGGGCGCATGTTTTATGAATGGTTTTGGAAGGCACTTGCCATAAATGTTCTTGCACTCTTATGCTGGGCTCATCCAGAGGCAATTTTGGCTGTGTCAGAATATCATTTGGCTCCATATGTCTTTGGCCGATGTTCTATGGTTGAACCACTTTTATGGAACCACCCAGAATTTATAATTACAATCTCCTTTGTTTAAGCCAATCAGCCGCTGGGAAGAAGATAATTTACTTAATTTACTGAATAAGCATGTTGTAGAGTTTGTAGATAACCCTAAAGGGGAAAGGTAGAAATCACCAAAACACATTTTTTATCAACTGCCTGTATGAAACTGAAGACACTAATGGCGCTAATTATGTAGTTTTGTTTTGCAGAGAACCTTTTCATTTATGTTTTAAAAGCAAAATAATATTTCAGTAGCATTGATAGTCTAGGAAATGTAATGGCAGCTAATCCCAATGTCTTAATATTAATATTTGGAGCTAGACATTTTTTAAAATTTATTAAATTTATATCCCATCCTTCCTCCCAGAAAGAGCCCGGGGCGGCAAACAGAAACACTAAAAACACTCTAAAACATCTTAAAAACAAAAGTCTTTAAAACATATTAAAACAAAATGTCTTTCTAAAAAACAGCTTTAAAGACATGTTTGGATTAGTCAGCAAATTTGCTTAGCTGAAGAGGGTGTGGGAACTTAATTTTCCTTCCTTTGCTATTGAATAATCGTTTCAGAAATCTGCTTATGAATGCACTTGTTACTGTATAAGAGAAGCAAATTAAAGAGAAGTGCAGTCATTAGGTAGAGGTCTTAATAATATACTGTTCAAATTAAAATGAAGTTATATCACAAACTTTTCATACAGCTGTACAATAAACTGCACTGCCATGGAATATGTTCCATTTACTCTCTCTCGTACTCTTTCTTTATGTCAGTCATGGAGCAGGTTGCCTCATCTTGACATCCAAGCAGAGTTTGAAAAAAGGCTTTCCATTTTAACAAGGAATCTAGTAACTTGCTGTTCAGCTCTCCTACGAGCAGCAAATTAACAATCTGTATGTGGCATAACATCAGCCTTGAGCATTTTTATGACTTTGGGTAGTATTAAATGCTAGATCTACTTAAAGTACACCCATTGATGTTAATAGGTCAATTCTTGCTCATTTTAATGGGTCTGATCTGAGTAGGGCTTAGTTGACTACACCCCTCAGAATTTCTATCAGAAACTGGAGAATGTTGGCATCCTCCCTGCTGGTGGTTGTTCATATTCCCCAGGAAGCCCACATAGGAAACCATTTCTGCACAGCTCCTCTGCCATGTTGCTGTAGATCACTCAGGCTGACCTGCATCCATTCCAGAATGGCCCAGAAATCACCATGGTCAGTGAAATACTGTAAGAATACTGGCAAGTTGATCATGGGAAGTTGTAGCCTCTTCTTCTGGAATATTTATGAAGGTGCTTTAGTTTCCAGTTCTCTCATACTAATTTTTACTCTTTTTATTAGAGCTATAGTTATGTCAAAAGCCTTTTGACTCATTCACCTAACTAGGAACTAATTCCCTCTTTAACACTGACCAAGCATGTCTTCGCAGCCACAGACGTTGACGCAGCAACTTCCCCCCCTTCAGTGTCACCTTAAATAGGTTTCTCTTTCACACGAAGATGCCAGCTCCTCCTTAACCCCGACTGTTGCTCTCTGTGCCTCCAAAGCCACCAGGAATGGGGTGAAAGGGGTTGGACCTCAGCTTCCCCCTCTGAATGAGGGGGGCTAACAGTCTGTTCAGGTGTTGGAAGCAGCTGGGTGCCTGGCTGGGGATCAGCAAGTTGGCTGAAGGTTAGAAGCAAGAATGCCTGCCAATTCTCTACTGGAAGAATATTCCACAGGATGGGATCGGCTGCAGTAAATGCCTGACTTCTAGTTGGAAGCAGTTGGGCTTCTGAAACACATGGGACAACTACCAGCATTCCTCCAGATGACCTCAGTGATTGACCTCAGATGTAAGGGTTTAGACAAAGACTGCCAACAGCACCAAGTGACTCAGTTTTACATCAGTTGCTGACAGACATTTCTAAGCTTGCATGTACCAGTAGGTTGATAATACTGCCGAGGCATATCTGTAAAGATCCCATAGTCCATAGATGAATCCTCCTAACCTAACATTTGAGATCTGTCATTGTATATCATACACACAAACATGCACATATGAAAGATGTATAATATGTTTATGTATTATACAGCCACAAGAGTGGCTGTATACTATAGCTAGCATAGATTTTTCACATTCTGCAATGTTAAATTGAAAATACCCCCATGCCATTCAGATGCTTCCCAAAAGCTCACTTCAAAACAGAACCTTACAAAATGTATAGTCCTGAACTCAGAAACGCTTGCTTAACATCCCTCTAAGTTTTCATGGTGATACACAAAACAGTCAGAGAGAATCAAGAGTTCAAAGTGTAAAACAAGAGAGGAAAAACCAGACCCCTGTTGGACTTTTTTTCTGTCAGAGTTCTCATAATCTGTTGAAATTCATTAAAAATCAGCCATGTTCACAGTTAATCCTGTTACTGACCTTGCCCCATACTCTGACCTTCATCTTCTACAATTTAAAAGTTAAAAAAAAAAGGTCTGGCTGATTTTTAATTAATTTAATAAATGTTGCATTGAACTGAATGATAATGTTGGGCATGCTCAGTAAGAACCAACTGTCAGTGTTCTAAAATCCAGACTCACAGCTGCTGGGCTTGGCTAATCAGGAGGCCACACTCACACCAGACTTTGATTTCACGTGAGACAGCCCTGGCTTCCCTCAGACAATCCTGGGAAGTGTAGTTTGTGAAAGGTGCTGAGAGGAGACTCCTCTTCCCCTGCGAGAGCTCCAGTGGCCAGAGTGGTTTAATAGTCAGCTGCTCTGACTGAAGCTCTGTGAGGGGAACAGGGGATCTCCTAGCAACTCTCAGCACCCTTCACTAACTACAATTCCCAGGATTGTTTGAGAGAAGCCATGACTCTCCAAAGCGAAATCAAGGTCTGGTGTGGATGTGGCCAGGGACAGCTTTGGTTTAAATTCTGGTGGGAGGCTACATGTGCCTGCTATAGAATAAAAAGCTGGGGGAAACTCTGAAAAGCAATGATATTGTTCACAGTGTTTTCCTTTTGGAAAGGAAAGGGGCTTCCCCTCTGCCCACCCACCCAATCTCCTCCCTCCCCCTCCTCCTACCCTCCCTGCCCCTCCCCCAGGTCAGTGGCGGACTACGACCTGGGAGACCAGGGTTCGAATGCCCACACAGCCATGAAGCTCACTGGGTGACCTTGGGCCAGTCACTGCCTCTCAGCCTCAGAGAAAGGCAATGGGAAACCACCTCTGAATACCGCTTACCATGAAAACCTTATTCATAGCGTCGTCATAAGTTGGGATCGACATGAAGGCAGTCCATTTCCATTGTCAAACATGATTGGACAGAAATAAATCCCACTGAACTCAAAAAGTGTGAACGGTGACAACACCTGCAATCAGCCCAAAGAAGACATGTGCTGTGCTGATCTTGTTTTAGCAGGGAGGAAGGAACATTATTAAGACAATTGACATAGTTCAGATAGTCACTTTAAATATGTCTGATTTACTTTGCAATTTTAGTGAAGTTTCCTATAGGAAATCATATTATTTTGCTTCTATTTCTGTGAATATGTGAAGTACAGCAACATTTTACAAAATTTACACTAAAAAACTCCAAAAATAATTGTGGAATAATAACTAAATAATAATAATAATAAAATAATAATTCTGCAGAATAGTCTCCAGTGGATATCAGGAGTGCCTCAGTTTGCACAAGATAAAACAGTGGAAGGAGAAATATATTCTAGCAAAATTTTAGGTGTGGTCTACGTTTTTAATTGACAGTGCCCACCTTGCCTTAAATGAAGTGGTTTAAACATAGCAGGCTGAAAACATGCATCTTGGGCAGGCTAAGTTTGTTTTTTTCCAACAGTTAGAGTCATTGCTGACGTAGCAACATATTGTAATCAGTCTGATTTTCCATCAAACTACAGTTTCAGATTCAACTCTTAATGCAGCCAAAATAGAAAAAGAACATAACCTCCAATTTGAAACACAAACGGCAGTCCTCACCATCATATGACACTGACAAATAAAAAGTCTTTGAAATTAATAAAAATAAATTTGACACAGGTTTCTAGGATGAATAATGAGAGAAAATTTTCTAAATTAGATTCTCTGTAGAAACAATAGTAACACAGGAATGAAGCAAAGTAAGAAGAACATCAACAAACATACAAAAATGTAATTTTCCATCTTTGGAGATGGCAGGTATTGCCACCACTCACCATATGCTCAGAGGCACATGTTACCCATTTCTTCCAAGCTACACAGGAAGTGGACTGGACTGTGAAAGACCAACCCAAATGGTGTTTGCATTTTGACAAATTTGTAGGGCAGTACAATATCTCAGAGAGGAGGTCCTGCTCCCCTGGTGCATCCACTATAACTGCCCAATTTCCCTGCTTTTTAAAGTTTGATAGAAATATCTGTGGGCTATAGGTAACGTCTTAAACCGCAAGGTTTTTTGTCTATTAGTGAATCTATATATGCCTAACTGTCCAAGGCAAAAATTTCTATGCACTTTGTTTTCAGTTCACTTGTAGATATCTGTAGATGTGACCATCTCTGTTGTTTCAGAAGAACTGTACTATCTCCTTAGATATTTGCATATATGCATTTGTTTGCTTATGAGATTTACATCCCACCTTTCCTGACCAAATTGCCACAAAACTGCTTATAATGTGAAAAAACAATACAATACAATTTTAAAAGATATGCCACAAAGATAAAAGCAGTTGAGCAGCAATTAGAAACAGCAGTTAAAATCAGAAATGGCCCCAGATATTATTCAAAGCACAGCACATGTGATGCATTTT
The DNA here is from genome assembly GCF_030035675.1 of Rhineura floridana. NCBI lineage: Eukaryota > Metazoa > Chordata > Lepidosauria > Squamata > Rhineuridae > Rhineura > Rhineura floridana. Next base: position 92,133,552 of record NC_084488.1, on the reverse strand, counting down.
ACCAGTTGCCTAAAAGATACTAAAGCTGTCCCCAGCAGTGTCTAGCAAAGGGCTGGAGCTCAGTGGTAGAGCATATGCTTTGCATGCAAAAGATTTAATCCCTGCTGGAAACTCTGAAAAGCTGCTGCTGGTCAGTGCAAACAGTGCTGAGCTAGATGGGCCAGCTTTCAACATTTCTTTAATTTCATTGCCTCCTCAGAAAATGCCATCTGTCCAGATACCTGCTCTCTAATAATAAAGCACCTGAAGAAGGGACTCTGATTTGGCAGGTGTGTTCATGAGAAAAGGTAATCCTTTAGAATGTAAAATGGGTTGGTTTTTAAATGAGTGTGGGTTTTTTTGTTGCTGACATTTCCATAGTGAATAAGAACATAAGAAGAGCCTTGCTGGATCAAGCTGAAATCCAGCATTCTCTTCTCAGAATGTCTAACCAGATGCCCATAACCAGGATATGAGTAAAGTAGCCCTCTCCTGGTCGTGATCCCCAGCAACAGGTATTCAGAGGAATACTACCTCTGGTACTGCATAGCCATCAAAACTAGTAGCCATTGATAGCCTGATCCTCCATTGTGTAATCCCTTTTTAAAGTTGTCTTTTTAAGGTTGGTGGCCATCACTGCAACTTGTGGCATTGAATTCTATAGTTTATCCACTGTGTGAAGTAGTATTTCCATTTGTCTGTCTTAACAGCTACTTCAGGAAAACTATTCCAGTTTTCAAAAAGTTGATTTCATTGTACTATACCTATATTTTGTACTAAGACCACTCCACACATATACCTCCTGCGTGGGACATTGTATTTGCTGCTATTTTAAAGAACTAATAGAAGGGGACGACGTGTTTATAACTATGAAGTAAACAAAAAGAGCATATTACCATTTTAGCCAGTTAACTATGCTAACAATTGACAGCTGATGTAACTGTCCTTGGTACCACTTTTGGAAGACAGAACATTCCAATGTGGTTGTGGCTTAATTTTTTTTAATCTAGCTTGAGATGGCTTCACTGGGTAACTCAAAGGTGTTTTCCATCCCCATCTTTTTCATAGTCCCTGAAATACATCACAATGGAAAGACGCCAAAAATACACCCTAGTTTTCTGGCAAACTAAATGCTGACAACTAGAGGCCTCAAGCATGTTGCATGCTTTGCAGGAAATTCCCAGACTTTTATGCTAAGACAGTCAGGCACCATATAAACTAATCTGAGGAGATAAAAATCTAATCTGTTTTAAACAGAAAGCAAAAAGAAAAAAATTAACAAATGGCTGTCATTACTTTTCCCGTAAATCAAACCATTTTTTAGATTTCCTCTCTAGATTACTACTAGTACTACATCTAACAATATTTTAGCAGTATTACTGCTAAACATTAAAGATAAATTGTATCATCTTGCTAAAAGGGGTTTGCAATCTGAACAGGCACAAATATTCAATCAAATAAACAGGCACAATTGTTCTTATTAACTCAAAAGACCATGCATAAAGCAGGTGGGACTGCACACATCACCTATGCTAAATAGCTATAATCTTGCTGTTTAGCTATTTGGCGAGAAAGGGTGAGGAGAACTGAATCCATAACCACCTCTCCACACACACATACTTCTCCTCCTAGATAGCTGAGTGGTGTGCGAAATCACCAGCTGTTGGATTGCAGGGGGAGGTGTCTGCTCAGATGCCATTTTGCATGCATGATTTCTGACTGAGTTGGGGATACACTTATAGATGCCTGGTTAACCTTGTGTAGCACTTCTAACTGGATCAGACAAAATTCAAAAGAAAAAATGGAAAATTAATATTCGTTTGAGAATTATACCTTCCACTAGGATAAAAAGTTTATATTTGCACACCTACGAATTGGGTATTATATTGTTCAAACCAAAGTTTTCTTGAACTTTCCCATGTAAATGACTAGATAATACTAGTGGCAAGGAAACAACATCAAACCATGTTTTTTTCTTCATTATGATACAATGTTAGACATTCAGATAATGTTCATTTTACTGGTTATTTTTTAATATTTTAGGAGACCAGTGACTGAAAAGTGTCAAAATCCCTGACTTTTATTGGTATCAGTGAATGTTGACATTTTCAAATGTTAGCAGAGTTAGCTTTTCGATCAGCAGCAGCACAGCAGATTGAGAGTGTGTGTGAGAGACTTTACCTCAGACCTTTACTACAATTACTGAGCCTTCAGACCTGGTAAAATAAGAAAAGCTTACATGATAGATAGGACAAGGGTTCTAGTTCTAACAAACTAGCTAGGCTAGAGATGCAAAGACCAGCCATGGTCTCTGACCTTATGCTACAGGTGAGAGACAAAGCAATGATGTCTCCTCTCCCTGAGGGATGGGGGGAAAAGCAGGAAGGAGAGTTGGAAGGTGTGGTTTAGCATCCCTGAGAGTATCAGTTTACATGAAGGAAGATTAGCAGATGAGCAAAGGACAGATACAGCCAAGCAACCTGGAGGACTTCTCTCTATCTCCCTTCAGACATGCTAACCCACCCAATTTGAGTTGCATTCCCACAATTCCAGCAGAGAAGGCACATTGGTCAATTGCCAAAACAATTATTTTTGGCATTTGGCAGTACATTTCAAGAGTGCCCTTGTGTAATGACCACATTTTATTTTCATTTTGATTATTTTATTGTCTATCAGTATCAACATTTACTGAGAAAGACTGATAAGGTAAGTGTCCCAAAGAAGCTTGATGATGGCAATCATTCCTGATATTTATACATTCAGGACCTACTTATGAGTAAATATGCACTCTATGGCTTCAGTCCTAAACACACTTACCTGGGAGTAAGCCATAGAGGGCTTACTTCTTAATCCATAGGATTGTACTGCAAATCTTCTTTAGGAGGAGCCATATAACTTAGTGATCAAATTTCCCTAGTTCAGTTACTGGCATCTCCAAGAAGCCCCCCCCCACACACATACATATTGAATGGTTTTTGGGGAAATGCTTTGCTTGTGGTCTTGCTGAGCCAAAGTCAGTCAAAGCAGAATAACTGAACTAAACAGAACAATAGCTTGACTCGGTGTAAGGCAGCTCTTTTGATTTAATAATTGGAGAAAACTCATCATATAGGTCTTTCTGGGCCAATTGGATGAAAAAGACCTGTGCTATGGACCCCGCATATGCAGCTTTTTAATTCACATACGTTCTCCCAAAGCCTTGGGATCATACCCATACTATGTCTCCCACACAATTCTACATGTATGCACATGTACATGTGCATGTTTGAAGAGGGGAGATAAAAGTGAGCTGAGGAAAAAGTGGGAGAAAGGAGAGGTGCATACACCCACAAGCTGTAGAGTTAAGGGAAGATGAAGTTTACATTGATTTGAGATAATCAGCTAGATCGTGGGCTGCAGGTCTCTAGCTGCATTTCTGCAGGCAAATCTTCTAGATACAAGAGGCACCAATGATATGAAAGCCAGCAAGATCCCTTCCAGCACTTCTGCTTGATAATTGGTGCAATATCATTTCAATTCATACTTTATAGTTCTTTGTGTGTGTGTAGATAGATTACTGGCATTTTTTTGACACAATTTTCTTTTAACACGCTTGGATGACTCATAACTGAAAAGAGCAACCACACTTTATTTGCTCTGTAGTGGTTACGCTGAAGCTCATTAAGCATCACTGCATCCAAGTGCACAGTGTTTTATGTAAACAAGACCTCTGAGGACCATATAGTTGTGTAACAAAGATGAAAAGGAAAGCAGCCGGCAAATGCTAGGACAAATTAATAATGCCCATGTCAAATTCTGAAAGAAAAAATCATTTGCTGTGCCATAATTGCATGTTTCAAAGTAGAACAAGAGAGAGGTTGCTAGCAGGCTGTTCATCTGGCGGGTGTGGGGCGGGTAACACACACAGAAGGTTAACTACTGATATTAAAAATGGGTCAGCTCTAGTTCTGAGACTCTTGTTCTGAAATTAGGATGTGCCACACTTGATAGTAAATAAAAGTTTAGGGAACTTTCACAAACTTCCTATGAAATTGGTTTTTCTTGCAGAAAAACTTTTAAAAGCCCTGGAAAGCAGGAATTGAAACCTCAGGCTGCCAGCTGTTTTCCAGACAAAGGATTCTCTGTCTTTAATAGCTGTTAGATTAAGAAAATGTGAACACATCACTGAGAAACTGTATCAAGAAAAGTTGGACCTAATTAATTTTTCTTTGACACAAGAGCCTCTGATAGGAAAGAAGCTGGCAACTCTTAAATTTTCTTTATTTCCCTCCCTTCCTTTTCAGTGTTCTTAGAATCCTAGAATTGGAGGGATCTTGTAGGCCAGCTAGTCCAATCCAACCCAACGCTCATTTTGAATTGTTGTTTATGTATTATACAGCTACGAGAGAGTACTATAGCCAGCATAGATTTTTCCATTCCGCAATGTTAAATTGAAAATACCCCCAAGCCATTCTGATCCTTCCCATAACCTCATTTTCAAACAAAACCTTACAAAACAAAGTCCTGAACTCAGAAACACTTGCTTAACCCTCTAAGTTTTCATGGTGATACGCAAAACAGTAAGATAGTATCGAGAGTTCAAAGTGTAAAACAAGAGAGAGAAAAACCAGACCCCTGTTGGACTTTTTTTCTGTCAAAGTTATCATAATTTGTTGAAATTAATTAAAAATCAGCCATGTTCACAGAGTACCTGTAATCATATTACTGACCTTGCCCCATACTCTGACCTTTATCTTATACAGTTTAAAAGTTAAAAAAATACCTGGCCGATTTTTAATTAATTTAAGAAATTTAGCATTGAATTCAATAAGCCAGGCATGCTCAGTAAGAACCAACAGTGTTCTAAAAGCCAGATTCACAGCTGCTGGGCCTGCCACATCAGAGGCCACACCCACACCAGACCTTTATTTCACTTTAGAACAGTCATGGCTTCTCTCAAAGAATCCTCAGAAGTGTAGTTTGTAAAGGGTACTGAGAGGAGACTCCTATTCCCCTGACAGAGCTCCAGTGGCTAGAGTGGTGTAACAGCTGCTCTGACTGAAGCTCTGTGAGGGGAACAGGACCTCCCCTAGCAACTCTCAGCATCCTTCACTAATTACAATTCCCAGGATTCTTTGGGAGAAGCCATGCCTGTCAAAAGTGAAATAAAGGTCTGGTGTGAAGGTGGACAGTGATAGCTTTGGTTTAAATTCTGGTGGGAGACTACATGTACCTGCTGTAGAATAAAAAGGTGGAGGAAACACTGAAAAACAATACTGTTCAAAAGGTTTTCCTTTTGGAAAGGAAAGGGGCTTTCTCTCTGCCCAGCGTCAACCTACCCAATCTCTTCCCCTCCCCCTTCGTGTCTCCTCCCCTTCCTACCCCTCCCCCAGGTCAGTTTCACCTATCCTAAGCATGATTGCACATGAGTAAATCCCACTGAACTCAATAAACATGCAAATGATCAAACCTGCCCTCCTCCTCCCCTCCTGCCTGTTCCCATCTCTCTCCTCCCCTCTGCCCTTCCTCCCCTCCCCCTGTGCTTCCTGCCCCTCCCTTTCCCATCCACTCATAGTCAGTTTCACCTGTCCTAAGCATGATTTCAGGGGAGTAAATCCCACTAAATTCAATAAGCATGCAAATGATCAATCCATTCTCAGCAAACTTGCACAGGATCCCATTTCTTACCTCCCAAATTAAAAAGCAGAGAAATTCACTAATAGGCAAAAAACGTTGTGGTTTAAGAACTTACCTATAGCTAACAGATATTCTTCCAAGCTACACAGGAAGTGGATTGGACTGTGAAAGGCCAGCCCAAATTGTGTCTGCATTTTGACAAATTTGTAGGGCATTACAATATCTCAGAGGTCAGGTCTCCTGCTCCTCTGGTGTATTCACTATAGCTGCCCAATTTCCCTGCTTTTAAAAGTTTGATAGAAATATCTGTTGGCTATAGGTACGTTCTTAAACTGCAAGGGGTTTTTGCTTATTAGTGAATTGTATTTTATTTTGTCAAGTTGTTTTAAGATTTTTTTTTTACTGTATTCATTAATTGGCAAAAACCAAGGGACCTGTGACTGATAATGTGACTGATAATGAAATCAATAATAAATAATCATCAAATTCTCTGCTCGAGCCTTCCCCAACCTGATGTCCTGCAAATGTTTTGGACTACGACTCCCATCAGCCCCAATCAGTGTGGCCAGTGGTTAAGGCTGTTTGGGGAAAACATCTGGAGGTACATAGCAGAAGAAGCCTTCTGTGCTTGATGCAGGAAATCCAAAGCCAGAGCATCGCAAAGAAATGGCTGTCCAGTCTCTGCTTGATGACATCCAGTTAGGGAGCATCTACCATCCTTCTAGGTAATCAACACCATTGTCAAATTAACTGCTCTTACAGACAAGAAGTATCTCTTAATTGTTCAGTTGAAATCTATTGCCCTGTAACCTAATATGTTTTTTAGATCTAGCCGTGCCCTCTGCAACAGCAGAGAACATCTTTGCCTTGAATATATGAGAAGTACTTGAAGAGTTGTTTTTGGTTGTTTTTACTGATTTTATTTTTATATGTTGTACTACTTGAAAGTGTGGATTATTAATACATAAATAAAAATAAAAAAGAGGTATCCTTTTCCCCTTCAATCTTCTCTTCTCCAGACTTAATATACCCAGCTCCTTCAACATTTCCTTATCAGTTATTTATCATACAGCTGATAACCATCTTTACTGACCTCTGCTGAATCCGCTTCAACTTGATTATGCAGTTGTTTAAAATGTCTCTTGAGTAGCCATTTTAATGATTGTTTTGTATTGTTTTTCAATGTTTTCAATGTTTTTTTGTTGCCGTACACTGCCCTGATGTATTGTGTTAAGGTGGCATATAAATACATTCATAAATAAAACAATAAAAGTGTTTAAAAACTTGTGGGGGAACATTTCAACCTCCCAGGACACTCTGAGTCTCCCAGGACACTCACTGACCTTAAAGTGGCTATTCTTGAACAAAACAACTTCAAAGGGAAACTGCAAGGTAAACCACTGAATTCAAGAGATTCAGTGTTATTAGCTGTGGCTTGAATTGGGACAAAGGGTTTTTGTCACTCTTACATGTCTTAATTAGCTTATCAATACCAGCATGTCTGTATTATCAACAACTGCCTTGTGAATGACCACTACTAATAACATAATTATCACTGTCTGTACTTTCTGTTCTAAAAATATAAACGGATGAGAAGATGCATTCAGTGTCATACACAGAAGTAAGAACATAAGAAGAACCTGCTGGATCAGGCCAAAAGCCTATCTAGCCCAGCATCCTGTCCTCACAAGCAGATGCCGATGGGAAGCCGGCAAAAAGGACCTGAATGCAACAGCACTCTTCCTGCTTGAATCATAGAATCATAGAGTTGGAAGGGGCCTATAAGGTCATCAAGTCCAACCCCCTCCTCAATGCAGGAATATAAATTAAAGCAGCTGCCTCTTGAAGGCCTCCAGTGTTGGAGAACCCACCACCACCCTAGCTAATTGGTTTCACTATTATACCGCTCTAACAGTTAGTACGTTTTTCCTGATGTTCAGTTGAAATCTGGGTTCCTGTAAAGACCATTTTTCCGTGTCCTGCACTCTAGGATGATCAAGAAAAGATTCTGGCTCTCTGTGTGACAACCTTTCAAGTACTTGCCTAGTGCTATCATATCTCCCTTCAATCTTCTCTTCTCAAGGCTAAACATGCCCAGTTCTTTCAGTCTCTCCTCAAAAGGCTTTGTTTCCAGTCCCCTGATCATCCTTGTTGCCCTTCTCTGAACCTATTAAAGTTTGTCTGCATCCTTCCTAAAGTGTGGTGTGCAGAACTGGATGCAGTACCCAAGATGAGACCTAACTGGTGCTGAAAAGAGGGGACCTAGTACTTCATACAATTTGGAAACTATACTTCTGTTAATTCAGCCTAAAGTAGTATTTTTTGCAGCCAGATTGCACTGTTGGCTTATTTTCAGCTTGTCATCAATAACAATCCTAAGATCCTTCTCGCATGTGGTATTGCTGAACCAAGTATCCCCCATCTTATAACTGTGCATTTGGTTTCTTTTTCCTAGTTGTAGAACTTTGCACTTAACCCTGTTAAATTTCATTCTGTTGTTTTCAGCCCAATTTCCCAGCCTATCAAGATCACATTGAATTTTGTTTCTGTCCTGTCCGCTGCATGTCACACATGCTTGCCAACTGAGGGTCTTGCCCTTAAGTAACTGAGGCCGGCACAGCCTCTCCGCTGCATGTCATCCATGCTTGCCAACTGAGGGTCTTGCCCTTAAGTAACTGAGGCCAGCACAGCCTCATCGCTGCATGTCACACATGCTTGCCAACTGAGGGTCTTGACCTGAAGTAATTGAGGCCGTCACAGCCTTTCTAGCTGCATGTCGTCACATGCCGGTGATCTGAGGGCCTTGCCTCAAGTAACTGAGGCCACTCCCACCCGGGGGAAGGACCACCACTTGCGAACCCATCCATACTGAATTATGCTGGAACAAAGTGGGTAGGAGCCCATCGAAATGCATTCCTCTCCGGGCAAGCCACTGTAGTGCAGCCCATTGACCGAGGCCCAACTGTGAGCCCATGCTCAATTTCGAGGCCCTCCAGGCTGCCCAGAAGCCCATGCTGTGGCCGCCTATTAGGATGCGTGTCTGCTCCGTCTCCATCCAGCAACCTGTTAAATAATTATAACTTGTTAGGCTTTGAAATTCCCAGGCCCTCTAAAAGGGGTGAATATAGCCCTTATAAACCTGAGGACCAGCGTCCAACAGCCTGCACCTTTGCCTGGGAAAACCCCTAACCTGCTGCCGTAGAAGCAGCTCCAAGTCCAAGAGTGGATATCAAACTCTGATCGGTCATGCCCTAGACCTGTAAAAGCCTGCTTTGTGAGCACCCAAAACTAGCATTTTGTGAGGGGGTCCTCACTTGTATGGGGGAATAAATATCCTTCTCCAGATGCCGCTGGCCAATGTACGGTCAGCCCCATACACCTCTGGTCCATCTTAGACCTTCTCAATTGTATACAGGTACAACCCCCCTTCCATGTAGATGTCTGATAGCTGGAGGGCACGTCGAGACGGGTCTCACTTGGATCTAGCCATCACCTTACCTATCCGAAAAGCTCCAAAAAAACAGCGTAAGGGCTACTGCCTGGAATAGTCTGGCTTCACAGCTGGAGGGCATACTGTATTCCCACTGGCTCACCATACCCAATAAAATGTCCAGTGAAAAAGGGGGGGCGACAGGGATAGGGAAAAACCACCAGCTTAGCTATGAAGGAAAGTCCCGCCAGCTTACCTTGAGGTGCTTGGACTAACAGGCCCCTTCTCCTGCCATCCACTGGGAATTTCAACAGGTGACTCAACGGAAAAGGCCATTCTGGCACATAGTCCTTGCCGGCCCAGAATTCCTGAATTGCCCTACCTGCTCTGTGGTAGCTGGCGAGCGTGCCGGGGGAAATGGAATCTACAGGAATTCGAGTGCGCAGTTCACAGGAATAGGCCATCTTTGCACAGCCTCTGCAGCCCTTTCTGCATTCTGATAGCTGGCGATCACACTAGGACAATGGATAGGCTTATGGGGCAGATCATCCCTACTCCCAGCTGTCAAGGGAATCCCCAGGTACATAGCCATACTATAAGCTGTGACCTCAGGTGCTAACATGCATCCCAAAATCTGCCATACCCCTGAACAGCCAATCACACAGATAGTGCCCCACTACTTCTGGGCCCACATGTCTCCTGATTGCTCCCTCCCAGAAGAATCTGAAGCACTCCATGTAAGAAATATAGCAGTCCATAGGCAATGTTCTGCCACATAAATGCATAAAGCACCTCTGCCACATGCGCGCACCATGTTAAATGAAGTGTAGCGCATGGTACCTAGACTATCAGGTATGAACCACTTACAGCCGAACCCCTTCAGTAAGACTGGTGGTGAATCAGGTGTAATTTGCATCTTTACACTCTGTCCCTGGCAAATTACTGCCATAACGAAAACAGATCAAAGATTGTAGGCCATGAAGGCCAGCCTGGAGTTGGAGGCCATAAAGGCCAGTCGGGAGTTGGAGTATGGGACTAGTGTTATAAACAATACGCCCCAGTCCCTTTTAGGGATTCTGGTAGCTTGGATCCGCTCCCAATACTCACCCAATAGAGCTCAAGAACGAACGAAACAAGATGGAGGATAGAGTATATTTATTTCTAACACGTGCACGTGGAGAAGGGCCAAGCCAGTTCTGACAAACTCTGTTGTGTTGGCCTTTTTATAAGCTTTGTTTTACTAATTATTCATGCATCAATATCATCATAACTACTACATCATAACTACATCATTCATCCATGCCCATTTCCTTCTAATAACCATATTTAGAAGTTGTTTTTCCAAACTTGTTATGTTCATATTGACCTTGTACATGTGCAACATAGTCTAGTCTGATACTTTCTTCGACACAGGTGCATTTGCAACTAAAAGCCTGTGAGAACACAGTTATCTATTTTGCAGACACAGCTTTGCACAAACAATGATTCTTCAATTCAGCAAATTAGCATTTCTCTTTCCACACACACAAGTAACTTAACTGTCAGCATTTTAGCACAAGCAAGGTGATTCCCAGTTCATTTCTACTATGAATTCAAAGCAGGCCTAATATTTCTTTTTACTTTAACCATGCAAAGAAAGCTAATTAAACAAAATATGTTATTAATTCAGACAAGTAGAATTCAGTGTCACAATTCCTCCCTTAGAAGCTTTTTGATATTTATATCATATAGCTTCTTCAGTCTGAATCACTTGTTGATACATAATTCTACCATACATTTGCATGCTACTTTTAGTTACTGCATTATCTATTATGCTATGAATACCATTCATGATTACAGGCATTAGGCAAGGTAAAAGCATACATCCCATTAAAATCAAAAGAACCAATACAATCATTGTCTTCATTCCTCCAAACCAATTGAACCAACTTCCCCAAGCTCCAAGATTTATTCCTTCCCAAGTTTGTACTGGGACATAAGCAAGCTTTTTGATTTTATTAGCAATGTCTTTTACTACATTGCCGTTGTCATCAATTTTCACACAACATTCTGTCAAATTAAGGAGTCCGCAGACACCTCCTTCTTTGGCTAACAAATAATCCAAGGCCAGTCGGTTTTGAAGTATCGCTTCTCTCATTTGAGTTGATTGATCAGCAAGCAAGGTTAAAGCTTCAGCTGTTTGATTGGTTATTATCTCTATTACTGCCTGAAGTCTAATAAGGCGATTCAAAATATATATTGGGCCACGGTATCCCGCTGAACCATCTTGTGCCCATGAAGCAGGATCATAATGTTCAATGATCCTTTCTGGAGGCCAAGTGTCTCTCCAACCATTATCTTGGCCTTTTGTTAAAGAAAGATCAAGTGCCCTTTTCTTTCTTTCAGACTGTTCTCCATCAAACACTGGAACTAAAGGATTTAAGTTTCCACTTTTTATGGTATACATTGGCTGTATGATTCCAACATAACAAATGCCAGTCCACTTTAAGGGCAGGATTGCATAAGCCTTTTGACCACAAATCCAATAATGTCCTTTTAATGCTGGCATAGTACCGTTATGTAGAATTGAGGAAGCTTTATTATAAGGAATGTAGTAGGTATCTTTTGATCCAAGAGGGCCTGTAACAATACGGTATCCTTTTCCCAAAATAAAACTACATTTCCATAATTGAGATTCATTTCTGTAGGTGCATTTGGTATCGTTATTGGTTTGATTCCATACTGCCCAATAATTCTGAAATCCCATGATCACAGTTCCATTAAGGTGCTTCCATAGCCAACCTTGATCTTTTAAGATGGTAGGAATCGTTAGATTCCTTTCTTGGCAATCACTCAATTGAACATCTGTGTAAGGATCTGAACATTTAAACCTACATGAACTCCGATTACGTGCACCAGGAATGCATGAGCACCATGTTCCATTTTCGAGTTGGATGTGTGTATTATTCCATCGGGAAACAAATCTAGTACAGTTTGTAACTGGACAATTACCAATGGAACAGTATTTACGCCATCCCAATGTCCAATTACATTTACTGGCCCCAACATATTTGCCTCTCGAAATATTCTGTTGGAGACAATATTTGCCCAAACTTGATTTGTACAACTCCCATTCATGTGGCTCTGTCCAGGTGCTTAAATTAACATGCACTTCACTTTTATTACTCAAGAGCCATCGGGATGCAAGAGGAAATCCAATCCATGGCCATTTTAGAAATCCTTTTGGACTTCCACAGATCCAACAATTTGTAAGGTTAAACCCTTTAGCTACTTCTTGAGCGAGTTCAACAAACACATTTTCCCCTTTTTTCTTCTGGAATGGGCTCCTTTGATCTCTACATATTCTCGCTTCTTGAGTGGAAAAAGGAGTTGGGAAGCAGATATATACCACAAATAAAGAAGTGAGACACAAAATAGTACCAAGGATAGGCTTAAAGCCCAGAGAATTAATATCTGCTGAGTTTCTTCCCATTTTGACATGAGATACAATTTAGGCCACAAATCTAGTACACAAATCTAATACCACTGTTTGGAATTCTGTGATTCACCCAAGTCCGAACCACTGTATGCCACTGATATTGTCTATCAAGACGTGAACCAATTAAAGGTGGTCATTTTTGAATTACTACCACAGGGACTCGAAGATACCTTTGATAGTTTCTTTCATCTCTTGCAGCTATTATTGCAATTAATGGGGAAGGTGGAACACTTCCTCCCATTGACTTAAGGGTCTTGATCAAGGACGTAGCGACCTGCCCTTACACGCCACACTCGTCGTCGGTGTGTGAGATTTGCTTCTATAATACCATGATAATAATGCTGTCTAGGACCTTTTGGTATATCGGCAATCAATGGAACACGGGGCAAAATAACTTTTACTCTATCACGTCCCCAAGTTTGCAAATCTTCGAATCTCCAATTTACAGTGTACGCTTCCGGTGGCAATGTTGGTGGAGACCCTCCCATTTACCACTTCAGACGTACAGTCCTGAGGTCAATATCGGGTGTAAGAAAAGAATTCAGAAAGGCTCGAGCAATGTTATGTAGATGTTCTTTTCTATTATTGGAACCTTTCTCCCATACAATCTCAGTCCTTCTGTTTCTTCAACTTGAGCTTCAGGTTGAAACCCGGTATGGTTTCTGATAACCACTTTTCTTCAGGAGTCTGATCCTTCACCTCTCCAGGTGGGGAGTCCTTGGCTACTCCCTTCACTGGTTCCTGGGTAATTGTAGGTTCTGCTTTCTTTATCCTGCTGGCATGGACCCACCGCTTATGGCCTACGAGCTTTACTGCCGATTCGGTAATCAAAATGATCTGCTCCGGGGGTCCCCACATAGGCTGCAAAGGCTCTTGCTTCCACTTCCGAACTCGTACCCAATCTCCTGGTTGGTATTGGTGAATGGCCACATCCAAGGGTAACCTCTGAAACTCACGATTATGCCTGTGAATAGAAGACAAGACACCCTGCAAGGCAGTAACATATTCCAATAACTGTCTGTTTCCCAATTCCCCATTAATTTCTGTCTGGGGCCCAGGCTCAATGGGAGGTCTGCCAAACAGTGACTCAAAAGGAGTCAGTTTTGTTTTTCCCCTGGGAGTGTTTCTCATGATAGTCAAAGCCAAAGGTAATGCTGTTATCCAATTTAGCTTAGTCTCTTGGCAAAGTTTAGTCAACAAAGTCTTAACCGTCCGGTTAGCATGTTCAACTTGACCGGATGATTGTGGTCTCCATGGAGTATGGAGGTTCCACCTGAATCCCAGGGCCGCACTTACAGCACAAATTATCTTGCTCACAAAGTGTGGGCCTTGGTCTGACTCAAATGTCTCTGGCATAGAATATCTTGGAAAGATTTCCTTCAACAGTATCTTTGCTACTGTAATTGCTGTTGCTGTTCGCGTGGGAAAGGCCTCTATCCATCCTGTCAATTGATCTATTATAACTAGCAGGTACTTATACCCTGCACATCTTGGCAATTCTGCAAAGTCTATTTGTAATCACTGGAAAGGATAGTAGGCCCATGGTCTTCCTCCCATTGCTGGCGGTGGCTTTGGAGCAGGATTAGTTGCTGCGCAGATAGTACATCCATATACTGCCCGCTTGGTCTCTTCATATAATCCAGGTGCAACCACTTGTCTAATTAAAAGATCCCCTAAAGCATTGCCTCCAAGATGAGTCTGTTTATGAGTCTCTAATACAAGAGCTCGAAGCACTGCCTTTGGGACAAAGATTAATCCTGTAGGTAATTGCCACCAACCATTGGATAACTTTTGAGCCCCATACTGTATTGCAGCATCTTCTTCCTTTTTAGAATATTGAGGGATCAACTCTCTCCATGGGATCATGATGCTCATTAAATTCTTCTCCAACGGCTGTCCACTCAATGCTGCTTCCTTTGCTGCCTCATCCGCTTGGTGATTCCCCTTTCGCCTAGCTGAATCTGATTCTTTTCCATGGGCTTTCACATGAATAACAGCTACCTTTTTTGGCAATTGAACACATTCCAAAAATTCCTTTATCAACTGTTGATGCTCAATCCTGTGTCCATCACTTTTAATAAAGCCTCTTTCCTTCCACAACATAGCGAAGGCATGTGCAGTTTGGAATACATACTTGGAATCAGTATATATATTTCCTTCTTGTTGATTCAATTCTTTCAGGGCCTCTATGGCTGCGGCCAGTTCCGCCATCTGGGCTGAATAGGTAGATGGTAATTTAACGCTCTTTATAGGCTTCAGGTCCTCACACACGGCGTAGCCTGCATACCGTTGTCCATCTATTACCTTCGAACTTCCATCCACATATAAATGTCGTCCTGCTATTGGCTGATCAGTCAAATCTACTCGAGGTTTCAATGAACATTCTAGTGTCTGGATACAATCATGTATTAATTCTCCTGGTTGGGGCAGTAGTGTTGCTGGATTCAAAGTATTACAAGCTTTCAGATGTAAGCCTTGTCATCCTAGCAGCTGCTGTTCATACTGGGTAAGCCTACTTGGGCTAAGAACCTTAGCTGCCTTCTCTCCCAGGATTCTTTTCAAATCATGAGGTCCTAGTACTTCTACAGGAGCTCCCATCATGATCTTTTCAGCTTTCTTCAAAAGAATTCCTGTAGCTGCCACAATTCGCAGACATGCTGGCCATCCTCTTGCTACAGGATCCAATTGAGATGAATAGTAGCCCACAGGTAAATGGTCAGGACCCCACTGCTGTGTCAAAACTCCACTCGCAGTTCCCTTGTTTTCTGAAACATAAAGTCTATATGGTTTAAGCCCATCTGGTAAGGCTAAAGCTGGTGCTTTCTGCAAAGCTTGTTTGATATCTTCAAAAGCTTGGTGACATTCTTTAGTCCATTTCCAATCTGTTTCCTTCTTCAATAACTCATACAAAGGAATGGCATAGCTACTGTAGTTTGGTATCCATTGTCGACAAAAGCCAGCCAAACCCAAAAATGATCGTAGTTCCCTAACATTTGGTGGTGGTGGTAAACCACAGATCGCTGTCCGCCTTTCAGTTGACAACATCCGTCCCTCCTGTGATAGTTGGTATCCTAGGTACGTTACTTTCTTCTGGTTCCATTGTACCTTATCCTTGGACACTCGATATCCACAGGCATGCAAATGATTCAATAGGCTCACAGCGTCTTGTTCATTGCTCCTCTTATCTGGGCTACAAATCAAGAGATCATCCACGTAGACCAGCAATGCTGACTTTGGTTGTCGTTTATACCAAGGTCCCAAGTCCTTCTGTAATGCCTTAGTAAATTCAGATGGGGAACTGATAAACCCTTGAGGTAACACAGACCAGGTTAGCTGACACTGTCGATGATCAACTGGATCTTCCCATTGGAATGCAAAAAGGTCTTGACTATCTTCATGAAGAGGTATTGAAAAGAATGCATCCTTTAAATAAATCACAGTAAATCGGGTAGTATCGCCAGGTACATGAGCCAACAGAGTATGTGGGTTTGGCACTACTGGAACATCTTCTAAAACTTTTTCATTGATAGTTCGCAAGTCTTGCACCATCCTATACTGTCCTGGGCGGCCTTCCTTGGGAACTCCAAATATGGGGGTATTATGAGGACTAGTTGTTTGATGTAACCATTGATAATGAATAAAGTCCGTTACTAGTTCCTTCAAACTCAGGCGTACTTCCAGCTTCAAAGGAAATTGACGTACTGGAGTTGGGCCTACCCCAGGCTTCAATCTGACCTTTACTGGTTCAGCATTGACCGCATGAGCAGGATTATTCTTTCTGGCCCAAATATCAGGATGGATCCCCTCCGGAGGCTCCCACTGTTGTTTCTCTTTAACTTCTGGCTCCCCCCTTAGGATCATTTGGAAAGCGCATTCTTGTTGCTTTGGTATCTTCACTTCCAAAGTTTTTCCTTTAAATATAATTTGGGCTTGAAGCTTTGCTAGAAGATCCCTTCCAAATATTGCAATAGGGCAATCATCCGAAACCAAAAACTGATGTGTAAAATATTGTTGCTTATCTTCTCTTCCTGGAAGGTGTACCTGGATGGGTTGGGACAAAGGGACTCGATGACGGTGTCCTTCTATTCCCATTACATCTTTGGTTTCTTTAGTGAGGGTCAAGGGTAGACGGGACATTGCTCGTGGAATCATAGAGAAGGCCGCTCCTGTATCTACTAGTCCTTGGATCGCTGAATTATTCAGGGTAAGGGACACATATGGTTCTTCCCGCGAGCCGCCCTCATATCCTGTCCATCTTCATTCTGATTCCTCCTGTTCCCCTTTGGCAGCCATCATCCGCTGATAGGGTGGATTTGAATCACGTGGGCCTCCCCGTCCATCTTGGCGAGGTCTAGGTACCTCCTTATTTCTACAGTCTTTTGCCCAATGGCCTTTCTTCAAACACCTCGCACACTGGTCCTTCTCCAATCTCCTCCGTGGCCCTCTTGGCTTATCCGTTTGGTTTACACTAACCACTGCCGCAATCAAGTCGCACTGCTTTTCAAGCATGCTACATTGCTTTTTCATTAGCTTTCCTTCTTCCTTAGTTCATCCCTGTTTACATAAACCTTGAACGCAATGTCCATTATTTGTCCCAGTCTCATACCCATCACCCCTTCCACCTTCTGCAACTTCTTCTGAATATCTGAAGAACTTTGGCCAATAAACAAGGAAATTAAAAGCCGTTGATTTTCATCCGCCTCTGGATTAAGAGTGGTAAACCTTCGCATAGCTGTGGTAAGGCGATTAAGAAAAGAAGAGGGAGTTTCCTCTTTCTCTTGATGGATTTCATATATCTTTGCCACATTCATTGGCTTAGGAATGGCATGCTTAAGTCCATGTAATATTAGTCTTTTATATCTAGTAATCTCAGGGGCTCCTATTCCTGGAGTTTGAATCCATCTACGAGGTTCTTGTGTTGGTAAAACATGTACTGGGGCTAAACCAGGTGCATTGCCACCTTGTCTCTGCTCTTCCAATGCAAGAGCCGTGGCCTGAGAAAGTACTAATGACTTTTCTTCTGAACTGAGAAGGGTATTCATCAATGTCTGAATATCAGCCCAAGTAGGGTGGTGGCTAGCAAAAATAGTCTCCCATAATTGGCAATGTTTATCTTGGTCTTCTCTCTGGCCTGGCGTCTGATTCTTCCAATTATATAGATCAGAAGTGGTAAAGGGCACATGTACATAAGCAACTTGTCCCTGGCCATCTAACATCTCTCGCATTGGTGCCATAAGGTGAGAGGCATCGGCCAAAATATCTTCTGATGCCAGACTATTTCTCCCTTCATCTCTACTTATGGGAGTGGAGCTATATGTGCGCCCACTCCGCAAGGTATGTCCATCCATTCTTTGATTTTCCCTTCTAACTTCGTCAATCATCTGGAGACGTGGGTCAATCATTTGGGGCGAGGCTCCTAAATTCTGGCTTTGTCACACAGAATAAGCATAACGATCCAAAATATCATATTCTTGTCTTATGCGCCTTAAAGATTGACTTAAATCCTGGAACGTCACTGCAGTTCCAGACGAAGTTCCAGCAATAGGTGATTGACTTAAATCTTGTTCCATTGCTGTACTTCCAGAAGAAGGGGTTCCAAAACTAGTGGACTGGGTCTGCTGAACAATAGACTGTTGATACGTTGGGGGCTGTACTTGAGCTGATGGCACAGCCTGAACTGATGATTCAGCCTGAGCTTGGGCAGGTGGCCCAATTTGGGCTGGTGGCAATTGGACCGCCTGTGGTGGCTGAATTCCCTGTGGTGGCGCTAGTAATGCTGGTGGTGCTGGCAAAGGAATGGCCGGAGGTGGGGCCGTAGGCGAAACCAGCCATTCTTCTTCTTCTGCCTGAAGAACTGGGGGTTTTATTTCCAATTTCTTTCCCTTATTAATTTGGCATTGAGCCAAAGCCATTTCCAGCGCACACTCTGAAGGTGGGTCTAGGCAGATGATTCTCCACCCCCTAGCATACCACCACGATGTTAACTCGTCTGGCAGCATGTCAAAAAGGGTGGCTTCCAACTGCCGAGCCCTTGTAATGTTAAACGTTCCTCCCAGTGGCCAATCAATACCCAGCTCCACCCATGCTTCATTACAAAACATTGACAACTGCTCTTCATTCGGGACCGGCCCTCCAGAAGAGACAACACTTTTCTTAAACTCAGAGAAATTTTGCAAAATACATTCAAGGGGGGTCATTTTCCAATCGCCCTTTTTCTTCTGACTCTTTCCAAACCCTTTCTTCTCTTCCTTCTGTCCTATCTTATCTGTCTTTCCCTGTTTTGAAGCACTCTGCCCCATGTTCCCTGTCCAGTCCTATCTGCCCTTTGCAGATGACGTATGACTTTTGGGGGTAGCCTCTCTGTCTACCTGGGGGAATGTCTGAGACAAAACAACAGACAGATAACGTTCCGATGCACCCTTCCCCTCCCGTGTCCAAATGACACCCGGGTAGCCTCTCTGTCTAGGTAGCCTCTCCGTCTACCCTGGGGAGATGCCTAACACGGAACAACGGACAAATGACGTACAACACTTGCTTCCCGGTTTTCGCGGCCCTTCTCCTCGCGGAGGTAGGGAAACACGCTACTCACGGTCCTCACTCGCTTCAGGGTAAACCTCGGAGGATAAGCCCTGTCTCATACACACACTTTCGCACACTACTCTCTTCACACTTAAGCCCAATGAGCTCTTACCCCTTTCAAAGAGACGTTGGAACGTTGAAACCCTCTGCTCTTCTCCAATCCTCTCCAACCTTGTTTCAATTTAAAAGGGAGTCATCATGGCAATACCTCGTCGCCCCAATCCGCTCCCACAGACTTGGGCAGGCTGAATATAGCCTGGAGCGCTCTTCCCAACCCCTGCAGGGACCACGTCCAAGGCAACGAGGAATGCCAACAAAATGAGTCCCGGCGGAGTCACGCCAAATTGTTATAAACAATACGCCCCAGTCCCTTTTAGGGATTCTGGT
Organism: Rhineura floridana; assembly: GCF_030035675.1. NCBI lineage: Eukaryota > Metazoa > Chordata > Lepidosauria > Squamata > Rhineuridae > Rhineura > Rhineura floridana. The sequence goes on along the minus strand of NC_084488.1, from coordinate 92,114,083 downwards.
AGCTTGGATCCGCTCCCAATACTCACCCAATAGAGCTCAAGAACGAACGAAACAAGATGGAGGATAGAGTATATTTATTTCTAACACGTGCACGTGGAGAAGGGCCAAGCCAGTTCTGACAAACTCTGTTGTGTTGGCCTTTTTATAAGCTTTGTTTTACTAATTATTCATGCATCAATATCATCACAACTACATCATAACTACATCATTCATCCGTGCCCATTTCCTTCTAATAACCATATTTAGAAGTTGTTTTTCCAAACTTGTTATGTTCATATTGACCTTGTACATGTGCAACATAGTCTAGTCTGATACTTTCTTCGACACAGGTGCATTTGCAACTAAAAGCCTGTGAGAACACAGTTATCTATTTTGCAGACACAGCTTTGCACAAACAATGATTCTTCAATTCAGCAAATTAGCATTTCTCTTTCCACACACACAAGTAACTTAACTGTCAGCATTTTAGCACAAGTAAGGTGATTCCCAGTTCATTTCTACTATGAATTCAAAGCAGGCCTAATATTTCTTTTTACTTTAACCATGCAAAGAAAGCTAATTAAACAAAATATGTTATTAATTCAGACAAGTAGAATTCAGTGTCACACTAGGAAACCAAAAGGAAAACACCATAACACAGACAAACCTTCCCTTAAACCGGGTAGCCAGCAAGCAAAGTTCGTAGTACCTTGAGTCTAACCGGGGAGGGACACATGTCCTTGAGCAGCTTATGCTGGGGGCTTCTTCTTACCCCTTTGTCTCTTGTCTCCTATCTCACTGTTGCATATATCCGTCTGCAAAAGGGAAGGAAATCATTTATGAGTAAGTACACTTTACCAACTACTAGTTCATTGCAGCGAACCCAGTTCCCTTAAAGCAGAGACTTCAGGTAATTGTTATCAAAAATCCCAACAAAGAAAGTTTTTGTTATTGTTGTGAAGTCATCAGGAAAGGGTAAAGAGTCTGCCTGGATCTTAAAATGCAGCCTCTGTGTCAAAAACAGAGTCTAATCTTCCATCAAGGCAGCCCCTGTTTCAGTAAAGTCCAAGATCTTGGAAATGAGGATAAGATCCTGATAAGTGATCTGTCTTTCCTCTTTATCGTTATCCACCCATCCAGCCACACTATCATCTGCGAGACCTGCAATTCCCTGCAGAACTTTGCATGTCCTTCTGTAAATATAACAAATGTCATATGCTTTGTTTTTGATATGAGACCAAATTCAAATAACTGCAACTTCTGACTCAGAGTTAACAAAGAATGTGTAACTGACACTTGGAAAAGGATCACTGTCACCTAAGTAGTGGTTGTGATTTAGACATTTCCCAGCAAACCCTGTCATCTGTGCACACCATTAGTATCCAAATATGAAAGGCCCAAAAGGCTCACCTGGCCCCTCAAAGGCCACATGTAATATAATAATAGAATTAACTAACATAAGAAGAACATAAGAAGAGCCTGCTGGATCAGGCCAGTGGCCCATCTAGTCCAGCATCCTGTTCTCACAGTGGCCAACCAGGTGCCTGGGGGAAGCCCGCAAGCAGGACCCGAGTGCAAGAACACTCTCCCCTCCTGAGGCTTCCGGCAACTGGTTTTCAGAAGCATGCTGCCTCTGACTAGGGTGGCACAGCACAGCCATCACGGCTACCTCAACCTACTATATTCCTGGGCCTAGCAGGAAGTCAGAAGCCTAACCAAAGAGCTCCACCACCCCCAAGCGACCACCCTGTAATAAAATTAATAGAATAAAGTACCTTGAACTTAATATAGGCCCGAGTCAAGCAAAGGCCGCAAGCCTAACCAAAGAACCCTTCACAACGGCCAAGAGAGGCTGCCAAGGCCTCACCCGCATCCTTCACTGTCTTGCACCCCCTACCTAGGCTGAACTCACACCCAGCCTTGGCAACCAAAGGGGGGTAAATAGGGCCTGTTGAGACTAGAAAGGCTTGTGCAGCCTCCTGTCCCGTAATTAGTTCTGAGCCTGCAGCCCACGGCTGTTGGGGAGATTTGAACCCTGGTCTCCCGGGTCACAGTCCAGACACCTCAACTACTACCAGAAACTTATCCCATGTGCACGGGGTGGTGGTGGTTTAAAATTGTCCAAAGGCCTGCATTTAATGAGGGGACCTTTCACCCCCCCTTTCTTTTCTCAGTTGGCAAGATTACTCAAATCCTCCCTGTCCTGTAATAATAATTATGATAAAATTATTATTATTATTATTATATTATTATTATTATAAGCCACTGACTGTATGGAGTAATGCACTTATGCCCAGTCCTTAGCTTATAACAAGAGATATTTTAATTACTGATTCTATTTTAACGTCAATATTGGAGCAATGTGATCTCGCTTTACTGGCTGCAGAAACAGCCTTGAGTATTTTAAAGCCAACGTTGTAAGCAATGTGTGAACTTGCTTAACTGGCTGCAGGAAAAGCCTTGTATATTCAAAGACTTGAAAACCAAAGCCTCCACGTGTGATCTTGCTTTAACTGGCTATAGTAATAGCCTTAGAGGTGGTGCACCTCCCTCCCCCTCCTGACGGGGGGGGCACAGCGTTCGGCTCGCAAGCCTTTTAAAAGGCCTACTCCAGCTGCAGCCACTGCTCAAGCCCGTCGCCGCTTGGCCGCAATCACCACTCCCTTCGGGGAATAGAATAGGCCTAAACGGCCCACTGGAAGTGGCCTGAGCCGCAGCAAACCAGCGCTTAATGGTGCGGAGGCCACCAACTCAGCCTGTGCTGCCAAAGATCATCGCCTCCAAACGGCGCCGATCTTGCGGCCGCCTTAAAACGGCCGCCGCTGTTCTTCTCTACACTCGCTCTCCCTCGTGGTCCCTCGTCGCGCTGCAAAGAGGAAGGTAGGAGGGGCGGCTGGACTTAAATAGTCTCAGAAGCCCCACCCCTCCATGCTGCACGTCGTGCGTGCGTAATAAGGCATGACGCGTGACTTTGCCCCATACTAAGATGGAGGTGGCAGCTTCGCCCCCATCTGCAACCATGCCCCGCTTGTCAGCTGCGCGGCGAGCGGGACGTCTTATCTGCTGGAGAATTTCCCCAGAGATTGAAGTCACACTGACTGGTCTGTAGTTCCTAGTTTCCTCCCTTTTGCCCTTTTTGAAGATAGGGACAACATTAGCCCTCCTCCAATCGTCAGGCACTTCACCCATCTTCCACGATTTCATAAAGATAATAGCCAGTGGTTCTCAGAGTTCTTCAGCCAGTTCCTTCAATACTCTAAGCTGCAGTTCATCAGGCCCTGGAGATTTAAACTCATTCAAAATGATTAAGTATTCCTTAACCATTTGTCTATCAATCTCAAGTTGCAATTCTGCCCCTTCAACTTCATGTTTGCCCGGAGGGTAATAGACTCTCTTTTGGGAGAAGACTTGGAAAAAGTAGGAATTGAGCACTTCTGCCTTTTCTTTGTCATCTGTTATCATTTTGCCATCCTTATTCAGTAGCTGTACCACCATTTCCTTTTTTGTCTTGTTTACCATTGTGCCTTTAGAATTTCCTTTTTTAGAGACTCCAAGCCATCTTGGACTCCTTTCCTTAGGGTCGCTTGCCATGGAACCTTACTTGTTATTTTTCTGAGTTTATTAAAATCAATTTTCCTGAAGTCCAAGGTACATGTATGGCTACGCTCAGCATTTGCTTCCTTTAAAATCAAAAACTCAAGTATAACATGGTCATTTTCCCCCAGAGTTCCCATAACAGCCACTTCATCCACTAAGTAATCTCTCTTGGTTAGAATCAAGTCAAGGATAGCTGATCCTCGAGTTCCTTCCTCCACTTTCTGTAGGAGAATGTTATCTCCAACACAAATCAGGAATTTCTTGGAGGCACTGTGTTTGGCAGAATTTGTCTCCCAACAGATACTAGGGTAATTAAAGTCTCCCATTACTAACATATAGCACAACTCTGCCTCCCTTTCTATTCCTTCTGTTCTTTTTGAACAAGTTATATCCTTCAATTGCTGTATTCCAGTCATGGGAATCATCCCACCAAGTTTCAGTTATACCTATCAAGTTGTATTTACCCTCCTGTATTAAGAGTTCAAGTTCATCCTGTTTGTTTCCCATACTCTGGGCATTAGTATACAGACATTGGAGACCATGTGAGTTATGGCCTGGCTTCTTTCCTACCTTTTTATGAAGACTATTATTGGGCTCCAGTAGAGCCGTTCTCTCAATTCTTGTTACTGTGCATAAACCTTCATCAGTTATTATTGCCAAGTTTGTGTCTCCCCCCTCCCAGGATTTAGTTTAAAGCCCTTCCGATGAATTTCTCCATGCTGTGGTCTAGCACATTCTTCCCAGTCCTTGTGAGGTGCAACCCATCACTTGCCAGCAGTCCATCTTCTAGGAAACGTAGCCTCTGGTCCCAGAATCCAAATCTCTCACATTGGCACCACCTGCATAGCTGATCATTCAACCAGAGTATTTTTCTTTCCCTTTCTGCTCCTGTCTAAGTACCAGAAAGATGGATGAGAAAACTATATGGGCCCCAAAGGCCTTGAGTTTCCTTCCCAAGGCTTCAAAGTTGGATGTGATTTCTTCGTAGCTCTGTTTGGCAGTATCATTTGTTCCCACATGGATGAGAACAAAGGGATACATGTCAGTGGGCTTTATGAGTGATGGCAACTCTTCAGTCACATCTCTAATCCATCCTCCAAGGACACAGCATACCTGGTGCGTCCATGGGTCTTCTCAGCACGCTTTGGTTTCAATCCCATGCAGTAGTGAGTTTCCCACTACTACAACTTCTGTTGTTGTTGTTGTTGTTGTGGGGTGGGGTTTCATTGCCTTTGCTTGACTGAACTTCAGTTTCTCACTTGCTGTCATGGAGGCTCTCCTGTAATTCTTCCTCTGCAGGCTGTCCTCCAGTTTCATCCTCAAGTGCCTGAAAGTGGTTCCGTAGTTCCACTGGTGATGAGTGTCTTCTAGCTCTTCTGCTCCTGTCACCCTTTTCCACTGGTTTCCTCCACTTTGTTGTTCCTCTCCACAACAGTCTCCTCTTCTGCTTCAACCTGCTGCTGTTCTTCCACCTCCTGTACTTCTCTTTGCTGCTGTTGTTCCAGTGTTCTGTCTAAGAACTCTTAGTCTTCTATTATACTCTTATACTTGTGATTCCCAGCAACTGGCATTCAGGGGCATACAAAAGTAATTATACTAGATCAGATATGTATGTGGACAGAACCAAAATACTTCCTCCCAAACAATATGACATTTGGCTTATCTTTGTCCCATTACTGGTTTTAATAATTACAAGTAGGTTCCTCCGTAGAAAGGAACATCTGTATGGATGAATCAGGAGATACTAATGTAGGCAGAATGTTCATAAGTCTAAGATAGTAATGCAATAACTTCTCTGAAGCTAAGCAGGTTTGAATATGCGATACTTTCAGTTCAATCATGGAAGAATGAGGGACATCCATGGGATAAGTAAATAAAACATCAGTGACAAGAGAATACAGCTTTTATAATCTTTATAGCTATTTCCAAAGAACCTTTCACAATCAAGCCAACTTACTTGCATTCAGTGGCATTAAAGTCTGAAAATGTGTTGCCATCAAGTCAATTGTCTGAGGAAAGCCCTGTGGGACAGAAGCTGTCCTGTTCTCCTGGTCTGGACATCGTCACCTGCTCTATTCCTGGATCTGATCTGCAGAGAAGATTGCTCCCATGAAGGGCAAAACAGCCAAAGCTGACATTGACATTAGCAAGGAGGATACTCATCCAAGTGAGGATTCTAACTGCCATCAGGTTAGCTTCCAGGGAGGGACTGCTCCGAGTCTTTATCAAGGGCAAAACAGCCAGAACCATCAATGACACTGGCAAGGAGCTGCTGCTCTCCTAGACAGCCAGAATCTGAATAGACAGAATTATATAACTATGGTATAAGAATTGAAACATTAACACCTTGCACCTGAGCTTGATTTTCCCTCCTGCCTCCCATTCTTTCCCCCTCATATGTATGTCTTTTTAGCAGTGGCGGCTGGTGGCTCCGTGTCAGTGGGGCAGTGGAATCCACTCCAAGCTTTAATCCAAAATTTCAAGGAGCTCCTTGAAAGTTCAGACTAAAACCTGGAGCAGATTCTACTGCCCCACTGACATGGAGCCACCACTGCTTTTAAGTACAGATTTCTGTAAGCTACTCTGAGAGTTTTTTGGCTAAAGGCCAGGGTATAAATACCAGGAATAAATAAACAAAATTGTTTAATTCTCATGGTGGGTTATCGCTATAAAATATATAGGTTAGGGGGAAGAATCAAAAATACGGAGAGTTGAAAACTAGTGATTCTTTCAGAGGAAGGAAGCAGAACTCTTATTTCAGAGTTTTCCATGACACAGAACTCTCAGTAAATAAACTGAGAAAAAGCCATCGGCAGTGGGATTAATTTTTTTTTATTTAGGGTGGGGTTTTTTTTGGCCCGGTAGGGTTTTTCCCCCCCTTTTACAAAGCACAGAACTTAATGAGTTCCAGGGGGACAGTGGCCTGTCAATCACAATAGACGTTTCAAGTATAGTCATCCCTGCCCTATCACAGAACCACAAGGCATGAAATAATTAGAAAACCCAGAGTAACTGCTCTGTTTTACAAGCACAAAATCCGTGTGTGGATCATTTACATAAACTTGTCACTTCCCATTATAGTTCAGCTATAGGCTGGGTAACAACAGTCCTGGGACCAGAGGAAGGAAAGAATGCTTTTCTTCCATGTTTGAAGCACAAGGTGCACATGTGTCCAGCTTCCCATTCTTCGCTTCCCCACTTCCACTCACTGAATTAATGTAAAATATCTAGATTTCTCATTAAATAGGAACTATTCAAGTTGCTCTGGCAGCAGCCCATGCACAGCCTCTTCTTCTTAAGAGAAGAAAAAAGGCTTTTGCGTCAAGCCATTGTTAGACGGGAATTCACTTTGAGGAGCATTTCAAAGCTGATCCGATTGGGGAAAGAATAATGTTAAATATTGGGCATGAAATATTTATAAGATGGGCACATAGGAGCAGCTGACAAAATAGCCTGGAAAATAAACACTCTCCTGCTAGGGCTGCTTTTTTAAAAAATATCTTTGTGTGTGTGTGTGTGTGTGTATGTTTGTGTGTGCATGTCCAAAGATGGAATAGCATGTGTGCATGGAGTAGAAGATGTATATAACCTTCTAACACACACACACACACACACAAATGGTTGAAAGGCTTAACGGGATTTAGAACAATCTGCATCTGAATTCTGCCTCTCAACTATGGTTGCAATGACAGGTTGCTGGAGACAGTTTTTTAATCATTGTGAGCAGAAAAGCCCCAAAGCAAGAGGCACCCATAAAAAAATTGAAATGTTTCATGCTGATGCAGCTCCTATTTTGTGCAAAGCATTTCTTATGCTTGTTTTAGAGACACATCTGCAATTTATGTTTCTGCAACAGAAGTGTTAAGCATGACCATATTTTGAGATGGAGTGACCTTCCCCTACATGGTCTATTTAATATATATGACACAGTGTCTAGTATGTATGTAACAGTGAAAGTACAACATGGGGTGAACTGGGCATTCACATGCTGACAATCCTAGATTAATTTTGAAAACATAACTATTTCCCCCACTTTTCAGCCATACTTAAATCACATTTAGGATACAGTGGTCATGGTGTATATCCATGGGTCTTCTGAAAAGTTGTTTGGGCTTCTTGACAGTCGCCATAAGTTAGAATATGCACTGCCTTGCAGAGAATGGTCAAAATCCTGTTAGAAAATATGCAACTTAACTCTCCACCAAAAACGGAGAAGGGGAGTTGTTTCCACTCTAGGGTCCTTTAGGACTGCTGAAAAGTGGAATTAAAATGGTGCAGCCCTTAATGTAGCACATTACAATCCAGCAGTTCTGTGAAGGGAGGTGAGATGACCCCTGTAAAGCTGCTGGCAGGAAGGAAAGGATAGTGGACATTGGTGGGTGTGGCCCCAGGAGCAGGATTGGACAGCAAGGGGTTAATGGAAATCTGAGTAAAAGTAGAGGGGCAGGGTTTTTGGATCTAGGAAATATGAACTAAGTACAGGGGGGAGCATGAAAGGAACCAAAGGATGATGCCCCAGAGGGCTGCAGCCAGATGGGCCCACAATAGGTTCAGAGATGGTAGAGGCAGAGCCTGTGTACACACCATACATTTAAAACACATGACTCCCCCAAAAGAGTCCTGGGAACTGTAGTTTGTTAAGGGTGTTGGGAATCATAGCTCTGTAAAGGGGAAACTATGGTTTCCAGGATTCTTTGGAGGAAGCCAAGTGGTTTAATTTTATGGTGTGCATGCAGCATAAGCTGAAGCAGCAACCTGCAGAAATAAGGGAGTAGCACCAACAAAAGGAATCCGAGGCAGATGTGTTCCACTGATGGCTTGAGCATGCCGTAAGAAGCCACTGTTATGTTAAAACCTGAAGCAGAGCATAAGACTTTGTAGCAGACTCTGCAGTGACAGTCATCACTAGAGCTTGCAGCTGTGTGTGTTGGTGAATAAACTCTTGTCTGTTGTTGGAATGTAAGTGAAGTATGGTGTTGTTTTGTTCCACCTTACTCAGTCACATGACATAGGTGCCTTGTCCAGCCCCGCCCCCCACAACAAGATTAGTCCTAAATAGGCATGGATAGTTCTGTCAGTTTCCTACTTTTCCAATCTTAAATTCAGTTCTCCACATTTCTGCAGCAATCTGTGATTTTTTTTAATTTCAAAAATCCTCATAAAAATTCTCCAGCATTTTAGTGTGTATTTCTCCTAATAAACACATTTTTGTAGACAGTTTTGTTTAATGTACACATTTTTTCATCCTATAATGCACTTTTGTATGTTATTTTCACTCATATGTCCATTTTTATGCACTTTTCCCTATCATATGCATTTTTGTAAACATTGTTTGGTTGGTAACCCTCTTTGCAAAATTTGAATAAATGCAAATTTTGAAGGATGGCTGTGTTTCAGTTCTCATATTGTTTCAGAGAGCGTAAATTTGAGAGGTTTGGCTTGAAATGTGAACTGAATTGGATTTCTCACCCATCTCTAGTCCTAAAGGAAGGCTGGCCGAGCAGTAGCAATCCCAAGCCTCAGAGCGACAAGCAAGGCTGTAATCCTAACCATGTCTACTCAGAAAAAAGTATCATTTAATTCAATGAGGCTTATTCCCGGGTAAGTGGGGTTAGGATTGCATCCTAATTCCACAGCTAGACTTCCAGCAGTAGTCTCTGCTTGACCAAATGTTGTCAAAAACTTTTATTTTCTTGAGAAATAGACAAGGTGGCGTTTGTATATCTGTTCCTCAAAAGCATGGCATAAACTGAAATAGTTAAATTAGTCCCAAGCTAGTTTAAAATTTGGGAAATCCAGAAACCATATACACCTTAACTAATATAGACATCTGAAAATGAGATATGTTTACATTTAACAGCTAGAATTTATGACATGGGACAAGATCTTAGGTATACTCAACCATATCCCAAAGAGTGCTCCAAATTGCTGATAGTTTTGAGTACTGGAAAAATGTTAAATTCCTTAAATAGCAGCATTTCCCTAGGAGACAATATGAGCAACAACTGCACATTGATTCCACTATAGACCGTCCGGAAAGGTCTCCTTTCTTATCCTCTGCTCCCCAATCTGTAAAATGGAAATAGTCTCCTTAGGTTTGTTGTAGCTGTGAATATAATGAATACTGTAAAACAGAGCAGTGGATTAAGTGCCCTTAATCTGATCCACTTTATTTAAAAAGTACATACAATAGGGGTGTGCACCACCAACCACAAGATTCAGGGCTCATTCACACAGGAGCTGAACTCTGTAGTAAAGTCGCAGCTTCTGCCACCGTGATAGATTTGCACTGTTCACACTTCCTACCTTCGAATCTGCTGTTTTCTATTCACACTAGTCAGAGTTCCTCTGGGAAGGATTCATGTCACTGTTTCGTGGCCCTGCCCCTATTCTGCATGTTTAATGCCTACAGAGTATGGATATTGCTAATGGAGAAGAGGATGCTTTTTTGGGTCAGTTTCTTTGTTTCTTGTCAATTGCATGCCTCTCCGGGCTGAGGGTAGGGGTGCAATTGACATGAAAATGATTAGAGGGGGGAGAGAGTGATGTAGGCTGCGGTTGCAGCAGTGGGGTGAAAAGAATTAGGGTTGTCTCCCCACCTTTCTCCACGGCGCATTGTCAGACTTTCCCCCCTCCCTTTGAAAAAACAATTATTTTTGTGTTTGTCAGATTCTGCAGATAATTAGTGATCTTAACATTCACCCATCTGTTTTTCTGTCTGTCATTTCCTGACAGGTTTGCAGTAAAACCCTTTAAAAAAAAAACAAGCTGTGTCTGTCTGTCTGTCTGTGTGACTTCTGTCACATCGACTTCCAGTTTGCATTCCTTCTCAATTCCTTCTCAATGGTTTAAGAACATAAGAACATAACAAGAGCCTGCTGGATCAGGCCAGTGGCCCATCTAGTCCAGCATCCTGTTCTCACAGTGGCCAACCAGGTGCCTGGGGGAAGCCCGCAAGCAGGACCCGAGTGCAAGAACACTCTCCCCTCCTGAGGCTTCCGGCAACTGGTTTTCAGAAGCATGCTGCCTCTGACTAGGGTGGCAGAGCACAGCCATCATGGCTAGTAGCCATTGATAGCCCTGTCCTCCATGAATTTGTCTAATCTTCTTTTAAAGCCGTCCAAGCTGGTGGCCATTACTGCATCTTGTGGGAGCAAATTCCATAGTTTAACTATGCGCTGAGTAAAGAAGTACTTCCTTTTGTCTGTCCTGAATCTTCCAACATTCAGCTTCTTTGAATGTCCACGAGTTCTAGTATTATGAGAGAGGGAGAAGAACTTTTTTCTATCCACTTTCTCAATGCCATGCATAATTTTATACACTTCTATCATGTCTCCTCTGACCCGCCTTTTCTCTAAACTAAAAAGGCCCAAATGCTGCAACCTTTCCTCATAAGGGAGTCGCTCCATCCCCTTGATCATTCTGGTTGCCCTCTTCTGAACCTTTTCCAACTCTATAATATCCTTTTTGAGATGAGGCGACCAGAACTGTACACAGTATTCCAAATGCGGCCGCACCATAGATTTATACAATGGCATTATGATATCGGCTGTTTTATTTTCAATACCTTTCCTAATTATCCCTAGCATGGAATTTGCCTTTTTCACAGCTGCCGCACACTGGGTCGACATTTTCATCGTGCTGTCCACTACAACCCCGAGGTCTCTCTCCTGGTCGGTCACCACCAGTTCAGACCCCATGAGCGTATATGTGAAATTCAGATTTTTTGCTCCAATATGCATAATTTTACACTTGTTTATATTGAATTGCATTTGCCATTTGTCTGCCCATTCACTCAGTTTGGAGAGGTCTTTTTGGAGCTCTTCGCAATCCCTTTTTGTTTTAACAACCCTGAACAATTTAGTGTCATCAGCAAACTTGGCCACTTCACTGCTCACTCCTAATTCTAGGTCATTAATGAACAAGTTGAAAAGTACAGGTCCCAATACCGATCCTTGAGGGACTCCACTTTCTACAGCCCTCCATTGGGAGAACTGTCTGTTTATTCCTACTCTCTGCTTTCTGCTTCTTAACCAATTTCTTATCCACAAGAGGACCTCTCCTCTTATTCCATGACTGCTAAGCTTCCTCAGAAGCCTTTGGTGAGGTACCTTGTCAAACGCTTTTTGAAAGTCTAAGTACACTATGTCCACTGGATCACCTCTATCTATATGCTTGTTGACACTCTCAAAGAATTCTAATAGGTTACTGAGACAGGACTTTCCCTTGCAGAAGCCATGCTGGCTCTGCTTCAGCAAGGCTTGTTCTTCTATGTGCTTAGTTAATCTAGCTTTAATAATACTTTCTACCAGTTTTCCAGGGACAGAAGTTAAGCTAACTGGCCTGTAATTTCTGGGATCCCCTCTGGATCCCTTTTTGAAGATTGGCGTTACATTTGCCACTTTCCAGTCCTCAGGCACGGAGGAGGACCCAAGGGACAAGTTACATATTTTAGTTAGCAGATCAGCAATTTCACATTTGAGTTCTTTGAGAACTCTCGGGTGGATGCCATCCGGGCCCGGTGATTTGTCAGTTTTTATATTGTCCATTAAGCTTAGAACTTCCTCTCTCGTTACCACTATTTGTCTCAGTTCCTCAGAATCCCTTCCTGCAAATGTTAGTTCAGGTTCAGGGATCTGCCCTATATCTTCCACTGTGAAGACAGATGCAAAGAATTCATTTAGCTTCTCTGCAATCTCCTGATCGTTCTTTAGTACACCTTTGACTCCCTTATCATCCAAGGGTCCAATCGTCTCCCTAGATGGTCTCCTGCTTTGAATGTATTTATAGAATTTTTTGTTGTTGGTTTTTACGTTCTTAGCAATGTGCTCCTCAAATTCTTTTTTAGCATCCCTTATTGTCTTCTTGCATTTCTTTTGCCAGAGTTTGTGTTCTTTTTTATTTTCTTCATTTGGACAAGACTTCCATTTTTTGAAGGAAGACTTTTTGCCTCTAAGAGCTTCCTTGACTTTGCTCGTTAACCATGCTGGCATCTTCTTGGCCCTGGCGGTACCTTTTCTGATCTGCGGTATGCACTCCAGTTGAGCTTCTAATATGGTGTTTTTAAACAACTTCCAAGCATTTTCGAGTGATGTGACCCTCTGGACTTTGTTTTTCAGCTTTCTTTCAAGGAGCGAAGGGAGGGAAGAAAATTAATGGGGGGGGAAAGGAAGGCTATAGCAAATGAGGGAGGACAGAGCAGTCAGAAGTGGCTGGTTAAGCCACTGGAAACAAAATGGAACTTATGGAGAGTTTAGTGGGTGGTGAAAGGGGAGCATCTGAAAGTGATGATCCACCCGCCCAGCAAAAAACATCAGAACAAAGTGCCTACATGGAGCAATGCACCGAAGCAGAGACAGTTTTTCCTTTACTTTTCGCATTATTTCTGGATTGAGTTAATATGGATTTAAAGGGGAAAACTGCGTTCTAACTGGTGATTGCCTGCAACTTCATGTGAACCATGTGAATTTAACGGGGATGCAAGTAGCACCAATCTGACAGTAAGTTGCCATGTGAACGAGCCCTCAGACTGATCTTCAGTTTGGTGCTTTGGAATACAACCTGCAATTTCCTGAAGTGCTTTGGAGGCTGCCTAATTTAGCTTAGGATTCCCAAGCTTGGAAAAATTAGCCTTCCTTCTCCAATTCAGTATTGGGAAATTTTAAAATGGCCACAACTTCCTCCCCCTTTTGTCAAAAGTGGCTCAAATTTGCAGTACAGTAGCCCCTCTGCAGTCTATTAAGCCTAACAAATTACTGACAAATAGGTCAAGGAGTGTTTGTGCTGTCCTTTTTTAGTTTTTTTTTAAAGGAAACAGAATGGAATGAAATTGGCAGGCATGGTAGCCTTTGTTGAAGGGATGATTCCTGTCAAATTTCAGAAGGGCAACTGCAGTGGTTTTCTTGCAAGGGCAGCCTTTACAGTTATGGGATGCGTAAAAAGGATGCACTGAATCTTCCCTAGTGTTTTGTGAGGAATTAATCTGAAAATAACAAAATTATTAGAGGTACTCCTAGTTAAGAAACCTTACAAATTGCTGACAAACCACTCCAGAAGTATTTGTGGTAGGTACCTTTGAAGCTAATTTGGGAGACGGGGTGAGAGACATAAAAGGGAGTCACTTTCCTTCCCAAAAGCTCTGGATTGGAGAGTCCAGGTGAAATATTTCCCTCTGATTAGAAGCTTGGCCTGCCAGTGACAGTGTCTCCCCCCTCCCTCTTCTCCCTGGCATTTGCTACCCACACTGCCTACCCTGGCATTTTCCTTATATGACATTCATTTCACTTTTACCAAACAATTGTCTCTGGCATTTTTTGGACATCCATATAGCCAAGGCATCATGAAGCACTTCAGAAGGTTCTACTTTCACTTGGGGTGCCTCGTATAGATCTTGATTCACCTTGGACAAAACCAGAATCCTTCAGAGGCACCCTGCTTTCATTCGAGATTAAGATTTTCTCTGAGGTTGCTGCACACCCCCAGCATACAATATCATTTACCCTCTTTCTTTCAAATCTAGCTCTCTTTTGACTGGCAGAATTAGGAAGTGTAAGGGAAGAGGTAAATTATAAACAGTTCCCAGCCTATGCTATTAATCTTCACCATCTCAAAGAGAGAAAGCATTGTTAATGGATTAAAACCAACTCTTTACCTCCCTTGCATGCAACAAAAGTCTAAATCCCATGTCAGGCAAGATTGCTCCATTTCACTATGTGGCTTAGGCAGATTGGGAAAATGGCTGTCATTTGGCTTTTTTCCAGAGCTAATCAGGAGATGTTTCTGGGGTGGTGGGATTTCAGTGTATCCCCTTTTCATCAAAAGGAGCCCTTGACATTGCTGCTTCTCTGTTGCTGCGATTGCTGCTGCTACTGCAGTACATGAAGGTTGTTTATTTCTGCCATCTCAAAAGGCAGTAAAGGAAGGCTCATCAGAAGTATAAACAGAAGGTTGTCAGGGATTTAAATCTAATATGTAGCATTTCACACAGGCTAACTTGCTTTGGTCCACCAGAGCTGAACCCTTTTACTCTTTTATAACAAACTGTGTTGCATAATGCAGGAGGTTGCTTTGTGATTTATTTTGCATCAGTTCTCTTCTTAAATTTGTTATTTCAGGTTCTCTTCCTAAGTTTATCTAATAAACTTTGGTTTTTACAATGAATGGCTATGTTAGGAGGGGAAGTACCTTGACAGATACTGGCCAGTTTTACAACAGTTTCCTTCTCAGCACAATCTGGTCATGATACACCAGCATTTATTCTGTGGAATTTTATAAATCCCATTGGACCAATCCAGGGGCTCTGTTGTGCACATAAGATTTCATCCTGTCATATTTAATGACTCTCTTCTGGGACAGTAAAATGGAACCATCAACTTGACCAATAGACTCACAATGATGCCATATTCTCACAACTCTGCCATATTCTTTTCTTCTTCTGCTCCAGGTATATAAAGGGGAGGGGCTGCCTAAGGCAGTGCCTCAGTGTACGCCTTGGCATCACGCAAAGTACAGTGCTAGGAGCACACTTAGCGTCGCACTTGGAGTTGTCTTGGGGTCTGGAATCCATCGCCCACCAAGAAAAATCCAGCTGCAAGTGCTGGAGAGAGAAGGCAAGCCGACGAGCTGTTGTGATTGAAAGCCTGCCCTTCTTTAGGGTGAATATTTGAGATTTGAATGGTTTTTGTTTCTCAGTTGAGAGATGAGGAAGTGTCATTGTCTACTATGTTGGAAGAAGTGGTTTCTATACCCCCAGGTGAGAGCCTGGTGGGCATAGTTTCTGCCCCCTTGAGTGAGAGACAAGGGGGAATGTTTGGTATGAGGGTTTGGTATGAATGTTGTGTTGGTGCGTGTGTTGGCACGGTCCAGAGAGTCGGCTCTGAAGCAGTTCCGAACAGAAAATAATCCAGGCCAGGCAAAGTACTTTGTAAGAGTCTTTTACTGACACTAAACTTCTCAAACACAGTTCTCCTTCCATACAACCTTCCCCCACACCAGAGCTGCTGCGAGTCCTGCTCTTATCAGAGCTGTTGCCCTTGCCAACCAGCTGCTGGCCTTGACAGACCTGGCATTCTCTCTTGCTCTGGTTAACTCTTTTTCTTCAGGTTTCCTTTTCCTCACAAGAACCTCTTTCTGTGAGACACACAGATAACCACAGGCCAACATGTTGTACTTGGAATATGTGTGTGCATTATTTGGCTGGATGTGTGGTTAAATTATGGGAGTGCTTGTAGAGTGTAATTTGAGGTAAGTGTGAGTGTGTTGGTTTAGAATGCTGATATATTTCAATATGAATGTGCTGATTTTGTAAGGGTGTGTTTGAGTAAATTAAATGTTTTTTCCTTTTCCCAACGGTAGTAAGACAAAATTGTGATATAATGGGGGCTGGCTGTTTTAATTGTTTTGCTTTTTTATACTGTGATTAAGAAATCCGATTTGTTTAATCTATTATGTTTTAAAATAAGCTTGTTTTAACATATTTGTTTTTCCTTGAAACATAGGGAATATTCTGTTTAGTCTATTATGTATATTATGATTCTTTATTGTATTTTTTGTACTTAGTTTAATATGCAATGTTACTATTATGTTAATACTAAAGAGGATGTTTTGTTCAGTTAACTGTATTTTATAGTTTTTTGTAGTTGTTGTTTTACGATGTTTGGATTTGTTGTACACTGCTTAGAGTTTTATTTAAATATAAGCAGTATATAAATGGACTAAATAAATAAATGATGATGCAAAACTAATCCTAATTGGCAATGTGGATTGGTTAGAGACCAGGAAGTGTAAGTGCAGAAACATCACACACAGTGTCAGAAAATGCAGCTATCTAGTCTTTCCTTCACCTCTGGGGCCATGCTTTGAATCAGCAGCAGGTATGGCTAGGAATCTATTAGCGTCCCTGCTCTGATAGAAGGTCTGTCAGTAACCAGATAAATCTACCAAAATTGTCTTGGTGACAAAGACTCACCAACATCCACTAACCTACCCTCTCCCTCTGTGTTTGTTGTTTTCATGAAAGAATTTGTGGCTCTTATGGGGACTATGAACCTTGTGTTGTTAAAACAAAGAAGGCAGAGGAAGAAGATGTATGGGTGAGCATATGGGTGGTGGTGGTGGCGGCGGCGGCGGATGTATCTCCTCCTTAGCCACTATCTCACAAGCTAGCCCTTTTCCTCTGGTGGTGATGCAGGGGCCATTACTCAGTGGTAGAACTCATGCTTTGCATGCATAAAATCCCACATTCAGTCCTTGGCATTTCAATTTAAAAGGATTTCAGATAGCAAGGCTTAGAAAGGCCTGTGCCTGAGTCCTTGGAGAGTTATTGCCAGTTGGAGCAGTCAGTCCAGGGTTTGATGACCAATGATCTGAACATGTGTAACACAGGAGCTGTGAACTCATCTATGAAAGCAAAAACCCAGAGCGACAATGTGTGTGAGTGAACACAAAGTGGCTGCTGCTGTTGCTGCTTTTCCTCCACTGTTAGCCTGCACAGATGCCCTGTCTTTTTTAGACTGGCCCTGGGTGTTTAATTCACACTCTCCCTCTAGCAGCATGGAGGGACAGCCACTATTATTGAATGTATGGTGGTCCACTGATAGTGTCTGACAGCCTCCCAAATATAATTCAAGGCAGCATTAATATGGTCTAGGGCATCCTTCCCCAACCTGTTGCCTTCCATATGTTTTTGACAACTCTGATCACTCCTGACTATTAGCCATGCTGGTTGGGACTTGATGGGAGTTCTAGTTCAAAACATCTATAGGGCACTAGGCTGGGAAAAGCTGGTCCAGGGAGCCCCAAGGCATAATGAGAGCTCAACAAAGGAGAGATAAAGAAATGGGAGCAGAAGGCCTGAGCCCGAAGATGAGCTGCAGGAAAATCCATTTCTATAAAATGGCCTGCATACTTAATTTAAAAATATAAAAAATCCACGTACTCACTCATAGCCAATTTAATTAAACAAAATTCCTTGCAGGCTGGGACTTCACATGATAAGGTTCTGCCAAGATTTCCCCCTCCCCAGCAGCTGTATTCAATCATAAATCCATAAAACATAATGTTTTCATATCACAACACAACATAGTTCAACTGTGTGTCATCTGTTAGATGATCCCACTGATTGATCAGGATTTCCAAAGGAAGAGGCTTAAAGCAGCAATATGATTGACTATCAAAGATCACAGTGGATGGGACTCTTAACTGCTACCAAAAAAACAAAAACAAAAAACATTGGCATGTATACGAGAGGAACTGTGTTTTAGAGTAAATAAAACAGAAAGAATTTTAAAATGCATTGAATAGTTTGAAATGAGCATAAACAACACAGGTAGACTCCACTGGAAGTTAACACTGAGTTTACATGGAATCTTGGACAAACTGGGATTTGATCATATGCTTTAAAGCTCAACTTTAAAAATGGACACTCGCAACCCCCTTTTTCTCTATGGCTGACTCAAGCCTTGTCTCAAGAATGTGATTATTCTTAAGTACTCATTACAAAATCTGAAATTAATCCAAAGGTCCATATTTCAAAATTGAGATTCTCCCAAGGAATTTCAGAAGGAAATCATCCTGTGCTTTATAGATTACAGCAAAGTCTGATTGTGTAGATCATGGAAAACGATGGAATGCTTTAAAAGAAATGGGGGTGCCACAGCATCTGATTGTCCTGATGTGCAACCTATACTCTGGACAAGAGGCTACTGTAAGGACAGAATATGGAGAAACCGATTGATTCCCTATCGGAAAGGGTGTGAGACGGGTGTATTTTATCACCCTACTTGTTTAATCTATACCCTGAACAGGAAAAGGAAAGCGGGATTGGATGTAGGAGGTGTGAAAATTGGAGGGAGAAATATGATATAGAGATGATACCATACTACTAGCAGAAATCAGTAACAATTTGAAACAAATGCTGATAAAAGTTAAAGAGGAAAGCACAAAAGCAGAACTACAGCTGAATGTCAAAAAGACTAAAGTAATGATAACAGAAGATATATGTAACTTCAAAGTTGACAATGAGGACATTGAATTTGTGAAGGATTATTAATACCTCGGCACAGTCATTAACCAAAATGGAGACAATAGTCAAGAAATCAGAAGAAGGCTAGGACTGGGGAGGGCAGCTATGAGAGAACTAGAAAAGGTCCTCAAATGCAAAGATGTATCACTGAACACTAAAGTCAGGATCATTCAGACCATGGTATTCCTGGTCTCTATGTATGGATGTGACAGTTGGACAGTGAAAAAAGCAGATAAGAGAAAAATCAACTCATTTGAAATGTGGTGTTGGAGGAGAGCTTTGCGCATACCATGGACTGTGAAAAAGACAAATAATTGGGTATTAGAACAAATTAAACCAGAACTATCACTTGAAGCTAAAATGATGAAACTGAGGTTATCATACTTTGGACACATCATGAGAAGACATGATTCACTAGAAAAGACCATAATGCTTGGAAAAACAGAAGTGAGTACAAAAAGAGGAAGGCCAAATAAGAGATGGCTTGATTCCATAAAGGTAGCCACAGACTTGAACTTACAAGATCTGAACAGGGTGGTTCACGACAGATGCTCTTGGAGGTCGCTGATTCATAGTGTTGCCATAAGTTGTAATCAACCTGAAAGCACATAACCACAACAAAAAATCATAAACACTTTATTTATTTATTTATTTATTTATTAGTTACTTAGTTATTAGATTTATTTATTATTAAATTTATATCCTGCCCTTCCTCCTACTTGGAGCTCCGGGTGGCAAACAAAAGCACTAAAAACACCTTTAAACATCATAAAAACAGACTTTAAAATATATTAAAACAAAACATCCTTAGAAACATATTTATGTGGAATTAAGGCCTATAAGATTTCATCCTGTCATATTTAATGACTCTCTTCTGGGACAGTAGGATGGCACCATCAACTTGACCAATAGACTCACAATGATGTAAAACTAATCCCAATTGGCAAGAGTGGCTGTATACTATAGCCAGTGTGGATTTTTCACATTCCGCAATGTTAAATTGAAAATACCCCCATGTCATTCTGATGCTTCCCATAAGCTCATTTCAAAACAAAACCTCACAAAACCTATAGTTCTGAACTCAGCAACGCTTGCTTAACAACCCTCTAAGTTTTCATGGTGATACACAAAACAGTCAGAGAGAATCGAGAGTTCAAAGTGTAAAACAAGAGAGAGAAAAACCAGACCCCTGTTGGACTTCTTTGCCTGTATTCCACTATAATTTAATATTCTGACCTGGGACAATATTGTCAACAAAGTATTGTGCTGAAGGACAGCTATTCTCAGGATTTTTTTAAAAAGTACCTAAAATATTTTGAAGCTAACCAAGCCGAGAAATGAGCCAAGAAATGGATCTTTGTGAAGAGCATCAGAAAAGGCAAGTCGCCCTGTCTTGTTTGGCTTGGCACTAAGAGAGCATAAGTACGCATCAAAGCTGCTACAACATGCCTTGCCTTTACCTGAAGACACAAAGTCTCCTGTGCAACAAGAAATGCTCCAGAGTGTATCATACAGTGCATAGATGTGTCTGCCAGATGACAAAAAAGCACACAAGCTGCCTAGCGAGCGCAAGAAAGCCTGGGGTGGGGTTTCCAAATAGAGACAAATCTCTGTCCCTCAGGGAATTTGCATAGGGTTGATCTGTGTAAGAGATATTTCTCTACTAATTAAGTCTTGATTCTTTGGCTTCACTTGAAAGAGATCAAGACTGTATAAAGTGTTCTGAGCAGGTGCTGACTAGATTAAAAGCACTGGTCCGTCAAACCAGGTATGAAGTTTGACTATATTAACAGAGAGAGAGAGAGAGAGAGAGAGAGAGAGAGACTCATCTTAAGTGATACCTTGTACAGAATGCACTTTCAATTATAATACTGCACTTAATAACATTGTTAGGGTGGCTCCAACTTAATTTGGCTCTGCAGAATTTCCCTTGGTAGTGAAAGATTTCTTTCCTCTCTCTGCCTGAGAGGTATTTAAGAAAAGTTTAGATATAGCAGAATAGACAGGATGATTTAGTTCAGTATGGACTCACCTTGTTAATCCAGAACAAAAGTGCAAGGTTGTTGACTAGCACCTTAACCCCCAGGATCAAGCCTAAAGAGCTGAGATGCTGCAGATGAAGGCCAATCTGCTACTTAGACAATAAGGCAGTGCAGGTTGGTTCTTTTCTGATTCCCAGCTAAGCCATATATATTTAAGGCTATTATTGATGGAGACTGGTGGCTCAGATGTCAGTGGGGCAGTGAGTCCGCTCTGGGTTTTAGTCTGAACTTTCAAGGAGCTGTTCAAGGTGCTCAGTCCCTTCTGGACTAGATATATATGTATGTATGGGTCTTGATTTGCATACCTGTATGCTTTGAGATTGGAAATAGTGATGGGGAGAATTTGGTTTGATTTGCATTTTAACTTCCCAAAACAATATGTCATCTGAATCACAGATGTCCTTTGAAATTCATACTTTTTCAAATTTTGCAAAACAGTGTGCCAACAAAAAAACTGTACAAAAATTTATATGTTAGGGCAAAGTATGCATAAAACCATGTGTATTTGTGAAACGAACATACAAAGATCTGTATCTAAATTTTGAAAAGTTGTCTGTCTGTTCTCTATGCATTCATACAGTGGACAGCTCTTAAGATTATAAGCAAATTTAACATGATGGTTCCTGAGATCAAGCAGCAGATTTTGGTCTATGTTTGAATACAGTTGGATGCCATTTTGAATCAAGATGGCAGACTGAATCTGTCAAAACTGCACTGATTTGAATACCTCTTAGGATATCATAAGTCTCATGACTCCGCTGGAGGAATCCACTTTGGAGGAGGACCTGGTGCTCCCCAAAGCAAATGTTACAAAGGAGCAGGCTGTGTCAATGGACAGTGAGACAGAGCAGGGGGATCTGGGGCCTTCAGCAGTCATGGCACCCCAACCTCCTCCTCCACAAGACACAGGGGGCCTCTGCACAGAGTCGGAGGTGGAGGCTGAGCCACCATCAGTGGAGCACCAGCAGGCTGTCAGCTCCCAGCTGCCAGGGAGTGCCTACCTGAAGAACAAGGATGCCTTGGGAGTTAAGGGGCTACTTGGGAGGAGGATACTTCTCATGAGTAGACCAAACTCCTCAGACAATCCAGATGGCTTGCAGCTGTGCTCTAGGTGGGGCTTTGGAGGCTCATGGTTTAAGCTTCCAAGTCTGCTGGAACAGTATCCTGATGCCAGCTCTGTGCTGTATGATTGGACTGCCTTGAATTATTACTGTGGATTGTTTCTGGACCTTGGCTCTCATGTTCCTCCTCAAAGTTGATAGTAAAGAAATATAGATATATATTGAAGAGTGGTCAAAATATGCCAAGAGGGCTAAAAATGTTCAGTGTACTTGAAGATTTATTCAACAATTTAGTGATTGTTCCAATACATTTGAGGACAGAAAACAAAGGAATGGAAATCTGCAGTTAAGCATTACCTTTATTCGCATCCAACTGAAATGTCACAATTTTGTGGCAAAACTTTCAAGTTCTCTAGAACTCCATTCTGCTTTGTGTAATATCTTGCCTGATGAAGTTCTGGAGAACCTAAAAGTCTGTCACAAAATTGGGACATTTTAGCTGGTCATAAGAAAGATATTACCCAACTGTGAATTCAAAGTTGTTTTCTTGTTTGCACCAACACAGTTAATCTGGAGTAGGTTCTGTTCTCTGAAAAAACTAACTGCAGACTGAAAAAGACAGTGGTTTTGTGAACTATTTCTCACATTTTTATGCCTCTTTATTGTAAACCTGGAGTAACACAGAGCAGAATATGCTTTTCCTGAGCATTTCCATCCCCGGTGTTTTGTGAGGAACGCAAATGTAATTAATCTAGCTCTACCATCAGGAGCAGTTTGCAGTTGACCCACACAAGAAGAAACGGAAATATAATGACAGTTGGCTCCTTTCTCACTTTCTAACTGCCATCTTCCCATTCATGCCTCTCCCCAGATCAATATATAGCACCTCGAAGATCTGGAGAATTTCCAAATAGTTGGGAGCTCAGACCCCCACATTTGAGCTAGGAGTAACCAACTGGCAATGGCAGCAGCAGCAAACCCTTTGACTTCAGAATGGTTACAAACAGTTTCTTTGAAGTCCAAACCATCATTTTTATCTCTTGTTGCACATTGCCTGTGATATGCCGGTCCATTCCACACAGCTGTCACTGGGTGAAGTCGGCAGGCATTTGAAGACGTGTCAGCTATCCTAGTGAAAAAGACAAGAGTTTAACAAAGTGTCCCTCTTCAATGAAATTATTTGGATGCCAGTTGAGAATATGATTCCTTATATTTTGTCCCATAAGGCCAATGACATGACAAAACCAGTTCTTAAAAACCTAGAGACAGCTGTCAAGCTCTCTGGTAGCTGGAATGGTGTGGGGGGTGGGGATTAAGACCAATGGAGGTTTGAGCAGAAAGGTATTACTTAATAAGGTGCTGTCTCAACAGATACTAAAATTGCTCACTGAACTTTCTAAATGTTTATGATGATATCACAGTGACCAATACTATGCATGCACGAATGTTAACATGTGTGGCTATAGAAATACCTTCTCTAGCATCATATATATATATCCACACCCACATCATTTTCTAGTGTGCCTGAATGTGACTTCTCTTTGTGACACAAATGGCAATCAGTAACCAATAACAGGGATTTTAAAGATCACATCCAGTTCCAAGAACAAGAAAGCATAAATCATTCCAATCAAACAGCCACATTTGTAGGAACCATAATTTCAATTTGGTGATTGTTTAAAAAACGTTATATGGCATTCTCCTGTATCCCACACCATATTAATCATATTTACTTTATATTTTTTTAAGTCAGGCTGTCGTTCTATGGACAATTAGGACTAACCTCCATTGAATTCAGTGGGACATGACTCCAAGCTTGTACAGGATCGGGCTATTAGAGATAAAAATGCATTATTCACATCCCTTCTGAAAGTGTCCTTAATTTTTCAATCTTGCATTTCATCATGCTGGATAATGACATCATGCGTTGCTCTTCACTGCGTTATTCAGTGAGGGTTTTTTGCAGCCTAAGAAATTTGTTGCTGAATATACATAGGAACACCAAGTGTTGCAAAATTCCTTTATGTGAACCAAATTCAAATCAATTCTTACTCAACTACTGCTGAGAGAACCCATGAAAAACAGGAGAAAATGTGGGAATTATTCTCAGGGACTACCTATGCAAGCAGGTCTAGCAATGGACCAGGGACTGGCTTTCTCTTCCTTTTCCACTTAGGGGGTGGAGCCTAAGATGTACAAACACAATAGTATAAGACCACATCCTCTATTTACACATTTCCTTAAGTCCAAACAGCATCCTAATTAGTCTGGGCCTCACACAACACTAGGGGTGCTTCCACTTGTCACTTTATTGTGCATTCAGTGCTGCTCATGCATTCACATTTGGTTCAGCATCCACAAGACATGCTCCTCATAAAAATGCATCCCATGTTCCCCTTGACTCTTTAGCATTTCAATTGTTGTGTTTATATTTATTTTATTAAAAAATGGATTTGCCTAGAAATGGTAAATCTATATTAAATGGGGAGGGAATATGGGATTACATTTTGAGGAGAATGTCTTCATGTGGATGCTGTGCAAAACTTGCTCACATTAGCAGCACCAAATACACAATAAAGTGCTGTGTGGAAATGTGCTAGCACGCTCATGCAAAATCCCCGCTGTTCTCCTTTATCTTATACTTTTCTAGTCCTTACATTATTGACTATCACACAGACGTTTTGCCACCTCATTGTTGATGGGAGCTGGGATGCCTTGTGCTCCCTGCAGTGTACATAATGAATCAAACATAAAATTCCTCACATATTACCTAGTACAAGTAGGTGCCCCTAAACATTTAATGTGTATCCATTAAAAGTGTGACTATGAAGCTGCCCTTATTTTTACACATTCCTCTTAACAAAATTAAGGGCAAGGCTCTTTTGCTTGAATATATCCATGATTGTGTTACTTAAGCACATGGGGTATATTCAACCAAGTCCTACTCAGAGTAGGACTAGCACTGAATACCACCCAAGCTTTTTGGATCAGCTGTGTTTGTTTTTGGATTAGTGCTCACAAATCAACTGGCTAGTGAATTGTGCTATGTGGCCCATAGCTCTCCCCACCCCCATACCCACTTCCCTGGTGTTTTGTGAGGAATGCAAATATAATTAATCTAGCTCTACCATCAGGACCACTTTATCCTTTAATCTAGAATAAACCTTGATGCAGGTCTGCATAAAAAGCCCTGTGATAGGGTTGTATAGGGCTGGTGCTGGGCATGACTGGGCCCTTGGGCACCAGCCTGCCCTGGGCCTGCAGCACCATAGCCCAACATTCCCCCCTATATTGGTGCCATGGGGCTAATAAGCCTGCCCACGTGCCTCATCTACCTCTCGTGCTGTGTGAATGATGTGTGCACATAGCCTACCATCAGCCAGCCCCTTAGAGAAGCCTCTGCCGCCATCTTGGGTGATGGCATGCATGCATGCAGAGCGTGCATGGCATTAACATTGATGGGAGAGGTAGGTGGGGCGTGTGTGTGGGTTTATTGACGCCTGTGCTGTCTATATTGCAGGGTTTGTGTCTGGGAACTCCCTCTGTGCGATCCGTGATAGGGTCAGGTTGCAGGACCTGACACTGCCACAGATCACAGAATGGGAGTGCCACCCTTCCACCCTAAGCAGGGACCCTTTAAGGGCCCCTCTGGGTCACAGGGGCCCTTGGTCAGGGCCCAACCTTGCCGCCTTCTGGCGCTGGCCCTGGAGTTGTATATAACCCAGTTACATTACCAATACAATACCTGTGTAGAGCCTGAATTCAATGAAGGTTCAATAGACAATACAAATGACCCAATAAAATGTATTTTAAGAAACTAACAAAAAAATAAGAAGCACAAGCAGTTACAGGAGCTAAAATGAAAGTTTGTGTCAGACAAGGGTGATAAGCCTGGAAAAGAAAATAGAATCTACATCCCTCTCTTTTTTCTTTTTGCTATTCAAATGAATGGAATATGCTCTTGTCTTTCATAGTGGAAGCATGCTCCAGGAATTTGTGGTATGAATGCTGCCTACATCTGTATATACCATGTGCTAGGCCTTTTGGCAGACCAGATTACATTTTTTAAAAACACTTTAGAAATCCTGCTGTCTTTGTTTAATATATACATGCTTTTCATCCATAGCCACGGCAGCTGCTTTGTTATTAGAGATTTGAAGTTGAGGAAGGTCCTGTGCCAGAACAAAATGTGCAGCGGTCAGTGTTTCTTACATTTTTTCTCCCACTGGGATTGGGTGTGTGTGTGTGTAAATGGTATATTGTCTTTTCCTCCATATGCTATCCTAATAACAGCCCTGTGGGGAGGAAGGCCACTTACATGTTGTCTCAGAAGAGGAAATGTATCACCAAAAAAAGAGATTTGCACAAAATTTGCATATGCTCATTTATTTGTATAGATGGGAATTTCGAAATGCTTGCTTTCATTGAAAGAATTCAGTATGTCTTACCATAGTGGGGAAACTATGACCTATGTGCCTGCTTAGTCTATCATCCAGGTGCTAACTGTTGATGGGCAACTTCAAGACCCCTCCTGCTCTCCCTTCTTAGGGTTCTTTATCTTTAAACTGTACTTGGAGTAGATAGCCCTTCAGAGATAGCATGCCTTCAAATAGAAGACTTCAAATACTGGGCTGACTTCTGTAAAGTAGGACACATAGCCACCCTACTGGAGAATAGAAGTGGAAGAGAAATTTGATTCAGATCTCATTTAAAGATAAATCTATCAAATTCACATTTTCCAAAACAATATGAGAACTGAAACACAGCCATTCTTCAAAATTCTCACTAATCCAAATTTTGTGATGCAGTTCTCCAACTAAAGAATGTTTACAAAAATGCATACGTTAGGGGGAAATGTGCTTAAAAATAAATATAGTGAAAAGTAACACAAAAATGGATTACATTAGGAGAAGCTGCTTGCAAAAATGTGTACACCAGTCAAAACTGCATACCAAAATGTGTTTGTTAGCAGAAATTCGCACTAGAATGTTGAAGAATTTTCATAAGGAACTTTTTAAAAAATCTCAAATTGCTGCAGAAATGTGGAGAACTGACTCTGTGATTTGGAAAACAAGTCAGCTGCTTAAAGATTTAAAGGTTAAAACTAGCACTGAAAACATACCAGGAATCTGGTTAGCTGGTTTTTTTAAAACAAACAAACAAACAAACCTGGAAATATATTTTTACTTCACTCAGTCCTAGCCAGTAATTTAGCTGCTGTTATTTGAACTCACTGCTGTTTCCAAGCAGTGTTCTGTGGGCTGTACAGTTCATTTCAGATTTGGCAGGGTACTTATCTGGGTACACATGAATTTGGTGCCATTTCAAATCATACTCTAAATGTCCCCCTCCCTCAAAGGAAATAATACTCTTGCTGTTTTGGAGAAAGGAAGTGTGCATGTCCTGGGAACAAACATGGTTCAAAATATAAAGCTTATGTAGCACACTGCACAGCGCCATTAAGAAATTAGATTTGAAATGCTGACCACTTATAATATTCAGCTTTCAAAGACTGGGCCTGGGAACCTCTGTAGTAACTGCAGGGTTTCTGACACCTCCTTCCTAACCACACACACCCTTGTCACCTGATAAACTACGTCCAAAACATAGGATTGGTCTGTAACCTATAGACTGCATACACATCATACATTTAAAGCATGTGATTTCGTTCAAAGAATCTTGGGAACTGTAGTTTACCCCCAACAAGCCTACAATTCTCAGCACCCTTAACAAACTATAGTTCACATCATTCTTTGAGGGAAGTCATGTGCTTTAACTGTATGGTGGGTACAGTACACAGCCTCAGTCCAAGGAACTTCAATTTAAGAAAAAAGTCAGAAGACAAAGTACATGCTAGGAGCATATGTGCCTTCCTAAGGGCAGCCTTAGGAACCTGTTGTCCTCCAGATGTTTTGGACTACAACCGCCATCAGCTTCAGACAGCTGTCTGGAGGACACCAGGTTGATGAAGGCTGCCTAAAGGGCTCTTTGGGGGCTGACCTTTGTGAGCGAAATGACATGAAATTGCCAGACATTTCTCCAACACTGATCTCAATGTCACATTTTAAAGCAAGTTTACAAAAGAATTACAGAAGAGGGATGCAAACAAAAACTTGCATTTCCAGTCTATGTGTAATCTTCACCACATCTCTCTAGGCCTGACTGGTTTTTAATGACCAGTCTCTCTGAGAGCTTTGCACTGTCTTGGAGTCTGTGGAACTGTCATGGGTTGTGCTATTTCTGTTGCTGTTAAGATTTCCTGAGAAGCAGCACAACACACTTTCACAGGCTGCAAAAACACATAATTTGTTGTGCCATTTATCTGTCATACAGGACCTTTTTAATGGCTTCAAAAATGTTTTTTTTCCCATGACTGTAGTTTAATGCGATGAAAATCTATGATCTCCCAACACGTCTTGTGTAACAAAAGTATTTTTTTCCCCTCTAAAATAACAACAAAGTGGGGAGGGGAGGTGCAGAGAAAGACATCTGAAATGTTGGCCAGTAACAAAAAGGCACACAAGTAGCATATTCTATGAGCATTAGTTTCAAAAGCAAGTCCTACTACTGCATAAAATTCAGGGGGAGCTTTCATTTCTTAAAAGTTTATTTATTTATTATTTATTTATTTATTTTTATTTCTAGACCGCCCATAGCTAATAGCTCTCTGGGCGGTGTACAAAACGAGATTAAAATACAATATAGAATAAAATCAGTAACAAAGGAACACATTAAACACATTAAAGTTTATCACCATGAGTAATCATTGTAGTCAATGGGGATCCCTCTTGCTCCAGTAGTAAAAATTAGAAGTCACCTTCTCTCCACAAACTAAACTGAGGGCTCATCTCATGTATGATTCCAGTATATATGACTGGATACCACTGGGTAGATAGGATCTGGCACATAGTACTGCAGAAAGTACACACTATGAATGCATAGCTTTATATTCCCTTTTTAAGTATTTCAACTGCATACAACAAAGGACACTGTTCTCTAGAGCTGACAATTATTTCAACCACAAATGTAATGTGCAAAAAAGGAGAGGAGCTTTGAAGAAAAACATCGCGATTCTTAACAGGCAGACAAGAAATGGGATGAGTGTCGTACACAGGAAAGGGACAAACCTTAATAAAATAGTCCTTGCCTGTAGAGCAAGTGGGAGAGCATAAGACACACTGTATGCCCTTCTCTACTGATAGAAAATGAGTTTTTCATTTGTCACTTTGCATGATCCAAAGTGTGCTTGATCATGTGGAGGTTCACAGGAACCATGTGATGTTACAGTTCATAACTGATTTGACAGTAATTCCTTCTCTCCAGGGAAGGCTGAGAATTGTAGTTCTGAGGAAGGGCTAAGGATCTCAAATACAGAAATCTCAATACCTCACTACATTACAGTTCCCAGGATTCCTCCATGATAGGGCCAACCTCAAAACAAACTGAATGCTATCTTTTTCAAAGAATAAGTGAGAGACTGCAGTGAGCTGAGACTGAGGGTAGAGATGCACTTGAGGTTGTGCTGGCTTCATTTTCTGAACACGGAGATGCATGACACTAGTAAAACTCTGCCCCCTTTTTCTCCAAAACCTCGGAAGGTGCAGCTCCAGCATGTTTTACCTTGAAGTCAGCTTCACACAGACCTCAAAACTGATTGGTCATTAATTCTGTTGCCCCTCCAGGAGTATCCAATGAAAACATGTTGCTGTAGACTCAGCAGACACAGTGATTGGCCCAATGCTTTGCTGAGGGTGGTCCTAATCACCAGGGGGAAAGGAGGTGGGTCCAAGCATGGGCAGAGTCATTTCAAAACATGGCCATAGAAAACAGTTTGGCTGCTTTGGAAGTAGCTAGTGTGTCTGCAGCCTGAGACAACAATCCATTGCAAGATAGCCAAAATATCTATGTAAGCAGGCCTCACATAACAGTCTCTAAATGCCCCCCAAACAAAGGGTATCCAATTACCCCTTTTATTAATTCTTTACTCCCAGCCTGTTTTACACATTCTGCTTAGAATTTAACTCCTGCATTCCCATAAGGGTTCCATACAGTCTCCATGATCACAGCTCTGCTATCTCTTGCACCTTCAGACTGCAAAACACGTTTAACTGAGTGCTGTTTTAGGTTCAGTATGAAGTTAGAGTCAAAATAAAATTAACATTCAGAGGGAAAGTGAAAATGCCTTTAATGCCAACTACATTAACTACTTTGGTGCTGGAATGAGGGTCACCTCCGTGCCCATACCGAAGTAACCACAGATCCTCAATTGCATTTTATTTAAATTGTTTTATTTCAAACATGTTATGCTTCTTAGCAATGTAATATGGCCAGGAGAACAGATTAATTCTACCTGGCAGCTTACTGGAGAGAGTAATGGGAATCAATGTTTATGCTGTTTCTGTAATGCGTACCTTTAGTTTATACATTTAGATCAGTTCCTCCCAAATCATGCAAAAATGTTTACAGCATCTATGTTCCCATGCAAATTGGATTACTTCTGGCATGTTCATCACAGAGGCACACCATTGCATCTCTTCAATATTCAACTATTTATTTTGCTTTCATTTAAAAAGTGTGGCAGATGAGTGAGAAACACAAGGTGGTTTGTATTGGCAGATTTTAAGTCTGTAGGATAGACAAATCTTATTGTTTGTTGCTAATAAATGTTCATGATGAAGAGATCATATATGCTGTTCTGTTCATTAATTTTGATAATCTTTTGGAAAAGGGATGAGCGGATCTATCAATTTTGGTGTCTCTCAGTTTCTCATTTTTCCAAACTCACCTCAGCGATTTTTTAAAAAAAAGTCATGAAAAGTTGTCAGCAGTTTAGTAGGAATGTATAAATGTCTCCTAGTATATACATTTTTGCAAAGCAAATTTTCCTGATATAATGTGTTTTTGTAATTTTCTGTAATATAATCCTCTTTATGCATACTTTCCCATAATATATACATTTTGGTACACATTTCTTTGCTGGAGAACTGCATTGCAAAATTCAGAGATGTGTGAATTTCTGTGTTTCAGCACGCATATTGTTCTGGAAAGTGCCAATTAAGTAGGAACCCCCTTTAAATGTGAAATGAATTTCCCTCCATCCCTAAGTGCAGATGTATTGCCTGTACCAAAGGCATATTTCAATAGAAGACTTTTACCCTCTTTAGACATACTGTTAATGGTTTGGGTTGCCACAACTTCTGCAGTTGCTCACAGACCAGTCCGCATACACATCAAGACTTCTCCCATATGTTTTGTCCTGAAATCCTATGTGCATACAATGTAAGTGGTATACAATCCTTTGTGAGGTCTGTTGCTTGTGCAGTATGTAAATATAGCACCAGGATGGCCACATGGGCAGAAGCCTTCTGCACACCTTCCAAAATATTTCATCAGTAGAAACAGAGACAGGCATGTAATACACCCTAATTATCATACTCCACAGTTTGTCATGAGCCTAGAAGTGGATTCCTTATCTTCAGGCAATGAGGACAAGGACTCTGAAGCAGAAGGGGAAGGGCATGCAGGGCCAGCCCAGAATGAGCCATTGGTGACTGTGCCACAACCATTGGGACCTCAGGCAATGGGATCTCCTAAGGACGCAGCATTGCTATTCTCAGACTTGGAGGACTCCAGTGCAGAAGACCCATTCTATCGCAGTAGGAGACTACTGGAGAGGGCTGAGCCCCTTTAATTAATTAATTAAAGAGGCAACTTACAATGCATGTGGGGGTTAACAATTAGGATGCAGCAGCAGCTGCTACTGCTATATAGGAGTCAGTATCAATTTGTTTCTTACCGAAGCAACATCTGAGCTCTGCCCTGCTCTTTATTCTTGCCTGAGCCTTGCCCTGCCTTATATCCAGCCTGAACCTAACATTGCCTGAGATCAGCACTGGCCTCACAACATGGTTATGCACGCTTTAGTTACAGCAATACTAGATTACTGTTATGTGTTCTAAATGGGGCTGCCTTTGAAGACTGCTTGAAAACTTCAGTCGGTTCAAAATGCTGCAACCAAGGTTTTGACTGGAGATGGTTTTGGAGAGTATGTGACTCCTCTTTCATACCAGTTTCCAGGAGTGCCATCACAATTTTCTGGGCCTGATATACTGTATCTGGATTGAGTCCCCTGCTGCATTCACAAAGAAGACAGAAATTTGCACACACTTTATGCATCCTCTTTTGCAGGTGGAGGGGAGGAGCGCCCACAAATAAATCAGGGGGCACACATAAGTAATAAGTTGCCTGACAGACAGAATATCAACAGGTTAAGCTTTCCCCATAATTGTAGTTTCATATTAGAAAAAGCTTACTCTGCTGCATATCTACCTGCCACATAGCTATAAATGGCACAAACAGCTGCAAACAGTTGTGAGCAGAAGATAAAAATGGGAGGGGGAGCTTCTACCAGATACAGCATATATTAATAGCGATCTGTGGCCTGTGTATTGAGTCTCTAGTGTTTGATTCTCTTAGATGTGGCCACTGTACATTTCACTGCCAAGGATAATCTCCTTCTCATTGTCTGCAATGACACAAACTACAAAGGATATCATTCTCAAGCAACCCTCCATCCTAAAACAAAAATATGAGTATTTAATTTTTTCTAGTTAAACTTATTATTAGCATCTTGAATGCATAGCAAGCAGTGACATTACATTTTTAAAATATGCCACTGAATTTACATGAATGCAGGAAACAAAAACAACCTCCTCCCCTCAAATGACAATAAATGAACGATCAAAGGGGAAGCACTCCAAGTCCAGACATACATGATAT
Organism: Rhineura floridana; assembly: GCF_030035675.1. Taxonomy (NCBI): domain Eukaryota; kingdom Metazoa; phylum Chordata; class Lepidosauria; order Squamata; family Rhineuridae; genus Rhineura; species Rhineura floridana. The sequence continues at coordinate 92,081,603 of NC_084488.1, read as the reverse complement.
CTCAAAGCACGAATTATAATGTGTGTTTAAAATGGGATTGATCATTTGTTCTCAGGCAGAGATTACATTTTGAATGTGGAAGAAGGAAAATTTAGCTATTTTCACAGAATTTGCATCCTTAACAAATTATTTTTGAGATGTTATTCTTCAGTGAAACTTCTTTTCTCTAGCTGCTGTAGGGGGAAAATGCATGCATTATTAACAGAGAGCCATACACAATAAAATACAGCATCACACAAATAATAATTCTGCTAACTCATTCATTATACAATTTTGAAATTAAAGCATCAAACTTTTTTAAAACTAGATCAGATTCCAGATTTCAGGCTGATGGCTCAGGGCTTAAAGCTGCAGCCCTGTTACCTAGCTACATGTGCTTAAATCCATTTATTTCAAGCATGAATAACTGGTATATGGTAAACTTAGGAGAATTTATTTGGCTGGGACTCAGCTAGGGATGAAGGAGAAATTTGAATCAGTCTCCATTTAAAGGAGAATTTACCTAATTCACACTTTCCAGAACATTACTCATTGAAACACAGCCGCCCTGTGAAATGTGCACTCTTCCGAATTTTGCAATATACTTCTCCAGCCAAGTAATCTGTACAAGGATGCATATACAAGGGCAGAGGTTCCTAAACTGTGGTCCACGGACCACTAGTGGTCTGTGAGCTTCATTCAGGTTGTCTGCAGCACATCCATATTAAATATTCATATTTATTTTAATTGTATTTTACTGCTGCTTCTATTTCTTATATTGCATTATATTGTATTACCATTTGAATTCTATGGAATACAATATGAGAAATGAAAGACACAATAAAAATAAAACAAAAATAATACAGCATATAGCACAGCACATTAAAATTGGTACAACAGGCAGAAAAGTCATTTAGAGGTCTACTAAGATCCTCAACAAATTTCGAGTGGTCTGTGGGGAAAAAAAATTGGGAACCACTGGATTAGGGCAAAGTGTGCGTATAAATGCATATATTACTGAAAATGATATACAAAAATACATTATATTCAGGGAAACTGCTTTATAAAAATATGTATATTACACAAAATTTTGTATATTATACAGAATTGCATACAAAAATGTGTATATTAGTAGAAATTTGCACTAAAATGCTGATGAATGTTCATGAGGGCTTTTTTAATGATATAGAAAGGAACTGAACTTAAGGCTGGAAAAATGAGAAAACAGAATTGACAGATTCACCCATCCCTAGACTCAGGTCTGTGAAGCCATTGTGTTTTGCAGAGAGGTGAACCTCATTCACACCACACATTTATTCTACTGTTATTCCACTTTAAACAGTCATGGCTTTCCCCGAGGAATCCTGGTAAACATAGTTTGTGAAGGGTGCTGAGAGTTGTTAGGCAACCCCTGTTTCCCTGATAGAACTACAACTCTCAGAGTTCTCTGAGACAGAAAATCCCACAAGCACCTCCCTGAGAGTAAAAGTATAATAACTATAAATTAAAACAACTAATAATATGCCTGAGGCAGTTGCCTCACTCTGCCTTATGGTAGGGCTGGTCCTGTCAACGCCCAACATGGTCAGAGGGAAATAGCATGGTTGAATCAGGCTAGGGTGAGAAGCAAGTAAGAAGGCAAGACTAAGAAAGGAATCTATTTAGCACCTTCTATCACAGACAAGTTGCTCAGAGGAACCAAACCTGGATTATATAGGGCCAGCCAAGCCCCTATGATTCCTCAGATCACCTGGTCTAGATAGACTGACAAAGCTGTAGTACTATCTCTGAGCATCACAGAGGTGGCACTGTAGCACAGTCTGAAAGCTCCATTTGCTTGAGAACTCCCTCTGGTGGCACAGAGAGTCAGGCATCTAGGTCCTGTGTTTGAGACCCCTCCATTATTTACTCCATTAGTCCTTTGTCAACACCACTAAGGGTAGTGGTTGCAACTCTCAATATCATGGGGCACAGAACATGAAGTGGGTCATTTTCTCAGTTGCAGTTTTGCATCCAATAAAGTTTTAAATGGAAGGCCAACTTCTTAAAGCAAATCCTGGGAAATACAAATTAATTTGGGTTTCACTAATTCCCCCAAACCATCCAGATGGCTAAGGGAAAAGAGGAACAGCTAATTAGAAGATGACAACAGTCTGCACAAAGCCATGGAAGAGAAAGTGGGACTCAGCGAGGAGCAGTGCCTGTCTTCTCCATTAACAGCCTGCTGTAATAATTATTTTTTAACTCTGGCATTAAACTGGTATAAACATAAAGAAGATATTATTAAACTTTTAATCTCCAGCAAAAGGATCCTCATTTTGCCTAACAGCATGCAGAGAGCACCAAAATGATGCTTCAATTAACACCACTGTAAATTCTCATTTAACACTTGGTAGGAGCATTCCAGAGTGTGTGTATATATATAAGAGCCAAACACAATAAACCTCAAATAAGAGGATGTTCCTTTCAGGACTTTCCATATTATTATGCAATTAATACATTGATACCAATTAATCATATTCTTAAAAGGGGAGAGGCACTGATGAGCACCATGAGCAAGAGAGGTAGTCATAGTTCCTCTCTGAAGACACTGAATGCTGTGTTTTATTTCACTGTCTCAGTTTGTCTCACCAGCATGGACTTGCACGTCTGAAGTGGGGATTCAAGGCTGGATTAATCAAGCTATAGCCTCAAGCCCTTACCTTTATTTACACCCTCAGTTTCCCAGCTCAGCCACAAAGCTCACTGGGTGACCTTGGACCATACATTCTCTCCTGTACACAACAGGACTGTTGTTGTGAGGATGAGAGGAAGGAAATCCATTTGTGTATCCCATCTTGAGCTCCTGGGAGGAATGACATCAGGGCTGTCAATGTGGCACCCAAAGGTACACATGCACCTGTAGAGGCCTTCCTTGATGCCGTTGATGAGTATTATGCATTTATATATTGCAATACTAGGACCTTCCTTCCTATTGACCATAGGTCCCGCATAGCCTTAATCCGGGCCTGTGCAGATTAGATCACAGGATGAAAATGAATCATAGCCAAATTTGGATCACACATTAGAAAGGGAGAACCAAGTGCCACTGTTTCAGGTGTCTGAGGTGCTTCTAGGGAAGAGATGGTGAACCTGTGGTCTTCCAGATGTTATTGGACTCCCAACTTCCATTAGTCGCAGCCAGCATAGCCAATGGCCAGGGATGGTGTGAGTTGTAGTCCAGTGGCATCTGGAAGGCCAGATATTTCCCATCCCTGTTCTAGGACTAGCAGCCCTGTTCTAGGGCTAGCACCAGGAGCGCAGCTGCTATGTGGTGGTGAACCACCAAGGTTACAGAATGGACCATCTCCCTGAACTGTAAAAGTTTCCCAGGTACCAGTGTGACCTCAGCCATCCAGGCCTGCCATTGTCTCATCTTAACAGAAGATGCTGCAATCCTTCCAGTTAAACTGATAACTTTATCTTTCCTCACAGGAAGACTGTGAATATTTTGTTGCCAACTGTTTTTGTTCCCTAAGAAGTTGGAATATCCATAGATATTCTGTAACATCAATGCAGCTCAACCAATCAGTGTCAGATGCTTCACTGACATAAGCACATTCAGTATGGATGATAATATCTTGGTCATCTTCCAATAGAGAATCTATGCATTCTAAGATCTTCCATTTCTTTCCTGGTATTTGAACCTTTTCCACATCTGGATATATAGCTGTCTTGGTCACGAGATGAAGGACCAGCTCCCATGTTATCAGTGCAAAATAATAGGATGAGTGCACTCTCTACCAAAGTTCCTCTCAGGTAACTAAGGCCTTCTCTATAGGATATGTTGGTCATTTCTCCTTCTTGGCACAAAACACCACTTTACTTTCCAGATGTTAATTTTATATCATCTCTTGATATCTGGATCAGCTCATTAAATCACCACTATCTCATTTTAGCTGTTTACAAATATTCCCACTTGGCTATTGCCTTATCTTTCTCTCTCCTTGTTTTTTTTAAACACTTTAAAACATTTTTTGCTACATTTAAATTTATACAATGTCACTATTATTTGTTTAACAATTATGTTAACTTGATCACATAGTTTCCTATGGTTTAGTGCATAGCCCAGCACTGTCATTTTAGCAAGACATTAATTCAGGTCTCTCCCACCCACCCCTTTTGCTGTTTGTTCTTCTCTTTAATTATATTCATATCAACTACTTTGAAGTTAATTAGACTTTTGGGATATATAAAAGAGAAGCCTTTATTGATTCACCCCTAATATTTTATCTTTGGAATCTTTATTTCCTGCTTGTACTGACTGAGTCACACTTTCTAACATGTTATGATAGGTCTAGTAACACATTTAGCATGGCACAGAGCTTTATCCTGTTAATACAAAAGGTATTCTGTGCTACAATTTGATTGGCTGCTGATGTTTCAAATGTAAGAGTTCTCATTTAATACAGCCAGGGAGTATATTCAAAATCATTTTCTGACAACCAATTCCGAAAGCCAACGATAGCCTGGCACAAAAGTATGGGCCAGTTGTATATTAGTTGCATGCGGATACCTGCACTCAACACACCACCATAACTACACACCAATGTGCAACTCTGTCATAACTCAACACGATCAGGGTCTAGGCTGTCTGGGTTCTGGGACATGGGGGGCAGTGGCTGTTAGTCCAAGCAGGCCAGAGGCAGTGGCATCAAGTTCCAGAATGGGGAAACAAGGATTAGATGGGTCATTTTAGATGGTCAGAACATCTAGAATGAATGCACATAAGTGAGAGCATCATAAGCATGGCAAGCTCTGTCCATGACCTGCACACGTTACTTAAAATATCTGTAGCAAGTCTCTAATATAAAATGAACAACATGCCAAAACAAGTGTTGCCTTGTGGAGTGCTTCTTTTCAGGGGTCCAGTCACTCCATTCCATCCTCTCTGCCCTGGATTTTTGTCCCACTCCAGACTAGGTAGGTAGTCAGAATTTCAGGCCCCCTAAGCACACACATTCTTCATAAGGCTGTATTTGTGTGTGTGTGTGTGTGGGAAGTATTCCAACACTTTTCTATGAGGGCTAGTCTTTTACTACATGAGCGCAACCACTCAAAGCCTTGACTTAATATGAGTATATAGATGACGATATAACAACAAAGAGCAGATGCACACCATACATTTATACAACATCCAGCACACATGACTTTACCCAAAGAATACTGAGAACTGTGGTTTTCCCCCTCACAGAGCTACAACCTTCCAGAACCGTTAAACTACAGCTCCCATGATTTTTTGGGGAAAGTAATATGCTTTAAATGTGCATTGGGTGTGCTTTAAATGTATGGTGTGGATCTGCCCTAAAACATGGTAGGAAAGATGCATATTGTTACATCATTATAGTTGGGCAGAGATGGGGAACCTTTTTCAGCCCATGGACCACATTCCTTTCTGGGCAAACTTCCAGGAGCCACATGCCAGTGGTAGATAGGGCCAGAAGTAAAAATGGGCACAGCAACTAATGTGAATTTTGCCTTTGTATAGAAAGCTAGTTCCTACACATAGTCACACACCCCTCTCTGTCCTTTACCCAAGAAAGCAGGAGGCATGATCAGAGTTTAAAGATGCATTCCAATCAGGCAAAGACACTCAAGGAGGAGGCAAAGCAGGGCCAGTAGTGTGTGTGGCTGGGGAGGGGTCTGGCCGTGAGAATTTTGAGCCAGTTCACATTTCAAGCTGAATCTATCAAATTCACACTTTCCGAAACAATTGGTTGTTTGTTGTTATGTGCCTTCAAGTTGATTACTACTTATGGCGACCCTATGAATCAGTGACCTCCAATAGCATCTGTCATGAACCACCCTGTTTAGATCTTGTAAGTTCAGGTCTATGGCTTCCTTGATGGAATCAATCCATCTCTTATTTGGCCTTCCTCTTTTTCTACTCCCTTCTGTTTTTCCCAGCATTATTGTCTTTTCAAGTGATTCTGAAAAAATATGAAAATTGAAACACAGCTCTACTTCTAAATTTGCAGTTATGTGAATTTTGCAATGCAATTCGCCAACTAATGTTTACAAAAATGCATATGTTGGAAAGAGTGCATAAAAATGAATATGTGCATGAAAATAACATGCAAAATACATTATATGAGAAATTGCAAACATGTAGTCAAAACTACCAGCAAAAATATGTTTACTAGGAGAAATTCGCTTTAATATACTGGTGATTTTTGGAGGGGGAATGGCAAATTGCTGCAGAAATGTGGAGAACTGAATTTAAGATTGGAAAAATGAGAAACTGAGAAAACCAAAACAGACAGATCTTTCTATCCCTAGACTACGATCATATTTGTTTCTACTATTGTTCTAATGTAGGGAAATCTTTATTCTTCTACTGGCTGGGCTATTTCTAGCTTTGCTGCCAGCATCAAAAAAGGAAGCAAGGATCTTCTGCACAATGTCCTGAAGTTCCCATCCAAAAATGCTTAAGAGTGCCAACTTAGCTGTAGGTACAAAGCTACAGTGTGTAATTTTATTAATTTCATCAAAGACTTGCCTCCAGAAATGTGTGAATTGTTGTTATACATGAAATTTGCAAAGACAGAGCATGTATTTGGGGATTTTTCCAGTGTAGTGGATGCGGCTATGCAAAAACTTTCTGTTGGTTTGGTGGAAGGATCAGGCAATGGGCATGGGCCAGTGATAGATAACTAGAGAAGTCATGGACGACAATACGTTTGAGAATGGGTCAGTAACTCAGTGAGATGCAAATACATTCATTCAGACATTATTTCCTTCTCTAGTCTCAACAGCAAACATGTGAGTTGGAGGGGAAGCCATGAGCGAGACCTCAAGGAATATTCATCTGTCCTGTTGCTGAATAAATTAATTAGGGCCTTTCAAAGAGGGAGGGAGGGTCCCCTGGCTTCTACCCACAAGGCCCCTGAAGTGTCAATATTTTGGGTTTATTAATGAACTTCAAAATGTACGGTGTGTGACGTGGTATGTCTGTAAGCAGCAGGCAGCTGGCATTTTGCCTAATTCTCCCTTCTCCTTCTTTCATGTGGGGAGATTATGGTTTTGTTGTTGTTTGTACTCTGTACCTGAAGGGTAACACTTTAAAAGGGAAAATGTGGCTTCTGTATGCCCTATTTTGGCAGCCTTCCAAACCACATGTAAGTAATGTGTCTGTCTGAAACCTCTTTCCTGAGGCTATTTCCTTTGGGGATATGGGAATTAATATATAAAACCACTGGCCCATCTATTGCAACACCCTCTGTCTATGTGATATTTCAGTGAAAGGGTGTAAACAAAATCTTGTCTCTAGCTACTCACGGAGTTATGCCTATCAAGAAATGTGGCATGGAGAAAGTGAATAAAGAAAGGTTTTTCTCCCTCTCTGTGGGCATCCAGTGAAGCTGAATGTTGGAAGATTCAAGACAGACAAAAGAAACTACTTCCTCATACAGGACATAGTTAAGCTATCTTCCCAATGCTGTTTAACATCTATAAGAAGCCCTTGGGAGCAGTCATCAGGAGATTTGGGGTGAGGTGTTGCAGTACACTCAGGGCCGGTGCCAGCCATGACTGGGTCCTTGGACACCAGCTTGCCCCAGGCCCATGACACCCACCTGTGTCTACCTCCCCAACTGTGGTAAATGCTGGCTGCGCTGCCCTAAGGGGCTGATGCTTCCGCTGCCATCTTGGTTGATGTCATGCATGCACGTACATGCATGTGTATGCCTGCCATCAACCAAGATGGTGGCAGAGGCATCAGCCCCTTAGGGAAGCCTTGGCCGCCATCTTGGTTGATGGCAGGCATGCACACAGCATGGCTAGCATTCACCCCAATGGGAGAGGTAGATGGGGTATGCAGGCGGGCGTTGTGGGCCTGCATGGTTGTGGGGGTGCCTGGGAGCTCCCTCTCTGCGATCTGTGGCAGGGTTGGGAGCCAAGGTTGCTGCAGACCATGGAACGGGAGTGCTACCCACCCACCCTAAGGAGGGGCCCTTCAGGGGCCCCTCTAGGATCCAGGGGCCCTCAGTCAGGACCTGACCTGGCCTCCCTCTGGCGCCAGCCCTGATTATGCTAATTATACCCAGCGCAATTTCTCTGTAACATCTGATTTGGGAGGGTCCATGCAAGCCCTGGACTGGTGTCTGGCTTCAGTGATGGGCTGGATGAGGGCCAATACACTGACTCTGAATCCTAGCAAGATGGAGGTGCTGTAGATTAGTGGTTAGTGGATAATTGGTCAATTGCCTGCTTTGGATTGGGTCATACTCGCTCTGAAAGAGCAGATTCATAGCCTGGGGCTGCTCCTGGATCCATCTTTGTCATTAGAGGCTCAGGTGAACTCAGTGGCTAGGAGTGCCTTTTACCAGCTTCAGTAAGACAGCTGCAGCCATTTCTGGACCGGGATAGCCTTGTTTTCCATGCACTGGTAACTTCCAGGCTGGATTACTATAATGGGCTCTATGTGGGGCTGCTTTTGAGGTTGGTCTGGAAGCTGCAGCTGGTGCAAAATGCGGCAGCATGATTGCTCACTGGGGCAGGGTATCACTAACATGTCACCCCACTGCTGAAAGGATAGCACTGGCTGCCCATTAGCTATGTGGGGCTACCCTTGGGGCTCTAGGTGGGGCTACCCTTGGGGTTGGTCAGGAAGCTGCAGCTGGTGTAAAATGTTTATTTATTTATTTATTACATTTATATCCCGCCCTTCCTTTCAGTAAGAGCCCAGGGTGGCAAACAAAAACACTAAAAACACTCTAAAACACCATAAAAACAGTTTAAAATATATTAAAACAAAACATCTTTAAAAACATCTTTAAAAACATATTTTAAAACATCTTTTTAATTAAAAAAATATTTTTATAAAAAAAGAAGAAGCTTTAACAACATCTTAAAAAGCAATTCCAACACAGACGCAGACTGGGTTAACGTCTCTACTTAAAAGGCTTGTTGAAAGAGGAAAGTCTTCAGTAGACACTGAAAAGATAACAGAGATGGCTCCTGTCTAATATTTAAGGGGATGGAATTCTAGTACACTAAAGGTCCGCTTCCTATGTTGTGCAGAAAGGACCTGCTGATAAGATGGTATCTGTAGGAGGCCCTCGCCTGCAGAGTGTAGTGATCAACTGGGTATATAAGGAGGAAGATGATCTTTCAGGTATCCTGGTCCCAACCTGTATAGGGCTTTGTACACCAAAACCAGAACCTTGAACTTAACCTGGCATGATTGCTCACTGGGGCAGGGTATCACCAACATGTTACCCCACTGCTGAAAGTATTGCATTGGCTGCCCGTTAGCTGCCAGGCCAAGTTCAAGGTTCTAGTCCTGGTGTACGCAGGTTGGGACCAGGATACCTAAAAGATTGTCTTATCCTTTATATACCCAGTCAATCACTGCACTCTGCAAGTGAGGACTTCCTGCAGATACCATCTTATCAGGAGTTCCAATAGGAAGTGGATATTGTGGCACCAACACTTTGGAATTCCCCCTCCTTAAAAATTATACAGGCGCCATCTCTGTTATCTTTTTGGTGCCTACTAAACCTTCCTCTTTCAACAAGCCTTTCAAGTAGAGACCTTATCCCTTAATTATTTTCTCCATTACCGCTGCTCTTAGATGAACATGCACACTTTGGTTTTCATGGTTGCACTTCCTTTGAATGTTACTGTCTGTTATTCTAATGGTTTTTGTATGATGAGTAAATCTAATGTTTGCAACTATTCCATTCCAAAAAGGCTGTATCTAAATAAGCATCCTGAAGATGTGGCTTTAACACTGACTTTAATATAGATTGCTAGTAATCAACAGCATATCATCCCATTTTCCTAGTTCAGTTGTAGAGCTTGGCATGCAAATGGTACCAGGTTCAATCCCAATTTTATATTGCTGTTCAATCCCTGACATCTCAGATAGAACTGGGAATCTCCTCCATCTAAAAACCCTGTGCCAGTCAGCACTGACAATACTTAGATAGATGGACCAATGCTCTGGCAACTTCTTACATTCCTAGATTGGACAATATACCTTCCTCAATTTTGCCCAACATTTGAAGGGGAATGAATGTGCACATCTTCTCCCTGCACACGATCCCTGCTTCTTCCATCCCCACATGTACACCTCAGCATAGATTTCTAAACACCACTTATGCACAGTTCAGTGTGCATAGGCAAAAATTAAATCACACGGCTGTTTTCCAGATCTAATCAAGAAACTAACTATACAGATTTTGCATGTGCACAGCAAGGCTGGCACACCAAGTAGGCAGGAAAGATCTGACACCTAACTGAGCAGAGCAGAGGAAGCTGTGTCAGCTGATCCAGAGGATATACAAGCAAGCCAGCTCTCAGAGATTGAGAGAACAGAGCGAGTGAACAGGAGTTCAGTGGGGAAGGTCAAAGGGGAGGTCCCTATTTTTTTTCTTGTACAGCACACCACATACCAGTGGGACTCTCCTGTTTACAGGACAGGACAAAGCACAGGTCATTCCAATACAAGTAGAAAGAAAGAAAAAAAGGCAGTACAGACTATGGACGAGAAGGACTCTCCAGTGGTGAAGGTGTGTGCAATGTTTGCTTTTTTTTTCTGAGAACAACATGGCGTACACATGCAACAAGTATAAGCTGCTGACACTGTTGGAAGAAAAAGTGAGAGGCCTGGAACAGCAAGTGGCCACACTGAAGAGTATAAGAGAAGACAAAGAGTTCTTAGACAGAACACTGGAACAACAACAGCAAAGAGAAGTACAGGAGGCGGGAGAACAACAGAATGTTGAAGCAGAAGAAGAGACTTTTGTGGAGAGCAACAACAAAGTGGTGGAAAGGGTAACAGTTGGGAGCAAAGGAGCTAGTAGATACCCTTCACCAGTGGAACTATGGAACCACTTTCAGGCACTTGAGGATGAGACTGGAAGTCAGCCTGCAGGGGAAGAATTACAGGAGACCCCATGTGACATTGAGCGAGAGGCTGAGGCAGTCAAGCAGAGGCAATGAAACCATGCCCCACAACAAAAAGAAAAGTAGTCGCAGTGGGAGACTCCTTACTGTGTGGGATTGAAACCCAAGTATGCTGAGAAGATCCATGGACTTGCCAGGTATGTTGTCTCTATGGAGGACAGATTAGAGATGTGATGGAATGGTTCCATTACTCATAAGCCCACTGACAGATATCCCCTTCTTCTCATCTATGTGGGAATGAATGATACTGCCAAGCAGAGCAACAAAGAACTCATGTCAGATTTTAAAGCTCTGGGAAGGAAACTTGAGGACTTTGGAGCCCAGATAGTTTCCCCATCCATCCTTCTGGTACTTAGAAGAGGAGTAAAAAGGGAAAGAAAGGGAAATTGCTTATTGATGTATTGCTTTATTGATGTATTGCTTTATTGATGTATTGCCTTGTTGATGTATTTTTATATTTGTGTTTACTTTTTCTGTAAGCTGCCCTGAGGGGTATAAATAAAGATTAACATAACATAACATAACATAACAAAGAAAAATACTCCGGGTAAATGACTGGCTACGAAAGTAGTGCTAATGCCAGAGATTTGGATTCAGGGACCATGGGGTATGTTTCCTGGAACATGGACTGCTGTAAGTGATGGGTTGCTCCTCACAAGGACTGAGAAGAATGTGTTTGGCCGCACCATGGAGAGCTTCATTAGGAGAGCTTTAAACTGAATCCTAAAGGGGAGATTGACATAAACTCAACGGTAACAACTAACAATGGCTTGTGCATAATAAGAGGAACTGAGGGAACAGCTCTAATGGGGACCAGTAATAGTCTTCATAAAAATGTAGGTAGGAAGCCAGGCTGTAAATCACATGATCTTGGATGCCTATATACTTATGCCCAGAGTATACGAAACAAACAGGATGAACTTGAACTCTTAATACAGGAGGGTAAATATGACTTGATAGGTATAACTAAAACTTGGTGGGATGACTCCCATGAAGGAATACAGCAATTAAATAATATAACTTGTTCAAAAAGAACAGAAGGAAAAGAAAGGGAGGAGGAGTCACACTATATGTTAAAAATGTATATCCCTGCACAGAAATACAGGAGGATGAGCTTAGTAGCTCCACCAAGAGTATCTGGATTAAAATCAATGGGGCAAGGAATAAAAAGAACATGGTGGCTGGAGTCTACTACTGACCACCCAGTCAAGGAAAAAATGAGAATGAAACTTTTGAAAAGCAAATTGCCAATGTTTCGAGAAGATATGGTGTAGTAGTAACGGGGGACTTTAATTACCCTGATACCTATTAGGAGACAAATTCTGCCAAACAAGAAATTTCTCCAAGAAATTCCTGACTTGTGTTGGAGAAAAATTCCTCCTACAGAAAGTGGAGGAAGCAACTAGAGGATCAGCTATCCTTGACTTGACTCTAACCAATAGAGATGACTTAGTGGATGAAGTGGCAGTTCTGAGAACTTTGGGGGAAAGTGACCATGTTATATTTGAGTTCTTGATTTTAAATGAAGCAAAAGCTGAGAGCAGCCATACACATATCTTGAACTTCAGGAAAGCCGATTTTAATAAACTCAGAAAATGGTAAGTAAGGTTCCATGGCAAGCAACCCCAATGGGAAAAGGACAATGGGTGGGAGTCTCTAAAAAAGAAATTCTAAAGGCACAATGGCAAACAATTCCATCAAGGAAAAAAGGAGGGGGGAGACAGCAGAAGAAGCTAATGTGGCTTCACAAAAAGCTTAGAGATGACCTGAAAACAAAAAAGGATACATACAGGAAGTGGAAGGAAGACCAGGCCACAAAGGAAGAGTGCAGACATGGAGCACGGAATTGCAGGTATGGCTTCAGGAAGGCTAAAGGTGAGAATGAGCTGAGGTTAGCAAGAGATGCCAAAAGCAACAAAAAAGCTTTCTTCATGTACATCCTTAGTAAAAGACAGAGAAAAAAATGGTGGTACAGCTATTGAATTGAGGATGGCAAAATGATGACGAAGAAAAGACAGATGTGTTCAATTTCTACTATGGCTCAGTCTTCTCCCAAAAGAGAGCCTATGACGCTCCTGGGAAATGTGAAGTTGAAGGGGCAGGACTGCAGTTTGAAATTTATAGGCAAATGGTCAAGAAATACCTAATCACTTTGAACGAGTTCAAATCCTTAGGACCTGATGAACTACATCCTAGAGTATTGAAGGAACTGGCTGAAGAACTCTTGGACCACTGTCTATTATCTTTGCAAAATCATGTTCTGGAGCACTGGGCTGAAAACAACAGAATGAAATTTAACAGCTATAAGTGCAAAGTTCTACAACTAGGAAAAAGAAACCAAATGCACAGTTATAAGATGGGGGATACCTGGCTCAGCAATACGACATGCGAGAAGGATCTTGGGATTGTTGTTGATGACAAGCTGAATATGAGCTAACAATGCAATGTGGTGGCAAAAAAGGCAAATTCTATTTTACACAACATTAATAAAAGTATAGTTTCCAAATTGCATGAAGTACTAGTTCCCCTCTATTCAGCACTGGTTAGGCCTCATCTTGAGGACTGCTCAAGTTCTAGACACCGCACTTTAAGAAGGATGCAGACAAACTGGATCAGATTCAGAGGAGGGCAACAAGGGTGATCAGGGGGCTGGAAACAAAGACCTATGAGGACAGACTGAAAGAACTAGGCATGTTTTGCCTTGACAGGAGAAGACTGAGGGGACATATGATAGCACTCTTCAAGTACTTGAACGGTTGTCACACAGAGGAGGACCAGGATATCTTCTCGATCATTTATTTATTTAAAATATTTCTATCCCGCCCTTGTACCCTATAATAGGGCACTCAGGGAGGCTTACAAAAATAAAATCAGACATGTACATAATAAAATTGTAAGCAGTAAAATCACAAAAACATTAAAATAAATTAAAATACATAAAATAAATTAAAATACATAAAATACGATTTATACACACACATACATACATACATATATATATATATATATATATATATAGGGATTGGTACTAAAGGGACTACAAAGGTAAAATTTAACATAGAAGACATAAAATCAGTGTCAGGCTCTATCTTCAATCCCTCCCAAAGGCTCTCCGGAACAAGATCATTTTCAGAAGTCTCCAGAAAACCAACAGCGACGGAGCAGAGCGAACTTCTTGGGGTAGGGTATTCCAGAGCTTGGGGGCCACAGCTGAAAAAGCTCTCTCTCATGTGTCTGTCAATCTAACATCTTTTACTCCAGGCATGCAGAGGAGACCAGAGGCAGATGATCTTAAAACACGGACAGGTACATATGGGCATAAGAGGTCCCTCAGGTACATTGGTCCAAGGCCGTTTAGGGCTTTAAAGGTCAGAACCAACATTTTGAATTGGGCCCGGAAACAAATTGGGAGCAAGTGGAGTCGATAAAGCACAGAGGTGATATGTTCCAGTTAACATTCTGGCTGCTGCATCCCAGATTGCAGGACATGAAATAATGGGCTCAAGTTGCAGGAAGCCAGATTTCAACTGAACATCAGAAAAACCTTCCTGACTTAGAGTGGCACAATAATGGAACCAATGACCTAGCAAGGTGGTGCGTTCTCCAACACTGGAGGCCTCCAAAAGGCAGCTGGACAGCCACCTGCTGGGTATGCTTTAATTTGGATTCCTGCATTGAGCAGGGGGTTGGACTCAATGGCCTTATAGACCCCTTTCCACTCTACAATTCTATGATTCTCTCTGTGAGTGTGAACACTTGCACTCCTTCATGCATTGCATAACCACAGCTGGATCACAGCTGTCCTAGTCCATGTATTGGTAACCTCAAGGGTGGATTACTGCAATGTGCTCTATGTGGGGCTGCCCGTAAGGTTGGTCCAGAGGCTGCACCTAGTGCACAACGTGGCAGCTAGGTTGCATGTGGGGGCAATCTGCTACTAGGCCAGGTTCAAGGTTTTGCTGCTAACATATAAGGCCACATACAGTTCAGGAACAGGGTACTTGAGAGAGCGGTTTATCCCATGTACCCCCAGTAGTTCACTGCATTCTACAGGGGATTTTCTCCTAGTTCTAACAAATATCAAAAGGCCACTCCACAGTAACTTGGAACAGGGCTTTCAGTGTGGCTACCTCTGTTTTGTTTGAAGAGGCGTCCACTTTCAGGAAACAATTGAAATCATTTTTGTTTCAACAAGTTTTTCTATCTGGATGAAAAGGTATCTGCCTTAGGTGTTCATTTTGTATTGTCTTCAGTTGCTTTTTGTACTGTTTTAAAACTATTTTTAGCTGTATCGTGGTATGTCTGTCAATCGCCTTGAGACATATGTAAAAGAGGAGTAATCAAATAAATAATATAAATAATAACAACAACAACAATAATAATACCACCAGATTATGGAGATGTCCAATCTAGCTTGATGTTTCATAGCAAAATGTGACAACGTCTTGAGGAAAATGTCAGTAGCCACCAGTACAAATAACTTATTTATTTTATTTATTTATTTATTTAATTACATTTCTAGACCGCCCTATAGCAGAAAGCTCTCAGGGCGGTGTACAACAAATAAAATCACAATTAAAATATGAGCAAGTGTGGAAAAAAATATATATATAGTACAATTATAAAACATTAATAAAATTGCCATTGAGATTTAAATTAAGATCATATTAAGTTTAAAATGTTAAAAGATAACAGAGAAGGCGCCAGGCGTATCTCATCTGGGAGGGCATTCCATAGTTCGGGGGCCACCACCGAGAAGGCCCTAGATCTAGTTGTTCATCTCCAGGCCTCTTTATGGGTTGGAACCCGGAGAAGGGCCTTCGACGTCGAGCGTAGTGAACGGGTAGGTACATAGCGAGAGAGGCGCTCCATCAGGTATTGCGGTCCGATGCCGTTTAGGGCTTTATAGGTAAGAACCAACACTTTGAATCTGGCCCGGAAACATATCGGTAGCCAGTGCAGCTGCGCCAGGACAGGTGTTATATGGTCAAATTTCTTTGTCCCAGTGAGAACTCTGGCCGCAGCATTTTGCACTAGCTGAAGTTTCTGAACCGTCTTCATAGGTAGCCCCACGTAGAGTGCATTACAGTAGTCCAATCTAGAGGTTACCATAGCATGGTAACTGAGGCAAGATGCTCCTTGCTCAAATAGGGTCGTAGTTGGGCTACCAGCCGGAGCTGGTAGAATGCATTCCGTGCCACCGAGGCTACCTGAGCCTCAAATGACAGGAGCGGATCTAATAAGACCCCCAAACTACGTACCTGTTCCTTTAGGGGGAGTGTAACCCCATCTAGGACAGGTCGAACATCAACCATCTGGGCAGAGGGTCCTCCCACCAACAGCATCTCAGTCTTGTTAGGATTGAGTTTCAGTTTATTAGCTCTCATCCAGCCCATTATCGCAGCCAGGCAGCGGTCTAGTACATCAACAGCCTCACCTGAGGAAGATGAAAAGGAGTAGTAGAGCTGCGTATCATCAGCATATTGCTGGAAACGCACTCCAAAACTCCTGATGACCTCACCCAGCGGCTTCATATAGATATTAAAGAGCATGGGGGACAGAACTGAACCCTGCGGGACCCCATATTGGAGTACCCAGGGACTCGAGTAATGTTCCCCCAGCATCACCTTCTGGAGACGATTCCCGAGATAGGAGCAGAGCCACCGCCAAGCAGTGCCTCCCACTCCTAAATCCGTAAGTCGCTCCAGAAGGATACCATGGTCGATGGTATCAAACGCCGCTAAGAGATCAAGGAGAACCAACAGAGTTACACTCCCTCTGTCTTTCTCCCGACAGAGGTCATCATACAGGGCGACCAAGGCCGTTTCTGTACCAAACCCCGGCCGAAAGCCCGATTGAAATGGGTCTAGATAATCAGTTTCATCCAAGAGAGCCTGGAGTTGGCGAGCGACCACACGCTCTAGAACCTTGCCCAGGAATGGGACATTTGCTACTGGCCTATAGTTGTCCAAATTATCAGGGTCCAAGGAGGATTTTTTTAGGAGCGGTCTCACCACCGCCTGTTTCAGGCAGGGTGGGACCACTCCCTCTCGTAAAGAGGCATTAATCACCTCCTTGGCCCAGCCGGCTGTTCCATTCCTGCTAGCTTTTATTAGCCATGAGGGGCAAGGATCCAGAGCAGAAGTGGTCGCCCGCACCTGTCCAAGCACCTTGTCCACATCCTCGAGCTGTACCAACTGAAACTCATCCAATAAAACAGGACAAGACTGTGCTCTGGATACCTCATTAGGATCAACTGCTACAATAATGGAGTCAAGGTCCCGGCGGATGTTCATGATCTTATCACGAAAGTGTCGCGCAAACTCATTACAGCGGGCAATTGATGGTGTTATTGCGTCCTGGGGACCAGAGTGTAAAAGTCCCCGGACAACTTTATAAAGTTCCGCTGGGCGGTTAAGGGATGACTGAATAGAGACAGCAAAGTATTGCTTCTTTGCTGCTCTCACTGCCTTCACATAGAGTTTGGTAGAGAGCTTCACAAGTGCATGATTACAGCCGTCGGGAGTTCGCCTCCATTTGCACTCAAGCCGTCTCCTTTCTTGCTTCATCACTCTTAGCTCCGGAGTAAACCAGGGAGCCAACTGAGCTCTGCAACGGAGAGGGCGCACCGGGGCGATCGTGTCAACTGCCCGGGCCATTTCCGTATTCCACAGCATGGCCAGGGTTTCGACAGGACCGTCAATTCTATCAGCCGGAAAATTCCCTAGAGCCATCAGAAAACCCTCAGGATTCATTAGTCTCCGGGGACGGACCATCTTAATTGGTCCTCCACCCTTGCAGAGGGGAGAAAACAGTGTAAGTCTAAACCTTAATAGGCGGTGATCTGACCATGACAAAGGAATAGATGAAAAATCCCTCACTCTCAGATCACCATCCCCTAATCCAGTGGCAAAAATCAAGTCCAGAGTGTGCCCCAACACATGCGTAGGGCCAGTAACAAATTGAGACAGCCCCATGGCTGTCATGGAGGTCATGAAGTCCTGAGCTGCTCCAGATAAAGCGGCCTCAGCATGAATGTTGAGATCCCCCAATACCAAAAGTTTGGGGGAACGCAACAATAGATCCGAGACCACCTCTGTCAGCTCAGTTAGGGAGGCTGTTGGGCAGCAGGGTGGACGGTACACCAACAGAATTCCCAGTCTGTCTCGCTGACCCAACGTTATGTGCAGACACTCTAGACCATTAGCCATCTGGATAGGGTGCCTAACAAGAGGGATGGAACTTCTATAGACCACAGCAATTCCCCCTCCCCGACCCTCGGATCTACCCAGATGCTGAACCGAATACCCAGGTGGGCACAACTGGGAGAGATTAATACCTCCCAGATCGCTCACCCAGGTCTCGGTAATACATGCCAGATCGGCCACCTCATCCACAATTAGGTCATGGATGAGGGAGGTTTTATTATTTACCGATCTGGCATTAAAAAGCAGCAACTGGAGATCCGAGGGTTGGCTGATAGAACTACCAGCAATCCTGTGGGTGTGAGGAGGACCGGAACACGTCACAGCCACCAGTTGTCTGGGGCGAGTTCCCCTTAACTGGCATGTCCTACTCACAGCGCCATACCTCCCATTACCCGTCACTACACTAATAGGGGCCCCCTTTGGTCCTCCCTCCCACAACACTGTCCTCTCGCCCAGGCACATAATAAAAATAAAATAAATAATAAAACTCATGGCATATACACACAATCACACACTCACTCATACAACCCACTCATACATTCAGACAACACAGCAGCATCCGAGGAGCTTCAGCAGCCGATAATCCGTAGTAGCTGATGTAATGGGACCCAAGAACGATAGACAGCAATGACCCCCAACCTGGTGATAATGACAGCAGCAACGGTGGCATACACCTCAGCAGTGGCAACAGCAGCACTTCAGTCTCGCATTCCAGGACAGCCCAACGGCAGCAACAGAAACGTCCACGCCCTGATCAGGATCAGGCCTGGGGCCTGGTCCTGCCAGGCAGAAGTCCCTCTGGGAAGGGTGGTGGAGGTGGTGGTGCCACGGCGGCGGCGGCGGCAGCGGCAGCAGCGGCGGCGGCGGCGGCAGCAGCAGCAGCAGCAAGAGCAGCAGCAGCAAGAGCAGCAGCAGCAAGAGCAGCAGCAGCAAGAGCAGCAGCCTCTCCTTCCCTTGGGCGATGGTCTCTTCCTCCTGCAGGCACTGGGACTCCCAGGCCACCTCAGCCAGCCGGCTTATGTATCCCTCTAAAGAGGGACAGGTGGTAAGAATCAGTCCTGGCTGGCTAGGTACCTGGGGCCTGGTCCTGCCAGGCAGAAGTCTCACAGGGAAGGGTGGTGGAGGTGGTGGTCTCACAGCAGCAGCAGCAGCAGCCGCCTCTCCTTCCCTTGGGCGATGGTCTCTTCTTCCTGCAGGCACTGGGACTCCCAGGCCACCTCAGCCAACTGGCTTATGTATCCCTCCAAAGAGGGACAGGTGGTAAGAATCAGTCCTAGCTGGCTGGGTACCTGGGGCCTGGTCCTACCAGGCAGAAGTCTCACAGGGAAGGGTGGTGGAGGTGGTGGTCTCACAGCAGCAGCAGCAGCAGCACAGCAGCAGCAGCCTCTTCTTCCCTTGGGCGATGGTCTCTTCTTCCTGCAGGCACTGGGACTTAAAAGGAAATACTTTTATATCACATTATGTACATGTCTGTAAGGAGGTTTTTCAGACCTCAAATTAAAAAATGTGGGCACCATTTCAGATTTTTGCTGGGGGGAGAGCTTTTAATAAGGAAAAAACCAATATTCTTAGCAAGGTTCAAAGGTCTACTCTTGGCTATACTGTAGCGTTCAACAGTGAACTGAAACAAGCACTTATTTTAAGAGCACTTTTGGCTACTTTAAAAAAACCTATAGCAGTTTTATCAACATAAACAAACAGCTCTTTTTTAAAGGCAAAGGACTGGTGCCTTTTACATCCATATCTAGCACATGGTAACCAGTAACTATGCCAGAAATATAGGTGCTCCTAAAAATTGGTTATGTGTTGAAACATGGGGGAAAGGGGCAAGAGTATATACCACCTTCTCTAGATGGTGCCCCTGATCATAAGCAGTTAAAGTGTTAATTGCTTCAGTATATCTTGAGCTATTTTTAAAAATAATCATGATTTTTAAAAAGAGACCTCTTTATGAGAAGCCTGCTCTGTCAAACACAAGAAGACTTTGTGACACAGTGTTGGCCTATTTGAGTAAAAGGCTGTGTTGCAGATTAATGACTTTTTTGTAGCTTCCCTGGAATAAAAGCACGGTCTGGATTTGTCCCCTTCCTGAGGGTATACACCACAAGCATTCAGGAAATGAATAGGCCCAGCAGAATGGGGATTCAATGGATTTTTGTTTTATATGCAGTTTTGAAATTAATAACCCCCTCCCTATACCTCTTAACTGCACTGAATGGGTCCATTCATTTCAACTGGATAAGGGGAATGAAATCACAAAGAACTCTGCTTATGTTAAAGAAGTCTCTCTCTCTCTTTCTCTGATTATATATATAGCCCTGGGGCCTGCTTCAGCTGGACTCTCTCCCTTCTCCCCCCTTCCCTTACAGGACCATCTACTATCAACTGCTCTGTGGGAAGTTTCCTGATGACTTTTTAATATGTTAAAATTATTTCCTGTGTTTTTAATAACATGGGATTTAATTGTAGGCTGCTTTGGAAGAATTTACATCCTGAAAAGTGGTATATAAATAATGGTAATGTATATTGTATTATACTGTTTGTGTGAAGAAAATTGGATTTGTTTAGCATGTATGGACTCTGCTTTTATATCGACTTTTGTGTATATATGTGAAAGCATAACTTTCTTGTCTGTTCATTTGGGGATTATATGTTTAACTTGCTATACCTGACCTGGCATGGTTGCTCAAATGAGAAGGCAGCAGAACTTCATTGTGGACAAGGAGTCTGGCATGTCTCTGGTCTGAGGGGCTCCATGATTTCCTGTGGCCAAGTGGGCAGAGTTTGTTGATTGGCAGGGGGCAGGTAAACAGAGATTACATCAGCAGATAGCCAGCTCGGAGGCAGGAATTCAAGGCAGAACTCAAGAGCTATCTGGGACTTCCT
Organism: Rhineura floridana; assembly: GCF_030035675.1. NCBI lineage: Eukaryota > Metazoa > Chordata > Lepidosauria > Squamata > Rhineuridae > Rhineura > Rhineura floridana. The sequence goes on along the minus strand of NC_084488.1, from coordinate 92,060,580 downwards.
GGAAGGATTGCTCTGCCTGTGGCTGCCTCTGAGATGAGCTCTGTCTCATAGGAAGCTTTTTTCAGTTTAAAATCAGTCAAAAGGGAACTTTGACTGGTATAAATGTTCTCCCAGGCAAGGGTGAACCGAGAGATTACCCACAGAAACTTCGTTGGGCTGTCGGTGGCTGGAATTGATCAGGAATTCCCTGGGAAAAGAAGGCATACCTAGCAGCCGAGGACGGAGTTAGGACTTCCAGCAAGCTGGGCTGAAAAAAAGCGAGACGTTTTTTCTTTTAAACGATCCACAACGGGCGAGCTTTCTTCTGTCTAATCTTATCATTTGGCTTAAATTACTACAGTGAAAGAGATTTGTTTAAGAATCAGCAATTAAGATACCTGGGTGAGTTACACTTCTCTCTTTTATACAAGGAATTAAGGAGGAGGAAAGAAAATTTTAAAAGCTTATCTTATTTTTTATGGCAAAAAGCTGGCCTGAATTTGGAAACTATAAAGATTAAAACGGATGAGGGGCAACTTACCCGAAGAGAAAATCTGATTTAGAGGATTATTTGATTGATATATGTCTGGGACTACTTTTTCTTGGACTACTTTCTTTAGACGAATCTGCTGTTCGTGTATGTTACTAATTGTTCGGCGCTGTGAACCAAATTTGTTTTGCATTCTTGGACGTGCGGGAGATAAGAACTGTGCTGGCCAGATGATGTCAACAGGCCTGGAATATTAACTCCCTTATTGCTGGAAAAAGAAGCAAATTACTCTTTGCTTGGGAATTGTGGCTATATTGGAAATTTGAAGGGTTTTTTCTTTTCGGCTTCAAGAATGACAATCAAAGAAGTGGCAGAGACCCTGGATATATCCCTGGAAGGGTTTTCCCCTCTGGATATGTTTCAGAAGATAATGGATGAGATTAAGATAACGAAACAAGAACTGGGACAGAGTAGACAAGAGATGGCAACTGAATTTGGTAAAGTGAAACAGGAGTTGAAAGAAATAAAGGATTATATGAGAAAAAAAGCAGATGGACAAGCAATAGAAGATAAAAAAAGAAATTAAAGGGAAGGAGCAAATTCTGGAGATTGGATCAGATATATCAAATGTGGAATTGGAAAAAGATTTGGACTTTATGGCAAAAATTGAAGGGAGGATGCAAGTCCTGGAGATTGGAACAGATATATCTAGTGTGGAACTGGAAAAATATTTGGAGTTTGTGGATCCTGGAGATAAAGATTACTGTTTGGAATTTGGTGTTGTCCCTGGAGAAATTGATGAAGATATCAGAGATAAAGCTATCAATGTTTCGATGGAATTTCTGGACTGGAATGATTTGATGGAACTTGAAATAGAGAAAATTTATAGAATTAATTCCAGATATGTGACAATGGAAAAACTCTCAAGAGATGTGCTAGTGCATTTCGTAAAAAAGAGGAACAGAGATATGACTTTACAACAATATTTCAGCAACACATTCAGAATTGATGGCAAGGAAATATTTGTGATGAAGGAAATTCCCATCAGACTCTTACTATATGACTATGACTATGACAGCAAGATTATTATGGGTGCAAGGATGGAAGTTGGAAGATGGAATTAACACTGATAATGGAAAAATGGCTATTGAAATTACTGGACCTAGCAGACTTGATGAGATGGATTAATTGACATGTTTATTTGGAGAAAAATCGATGGATATATTTCTCAAGGAGTGGAAGCCTCTCTTTGACTTTTTGCGGAAAGAATAAAGTGATGTTAATGAGATTTGATGATTAATTAAGATAACTACTGGAGGAAAGTGATTTTGTGATGTATTAAGAGACAGGTTTGTTATAGACCTATGGCTGATCTGCGACAAATCGGAAGTCAACATTTTATTTTATTGTTTAATTTGTTTCTTTTTTGTTTTGTTTTGTTTGAAAATTCGAATAAAATTAATGATAAAAAGAGCTATCTAAAGGCTTTTGTATGCCTGGGGGAGAGCAGTAGCAAAAAGGGATTGTAGTAGGGTTACCAGGTTCCTGGCCTGAGACTGATCCTGTATCTTTAGGAGAAGAGAAAGTCAGCCAAGTGTATGTGTTCTTGCAGCAGTGTAATGAGAAAAACCACAAGGTGGAATTCTCCCTTCCCCCTGCACAACTTTTAAAGATACAGAAGACCTCTTGGAGGCCGGGCCTGGCAACTATGAGGTCTTCTGTATCTTTAAAAGGTATGCAGGGGGAAGGGAGAATTCCACCTTGTGGTTTTTCCCATTACAGTGTTACAAGAACACCTGCACTTGGCTCCCTTTCTCTTCTCCTAAAGATACAGGATCAGTCTCAGGCCCTGAGCCTGGAAACCCTATGCTTACCCTTTGTCTGTTTGTTCTTTTGCTCCACTGGGAATATGCTGGTTTTCTGTAACTTTACATATAAATCTGTTTCTTAAAACTCTGTATTTTAATGCCTTAGTAAATTTTCGTTCTTGTTTCATAAACCTGTTGTGGTCTGTTCTTATTTTGACTCTCCCATGTCCAGAAACCATAACACTATACTATCTTGAGATGTTTCAGGGAGACCCACAGAATTTTTTTTTTTAGGTTTTTTTAGGCTGATTGATGAGGCAGCTTTATAGTCAAATTCCCTTCTTATCAGGTGGCAGCAGGCTCTTAAGTGGGGAAAAGGTGGGCAGATAGAGGGGCACACACCATTGTGGCTGGATCTCCCTTCCCCAGGCAGCACAGGATCCAGGGTGGCAGGGAGGTGGCCATCACAGCTTATCTTAAAATGGCTGCAAATTTAGCTCATGGCAAGAGTATATTATATAACTAAGAAAATAGCTATATCCAAAAGGCACAAGGCAGAGCAAGGAAAGTTGTGGGTGGAAAGCAAATTTGCTTCAGACATTCAGGAGAACTTAGAGACAGGAGGGTGTTGAACAGGGTAGAGATTTATTTATTTTTGATACTGATATCCAATGTGGACATTGTGCTTCCACAATGGAGTCTTGCTTGTGCAAATAGGACTTTCTCTTTCTCCGAACCCCACTGTATCCCCCCATGTATCCCCACACTCTGCTCCAGAAGGTTGAAGGACCCTCCAGAGCAGATTGTGGTGGGGGTTGCAGGGAGTAGTAGCGGAAGAGGAAGTTCCATGATCCATTACACTATCTAGAGAAATGTTGAATCTCACTTTATTTCTACTATCCCTAGGGCTCAGCATAGGGAACATATTTTTGAGAAAAAACACACAATAAAAACAGGAGAATAAAATATCAAATGAAAAGTAAACACATAAAAACTGACTAAAATTTGCCCCATTCTTGCTTATTCATGCCTCTTAAAAGCCAGTGGAAGCAAATACCCAGACTCAGACCTGTAACAAAAGGAAGTTCCTTCATTGTGAGGTTGCTGAGAACACCTTGGGCAGGTAATATATATTATAAGACATTTTTATATTTCTGGAAACACAGTCTCCTCGGGTCTCCTCTGCATGCCTGGAGTGACAGATGTTAGACTGACAGGCACATGGGAGAGAGCCTTTTCAGCTGTGGCCCCCAAGCTTTGGAATACCCTACCCCAAGAAGCCCGCTCTGCTCCCTCCCTGTTGGTTTTCCGGAGACTTCTGAAAACGATCTTGTTCTAGAGAGCCTTTGGGAGGGACTGAAGGTAGAGCCTGACACTGATTTTATGCCTTCTATGTTAATTTTTACCTCAGTAGTCCCTTCAGTACCACTCCCTATATATGCATATATGCATGTATGTGTGTGTATATGTATATATTATTTTATGTATTTTAAGTGTATTTTAATGTATTATAATGTTTTTGTGATTTTTATTGTGTACAATATTATTATGTATGGGCTCGATTTTATTGTAAGCTGTCCTAAGTGCCCTATTATAGGGTACAAGGGCAGATAGAAATATTTTAAATAAATAAATATGTAAAAAACTCCCTTTCTGATTAGATCTCTCTGCAATCCCAGAGAGAACTAAGTATCGCCTAACTTCAACCTTGGCTTAGGGAGGGCTAACTCATCACAGAGGACAATACACCCTTACTGTACATAGGAACATAGGAAGCTGCCTTATACTGAATCAGACCATTGGTCCATCTAGCTCAGTATTGTCTGCACTGACTGGCAGGGTCTGAGACAGGGAATCATTCCTGGTGATGCTGGGGATTGAACCAAGGACCTTCTGCATGCAAAGCTGATGCTCTGCCACTGAGCAATGGCCCTTCCCCACTCCCCAGCTCAATAAATTTCCCTTCCAGCTCCATACCACCACCACCCGCCAACCCTGGGAAACGTGGCTTGCTTTGATCTTCCATCACTCCTTGCAACACAGACACCCCTCCACTACCTGGCTTCTGTTTTTCACTCCTTCCTCCCTGCTCGACTCTCCCACATTGCTTATATAGCAGCCACTACAGCTTGGGTGCACTGCTTGTCCCTTGCATCTGACCAAACATCCATTTCTGGAACATGAGATCATGTTCTGGAGAAACAATATTGGGACCAAATCCCGCAGAGTCTCCAGCTCTGTACAGTCCTTCATGACATACCTAGTCATCTCTTCTTTTGTTTTAAGTCTACTCTTCTTCCTCTAGGCAAAACAAGGATTATGCTTTCCCACACTGGTATTTGCCTTCAACCATTCAACCTCTTTGCTTCTGTTGCTCAACTCCTAATTAGACCTTCAGCCTCCATCACCTCTCCCCACTTACCAAAATGGCTTTTCACTTTTCTAATAGAATATTACTCTTGCTCTTCATACAGCTTGCTCTTTCTGGTAGTACTTCACTTCATTCAGCACAGCACTCATGACCTTCCATCCTTCCCTATGGTCCTGTCGAGACGTTTACTCCATGGTAGTCTATCACTCTCTCATCACCTTTGCAATTCTGATTTTTCTTGAGCTGCTGCTTGTTACTATTTTCTCAAAGCACCACAATGTTTGTAATTTGAGCTCAGTACCGTATGTGTTTAACAGTATTAGACTTTCAAGACTCCTTGGATGGTGTGTGTGTTTTATTTTGTATCTCCTAGGCGAACTCTGAAAAAATGAACACTTTCATTTTAATAAGCTATAACATTTAAAACAATGCTATATTAAATTAATTTCATGGATTTTCATGGTGTAAATTCAAATATTAATGTCTGCTGAAGGAAAGCAGCAAATTTGGAGAGGTTTTTCTCCAGCTGTGTTCTAAATGAATTCGCTGTTGTCCATGCACTGGTAATTTCCAGGCTGGATTACGATAATGTGCTCTATGTGGGGCTACCTTGAGGTTGGTCAAGAAGCAAAATGCAGCTGTGTGACTGCTCACTGAGGCAGGGTTACGCTGCCAACACGTTAAGCTGATGCTGAAAGAATTGCACTGGTTGCCCATTAGCTACCAGGCCAAGGTCAACATTCTGGTATTGGTGTACAAAGCCCTATACAGCTTGGGACCAGAATATCTGAAATATTGTTTTACCCCTTATATACCCAGTTGATCACTGCACTCTGCAGGTGAGGCCCTCCTGCAGATACCACCAGGGGCGTCACTAGGGTGGTGCGGCAGGTGCGGGCTGCACCGGGTGACACTACCAGATGGGGGTGACACCCAGAGCCGCCGCCCCCAGACACTGCCTAGGCACCAATGAGAGTCTTCGCGTGGCGTGCCGGCTGCCTTCCTCGGCTGTTAGAAGGTGGAAGTGGCGGCAGACAACAAGGTGGCGGAACGCTCCCGGGCCCTGTCATTCGGCCGCGTGCACTCAGTCGCATGCACGATCACTCAGAGTCTGAGAGAGAAGGTGCTGCGGGCTGCACCGGGTGACACCAACCCTAGTGACGCCACTGGATACCACCTTACCCGGAGGTCTGCTCTACACAACATAGGAAGCAAACCTTTAGTGTTGTGAATGAGTGCAGATTTCTGGACTCAGAAAAGCATGAAATATAAAAAATGCAGAAGACTACACAGCTTCAGAGTGTTTCCAGGAGCTTCCCAAATGGTTGGCTTAGATATAGGCAGACATTACCCCTTTGAAATTTAACATAAATTTGGGACTAAATGAATATGCAGTATTTACATCATTCTTCATCTGCTGCCTCTCTCAGAAGTGCATTTTCACAATGTTTCAAAAGCCATCAATTCTGGCTGTTGACAAATCTACATCTCTTTTTGGTTTTAGCACAATACATGGGAACTGTGTTTTTGTTTAGTGAAGCTATTTCTGTTGCTGGCAGAGGGAAAAGCTTGGTTTTGCTCTTGCTTTGCTATGTCAAATTTGTCATGCCTTAAATCTTTCTGCCTCATTGACTTTGAGAACTGCCTGGGCTCTGTTAATTATTGACTTAAGATCAGCTGCCTGGTTTCTAATTTGCTCTAGTCTAGTCCTTGATTTGGAGTTGGGTTGATTAGAATAGCTTCATTTTCTTTGGCCTCAGATAAGCTCATTTGTGCTTCTGTGTCTTGATCTTTATTTGGAAACGTTGTTTCTGTATGCTTTGAATATTGCAAAGTCTGTCCAAGCTTCAATACTAAATGACCCTTGGAAAAATGTCTAACTGATTTCCAGCCACTAGGTAACTTAGATCTGAACAAGGCAATCTCCATTAGAGATTATATCGCTTGTTCTATATGCCAAGCCAAACTAGATGGGCAATATCAATAGTTTTGCTACCTTTCTAAAATGGGAGCGCCTGTCTCTCTCACCGCTGTATATATTGGAGCAAAGGAACGTTACCAGGCTATGGTGCATATGGCATTCAAGTTACCGGTACTCAGTCTTCTTGCTTACAGTCAAGAAACATATGGGGAAATTAGGAAGTGACTGCATGACTTCAGGATTTGTAATACTGTCATGACTTGAACATATGCTGATGAATCATATACATTATTACAATTTTTTCTAATTAAACTGTGGATCATGGGAGAGCCTTTCCATGCCCAAAAGTGTTTGCAAACCATTGGTAGGAAGAGAATTATGTCATATTCACAAATGATTGTCACTTCAGTCAGTTACACAGAGGTAATTTTGAGCACTTACTGCTATAGGGAGGAGAGTTATAACTCAAACTCAGTGAAATACAATAATTAAAGACAGAGTGGCCACTCGTTCATCTCCAAAAAAAAAAAAAAAAGAATGACAAAAGAGGACCCTTGGGGAAAAATCGGTCACAAAATTTGCACATACTAATTTTTATATATAGATGTACATTTAGAAAGAATTTCTATAATTTAAATAAAAATGTAATACATTTCATGAGAAGAGTCTGCACGCAGGTCATCTGTGGTCCTGCAAAGTCTTCTCTCTAGATACTAACTGTGGATGGGCAAATTTCAGGACCCTCCTGCTCTCTCTTTTTAGGGTTTTTTATCTTTAAAGCAGACTTGGAATGGACAACCTTTTAAATAGAAGGCTATCCTCTGACATCCCTTCAATAGAGGACCATCCTCATAAAGTAGGACGTATGAACACCCTAAATAAAGGTTATATCTTCAAATTCATGGTTGATCTTATTAAAAAATGATCATTTAAGGGAGGATAATTACCCTGCAAGGAATCTACCAACAGCATTGTGGACTTACCAGAATAGTAGCATGTTCAGAAGTACAGGGTCCCTTCATGATAGTCATGTCACCTGTCATAGCCACATCCTCTTTTCCACTTTCCCTCATCTCTCTTGCTCTCCCTGTCATCTCACAAGCCCACACTCCACTGCAACAGACATCCCTAGGAGCCAATCAGCAAGAAAGGGGAGGTTGTATGTTAGCTGTTGAGAAGAGCCTTCTCAGTGGCTGACCCACCTCCTTTCACTCTGATTGGCTCCAGACAGCATGAAAGGACAAGGACTCTTTTCAGTGGCTAACATGCTCCCTTTTCATGCTGATTGGCTCATACATAGCGACCTGGTTGGGACCCTGCTCCCAAAAAAGTAAGGGGTCTAACAACCCCTCACGACCTTGGACGACTACACCCTTGTATTCAATACAACGGGCATTAATCAGAGGCATATAGCCTAATCTGTTACGGTCTGTAATGTTTTCACTAACTCTCATAACTACCACTTTCTTGCTCATTGTATTTCCTGGTTTTAATGGGTAAGAGCTATTCTTCTAACAAGTGTCTACAGGAATTTTTTATGCCTATATTCCACATGACTGTGAAATATCAGTGTTTGACAAGAAGCCTGCAGATTTCCTTCCTGTCTTCCTTCCCATCAAGAGCTGAAGCCAACTTCACAGAATGAGACTTTCATGTGGAACATATTTTGATTGAGGCTCTCTTGCATGGGAGACCAACACATGAGTGTTTTAAGTATAAGAGGGGAGAACAATATATTATATTGGCTTCTAATCTCATGTTGTGTAAAAAATAATTCCAGTCTACTTTGTCAGTACTATCACCCCCTCCTCCCCTCAACATTTATAATATCCTGTCATGGCATAGAAGTAGCACGGAGGCAATTTAGATCTGGGTTTTGCTGAACTGAAATAGATGACAGGCACTGAGAGGGCCTTTGGCAAAGTACCTTTAGATGGGCCCACTCCTAGGCCAGTGGGCCTTGGTGAGCTTATTTGGTAGTCGAACATCAGAGCAGTGCTTTGTACTGGGTGGCTTGGCGCTGTCATTTTTAAAAAAGATTTCCCACAATACCATGGGTATAGTGTTGAAGGCATTCTGGGAAAATTAAAATATCAGTGCAAGAGTCAGCATAGTAGTGGGCCCTACCAGGATGCTGGGACCACAATAGCTGCCCAAGGATGCCATTTACTAGAATGACATGCATGAAATGAGTAGACAGTCATGAAGTTGTCTCCAACTGAGAAGTTTCAGTGGAGAATGACGGGGGTGGTGGTGCTTTCTCTTCCTTCACAGTTTGCTGCAGCCTTCCTGCCTTTCCTCCCTTTCTCCCCAAGTAAACTTCCTTCACTCCTTGTAACTAGCGATGGGAATTGCCAACTGGATTTTATCATTCTTTCTCATGTTTTCTATCTTTGTGGAGAGAATTTTAAAGTAACATCTCTCCATGCCTGGTTTCCCTTTCCCCCTCTAAAAAATCTAAAGTGGATTTTAAGAAAAAGTCACCTCAAAGATATCAATATTTTGAGAAATAGTGATATTGATATTTTCTCAAAATATTGATATCAATATTAAAAAAAAAATCCCAGCGGGGAAAAATTAACCCAGAAAAAGCAAGGGGCAGCAGAGAAAGAAGGTGCCTGTGAGTTATCTCCTGCATCTTTTTTCCTTCAATCAATAAGTTGCAAAATCTACCTTTACTCAGTAGTGTGGCCACCAGTAGGAAAAATAAGATAGCAAAGGGAAAAAGAATTGGATAATTAAAGGCCACCAGGGTGCCACAGTAATTGATAATGTGATCCATATTTTTATCGATGCTTTTTCTATCATTACAGAGTTGAGAATAAACATTGATACCAGTGCAGGCTCATGAATAAATATTGATAATTCTCCGCAAAGCAAATAAAATAAAATAATGGAAGAGATCGGGAAAATGATAAAATGATAAGATAGCGAAGAGAAAAGGAGTGGTGGTGGTGGTGGCAGCCAGTGACCCCACTTCTCATCAACTCCCAAAATACATTCTCTCCTCCTAACAGACTAGAGTAAAGAGGGGAGGGAGTGCTGCCTGAGCAACTGAAAGAACTGTGATGGCGAGCAGAGAAGAGGAAGAAGGTGAGGGGGCAGATGACCCCACTTCTTTTCAACTGCCAAACTTCAGGAAGCAGTGGGGGCAGGAGGGAGTAGAAATACTGTGTAGGTCAAAAATATTTGCATATGCCCAGTAACTGAGCAGCCAGAGGGAGCCCTGGACTCCTGCTGAGAGGAAGGGCGGGATATAAATCAAATAATAAATAAATAAATAAATAAATATTGTAAAATTAGAGGGCGGGGCCACAAGGAAACAGCGACACTCATCCTTCCTAGAGGAATGCCTACTTGTGTGAATGGAAAACAACTGATTTAAAGCTACCATTGACCACAGAGTGTGGACCTTGCAAATCTATCATGATGGTAAAAGCTGTGTATTTACTAGGAAGAAATGCTCCCATGTGGATAAGCCCTTGCTCTCTGTTGCTCCAGAGGACAAATCTAGAACCAGTGGGTGGAAATGGCAGGGAAGCAAATTTTAGCTAAACTTTAAGACAGTTGTAGTGCAGGGGGAGGAGGTGCAGGAGGTGCTGCTCGCTGGGAGCAGGATGTGGCAGGGCAGCAGTGAGAATGGGAGCAGCACTGTGTTGATGGTGGGTGCAAATGTGTGGGAAAAGGACTTCCCTTCAAGTCGATCCTGACTTATGGCTACCCTACAAATAGGGTGTTCATGATAAGCGGTATTCAGAGGGGGTTTACCATTGCCTCCCTCTGAGGTTAGTTCTCCCCAGCTGGCTAGGGCCCGCTCAGCTTGCCGCAGCTGCACAAGCCAGCCCCTTCCTTGTCCGCAACTGCCAGCTGGGGGGCAACTGGGCTCCTTGGGACTATGCAGATTGCCCACGGCTGCACAGGTGGCAGGGCACGTGACCCTTGAGCCACTCACTGTGGGGGTGATCTTTAGCTGGCCCTTGACACCCAGGAGACACGAGTGGGGATTTGAACTCACAGACTCTGGACTCCCAACCAGGCTCTCCTCCCCACTGTGCATATATATGTATTGGCCCTGTGCAGATGATGACCCGCCGCCGCGATCATATCACCCCAGTGTTGATTGAATTACACTGGTTGCCAGTTGTATACCAGGCCCAATTCAAGGTGTTGGTTTTAACCTTTAAAACCCTATACGGTTCCGGCCCAGTTTATCTGAAGGAACGCCTCCAGTATCACAAAATATGCCGCCAAACAAGATCAGCCTCACAGGACCTTCTCTCGGTCCCACCGACGAAGACAGCTAGGTTGGTGCGGACCAGGGAGAGGGCTTTTTCGATCATGGCCCCCACCCTCTGGAACTTACTTCCCTTTGACCTTCGGCATGCCCCCTCCCTGTTGACTTTTCACCGAGCCTTGAAGACCTGGCTTTTTAGGCAGGCCTATGGGATCTCTGGGGTGGGCTAGATTTTATACTGTATTAGCGTAGGATGGTCTGTTAGATGAGATGTTATGATATTAATATTATGATGATTATGTATATGTTGAGATTGTATTTTATATTGTAGGTTGTTGTGGCGATTAAATGAGAAGGGCTAGAACTGTGTACTCCACCTTGAGCACCTTGGAGAAAAGGTGGTATTTTAATGCTTATAATATAATATAATATAAAAGACTTTCCCAAGGAAGAGCTTCCTCCTCAGAAAACAAAAACACACTTATTTTTGTTTTTGTTTTTGTTTTGAGTGCCCTGTTGTCTGTGTCTTGGTTAAAGTGTGTATCCAACCTTGATGTGCTTATGGAAGGGGTGTGCAAGTAGTGCCCCCCCAAGTGTGAAGATTTGGACAAACACTGTTTTGTAGAAAACCAAAGTCTGCGTGAAAGTACATATTTGGAAATGCCATTGGTGTGATCCTAAGCAAATGTATTAAATGATATCGTATAGAACTTGACCTTCACAGAATATTTTACGGTCATGCCCATAAACACCTATGCAACCTTGTGTCTGGAGACCTAGAGCAGATAATTTATTTATTTTATTTAAAATATTTATACCCCGCCCTTTTTCCGAGGAACTCAGGGCGGCTTACATTAAAACATTGAAACAGCAATAATTAATAAACATGATATTCAGTTTAAGCAATTTAAAATGGAATTAAATAAACATAGGTTAAAACTAACTACATAGGTTAAAAGCCCGTCTAAATAGAACAGTCTTCACCTGTGCACGAAAATTTGATAATGAGGAAGCCAACCGGACCTCAATAGGGAGAGAGTTCCACAGTCTAGGGGCGGCCACCGAAAAAGCCCTATTCTGTGTCTCTGCAAGATGAACTTGCAGGAAGGAAGGGGTAATAAGTAGAGTCTCGCTGGAGGATCTTAAAGTCCGAGCAGGTTCATAGAGGGAGAGGCGCTCTGACAGATAGCCTGGACCTAAGCCGTATAAGGCTTTATAGGTCAAAACCAGCACCTTGAATTGTGCCCGGAAACAAATGGGCAACCAGTGGAGCTGATACAACAGCGGGGTTGTATGTTCTCTATATCCCGCCCCAGTTAACATCCTGGCTGCAGCTCTTTGTACCAATTTCAGTTTCCGAGCAGTCTTCAGGGGCAGCCCCACGTAGAGCGCGTTACAGTAGTCTAATCGGGATGTAACTAAGGCATGTGTCACCGTTGTCAAGTCTGACTGGTCAAGGAACGGGCGCAGTTGGCGCACCAATCTTAATTGAGCGAAAGCACTCCTAGCCACAGCCGAGACCTGTGCCTCCAGAGTCAGAGCCGAGTCCAGGAGCACTCCCAAACTGCGAACCTGTGATTTCAGGGGGAGTGTAACCCCATCCAGCACAAGTTGAATCCCTATTCCCTGCTCCGCCTTCCGACTGACGAGGAGCACCTCTGTCTTGTCAGGATTTAATTTCAGCTTGTTTGCTCCCATCCAGTCCATCACTGATACCAGGCATCGGTTGAGAACCTGGATGGCTTCCTTGGTTTCATCAAGTGGAAAGGAGAGATAGAGTTGGGTGTCATCTGCATATTGGTGGCACCGAACCCCAAAACTCCGGATAACCTCTCCCAGCGGTTTCATGTAGATATTAAATAACATGGGGGACAAAACTGAACCCTGTGGGACCCCATAGGTCAATGGCCAGGTGGTCGAACAGGAGTCCCCCATAACCACCTTCTGGGTTCGTTCCTCCAGGAAGGACCGGAGCCACCGTATTACCGTGCCTCCAAGTCCCATCCCAGCAAGGCGGCCCAGAAGGATACCATGGTCGATGGTATCGAAAGCAGCTGAGAGATCCAGTAAAACCAACAGGGACACACTCCCCCTGTCCAGCTCTCTGCGAAGGTCATCCACCAAGGCGACCAAGGCCGTCTCAGTTCCACAACCTGGCCTGAAACCAGACTGAGCTGGATCTAGATAGTCTGTCTCATCCAAAAATCCCTGGAGCTGAGCAGTCACCACCCGCTCTATTATCTTGCCAAGAAAAGGAATATTAGATACTGGGCGGTAATTACCTAATAATAGGGGGTCCAAGGAAGGTTTTTTCAGTAAAGGTCTTATTACTGCCTCCTTTAGACAGGACGGTATGCTGCCCTGTCCCAAAGAGGCATTAATCACTTCCATGACCCACTTAACCAGTCCCTCTCTGGCAGTTTTTATAAGCCAGGAAGGGCAAGGATCTAACATGCACGTGGTGGGACGTACTTCTCCAAGGATTCTGTCCACATCCTCAGGTTGAACAAGCTGAAAAGAATCCATTCTAATTAAGCAAGCAGGAGCCGAAGTTACATCCATAGAGACTGTATTAATGTTGGCGTCTAAGTCAGAACGAATCTGAGCGACTTTGTTTGCAAAATAACATGCAAACTCATGACAACGGGTTATAGAGTGGTCAACATATTCATGAGGGTCAGAATTTAAAAGACCCTTGACAACTCGAAACAATTCCGCCGGGCGAGATTCAGCGGATGCAATAGAGGCGGAGAAGAAGAGTTTCTTCTGGGTCCTCACTGCTATGGAATAGGTTTTTAAGTAGGTTCTAGCCCGTGTTCGATCAGATTCGTTCAGAGTTTTCCGCCAACGTCGCTCTAGTCTCCATCTTTCGCGTTTCATCATCACTAGTTCTCCAGTAAACCAAGGAGCCGATTTGGTTCCAATCCGCAAAAGGAGGCGCTTAGGGGCGATTGTGTCCACCGCCCTGGTCATTTCTTCATTCCAAAGGTCGACCAAGGCTTCGACAGAATCACCTACCGAGGTGACCAGAAAATCCCCAAGGGCCATCAGAAAACCATCCGGATCCATCAGTCTCCTGGGGCGGACCATTCTAATTGGTCCCCCACCCCTGCGGAGGTTCTGAGTTGTAGTGAGTCGAAAACTAACCAGGTAGTGATCTGTCCATGACAACGGAACTAATGAAAGTTCCTCCACACCAAGATCACAAACATCTTGTCTAGCACAGAAGACAAGGTCCAAAGTATGACCAGCAGCATGCGTGGGGCCAGATATTATTTGGGACAAACCCATGGTTGTCATGGAGGCCATGAACTCCTGAGCCACTCCAGAAAGGGCAACATCGGTGTGGACATTGAAGTCGCCCAGTACCACAAGCCTGGTAGACTCCAGTATCAACCCCGAGATTACCTCAGTTAGCTCAGGAAGGGAGACAGTTGGGCAGCAGGGTGGGCGGTACACCAACAGAATCCCTATTTTGTCCTGAGCACCCAGCTTAAAAAAAACGCATTCGAACCCTGAGGACTGTGGAAGAGGGTACCTGGTCAGGTAGATGGTATTTCGAAAGATCACTGCGACTCCACCTCCCCGTCCCCCAGGTCTAGCCTGCTGGTGTACAGAGAAACCAGGGGGACAAAGCTGAGAGATATTAACTCCCCCAGCCTCATCCAACCAGGTCTCTGTAATACACGCCAGGTCAGCGCACTCATCCAGAATAAATTCCTGGATAGCACTAGATTTACCATTCACTGACCTGGCGTTCACGAGCAGCATTTTCAACCCGGGGGAATAGTCACCATGGCTATCCAGGGTATCTGAATGAGAGAGCAACTTAGGGATTACCAACATTCTGTTGGATTCTTCCCTAGTTTGATTAGATAAGTGTCTCCCAAGGGCGTATCTCCCTCGGTCCTTCAAAACTTCGATGGCCGTCCCATGGGTCTCTTCCACTATTCCCTCATTCACACATATAAACAATTGGCTTCCATCATTCTCAGGGACTGTTTCTAGTCAAGGTTCTGAGATCTTTCCCAGAGCGATCAATAGTTGCTTTAATCTGGTGGTTAGTTCAGTCTGCTCATCTGCAGTAAAATCTTTGTAGGAATCGAGGAGGAAAAGCTCCTCAGGTAAATTATCATATTTCCTTTGATTAACGACGTCGTTGATTGGTGTGTGAACTAAATTCTCCGGCAGACGCAAATAAGTCTTTACTTTCTGTACATTTGTTTGCTCCTCAGGTAAGTTGTCGTATTTCCTTTGGTTGGCAGCGTTGTTGGTTGGTCTATAAATTAAATTCTCCGACAAACGAGAACACGTCTTTGTTTTCTGTAAATTTGTTTGAGAGGTGTTCTCTGGTTTTCCAACTTTCTTTGTCAAAATTTGTCGAATAGATGTCTTTGAATAAGGTAGACAAAGGCTTTGAGGTGGTGCCTGATTTTCAAAGACTGTTATTAATTCAATATGATGAGATGCTAAAAAGAGTCTTTCTTCATATAAAAGGTTTGCTGCAGTGGGAGTATGAAAAGTTACTAACGCTTTAATCGCCGTATAGCTAGAAGAAAGATAGTGTACTGATTTTATTTTATTAAATTCAATCATACCCGGCAGTAAGGATTCAAAGAACTCCCAAAGATGTTGCCTTCGACCTCTATGGTTAAGCCAATTGGTAGGTTTTGAGAGGTTCAATATAACCAGTTTTTCTTTATTTAAAACAAGTTTCCATTGGTCTATATTTGATTTTATTGTTGTGTCTCCATTAACAGGTTGTTGTAGATATTGGGAGAAGTCAAATTGATCATGGGTTGCCTCTACTGACGATTTTATATCTCCACTAACAGATTGTGGAGTATATTGGGAGGGATCCAATTGATCTGGACTTTCCTCTCGGATAGGCTTCAGGAGAGTTTTGCAGCATACATCATTAATAGGGGAGACAATGGTCATATCCACTGAAAGATTGTCGCTCATATTTTGTGTTTTTAGCTGTTTGAGTTTTCTCTTCTTTTTCTTTTTCTTTTTCGCTTTTCCTGAAGGTCTTGGAGTATCCAGTAAAGTAAAAAGCTTCCCAAAATTCATATGTGATTTACATTTTGGTCTGAAATTCTTAGTCTTTTTGCCCTTGTTTTCGTGTAACTTTTTTTGTTGTTTCTTAGTGGTGTTGCTGCACATACAGAATTTCGATCCCATAATCACAGTTTGAGAACTCTGGGATGCTCGAGTTGGATAACACATTATTAAGAATCACTTTCCATAACTGTAAAGAGGTATGTCCACATGCGTGCATCCCAGGCACCTAAATGAGGGGTGAGAGCAGCATAGGAACATAGGCCGATGCTTACATCAAGGGTTCCCAAACTTTTCTTGAAAAGTTACACTTTTATTGTTTTTATTACATTTGTAAGCTGCCCTGAGCTCTGTTTTTAACAATGGAAGGGCAGGATATAAATCTTCTTAACACATAAATAAATATTCCATAGTGTTGGAAACTAGAGCATAGGCATTTAAGGCTGAAAATGTACATTTTTAAAAAAAAGATTTCTCACATATTCCTTCAGTTTTTGTTGGTAATTACTAGGTAAAAAAACCACCTGGCTAATGCAATTATTAATATGCTTCATTTGCATAATTGAGAGCTATTTGCTAAGGGCGGTATATAAATGCAACCAAATAAATAAATAAATAATTTACATAATATGTAAATTAGCCTGTCTGGATTTGTGGGACTGGAATATGGCAACCCTACCTAAGGTGAAGGACAAGATGGCACACCCCCATTACACATACAGAAGCCAGACAGACTGGCAGCTGAATTTTACTTCAACACTGGTGACAGTACAGCATTCTCCATCACACCTGAGAGCAGCAGGCTACCTTGAGGGTGTAGGGAAGGCTGTGAGGCACATAGCCCTGTTACCCAGCACCTCACTGCCACTCTACATCTCCCACCATCAACCCCTGAGGCATCTGCCTCATTCTGCTTAATGGTACAGACAGCTCTGCCTAAGATCATTATATATGAACGGGGCCTACACTCCATTAATGTGTCTAATCCTTTGAAAAAACTGTCTTCGGCTGCAATTCTAACCCCACAAGTTATTTCCATCCTGTCCTGTGTTTGTTACAACCAGTGCTGTTTCTGTTCTGCTACAGTTCGGCTTCCACTAAACCTGTTTTTTGTCTTGTTATTCACTATGGCCTAATTCTATAATTAATTGCATAATCAATTAATTAGGAAATTATGTGCAGGCGGCAAAGAAGGCCCACTTCTCTGCCTCCATCTCATCCTCAAATAGCCATCCAGTGGAGCTTTTCTGTATGTCAGGGGTCCGTTGACATCAGCTCAAGGAAATGGAGTTTTAGACCCTTTGGAGGCCCATTGTGAGTTGTTTGCAAGGCACTTTGAGGGTTGCTTGCCTCCATAGCAGTCTTGATTCCCCATCCACATCTACTGTAGTCCCCAATGATGTGTCCAGTGCAACATCTGCTGCAACTTCTTGGGAATGGTTTCAGTTGATGAGGCCTGATGATGTAGACAAGGGGCTTGCAATGATGCAGCCAGCAACTTGTCCTCTTGACCCTTGCCCTTCTTGGCTTATTAAAGCTTGACGAGGGGGTTTGACTGAGTGGATCCAGGCTGTGGTCAACACATCATTGTGGGAGGGAGTGATTCCAGCCACCCTGAAAGAGGCGGTGATCCAACCTCTCCTGAAAAAGCCCACCCTGGACCCATTGGTCTGTGACAATTACCGACCAGTTGCAAATTCTTAGGGAAGGTGATTGAGAGGGCTGTGGCGCAGCAATTGTAAGTACTCTTGGATGAAACAGATTATTTTAACCCATCCTAGTCTGGGTTCAGGCCTAGTTATGGGACTGAATCGGCCTTGGTTGCCTTGATGGATGACCTTTATTGGGACAAGGACAGGGGGAGTGCCACGATATCTCATCGGGTTTTGACACCATTGACCATGGTATCCTTCTGGGCTGACTTGATGATATGGGTACTGGAGGCACTGTTTTACAGTAGTTCCAATCCTATCTCCAAGGTTATTCTCAGATAATAGCATTGGGTGATTGTCTTTCAGCCCCCTGATAGTTGTGCTGTGGGGTGCCGCAGGGTACCATCTTGTCCCCCATGCTGTTTAACATCTATATGAAGCCCTTGGAAGCGGTCATCAGGAGATTTGGGGCTAGGTGTCAGCAGTACACTGACAATACCCAACTCTATTTCTCTGTAACATCTATCGCTGCCATTGAACTCTGATGCATCCAACTTCTCTGATGCATCTGCTTTTCAAATGCTCTATTTCTCTGTAACATCTGAATCAGGAGAGGCCATGCAAGCCCTGGACTGCTGCCTGGACTCGGTGGTGGGCTGGATGAGGGCCAATAAACTGAGTCTGAATCCTAGCAAGATGGAGGCGCTGTGGGTTGGTGGTTCCCGAGTTCAGATAATTGATCAATTGCCTGCTTTGGATGGGGTTGTACTCCCTCTGAAAGAGCAGGTCTGTAGTCTAGGGGTGCTCCTAGATCCATCTTTGTCGCTAGAGACCCAGGTGACCTCAGTGGCTAGGAGTGCCTTTTACCAGCTTTGGCTGGTAAGACAGCTGCAGCTGTTTCTGAACCAGGATAGCCTGACCACTGTTGTCCATGCACTGGTAACCTCCAGGCTGGATTACTGTAATGCACTCTATGTGGGGCTGCCCTTGAAGTTGGGACAGAAGCTGCAGCTGGTGCAAAATGCAGCGGCGAGACTGCTCACTGGGGCAGGGTATTGCCAACATGTTACCCCGCTGCCAAAAGAACTGTGCTGGCTGCCCATTTGCTACTGGGCCAAGTTCAAGGCTCTAGTTTTGGTGAACAAAGCCCTATACAGCTTAGGACCAGGATACCTGAAAGACCGTCTTATCCCTTACTCAATCACTGCGCTCTGCAGGTGTGGGCCTCCTACAGATACCATCTTATCAGGAGGTCCGTTCTGCACAACATAGGAAATGGGCCTTTAGTGACACCTATCCTGTGGAACTCCTTACCCTTAAATATTAGACAGGTGCCCAGTGGCATACCTAGCGTATTTGATACCCAGAGCGGATCATTTTTTAACACCCCCTCCTCTATACGACAGATTTTGGGCAAGCATTCGGGGGCAAGAGGCGTTGTGCTGACCGGCAAGGGAAGCTGCCAGCTCCAAACACCCAGAGGCCACCAGGAAGCGACTTTAGCGGAGCCTCCGCACTGGCAGCGAGAGAGAAAGTGGAGTGCTGCTGGCTTGGGTCGAGTGCTCGGCCGGCCATCTTCCCTGCTTCCTTCCCGCACTGACCCACACCCTCTTTTATCCGCCTAATCCTCGGGTTGTTTGGGGAGGGGAAACCACCTTCTGCTCCATTTCCTGGGCTCCACTTCAGCCGAGGAGGAAAAGATCCAAATGCACATTGGGGAGGAGGGAGGCCTGGGGTCTTTGTGAACCCGCTTCCCCCACCCCGCATGCCTCTCTGGACGCGCCTTTTCTCCAAGGTGTGTGTGCGTGCTTGCGGACAGGCACACTTTTACAATTCCCACTCTTGCATCTAAAAAGTATTCTCTCTCCCTGCCTGCTGCCAGGGATCATTCTTGGTGGTGGCATTGTTGCCAAACAACTTGTGTGTGTGTGTGTGTGTGTGGTGAGGCATATGCTCTTTTTCACAGTTTCTTGGATTAAAAAATAAAGAGGAGTCCATGTAGAGAGAAAGGTGCAACCGGACGCCTTGGTCGGTGACCCCCCCCCGAAAGCAACTGCCATTGAAGTTCCCCACCTTCCTGGTGGTGGTTGATGCATTTCACCCAATAAGACAACCAACAAACGTGGGAGCCACACAATGTGGGCACGCGCCAGAAAGAGGCAAGGAAAAAACAACAGCAACAATGACCCCCATATTAGCAACCAAACCATCCGGCAGGGAAATCGAACTGAGCCGAAGAGGCGCAAAGGGAAACAGGCCGAGGGTGCGGGGTCTGGGAGCGTCTGGTGCCGGGGCATCCTTCCTAGAGCATGCCACCTCAAGCTGCCATCTTGCCAGTCCGTCCTTTCACTACCTCTTTTGTTAACAGAAAAGTCGATCCCTTTAATTAAAAATCAAATAAATCTACCTCTTTACTAGCACAAATATACTTTCTATACCGTATTTGCAAAGACATCAATAGAAATTCGAGTGGCATGGTCCAGAGTGGCAGTGCTGGTGCCAGGCTATTTTGCACCCTAGGCAAGGCTAACGACTTGCACACACACACCCAAAAATTGGTAACTTCAATTTTCAAAAACAGGTGTCTTGTAGAAAAAATGAAAAGCACAAAATTTGAAACTGCTAAATTTATTTTAGTTGCATTTTTCCAAGGGTTAAAAAAACTAATCTGTGTAAAATTGTGCCCCTCAAAGGTCAGTACTGCGCCCCTCTGAGGTCTGCGCCCTAGGCAGCTGCCTAGTTGGCCTAATGATAGCACCGGCCCTGCAGAGTGGTAATTTGATTTGAAGAGAAGAAAAGAAACAAGCAACTCGTTCTCAAATATATTTGCATACATATCTATATGTTTCCGTCCCTTCAAAAATAGAAAGTTAATACTTGCCTTCATATAGAAATACTAATCTCTGAGAGGATTTTTTGTTATATGCATGGGATCTTTTACCTTTCCTTTTACAGTGCAACCCTGTGCATGTTTACTCAGGAGCAAGTCCCGCCGTGCTCAATCGGGCTTCCTCCCTGAGTGGATGGGCACAGGATTGCAGCACCAGGCTACACACTTGCGAGAGAGTAAGCCTTATTGAACGCAATGGAGACTATTTCTGCGTAAACATGCATCGGGTTGCTCTGTCAATTACTCTTCTGTTTTCGCGCAAAAACAAAGCGAGGCCCAAACAAAGCAGATCGCGGGAAACTGAGTTTAAAAACAGGCTTGAAAAGAATACTGTGTCTGGGATGGTAGCAATTGGGAAGTGGGTTATTTAATGCAAGAAAACACTTTTGCGGGCAGTTTAAGATTGAAGTTTTGATTATACAAAGGAGAAAGCGACAGTGGGCGATCTGCGTTTCGATTCACAGGTAACCCTTAGCGCCAATCTTTCATGGGAGGGGTGGCAAACTCTCTAGCATCTGGATGGCCATTCTGCTCTTATTTCTTCCCCTATAATGTGGAGGCACCTCGAGTTTTTTTTTTTTTTTTTTTTTTCAATAATTTTTATTCAGATTTTCATAAAACATACAAGACAAAATCATAAAACATTCAAAGACAAAAAACAAAATCAAAAATAGTTAAACAAAAAGAAAAAAAGAAAAAAAAAACAAAAATAAAAAATAAAGAGTAAAATATTGACTTCCCATTTGTCAAAGATCAAATCAGTTATAAGTCTATAATATATAACAATCCTGTCTCTTAAGTCATATTATAAAATCACTTTCCTCCAGTAGTTATCTTACTTAATCATCAAATCTCATAAACATTACTTTATTCTTTCCACAAAAAGTCAAAGAGAGGTTTCAATTCTTTAAGAAATATATCTATCAATTTTTTTTTCCAGATAAGCATATCGATTAATCCATCTCATTACTAATTATGATAATCTTATTGTCATAACCATAGTCAAAATAAACATTTCAATTAATCCATCACATCAGAATCTGTTAGGTTCAGTAATTTCAGTAGCCATTGTTCTATTATCTCTAGTAATTCCATTTTCCATCTTCCATCTTCAGTAGTCTTGTTAAGTCCAGTAATTTCAATATCCAATCTTCCATTATCAGTATTCCATAATAATCTTGCTGTCAAAGCCATAGTCATATAGTAAGAGTCTGATGGGAATTACCTCTATCCCAAATATTTTCTTGCCATCCATTCTGAATAGGTTGCTGAAATACTGCTGTAAAATCATATCTCTGTTCTTTTTTTCAAAATACACTGGGTCATCTCTTAAAAGTTTTTCCATTGTCACATGGCTGCAGTTAATTCCATAGATTTTCTCTATATTGGGCTCCATCACATCATTCCAGTCCAGAAGATAGTCAATGCCATTGATAACTTTATCTCTAGAATCTTCATTAATTTCTTCAGAGATAACATTGAGTTCCAAACAATAGATTTTATTTCTAAAGTCCATAGACTCCAAATCTTGTTCCTGTTCCACGTTTGTTCCAATCTCCGGGATCTCCTCTCTCACAGGGACCCCTATTCCAGTCTCCAGGGTCTCCTCTCTCACAGGGACCCCTGTTCCAATCTCCGGGGTCTCCCCTCTCACAGGGACCCCTTCCAGGGTCACCTCTCTCACAGGGACCCTTATATCTTTAATCTCCTGCTTCATTTTACTCAATTCAATTTTCATTATCTCAATCTCATCCATTATTTTCTGAAACATAGTTATTTCCAGATTCTCAGCCACTTTCTTAATTGCCATTTTAAAAGAAAAATATAGGAAAACCACTTCTTATTTCAGCAACAATTGGGTTAATACTCCAAACTTGGTGACATCACAGTATAAACAGAGCAGACAGCCTTATCTCTCCAATAGTTAAGTAAACAAAATGCAGTTCCCAGGATCGAAACAATTAATGGCAATCGTCAAGAAACAGATTCGTCAAAATAAAATAGACCAAAAAGAGAGTAGTCTCAAAACAGTATAATATTTTTCAAAATAAAAATCTGGAATAGAAATCCCTCTTCTGTGTATATCTTTAGAATGCAAATCCAGGACAGCTTTTTGCAACAAAAACAGAGATAAGCTATTAATTAGTGCGTAGCAGAGAGAAGTTACGGCTCCCCAGTGAGATGTCAAAAACCGATCAATCTGGCAAATCTCTTTTAAACAGCAACAATTTAAGTCAAGTAAAAGAAAAATATAGAAAGAAGGGTGCTTGCCTGTTAGTGCGTTCTCTCTTAGAAGATAAGATGAACGTTCGCTTTAACAGATAGAGCTTGCTGTTGAAAATCCGTCCCACCTTCGTCGGCTGGACCTCGTCCCATAAATTAATGAGATCTGGTCGTCCCAACAAAAATAGGCTTTGAGGTTAATCTCTTCGTTTCTCCCTACCCGGGAGAAGTTTAATCAGTCAAAAAAAAAAGAAAAAACTGACTGATATATCTGAATAAGCTTCTTTTGAGGCAGGAGCCCGTCTCAAAAGCAGGCACAGGCTAAGTCACCCTTCCCGGAAGTCGAGGCACCTCGAGTTTTGATCTAGGGATTTGCCTCGACTAAGAAGGTGGATGGCAGAGAGAAAGAGCCTCAGTGGATGAGTAGGATCTGCCGCTCGGCCGTCTTTCTTGGCACAAGTGAGGGAAACAGCGAGGGGGAGGAGGGGAAAAGGGGCTGCTGAGGGATCTCGGCCACTCCCCCCACGGGCTCCGCAGCGCGGGCACCCTGGTGGCTGTCATGGCCCCGTCAGAGGACTCCTCAGATGAGGACGACTCGGGAGTAACAGCAGCAGACCCAGGAGCAGCAGGAGACACAGAGGAGCCTCCTGAGAATCCAGCTCCTTCTGCCCCTCAGCTGCAGAGCACCCCAGGGACAGCAGAGGCCCTGCAGCCAGACACAGACAGTGAACAGGATACTCCCCCCTCACCTGCAGAACGTAGACAGCAGAAGGTCAGGCAGAAGAGAGGCAGGCCTGTCTCCTTAAGGCCCAAACGCTGAGGGCTCACACCTGCTGTCCATCCTGCTCTTTATAAGGCACACCTTGGCTGCAGCTTGTTGCTGACTGCAACGTCAGGCGTGGCTTTGTGTAGACCTAGTTTCCTTGCAGCATCTCTTTGACTGACCCCTTGGCAATTGATCCCGGACCTCCACTGACCTCGCTTCTGGACTTCTGACTCGGCAAGTACGCTTCGGATAGGCCTGGCAGATTTACAACCCAACTGCTGGCTAAGGACTTTCCTTCCCTGCCAAAGACCCAGGAATTTCCAGGCCCCCCCCCCGGCACTGCTGATGCAGTGTAGAGCTGACAGTGGCTACCACAGGCAGGGGGCAGCAACATGGCAGGGTGAGTGGCAGCTGTAGCAGCACCCCCTTATTGCCTGCACCCGGGGCGGACTGCCCCCACAGCTACGCCCTTGGTACGCCACTGCAGCTGCCGTCTCTTTTATTTATTTATGTATGTATTTATTTATTTATTAAATTTATTAGTCGCCCATCTGGCTGGTTGTCCAGCCACACTGGGTGACATACAAAATAAAAACATACAAATACATTAAAACATTAAAAATCTCAACAATAATAAAACCTAGCCCACCCCAAAAGCCTGCCTGAAGAGCCAGGTTTTCAAGGCCCGGCGGAAGCTCATCATAGAGGGGGCATGGCGGAGATCATTTGGGAGGGAATTCCACAAAGTGGGGGCCACAATTGAAAAAGCCCTCTCCCTAGTCCTCACCAGTCTAGCTGTTTTAACTGGTGGGATAGAGAGAAGGCCTTTTGAGGCTGATCTTGTTGGGCGGCATCGCTGCTGATGCTGGAGGCGCTCCTTCAGATAGACTGGGCCGAAACCATATAGGGTTTTAAAGGTCAGAACCAACACCTTGAATTGGGCCCGGAAAACAACCGGTAACCAGTGCAACTCCTTTAGCACTGGAGTGATGTGATCTCGCCGGCGGCTGCCTTTAATCAGGCAAGCCGCCACATTCTGTACCAGTTGCAGCTTCCGGACCATTTTCAAGGGTAACCCCACATAGAGCGCATTACAGTAGTCTAGGCGAGAGGAGACCAGGGCATGTACAGCCGATGGGAGCAGATGATTGGGAAGGTAGGGGCGCAGCCTCCGTATCACCATTATCTTTTTGGCGCCTAATGAAAACCTTCCTCTTTCAACAAGCATTTTAAGTTGAGACCTTATCCCAGTCTGCATCTGTGTTGGAATTGCTTTTTAATATGTTCTTAAACCTTTTTTAAAAAGCAATATATTTTTAACCTTTTTTATGATGCCGCCCTGGGCTCCTGCTGGGAGGAAGGGCAGGATATAAATCAAATAATAAATAAATGTCTTCAAAGCTTTAAAAAATGTTTTTAATGTGTTTTAATGTGTTTTAAAGTCTGTTTTTATGATGTTTTAAAGTGTTTTTAGTGCTTTTGTTTGCCACCCTGGGCCCCTGCTGGGAGAAAGGGTGGGATATAAATCAAATAATAAATAAATAAATAAATTTCAATGCATTTCATTGAAAGAGAAATGTCAAAAACAATGTACAAAATAACAGTTATTTATATAATATTGCAGACAAAAAACAAGAGTGAATACTGCTTGTACTTGCTGGTGTGATTTCTGTTCGTGACCTCTAGCAAACAAGCAAATTGTGGAAATCTCCGCACCACATTCCATTTCTGACAGAATTCTCTGACATCACTACCTGAGAGAAAGACCTGTTGAATTCAGTAAGACTTGCTGAGTAGACATGAAAATTACACTGTAAGTTATTAGCCAGCTATTTTATAACTGTTTTAAAAGCCACATAAAGTTAATTAGCCTAGATAAATGCTTTATGCAATTACTGTGAGAAACCTTGAGATTATGAATGCTTGGGAAAGGAATTTTTCATCCCATAGGAAATCCACAAATGCATCCAGCAAAAAATAAAAACAATTTTTTGGACATTCAGGTTAAAACTCATTGTTCAGGAAACCACAAACCCTTTTGATCAGCTGTCTTTTTCTTCTGACAGGAAATTTTGGTGGGGGAAAAATTCTGTCATTCTCCCCTGCCCCTGCCAAAGGAGAAGCTATTTTCCATTCTGAAGAGATTTACTGGGATTTTTTTTAACCAGAATCTACCTCAGGTTTACCTGAAGTCCTCTGGCTTCTCTACTCTAAAGGGAACAATTCTTATTTCATGTTTAGAACAGTATCTATAAATTCATACCCTCCAACATTCAACAAAGTAAAACAGGTGCTCTCCTCTCTTTGAAGTGAACAAATGGAACAGGTAAAAAATGACTGAGCACGTTTCTTGGGCCATGTGATATCACCAATGAAGTAATGAAATAGTAGCCTCAAAATATTCATTTCTCTGCAGCTGTGAAGGCACTTTCAGTGAAAGAAATGTATGCTTTTTCTCCCTTTCTAATGACACTAAAACTTGGGAACATCCAATGAGGCAGAATGCTGGAAGATTCAGGACAGACAAAAGAAAGTATGTTTTCACACAGCATAGAGTTAAACTATGGAATTCGCTCCCACAAGGGGTAGTGAAGCTGGTAGGAAGCTTTGTGATCTAAACAACAGAGGCCTACCATTTCAGCAAAAATCAGAGTGTCCCTGCAGGGCCAGCCCCAGGCATGCTGGAGCCTTTGGGCAGCAGCCTGGCCCAGGCCCCGGTGCTCCCCTTCTGTGATTCGTGGCAAGATTGGTACTGCGGATTGCAGGGCGGGAACTTCCAAGCCGCCCACCATTCCCTCACTCAACCTACCTTTCTCCTTTTGCAGCTGCATGCAAGATGGCGGTCAAGGTTTCCCTAAGGGGCTGAAGCCTCTGCTGCCATCTTGGTTGATGGCACGCATGCATGCTACATGTGCGCATCACTGCCATCAACCAAGATGGCGGCAGAGGCTTCAGCCCCTTAGGGAAACCTCGGCAACCATCTTGGTTAATGGTAACCCTGCACGCGCACTGCATGCAGCCGCAAAAAACAGCACAGAGAAAGGTAGGTGGAGCGAGGGAATGGCGGGCGGCTCAGAAGCTCCTGCTCTGTGATCCACGGCAGCAATCCTGCCGTGGATTGCGGAAGGGGAGTATAAGGGCCCTCAGCCAGTGCCCCACCTGGCCACCCTTTGGAGCTGGCCCTCTGTCCCTGGCTACCAACTTGGATTGCTTTGCAAGAGGGTTAGACAAATTCATGGAAGATAAGGTTATCAGTGGCTAGTAGACACAATGGCTATGTTCCACCTCCACTGTCAGAAGTGTATGCCTTTGAATACCAGTTGCTGGGAATCACAAGTGGGGAGAGTGCTGTTGCACTTAGGTTCTGCTTGTGGGCTTCCCATGGGTATCTTGTTGGCCACTGTGAGAACAGAGTGCTGGATGAGATGGCCCAATCCAGCAGGGCTCTTCTTATGTTCCTGTTTGTAACACCTAGCAATACAAAACATATAACAAAACACGATGTGACATCATTGCACTTTGTGTTTCCCTGCCTGCACTCCAGTTTATTGGCTGCTGCTTGTAGTGGTGTGGCAATTCAGGGCCTGATGATGCCATGGCATGCATTTTGTAGTCCTCAACTTTCCTAGAAGAGAGAAAGATCAAGATGTGGGACTGATGTTTTCAATGGCAGCCATGAAGCTTCCATCAGGTCTAGTTCCAGAAGCCTGACACACCTATAACTTTCTTGAATAAGAAAATAAGCACTGTTCCTATTGCATAGGAAAGGTGGAGGGTCTGTATATGCCTTGGGGCCTTAGAATGCCTCCATCTTACTGTGTGGTCTTTAGTAGAACCATTTAACATTAAACATATGAGTTATCTATAGAATGCTTTGAAGGTGAAATTTGAAGTGAAAGTGTTCAATATTACTTAGGCTGTTTCCAGACAATCAGTTTATTGAGCATTCATTCTGATTTGTTTGCACAAAGTTTGCAGGGAGTTTAGATGACAGCTATTTATGGAGCATTCATTCTGATTTGTTTGAGGTTATTTGATTATG
The DNA here is from genome assembly GCF_030035675.1 of Rhineura floridana. Classification (NCBI taxonomy): domain Eukaryota; kingdom Metazoa; phylum Chordata; class Lepidosauria; order Squamata; family Rhineuridae; genus Rhineura; species Rhineura floridana. Next base: position 92,033,143 of record NC_084488.1, on the reverse strand, counting down.
CATCAAGCATCAAATGTTATCCTACACTTTTTGCTGCAATTTCCTGTCACTTTCCATATCACAAAAGTCTGATTTTGAGAGAGAAACAGGTTTAATGTGCAAGATCACCAAATCAGTTTTAATTGTGCAGCCTGACTTTGCCAGTGTGTGATTGAATACCACCCAAAAATAGCAACAGTCTGGAAGTGCCCTTACTGTGTTCATGTATTTTTATACTTTACATGGAACCGGCATTGAAAACTTGTACTTTTTGAAAAACACAGTTATTCAGAGCCTTTGATAACCATTAAGTCAAGCCGTGTGGCAATTAGTATTTTTAGGACTTGGCACTGATGCTCTTCTCCAGTGATAGCTCATTTAAAATGCTAACCCTGTAATTTATTAGCAATATTTAATACCTCAGTGACCATAAAACCTTAGCATTTTATTGCCACTGATTAACATACCTTTGATGTTCTACCCAGCATTACACAATCCAAAACAAATTACTTTCAGGAAGCTGAATATTATATAAATACAGGAAAGCAATAAATAATGCATAAGCGGAACATTTTTTCAGTGCGTTCTAACATGCCACAGTCTCTTCATATGGCTTTGACTTCTGAGGCAGCAGCTCTTCCAATCCTCCGGGGAGAGTTTTCACCTAGGAGTGCACTTCGCACTATGGTTGCGGCGACAGCAGCTGTTGCCAGCCTGCTTTTCCATGGCTGAGGTTTCATCAGCCGCCAAGGCTCTCTCTCTCTCCCCCCCCCCGCCACCGCCCAAGATCTCTGCCAGAGGAAGGCTGAAGTTGCCTAGTCAAAGTGCCTTCAGTTACAGCCTTCTCACTAATGGGCCCCAGATGTACAAGAAACAGAAACTTTCATTCATTTTTCAACATGGTGTTTCTCCTCTTCTCTCCCCCCCCCAGCCTCTCGTTTTTTTGGCAAGAGGTTAAAAAGGAAAAGGTGGGACTTTATAAAGTAACAAATGCAACAAAATATATTAATTACTAGCTGATTCTGCTGATGGTGCCAGAAGGCTCTTTGTTGATATTGCCGCAGCAGACTAACGTGGAGACCCCTCTGGAAATTGGCCTGAGAGAGAATGAAAATAGCTGTAAACATGTTCAGACCTAAAGCGAAGGTTTTCAAATAGGTCTTTGGGAGTAACACACCCAATGAAAAACACTCATTCTATGCCATGGATCTTCCAAAGATCTCCCTTCTTTCTCTAAACCTTGCAAACGAAATCAGACTGGTATATGTTGTCAGTGTGCAGCCCAATTTTATGCAGGTATACTTGGAAGGAAGTGTGCCTAGGATTGGTGCTTAGCTATATTGCTTTCATTGCTAAGCAGTGGCACTATTTTGTATGAATGTGGCTGCATCTGTACTATATATGTAAAGCAGTAACATACCATACTAAACGGTCATGGTTTCCCCCAACGAATCTTGGGAACTGTAGTTTGCTGAGAGTTGTCAGGAGACTCATTTTCCCCTCACAGAGCTACAGTATAATTCCCAGAGTTCTCTGGGAAGAGGGATTGATTGTTAAACTACTCTGGAAACTGTAGCTCTGTGATGGAAATAGGAGTCTTCTAATAATTCCCAGCGCACTTAATAAACTACAATTCCCAGGATCTTTGGAGGATGCCATGGCTGTTTAAAGTGGTATGATACTGCTTTAAATGTATAGGGCAGATGGGGTCTAACAGTCAGTTTTTAAATGACTATTTCTTTTCTCACTGTTTTCCAGTAGTATAGTGGCACATTTCAGAAGTACAAGGTCCCTTCATGTTAGTCAGAGCCATTCCCCCACTTTTTGAAACTGGGTTGAGAATGAGATCCTTGTTAATGCCTTCTCCCACAATGTCTCTAGGAGCCAATCAGTATGAAAGGGGTGAGTGTTAGCTACAGAGAAGTCTTTCACTGTGATTGGCTCCAGTCACCTGGAAAGGACAAGGAAGCGTTTTAGAAGACTCTTCTCAGTGGCTAACACACTTCCCTGTCATGCTGATTACCTCACAGGATGCTGGAGACATAAGGACCCTGCTGGGACCCTGCTCCCAAAAAAAGGAAGGGGGCTAAGACACCCCCCCTGAGATCCTAGAAGACTACACCCCTGCTATTTTCCCATTTCCCTAAGTCTCAGTTCCCTGCAGCAATGTTTTCTGGGAAATATTAAATAAATCTTATACAACAGCAAGTCTCATGTGAATGCCTATCATTGCTTCTTGTTTGAGTCTACATCTGGCTTGAGCCATATGGGATGAATTTTTGATCCTCCCCACCCAGTTTCCCATTGTACACATCCATGCTGATTTAAGTTTCATGTTTGAAGTCTACCTGTGTCACCCAACACTAATTTTGACCATCACGTGGAACACTAATGAAATACTGTTATGTTGTTAAAATAGAAAAATTATTGCCACTAATGATACTGATGCCTATTGACTGTCTCATAGTTTTGGACTTGTGAGTATAGTATTTGGCTTAAATTCTTACTATGGCTATTACATCAGCCTCTTGTTTCATCTTCTGTCTAAATAGGTACATGAATGTTCAGTCCTGGATGACAATACCACTTAAGATTCCATAGTCAATTCCCTGAAAGCACCTCCAACCTGAAAAGTGCACTGTATTTATTTATTTATTTATTTTATTATTTTATCTATATCCTGCCCTTCCTCCCAGCAGGAGCCCAGGGTGGCAAACAAAAGCACTAAAAACACTTTAAAACATCATAAAAACAGACTTTAAAATACATTAAAACGAAACATTTTTAAAAACATTTTTTAAAAGCTTTCAAGACATCTTTTTTTTAAAAAAGGTTAAAAACATATTTAAAAGCATTTCCAACACAGATGCAGACTGGGATAAGGTCTCAACTTAAAAGGTTTGTTGAAAGAGGAAAGTCTTCAATAGGTGCCAAAAAGATAACAGAAATGTCACCTGTCTAATATTTAAGGGGAGGGAATTCCACAGGGTAGGTGCCGCCACACTAAAGGTCTGTTTCCTATGTTGTGCAGAACGGACCTCCTGATAAAATGGTATCTGCAGGAGACCCACACCTGCAGAGCGCAGTGATTGACTGAGTATTTAAGAGATAAGACGGTCTTTCAGGTATCCTGGTCCCAAGCTATATAGGGCTTTGTACACCAAAACTAGAACCTTGAACTTGGCCTGGTAGTGAATAGGCAGCCAGTGCAATTCTTTCAGCAGTGGGGGTGACATGTTGGCAATACCCTGCCCCAGTTAGCAGTCTTGCTGCTGCATTTTGCACCAGCTGCAGCTTCTGGACCAAACTCAAGGGCAGCCCCACATAGAGTGCATTACAGTAATCTAGCCTGGAGGTTACCAGTGCATGGACAACAGTGGTCAAGCTATCCTGGTCCAGAAACAGCCACAGCTGTCTTACCAGCTGAAGCTGGTAAAAGGCACTCCTAGCCACTGAGGTCACCTGGGTCTCTAGTGACAAAGATGGATCTAGGAGCACCCCTAGACTATGGACCTGCTCTTTTAGAGGGAGTACAACCCCATCCAAAGCAGGCAACTGATCAATTATCTGATCTTGGGAACCACCAGCCCACAGCACCTCCATCTTGCTAGGATTCAGATTCAGTTTATTGGCCCTCATCCAGCCCACCACCGAGTCCAGGCAGCAGTCCAGGGCTTGCATGGCCTCTCCTGATTCAGATGTTACAGGGAAATAGAGCATTTGAAAAGCAGATGCATCAGAGAAGTTGGATGTGTCAGAGTTCAATGGCAGCGATAGCTAAGCTTTGATGCTTCAGCTGTAGTTGAATGCCAGCTCCCAGCAGTCCCAGGTAGCATGGCCAATGGACAGGGATGATGGGAGATGTAGTCCAATGACATCTGAAGAGCCACAGCTTAGCCAACCCCTGATTTAAACATGAGATAACTCACTGGCAATTCAGTGGGTTTTCTCAACAGCTATGAAATTGAAATTGTAACTGTATGTTTCATCAAATTTTGTGTCAAGGGTTAATGTTTCATTGCTGTTGTTTGTATTTCTTACCCATCCTTCACCAGAATGTTCCAGGCAGGGTTACTGCATATAAAAAAACAATTAAAACAACAATCCCATTCATAACTCCAAAATCAATAATCCATGCAATACATTATAAGGAAGATACCAAAATCCATTCTTCTATTTTCAAAGGCCAGGGTTGCATTCAGCAACTGACAGAAGCTGCAAAGAGATGGTGCCAAATGCACCACTGTGGGTAGGGAGTTCCACATTCTTAGAACCATCACTCAGAGAGCCCTCTCACATGCCACCACCACCCCGAACCGCTGAGAGCAGCAGGGTGATCAAACTGTGCTGGCAATCTGTGCAATCTGTGCAGGCAAAAACATAGTGCTTTGCATGTCCTGACAATCAGCTGATTTCAGTGATTGTAAGGCACTGTTCACCAGTCCTTGCATAGGGTGCTACAGGTGTAAAGCTCCTTTGGACAACAACATCTTCATTTGCCCCACATCTGATGTCAAATGAAGTCAGATGTAGAGCAGGGCCAAAATGGGAGGCCAAATGTGGAGGCCTAGTAGGCCTAATTAGATTCACAGGTGAGAGGTCCCACCATACAGGTCTATAGAGAAGGACATCTTTCAGATATTTGGGGCCCAAGTTGATTAAGGCTTTGAACACTGACATGAACCCCTTAAATTGGGTTCAGAAGCTACTAGGTGACCAGCGGAGCTGCTTCAGAACGGTTGCATATGTCTTCTCACAGCCATCACCAACAATAATCTGGCTGCTGTATTCTGCACCAGCTGCAGTTTCCAAACCATTTTCAAGGAGATTCCCACACAAAGTGCATTGTAATAGTCTAATCTGGAGGTTATCAGAGCATGGAGTACGGTGGCCAAGTCATTTCTGTCCTAAAGGTACTGTAGCTGGTGAATCACCCATAGCTAGAAATAGGCACTCCTAGCCCCGGAAGCTATCTGAGCCTCCAGTGACAATGTTGGATTCAGGAAAACCCATAAGCTGCAGACATCCTTCTTCCAGGGGAGTGCTACCTTGTCTAGAGCAGGCTGCCTCCCTATCTCTCAGACCCAAGACTTCAAAACTCGTGAAAAAGAAGACACAAGGCGGTATAGATTGGAAGCCTGAGCTTTCACTTTTACTCACCATCATATGGCACATGGAAGGATTACTGATACTGCACCGTGCTCTTTCTGGTGCAGAATGCATGTTTTGGTCCAAGAGTGGTGTTTACAGACTTCTCTTTGATGCAAGGTTGTTACAAGATACTTTGACTGTGGCCAGAGAGAACAATGCAGCTGATGTAAGCTTCTTGTCCTCTGAAACAGAAAATTCTGGTTGCAGGGTTTGAGGGCAAGATGTCCTTAGAGGGGGCCCCTCCTCCTCACATCACTGCTACCTATTCATATCCCCTCTCCTTTGAGGCCTTGCCCACAAAGCATCCCTAGTGGGAGGGAGCAAGGAGAGTGGAGGTGGTTGTTTCTTCTCCTTCCTTTCTCCAGCCACTGCTCACTTGCTTAGAGGTGTAACCCTTACCCTTGGGTTGGCACCCAGGGCCAGATGAAGTGTTTGGGGGATATTCTTCTTATAGTCTTCTTAAATTTCAGCTGAAGTTTTTGCCTTGGAAACCTAGGACTCCAGTTTAGATGCCTGAGTAACAGTCTTACCTGAACACACACACACTCCTCAGATACGGGCAAGCAATTATATTTATTCAACAGACAGCGAATCAACAAAATATTAGCAATATAAGGTACAGCATAAAAATGTATTTTAGTCCAGCACGGCCCACCTTCTCCCAAGAATATCAACTGTGACCACAGTCCTGGAAAAGGATAATACCCTCTCGATCTTCCCTGCTTCCAAAATAAATCTTATCTCCACCCTTACCACAAGTTTGGAATAAGTAAAATTTACACCAGCTGCGTTTTCATGGTGGAAGGAGGACACGGGGAGCCCTATTTCCTTCATAGCCTTGTTAGAGCCATGCTGCGTAACATCCTTGTGAGGAACGCAGAGCTATTGCATATGAACTGAGTCAGGGAAGGGGGCTGTGGGAGGATCAGTTGGCAGTACAGCCAAAGGCAGCTTCTAATGGTGTCAGCTCCTACTGGCCTGAGGGGATGAGTTAGAATTTTTTCACCCGATGGTCAGTAAGTCAAGAAACTTAGGTTGCTGCAAGATGTTGATCTGACATTTCTTGTGACACTCAAGTGCAGGAAGCCTTATGTCCTTTCTCACCTGTGTTTACTGGAATCTTACTGACTGGTACTTTGCTATTCTCCACCCAGTGAATCACATGAGAAGCTAGTGAGATGATTCAGCTATAGACCAGGTGCTGGCCTTTTATGTGAACTCAGTAACTTTTGTGTAGACATACAAAGCAAGGGAGGCATGTTACTCTAGACAAAAGAACAAACTTAGCTACTGACTACATTTTAAGTTAACATGCCTTTTAATTGGGAACAAAGGCTGCATCATGGCAGTACATAAACTCCATTATCTGAATCCCTTGAATGCTTGTACGCATTTAGTGTGTCATCCCCCACCCCAGCTCCTTCTCCATCAATGTTCTCTCATATCTATCAGACTCTGTTGATAATGCCCCTGTTTATCTGGACTTCGAATCAACCAAATGCTTTGGATCTCCTCCAGGCAATCTGAATAAATGCTGGTGGATTCCATTGTTGACATGACACCTTTTGTGCAGCTATAATCTGTGCTCAGTAGGAGTGAATTTTTCTAATGACCAATTTTGCTTAACAATTGACTGCTGGCAATGACATTCCCCAGGTGTATTGCTGGAAACTAATCTCACGAAACAAGGCATCCACATCAGAGAATGGAAAGAGCCATATTTGTACCAAAATAGCAAAATGCTGCCCTGAGCTCCTTCTGGGTGGAAGGAAGGGATATAAATTAAATAAATAACTGGTGCATGGGCCCATGGGAAAAAAATACTGGGAAAATGGTTTCGAAATTTCATTTTTAAAAATCTGATGTGTTAAGAATACCTGCATTCTACAGACTTCATCAGAGGGCCTGTTATATGTCCAACACCCAGAGAGAAGATAGGGTGCTCCTCCAGATGTTATTTGTATAATGCATTCATTATGTTATTGGGGCACATTATATTCATATATTGTACATTCATAATGATATTGGGGTAGTTATAAGCAATCCTTTTCTCAATACTGTTTGACAGTGGGGAGGAGAGCCTGGCTGGGAGTCCAGTCTGTGAGTTCAAATCCCCGCTCATGTCTCCTGGGTGTCAAGGACCAGCTAAAGATCACCCCACAGTGAGTGCCTCAGGGGTTACATACCCTGCCACCTGTGCAGCTGTGGGCAAGCTGCATAGCCACAAGGAGCCCAATTGCCCCCCAGCTGGCAGTTGCAGACAAGGAAGAGGCTGGCTTGTGCAGCTGTGGCAAGCTGAACATGCCCTAGCCAGCTGGGAAGGACTAGCCTCAGAGGGAGGCAATGGTAAACCCCCTCTGAATACCACCTACCATGAACACACTATTCATAGGGTCGCCGTAAGTCAGAATCGGCTTAAAGGCAGTCCATTTTGTGCCTGCAAATTTTTTGGGGTGGTCATACATTCAGAGTATGTCATGTAAATTCCTGCTGAAATCCTGTCATTTTTTATGCCATAAATGTTCTGGGGTGGGGGGCTGTCCCACTTTTGTTGCACATCAGGGGTGTAGTCATTCAGGGTCTCAGTGGGTCTTAGACCACTTTCTTTTTTGGGAGCCAGGTCCCAGCAGGGTCCCTATGTCTAGCATCCTATGAGCATCCTATGAGCCAATCAGCATGAAAGGGGAGTGTGTTAGCCATTGAGACAAGACTTATAACTTGCTTCCTTGTTGTTTCCTGCTGATTAGAGACAATCAGAGTGAAAGAAGATCCTATGAGTTCCTATGTCAAAAAGCCAAGTTGTGCAGTAAGAATTCTGTAATTGCAAAAGATACAGTGGATCCCAATGACAACTTTCCATCTACATCAACAGGCAGTTTGGTAATAGCAGGAGTTAACATGTAGACACTGAACTGGATAATTCAAGCAGTATCTCTGACAGTGAGAAAGGACAGTCAAATGGTGACAGTGATAGAGAAGCAGAAAGCAGTAGGCAAGCCTAGCTGGATTATTCTATAATCTTAGAAGGTCATCTAAAGGGGGTGTGGCTGTGAGGGAATGTGGCTGAGACTATTATGAGGGGACCCTGCACTTCTGAATTTGCCACCACACTACTGGTTGCACAATAGAGTAAGAGTGCCCTTCCAGATGGCAATAATGCAGAAGCATTGGAGAACCATTGCAGGACAATTAATAAAATGGAATAATGTCTGGACGGTCCAGTATAAATCCACCACGAATGTACTGTTATTGTGTTAATGACATGCTGCAGAATATACCCACAAAAGAAACAAACCAACAAAAACCCACCAGTCTGGAGGAGCCCTTGGTTGGTAGGTGCTTAGGACTTTAAAAGCAGGGAACTCCCTCGCTAGTGTGGTCAGGTTGGCCTCCTCTTTGCCAACCTTTAGGCTGGCTGTAAAAACTGTTTTGTTTCACCTGCCTTTTGATGGGTTTTAAATTTGTCTTATGGGTTTTAAATTGTTTTAATTGGTGTTTATCTATATTATTGTTTTTCTATTGTATATCGCCTTGTGGCAGAAGGGCAATGAGTTAATAATTTTCCCCAGGGCACATTTTGACATCAATGACACAATAACTCATTGTAGAAAAAGGTGCTCTTTCCCAGTTTGGCTGGCACATTTCTGTTACCTTTGCTAACTATTCTATAACTGGTGTACAATTTATACTGAAAAAAACAAGCCAGATATTTGAAAAGCAACAGGAATTTTGACATTTTCAAAACTTTTTTTAAAATAAACTCTTTGCTTGGCAGTGAAATCACCCTTTCATCATTGTTGTGCCGTGTGGCCTGACTCTCCTGGTTGCATGAATCTGTAAAAATATCCTGAACTCTCTGCCATGATCACATGCATGCCCACCCATGCTTGAGAATCTTAGAGTAACACTTGGCTCACTTTCCCCACTTGCCCTCATCACTCCTCCATGTCTCAAAATGCCACCTTGTGTGACAAGCATGTTGCCATGCAATACTGAAGCAAAAACAGCATACGTTAAAAGGATATCAGCCTCTCTTCTGAATTAACATCCTAAGTGCAAGTTTTAATGAAGACACAGATAAGATTTTCCTGACTTAAATATCTTATAAATGGTACTTACAGTTTCTCTTCCTTCTGCTCCTCATTTTGAAGCAGTTTCTTAGCAATATACTTAACATCAGAAATCGTAGTCTGCAGTACCAAAAAATAGGAGTCGAGAGATAAAAAGAGGCTAATAAATAGAAGCTTTATTATTATATATGGAGTGCTGTTGCCAAAATAATTCTTGTGTGATCTCCAGTTCAGGTACTCATGTTTTCTAAAGTCACATTAAATCATCATCATCACCATCACCGTCATCCTTCTTCCAAAAAGCTCAGGACAATGTGAATCAAGCTATCTGATTTTATCTTCACAGCAACCTTGTGAGGTAGATTGGGTTGAGAAATGGGCCCTGGGTATAATTCAATGTACGGTGGGGAAAATGGAATCATGGCCCTGATCTCCATGTGTTGATTATAACTTGTGCATAACAGAGCCTACACGAGAAGAAGCTGCACACAAACATCAGTTCTACTCATGCAGTCTGTGCCCTGCAAAAATACAGGTTGCACTGGGAATGCCTATGTGCGCATAGTTTATACATGAGTAGGCTCTGTGCAGAAAAGCTGATCAACATGTGGGGTTGGGGATAGGACATGTTACTATGAATCAGCCTCTATCTTTCATCCACTGAGTGTGCACAAATTAGAGGTTGTATTTTGAGCTATGTGGACTGGCCCAGGGACATCTAGTGAGCTTCAGAGTTTAGGTAAGATTAGAACCGAAGTCTGCATGGTCAAAGTCCATTACTCTACCCACTACATCTGGTGACTTCTTCCGAGTGGTATATACTTTCCTCTTTCAATAAGCCTTTTAAGTTCAGACCTATCCCAGTTTGCGTCTGTGTTGGAATTGTTTTTTAATATGTTTCTTTAAAAACAATATATTTTTAACCCTTTTAAAAAGATGTTTTAAAGACTTTTTAAAAAAAATGTTTTAAAAGTTGTTTTGGTGTACTTTAGGGTCTGTTTTTATGATGTTTTGATGTGTTTTTAGTGCTTCTGTTTGCTGCTCTGGGCTCCTGCTGGGAGGAAGGGCGGGATATAAATCAAATAATAAATAAATCAATAAATAAAGGCAGCAGTTTATTTATTTTATTATTTCTTGCCTGCTCTTCATTATACTTATGATACCAAGGTGGGTTACAACATCAAGCATAAAACAATCAAACAATGAAACGAAACTAATAACAATCACCATACTCATCTAAATATAAAAATATAAGACATCAGATAGAAAATTCCTAAACCAGTCTTAACCAGTCTTCACCAGCCCGCTGCCCTCCAGATTTTGGACTACAACTCCCACATGCTAATGGGAGCTGTAGTCCAGAACATGTGGAGAGCTCTGGTTTGGTGAAGTCTCATCTTAACAAAACAGGATGCTAACAGTCACTTGATGTACAGCTGGCCTTGTTAGATCAAACACTTATAAAGGTCTGAATAAAGAGGTTGTGTCTAATTGGTGTTGAAATATAACCAGCATTGGTGCCAAACATACCTCAGAGCAGCCTTTCCCAACCAGTGTGCCTCCAGATGTTGTTGGACCACAACTCCCATCAGCCTCAGCCAGCATTGCCAATGGTCAGGAAAGATGGGAATTGTGGTCCAACAACATCTGGAGGCACACTGGTTGGGAAAGGCTGCCTCAGAGGGTAGGGTATTCCCAAAGTGGAGGTGCCATCATCAAGAGGGACCTATCCCAGGTACATGCATTATGTTTCTGTTGCTGTTATTAAATTATTTATATCCTGCTTTTTGTGCTAAGGAACTTCCAAATCAGATTCACATTAAAATCATGGGGTTGCATCAAATTCCTGTCCTAATCAGAGTAGAGGCATTGAAATTAATGGAAATGGCTAACTTAGGTTCATTTATTTCAATGGGTCTTCTCTGAGCAGAACCAGTACAGACTGTAACTCCAACTATCTTCAACCCTAAACAGCACAGCCAACTATCAGAGATAATGGAAGTTGTAATCCAACAATATCTGGAGGGTCAGCCGCAATGGAGACCAGTGGCTCCAATGTCAGTGGGGCAGTGAATCCACTCCAGCTTTTTAGTCTGAACTTTCAAGGAGCTGTCCAGGGTGCTGAGAAGGTTCCCCTTCCTGCTCTAGGCATTGGCATGGGACCCTCTGCTGGACTGTGATTACAGCCATGCTGAAGGTAGGTTTATATTGGAGAAGGTCCTATAACAGTGGCTGGGACCATTCCATCATTCACATCTAGGAATCCAGGAACTCAGAACTATATTTTCAGCCTTAGGACACCCTTTACACTCACAGTAGGAAATGAGCTGTGATGCAAAGTGTTGATTAACCTACAATCTAGAAAGTGTTGCCTTCAGTTGCCCCCCTGGTAGACAGATTTAATACAGGAAAGGACTCTGTCTTGTGCCTTTAACAGTGTTGTAAAAAGGAGAACTACTAGTACTATTGTGGGAAAGGTGAAAACACCAAGTTTCTCTCTTCCGTGCAGTTACTATTACATGCAGTGTACTATTACATGCAGAACGTGTTGATCTACAATGTTGTCCAGCTCCCCAGTGTAATGATGGTGATATCTAATCGAGTTGAAGACTCTTTTAGCAGCAGTGCTGCTGAATCTACAAGGGTGAATGCGCCTTGAATGAATTGCACTGACCTCACTTTCCAGCTCAGTTAAGCTAGACTGATGCGAAGCAAATGTTTGCAATAGACCAGGCCTCTTCCATTTGTATCTGAACAAAGGTGACTGTAAGCCCCTCCAGTGTTGAATTCCATCGTTTGCTGCTTGGATTTGTTTAACAGACAGCTTCCTAGAGACTCATCAGAACCACATTTTCCTTGTTTTTGCCTCATAGTTTTCATGATTAACAATGGAAATCAGAATGTTTTGAATCGAAATCCTCTCCCCTGCCCCACTTAAGTATGCTTAGGCTTAGTGCCCAAAGTGAAGCCCCTTTTCCCCATGGCCCTTCAGATAATGCTGGACTACAATTCCCTGACCATTGGCCATGCTAGCTGGCAGTGCCGGATTTCGGAACAAGCCAAGTAAGCTATGGTTTAGGGCCTCACATTATGAGGGCTTCTAAATGTTTTGGAGATAACTAAGAAGATTTATTATAATTTGAAATGGCTTTGGCTTAAATAACCTTTCATATCAAATCCATGACCCAAATTCTGAACCCTGACATCCCCCCCCATTCTAATGCACATCCTGTCCCTTCAAGTTCTCTTCCAGGGCTTCTGGACTACCTGCATCAACCAGAGGTTGCCCAACCTCACTTCAGACCTGAAAAGGAGACAATGGGAGCTACTCTACCAACACATTGTGAAGTTCTGTTCCACACCAGACATAATCTCTGCTAGTCCTCTCCTTGCCCACCCCCATCCTCCGTATATCACCACACAGGCTTTCACTGCATCTTTGCCTACGTATATATGCAAATATGGTGGTTTACCATTTATTTTTTCATTACCCTTTCCATTATAATGTAGTACACCTTTTTCTCTTTATTTTTTGTGGTATGAGGCCTCTGAATCTTGGCATGGTTTAGGGCCTCAGCATGTCTTAATCCGGCCCTGCTGGCTGGGGCAGGTGGGAGTCCAACAACACTTAGAGGGCCACAGCCTCCCCACCCCTGCCCTTTCACTTATGCAGGCTTTGCTTATTTGCAGCTCTGAATTATGGGTATTTCAGAGATGTGGAAAGAAGAGCCTGGTACTTTCCCAACTGAGTGGGAATTTGATAGCTCAGGAGATTAGAAAACAGGGACAACATATTTCATATCTAAGACAATATGTTGTCGTTGTTGTTATAGGCAGGGCATAAACAACACTTAATTTTAGCCTGGGTTCAGCCCCAGAATGTGTTTCCAGTGACAGGGCTGAGACCTGTAACATGTGAAGTAACAGAATAAAAAGCTAAGAATATGTTTGCAGAAGGGTTGTAGCTCAGTGGTAGAGTACATACAGGAGGTCCCAGGTTCAGTCCTTCACATCTTCACATAGAGTTCAGAAAGACAACTGTCTTAAGACCTGGAAAGTCATGCTCAGTCTATGCAGACCAGGAGTCTTCAAACCTCTCTGGCCTGGAACTCACCTTTAGCCCAAACATACATGGGGGAGCCCACTCCTTATGATTAATTCCCCCCATATAGTCATATGGTGGTGCTACAGCATCCTAATAGTGGTTCCCAATCCCAATCCATCCATTAAAGATCAGTGGATTAGAGCAGACAATACCATGCTAGATAGACTAATGATCTGATGTTGCATAAGGCAGCTTCCAATGTTCAAAGTGCCTTTTCTCTATTTCCATTGAAATCCTACACATCTAAGATTGGGGAAGTGATTTCCAGACTAGATTCAGCTCTGGCACCTCTTTTATAAATGACGCACTTGGCATGATGCTCAGAAGCATTATGAACTAACAGAGCATTAAATTTATGTAAGATAATAACATGATTGCTTTTAAAACCATGCTTGTTGTGGATTCTTGCTCATGCAGAGCTGGTCATCTGATTCACTAACCATGCAAATAGAGTAAAGTTTTTGCATATCATTTGGCAACCCAAACTAAGTAGGCCTGTAAAACTGCACCCTCTGCTTGTGGCAAGCAAGTCAGGCTATGCAGTGGCCTCAAGCAGGAGTCACCACAAGAAGAGGAAATAAAGCCCCCTCCTCAAGCATAGCATTGTACATCCAGTATATTGGCCTAATTGCACTAATAACCTCCTGTTTCTGTATGTTCAGATCCAGTAAATATGTGCATAACTGTATTCAGCACAATTCCAATTGTGGAATTCCCTGGCTCCATTTAAAAAATGGATGCAAGTACATTTTGCTTACTGTGATGATAAGTGTGCCCTAAATCGTTGGTCCAACTGCTGGATCACAACTGACCTTTCATTTCATTTAAGGTGGAGTCAACATCAGTGGAGACTGGTGGCTCTGATGCCAGTGGGGCGTGAAGCCACTCCAGGTCCTTACATTCAAGGAGCTGTCCAGGGTGCTGAAAGACCTTCACTGCCCCACTGACATCAGAGCCAGCAGTCTCCAATGGTCAACATACCGTGATAATCTTTTGGACTGTCAGAAGAAAGGAGGAAAGGGGAGAAACAAGGGAGAGAGAAAAGGAAAAACAGTGGAGAGGAGAGCCTGGCTGGGAATCCAGAGTCTATGAGTTCAAATCCCCGCTCGTGTCTTCTGGGTGTCAAGGGCCAGCTAAAGATTACCCCCACAATGAGTGGCTCAGGGGTTACATGCCTTGCCACCTGTGCAGCTGTGGGCAAGCTGCATAGTCCCAAGGAGCCCAGTTGCCCCCCAGCTGGCAGTTGTGGACAAGGAAGGGGCTGGCTTGTGCAGCTGTGGCAAGCTGAGCAGGCCCTAGCCAACTGGGGAAGACTAGCCTCAGAGGGAGGCAATGGTAAATCCCCTCTGAATACCGCTTACCACAAAAGCCCTATTCATAGAGTCACCATAAGTCGGGATCGACTTGAGGGCAGCCCATTTCCATTTTCAAACAGGTACAACCCTGATGGTAAAAAATAATTTATAAGATGAAAATCATAAGGTGAGTTATATGAGGTTTCTGACATTAAAGCCGGGTCCTGGATCTGCAGAGGCTGAACACTACTGCCCTAAAACTTTGCTGTGCTGATGTCAGCAAGATGTGGAAGAAGTTTTTCTTACTGACATATATTTGCACCTAAGTAGTTATGGTTAGAGGGGGACAAAACATTTCAGGAAAGATTGCCAAAAATGAGGCTTCTAAATTTTGAGGTGGAATTTGCCTCAAACTGATTTCTAACTCTATCAAATTAAAGTTTGTGGTGATTATAAAATAAAGATTTTTGCATGATGTATCATTCTCTTTATGAGTAGCCTGGAGGACAAAAATTCTATAGGAATTTCTTTTTAGCTTTCTCAAGTTACTTAAATATCATGATATGTAATAACGAAATTATCTTGAATTAAATATAAAAGGGATTTTCAACAACTATAACATGAGACAATTATAACATAACTTAAAACTTTTATTGCCTACTTCTAAGTTTAAATAAAGTTCATTGTTCTTCTAAGGAAGATGTTTGAGTCATTGTTGGGTATTTTATGAGGGTAAACTTAGACATCCCAGTTCTTGCCAGGGTGATTTTCACATCTGTGTGCTGATCACTATTCTAGATCAATGTTAATGAAGCAAAAACCTGCACCGTGTGCACAACTGACTGTATGATCAGCACCCTTGATTTAATGCTGCTCCCCATAGGGAAGTGCCGAATACAGACATTGTATTATTCCCCTTTCCCTTTTCCCAGCAGGCAATCAGAACTGTTACAGATTACAGTGCCAGTTATGAGCTATGTAGGGAGAAGGGGGAAATATTTCCTCATCCACAGAGATCTCTCAATCAGAGCCAAACATCCATAACTTTGCTAGCACAGAAAGATAAAGGGAAAACCAATAATTGGTCTAAAGGAAGCTTGAAAAGCCATTGAGATTGTGCTTCTTCCGAACCTGGAGCCATCTATCCAAATCCTGACAGTCAGTGAAAATTGACATTAAGGAATGAAAGGATTCTTGACATCATTTCCCAAAAGTTCCGTAATGGCTATGATGGATGTCCTGAGTATTAGATCCATAGCTATTGATAGCCCTACATTCCAGGAATTTACCTACTCCCTTTCAAAACTGAACTGGATGTTGAAGGAAAAGAGTTGTTAGCTGTTGGGGGTGAAATAACATTTTGGTAATTCAAATTGTTCCCTGCATGCATGTGTCAATTTCTGTGTGCTCATGTTTGTGCCTCCCTGTGCTTACATGCACATGAGTATCCATGCGCTCCAGGTAGATTTTTGAAAGAAAGACTTTGCAAGAAAATGCTAGTCAGTCTGATCCCGTGACTTTATTCAGTGTCCAGTGCTGCTTTGTTTACTAACAACATCACTACTTTCATCTTTTCAGAGGACATAATAAAGCCATTAAAATTGTTATTGGCACAGAGCATGCGGCTTGATTAAATCTTGGCAGACAGTGCTACCAAACTCTGTTCCTTTTTCTCCTCCCTCCCCCTCCCCACCAGAGTGATATTAAATCACTAAAGCCACAAGAAGAAACTCAAATTACTTAAGTAAGACGGTACTTTCCATTTCAGCTTACCCCAGGCAAATTAAACAGGCCCCCTTGAAACGGTGACAAGAAGAGTTATAGGAGCTTAAGAGCACCAGACACCAATTACATTTTGAGAACTAAATGCCATAATTAACAAGACATACACTTTAATCTAAAGCAACTCAAATATGTGGCTGGATAAAGAAAAAAGGTATAGATAAACTCTGTAATTATAATAAATCACTGCACAGGGGAAATGTATACCTTTGAGGGATATTCCTTTATTCTGCAATTAACTTTCAGATGTCTCACTAAGAATGCTTCCTTCTGCCATCTGTATATGCCACACAGTCCCCTCTGCTTCTCTTTTACACTCTCACCACCCATTCCAACCTAAGAAGGACACCCATTTTGGGACTCAGATCACATCCACCCCATACATTTAAAGCACATGTCTTCCCCCCAAAGAATCCTGGGGACTGTAGTTTGTTAAGGGTGCTGGTTGTGTGAGGGGTAAACTAAAGTTCCCAATATTCTTTGGGAGAAGTCATGTGCTTTAAATGTGGTTTGAATGTATGATGTGGATGAACCCCTGTTAAAGACATTTAGGGGCTCATTTATCATGCCAGTTTGTTAGCAGGATTGAGCTTGGGTGGAAAATTTCACTAGAGAAGTATTAAGCTAATGAATAAGTTCTGCTAATGAGACCATCAATAGTAACAGGGTTAATTTTTTCCCCAGAGGAGCATTAGTCTGTCACAGCAAAAACAACAAAGACTCTTATGTAATACATTTATTATGGGAAAAAATGTTGGTGTTGTTAATAATAATAATAATAATTTATATCCCACCCTTCCTCCCAGAATGGCAGCAAACAAAAACACTAAAACCACTCTAAAACAACTTACATTACTTGAGTTAAAACTAATTCACAAGGTCATAAAAGGAGCATAAAGTATGAGTTGACGAAGGGTCCATTCACACAAGCATAAGCAATGTGAAATTCCTCTGAATGGCAGTTTCCTGCATGTGCAGGAGTTTCAGGTGGTCCGTGGTTGTGTGAACTGGCCTTGAACACAGGGTGAATTTGGTTACATACCAAAGTGGTCATCGATTGCTGTTCTGCATGCCCAGTTTCATTTTTCATCAAAGGCCAGAAGATGTCCTCCCAAGTGGTGGTACTCAAAGGTGCACATCAGTTCTGCCCTAAGTTCCACCTCCAGGACTTTTTACTTTTACCTTACTGCTCAGGGCCAGATACAGATTTGAGGGGGCTCTTGGCAAGGTATCCTCTAGTAAGTTTCCAGCTATTAGCTTTCCTGGTGGCAGCGGTGGAGGGATACAGGCTATTGTAAATTTCTAGAATATGGCTCTGTGGTATTATGGGGAATTTAAAATGGCTACTCATAGACTCAAGGCAGGCATCAGTGCCAGTGAGCCTGCCAGGGCACTGGGTCCCCAGCAGGATGCTGACACCAACTGTACACTTCCCTAGCTCCACAAGCATGAGCATCCCTGTCAGCTTTTCACTGAGACAGCAGCATCAGTGGAGGTGCAGGTAATTGCCAGGCCATAAGTCCTCAGCTGGCAGCTTGGCTATAAATCTGCCAGGCTAGCAAGGAGGAAGCAAGATAAGGGCAGGGCCGTTCCAAGCTTATGTGCCAAGCCAGAAATCCAGAAGAGATGTCAGTGAAGGTCTGGGTCCAGTTTGCCAAGAGATCAGTCCAAGTCAAGGTTCAGACACACAGTGGTCACGCCTGATGTTGTAGTCGGCAACATGCTGAAGCCAGGGTCTGTCTCTGCAGATAGGTGGGAACAATCACCCCTCTGGCTTCTGCAAACATGCCGGCCTTAAACAGACAGGTCGGCCCCTCTGCTGCCTGACTTTCTGTCGTCTTAGCTCTGCAGGTGGGAGGGGAGCCTCCTGGTCACTGTATGATTCTGGCTGAAGAGCTTCAGCTGTGTCTTGGACGCTCTCCAGCTGAGGGGGAGTAGGAGCTGCATTCTCAGGAGTTTCCTCTGTTTCCCCTTCTGGGTCTGTGGCTGTTACTCCTGAGTTGTCCTCATCTGGCAAGTCCTCTGAAGGGGCCATGACAATCCCTTTTTACCATATACTGGGCTAAGCCATATAGATAAGAACTGATTGCCAGACTGCTTGCAAAGTGTAGCTGCAAACTGAGGGAGCCTAGGGATGAAATCCTCTAAACAGTTTAGATTTTCTGATCCAGAACTGGGGGAGATTTCTTCATCATTCTGTTCTCTGCTGTTGCTTCTTCTGAGTTCTGCTGAGCGGAGTGTCAGAGTGAGGGCCAAACTACACATGATGCTAATTATGTCACTGCTGATCATTTCAGAGGGTTTTGTTGTTGTTTATTTAATAATAAGCATGGTGGTGGATTTTTATTGGGACTGTAGTGTGCAGAGAGGGAAGGTTTTACTCTTCCCTCTCCAGCCATGATGTCTGCAGAAATTGTCTCCCCCATGCAATTAGTAAAGGGGGGGGGAGTCTGATCTGATTAGCAGTGACACATTTTGTGTCAAGTGTGGTTAGGTCCTGAGTGAGTTTGGCTGGTTGATTACCCTGCAGGAAGGATTGATGAGTCTGTCAATTTCAGTTTCTGTCAGTTTCACATTTTTCCAACCTTAAATTCATTTCTCCATGTTTCCTCATCAGTTTGCAATTTTTTAAAGGCAAGTTCTCATGAAAGTTGCCACCATTATAATAAGAATTTCTTCAAATATACAAATCTTTGTATGCAATTTTTCCTAATATACACATTTTTGTAAAGCAATTTTCTCTTATATACTGTATTTTATATGCTATTTCCACTTGACTTTCATTAATATATGCCATTTTATGTTCATTTTGTATACATTTTACTCTAGTATGTGCATTGTTGTACACATTACATGGCTGGAGAACTACATTGCAAAATTTAGTGAAGGGCAAATTTTGCATATTCTTTCAGAAAGTGCAAATTAGGTAAGTTCTCCTATAGCCATGAACTGAATTCAATTTCTCCTTCATTCCTACCCTATAGTATATCCCATAGGGGTGTGCACATTTTCCAAGTGGGAGGAAGCAAGCCAAGTCATGCCCATGTTAAGGACTCCAGGCTTGCTGAAGAGAAGGTGGGGAGTCACTGAAAGCTGCTTTCCTCCTTTTCTTTCCAAAAGAAAGAAAATATTGATAATTTGAAATAAAATATTGATAAAGGAAAAGAAAGCTGTTTTGCCACCACCTCCTCCTCTGTGACTGAGGCTGGTCAGTTTTCATGTTAGTATGCAGAGACTGGCTATTTTCTTTATAGAAAGGAAAGGAAGAAAGCAGCTTTCAGTGCCCCTCCACTTCCTCCTTGGCAAGCCTAGAGTCCTTAACATGGGTAAGACTTGGCTTCCTTCCTCCTGCTTGGAGCTTGGATTACTCAAGTGGAGGGGGGTGGTAGAGAAAGAGAGAAGCCTGTACTGCTGTGCTGTGCTGTGAGTAAAATCAATAAAAGAACAATATATTTGAGGGAATATTTGAGGGGGGGGGGAATCTGGTGTCAGGGGAAAGCCACTGAAGTTCAGAACAAATAGGACCACTCCGCAAATATGGAGAACATGTGGACAATTGAAAAATCTGTTGCTAAATTGGAATTCACCTAACTTCTTGTCCATTCATACCATACATGATTACTGAAAAGAGACTAAAACCTGGGAGATCCCCATCTAAACCCAGCATGCTTCATATGCTTTGGGTTATATATAGTGAGTGGGGAGTGGGTTTCCCCTATATGGCTGAGATAAGGCACAAATCAACCCAAAATGTGGTACCTTCATTTCATGCTGTGACATATTCAATAAACCATTTTGCAAACACAGGCAAGAATGAAAGCAGGTACTGCATGAATCTGTGGCTATTCTAGATTTGGGCAGAATGATTGCATCGACCTACTCAGTCTCCATGTTGTATTTCTGTCTGCTGCTGTATACATACTGCACCACCAGTTCTGGAACCAATTTTGGCTGCAAAAAGGATGCATTAACTGCATGCACACTCCTTTAAATGGCTGCTCATGCCTTTTAAAATGAGCAGACAAAAACATAGGGAAGGGTAGTTCAAACAACAGCTATTAGCCATGATAGCTAAATGGAACCTCCATGTTCAGAGCCAATATTCCTGAATACTAGATGTTGGGGGGGGAAGAATGCAGAGGGGGCTGTTCTCTGTATGCCCTGAAACCTTTGGCATGACTCCTTAATTTACATATCCTACTGTAACTTGAGGCCAACCTAAACCTAATGTTTGTTATGTAGTTTGCTCTTAGGTGGGTAGATTTTTTTTAAAAAAAATAGCCAGCATGAGGAGCTGAATTGGACTATGGGGTGGGGTGGGGAAGCTTTAGATCTTTGCCCCCGCCAGGGTCTCAAATTAGCAGTAGCTCTCTGAGTGCTTGCTATTCCCAATGGGTACTTTCATCGCATTGCAGATAGCAGGTACAGAGTATGGGTATGTGATTCTGATTGGGAGAGACCATGATGGGAACAAAGCCCCTTCCTACCATGCCATGATCCCAATCCAGCTCCCTGTCACCTCCCACAAGCAGGCTATTTATTTTTAAAACAATTAACTACTGTGCAAGGGCAATCTATGTGACAAACATCACAAGTAAGCCTCAATATGTGTTACTAAAATAATTTCACATTCTTTCTTTGTTTACTACTGCCTCCATTTCCCTCCATTCCTTTTTCTCTAATGTCTCTCCTGTGTTGATTTTAGACTGTAGCCTCCTCAGGGCAGAGACATGGTCTCAAATAATTCATAAAGCACCAGGTGTATGGATGGCTCTCTATAAATATGTCATCATCCTCAGTAGCTTTCCAGAAGCATTGGCCGGCCACTATTGTACCCAGAATGCCTGACAAGATGGACCTTTGGTCTAATCTAGTATAGATGGACTTTGGGGCTAATCTTATGTTCTGTTTTGACATACACAGTAGATGTTTGGAAAGTTATGTTGAATCCCTAACTCCTGCAGACAAAGATAACTGGGGCAGCGGTGGGGGTGGGTGGGTTGGAGAGTTTTAACTTTCAAATAGGGGACACTACACGATTCTCTTTTAATTTTTTTTAAAATGAACCAGAATCAGACAAGCATGAAGAGGAACGGAGACCAGACCGTTAACTGTGAAGCTTTGTGGATATAGAATGAAAGTGTCAAGGTTAAAGTATTCCACTAATCCCAGGGTCAGGAAAGAAAGCTGCTGCTAATAAAGTCCTTCTGTGCCATTTTATTCACTCTACTAAAAGAAGGAGGGCAGCCAGGAGACCAATTACAAATCACTCGTCTGATGCCTTTAATCCCCTTATTTCCATTTCTCATCAGAATGAAAGATTCCCCCCTTTCTCACTCACACAAACACAACATTCCATAATTTGTGTACAGTGTTGCATGTGTTGTGTTTGGCTGCAGGAAAAGTTTAACATACACAACCAATAGTGTAGTGGCAAATTCAGAAGTGCAGGGTCCCTGCGAGATAGTCACAGCCATGTCCCCTTTTAAAATTATAGAATAATTTGGCCAGGCTTGAAAACTGCTTTCTGCTTCTCTATCATTGCGACCATTTGTCCTTTCTCAAGAGATATTGCTTGAATTACTGAATTCAGTGTTTACATGTTTATTTCCTGCTGTTACCAAACTGCTTGAAGATGTTTGCGGTTTACAGCAATTAAAAACATTAAAAACAAATATACAAATTTTAAAACACAAAAATCAATTAAAAACACAATTAAAAATTAATTTTTAAAAAAAATTAGTTAACACTAATAGGGATTCTTCTCAGTGGCTAACACACTCCCCTTTCATGCTTATGGGCTCAAAGGATGCTGGAGACATAGGGACCCTGCTGGGACCTGGTTCCCAAAAAAGTGATGGATCTAAGACCCCCTGGATGACTACACGTCTGTGAACAACACTCCTGTGGTGTTCTATAGTCCTTTCCATTACTCTTCCTATCTGCTGCTTCCAGAAAATATACACCGGATGGATTTTCAAATAATCAGCAAATGTCTCCTGGCACTGCCCACCACATTGAACCAAACAGGGTAATTCACACAAAAAAAGGGGGGGGAATGAAGGCTCTGAGCAGTCTCAGTTGCAGGCTGTGCACCCTCCATTTAAAGCACATGATTTCCCCCAAGCAATACTGGGAATTGTAGTTGGTTAACAGTGCTGGGAACTATAACTCTGTGAGGGTTACAGTCCTCAGGAATTTTGGGGGGAAGTAATGTGCTTTAAATGCATGGAGTGCACACAGCTGTAATCTACCACAAACAGAGGTTCCACTTCAAAAATGCTGATATCTAGGTGGGGCACAGGGGCGGAGCCCTAATTTGGGCAAGGCATTTACAGGATCAGAGTACAGTGCAAAAGCATAAATAAAAATAAAAATCTGAAATATGTGTGTGCGTGTGTGTGTGAATTTGTGCTTGACCTTGCTTTTTGTACATGCCCAAAATATATTACTGTACCAGCCATTTCAGGACTGAGCCCTAGCACTGAAAATGTATCCCAAGGAGCAAAGGCTCTATACCATACAGACAGGCCTATCAGCAAATATCCTGTCACAATCCTGTTGAGATAAGAACCCAAAGGCCCATCTACTCCTACCTCATGCCTCTGGGAAGCCCACAAGCAGGACATAGTGAAGTATACATACTGAAGATCCAGATCAGTGGAGCAGAGGACATACAGAATGGTCTCAGAGCAAGACCCAGCCAAATGCTAAGATTTGTGTTTTGCTCTACACTAATTAATTGAAATAAAGGGCTTGCCATTCTACTTTACATTTTCTAGGCCCTACTTTACATTTCCTGGCTGAGATCTAGTAAGTGTGGTGTGCCTGAAAATGGAGTCATCAGGCTACACTATAACATCCCATTCTGTAACCCACCCTTGAAAATTCAAAGCAAGAGGGTGGGATATTTGAGCTGGATCTCAGAGTGGTATGTAGGACCAGCTTGGAAATATGATACCTGCACTCTTTCCAACCCAACCCTCCCAACTGCCACTGAAATGTCTTGCTTGTACCGTGGACTTTGTTAGACTTCCTATAACATCCATCACCTCCTGCAGTTCCAGCGCACTAGAAGCATGTACTGTACAACATTAACAACTGTAGAAGGGATAGTTCTTTCCATCTGTAGTTTTCCACATCCTCTCAAAATGTGCCACCCTGGGAAGCCACCTAGGATTGGCTCATGGCTACACCAGCCCTTGATGGAATATTTTCTCTGGAACTGGTGCAAATTTATCACACAGTCTTCCCCATGCACTCTGCACCCATCACCTGTCTGCTCTGAAAAAACAGTGTTAGAGCTTTCGTCAATGCAATTCCATTTCTAGATTCCTGGTTTGTTTTTAGAGACAGACATGACAGCATGATATGTACATATCTTGATGATACATAAATGCCTGAAAGATGTTGCTCCCTGTCCTTGCAGTCTAGTGTCTGTTTTTGTCTGCATTCTGGAAACCACAGCCCAACACCTTTACTCATGTATGTCTTGTGTCCTGTAAAATCTATCCATAGAAGCATTGGCTTCCACTGTCCGTGGGATCTCAGTGTATGATGATTACAGTGCTTGCTTCTCCTTGCTTCTGGTCAATTATCTTTCACACTCTGTTGGCTCCTTCTGCCTGCACAGAAAATGGTGGCAAGAACTAAGGAACTCTGGGACTTGTAGTTCTTGAGACACATGTCACATAAATTCTCTTCATTCATTGCCTCCACACATAAACTAAATAAAGGGGAGGGAGTGGGATTATACCTGCTCTTGACATCATCATATCCTCCTGGCCCTGCCCCCTCTGACATCTGAATGTTCAGTGGAGGAGCCTTTTCAGATATCCTGCCAAACACATGGATGCATCAGAGTGGGGAAAAGCCGCAGGTTGATGGGGCCTGCCCTCCTGACACTGGCATTGGCTGCGGTGTAGAGAGAGTGTTTTTGTCTCTCCCAGAGTTTGTATCACCTAGAGTCGAGAAGAGCCCGGTGAGGATCCTATTTCTTTATTTTTCCTCTGAGTAATTTCACACTGACTTAGTGGGGTCATCAACGGAACTGGAGAATCATTTTCCTGACGTTTGAAATTGGAGAACAATCACGGCTAGGAGAGCCTTCTCTCGCTTTACCTCTTTCCCGTTCCCCCCCCCCACCAGGACTAACGAAACTGCTGTGTGTGCTGCGTGTGCTGTGTGTGCACTAAGCCACGAACTGACAGTGAAGCTTTAGTGCTTCTTACGGGTTTAGTGCTTCTTACGGGTTTACGACATTTTATTGCTCAGCTATTTTATTACTCAGCTACTCAAAGATGGTCCTTACGAGAAAAATGCATAAAGACGAGGAAGACTTAAAGGAGAACGAACATAAGATTGAACTTACAGAGAAACCTTCACAGTTAACTGAGCAGACGTCTAAACAATACCCACATCCTAAGACTTTAAAACAACTTAATATTACCCAATTTTGCACTCGAAAACCTACTACATCAGAATCTCTACATGCCTCACCTTTACAATACACCACCCCAAAGTTAAAAGGCTTAAAGGATCCATTATCTCCAACCAACCCTGAGCGAATACGATCGAAATACCAACCAAAGTCTCTCACTCATGAGATCCTGGATTGGCCTCTGGGCTCTAAGGTGTTGCACCAGCTGAAGAGTTCCCCGTCACCAACCGCTTTGAACTTAGCGACCGAATTGGCTCAAGCTGAGGCGCTCTTGCTCAGAAAAACAGAATCAGTATCTACCAACTATGTTACTTTAAAGGAGATGCTTCCAGCTGAAACGACAATGGAAGCATCTCTTGAAGACTTAAATTCTTTTACTGCTCCAACTTTTCCTGATATGCCTCCCACTGTCCCCGAAATCTCTTTTTTATTTCTACAATTATCTTTACTTTCAGATCAAATAGGGGCTATAAAGAACTTTATTTCGGAGACAAGTAATCTATTACGAACTTTAACTAAGGAATTTCTGAAATACCCCCCTCTGGCTGACTCTGATACTACTGCTACAAAATCTTCTTTCGGAGCTACTTCGACTACCTTAAAGGAACAACTGCCCCAGAAGCAAATTGTAAAGAAAAAACATTCTAAGAATGTGCAAAAGGTAGTTAAACCAAAAAATATAAAAAACACGAAGCTCCCGAGATATAAAAAAATGAACTTTCATCGACTCTTCAAATTATTAGATGAATTACTTACTTTAGAATGAGCCAGAGGAAATTCAACCAGAGGAAACTCAAATCGAACCTGTTCAACTCAAGAAAAAAAAAACAGATGTACTGACATCTCAGGTTTCTGACCAGCAGACCGTCTTTATGTCTCCAACCTCCGATTCTGAGGTTTCTTTGCCATTAGATTGTCCACCAGCTTGTTCTTTTGTTAGTAAAAAGTCAGAGGTCCATACAAATTGGAAATTACAACTTAGTACCAATACTTTAATTCTATCGCAAGTACCTTATCACCATTCAACATATCATCATGACAGTCACAAATTTTTCAACATCAAGAGACATATTCAACATCTTTTGCAGACTCTAAACTTAAACTGGTTTAGGTTCAGTGATTTAACAAAGGCTGAAATGCTGTCAAACACAGGATGTGGCATGTCAGTTCTTCTTACTTTCAAAACTAGTGATGTAGTAACCACACTTCTAAAGAATAAACACCGTTTTAGTGATCTAGGCATAGGGCTTCATAGACATTTCATCAACACAACCGGTCCTTACTCCTTAATCCCAGAGTACACAGCTCTTAATCGGAATCTTATTCAGTCAACCCTATCCTTGGCTAAACCTAACCTTTTGACCATTGTCCATGAACATACTTCCTCAAGCTCAGACACTCAGACTACTTATTTAACACCTCAATTACAACATGCTGCTGCTGGAAAAACTCTTGTACAGAACAAGCAACCCTCTGCTCACTTGGAGCCAGATGCTAATGATAAATGACATACTATTATGCCACAACCACCCCCCATGATTGTGGAAAAGGCATGTTTGGAACATTCTCATCTTATACATCCAACTACTAGATTAGCATCATCCCAAGAACACCTTCCATGTTGAATTACCGAGCAGCAGTGTTCCATAACCGATAGTAATAGAATGATCAAACCCATACTAACAGTATTAGGAAAAGGGAGATATAGCAAGTTAACTAGTTGCAGTCATAAGAACATAAGAACATAAGAAGAGCCTGCTGGATCAGGCCAGTGGCCCATCTAGTCCAGCATCCTGTTCTCACAGTGGCCAACCAGGTGCCTGGGGGAAGCCCGCAAGCAGGACCCGAGTGCAAGAACACTCTCCCCTCCTGAGGCTTCCGACAACTGGTTTTCAGAAGCATGCTGCCTCTGACTAGGGTGGCAGAGCACAGCCATCATGGCTAGTAGCCATTGATAGCCCTGTCCTCCATGAATTTGTCTAATCTTCTTTTAAAGCCGTCCAAGCTGGTGGCCATTACTGCATCTTGTGGGAGCAAATTCCATAGTTTAACTATCGTAAGAGCTTTCATCCATCTTATGACATTATAACACCTATCCGTATTCCTCGAAGCATAGATCAACCCGCCCCGGAAAAACAAATATCCACCGATCATTCAGTTTTATTCTTTAATGCAAGATCAGTGAATAACAAAACGGCAATCATTTATGATCTGATTAAAGATGAACAGGCTGATTTTGCATGCATAACTGAAACATGGCTGGAAGAACCAGGGGGAGTGAATCTTAACAGTCTCTGCCCCCCAGGTTATTCAGCTTTCCATCAACCCAGACTTGTTAATCGAGGAGGGGGTGTAGCAATTATTTATCATGAATCACTTCCTTTTTCTAGACTATCATGTCAACAGTACTCTAGCTTTGAATCCCTGTGCCTTAAGCTTAATTCACAAGACCCTATTGTTATTTTGTTAATTTACTGCCCCCCCAATGTTTTAAATCAATCCTTATCAGAGCTATTTGACCTAATCTCAGGATTATGGCTAGAATCCCAAAAACTGTTAGTATTAGGAGATTTTAATATTCACGCGGAATCCCCCTCTATTAAGTTGGTACAAGAGTTCTTGACCATGATGTCCACCTTAGGACTTCAACAATTAGTAGGTGTTCCAACTCATATGGCAGGCCACACTCTCGACCTTATTTTTCAATCAGATCCAGATGCTAACAATTTTCAAATTGATAATGTGGCTACTTCGCCATTATTATGGTCAGATCATTATTTGATCCAATTCAAATTATTAATTCCGTCCTTCTCTACTGAGACTAATATTTCCTCTAGATTATATCGTCCAAAAAGATTACTAGACCCAGATATATTCGCATCTAGGCTACAAGAGTATGCTGACCCCCATATGGGAGAGTCAATCGAAATTTTGACCAACTCTTGGAATAATAGGATGACCGAAATAGTGGATGAAATGGCCCCTCTCCGCCCACTGAAAATGGTGAGATCGAAATTAGCTCCATGGTTCTCAAAAGACCTATTAAAAATGAAACGTTCCTACCGGCGTCTAGAACGGCGCTGGAAAAAGTCAACTAGCTCATTTGATAAGATTCAAGCCAACAAATGTGCAAAAACCTATGACTCGATGAGAATGGCAGCCCGAAAATCTTTTTATTCGACCTCTATTGCCTCATCGAGTAATCATCCAAAAGAACTGTTCCGGATAGTGAATAATCTCCTTCAAACACCACAAACAAACTCTCATTTAATCTGCTCTCAAGCCCGCTGCCAAGAATTTGCCTCATTTTTTGAAGCTAAGGTGGATCAGATTCGTTTTAATATAGATCATACTGAAATGGCAGAGGAAAAGAACATCAGATCAGAAAATGACTACCCTGCGCTTTTTGCCACCTTTCAATTAATTTTTCCAGATGACATTCCTCGATTTCTAAATGGAATGAATCCAACAACCTGTTTACTTGATCCATGTCCTTCCTGGTTGATAAAAACATCAAATTTGAAATTAGCAAGCTGGATCAGTACAATCGTAAATTCTTCTCTTCAACAAGGCCACTTACCGGAATGCCTAAAAGAAGCAATGGTTACACCTTTATTAAAAAACCCCTCTCTCGACCCTAAAATATTAAATAATTATCGACTGGTATCTAATCTACCTTTTCTGAGTAAAATCATTGAGAGAGTGGTAGCCTCACAGCTTCAAAAGTTTATAGACACCTCCGACTGTTATGACCTCTTCCAATCTGGTTTCAGACCGAATCATGGGACTGAAACGGCTCTAGTCGCATTAGTCGATGATCTTCGACTAGAACATGACAAAGGCAATCTGTCCCTTCTAGTTTTATTGGATTTATCTGCCGCATTCGACACAATTGATCACAGCATTCTGTTAGACCGTCTCTTTAAAATGGGTCTCAGGGGTACAGTACTAAAATGGCTTCGCTCCTTTTTGGAAAAAAGGCTTCAGAGAGTTGCCCTCGGGGATCATTGCTCTAAACCCTGGCCATTAAAATATGGCGTTCCACAGGGCTCTGTTTTATCCCCGATGTTATTTAATATTTATGTAAGCCCTTTAGGAAAAATCATTCGAAAATTTGGGATTCATTATCACCAATATGCCGATGATACACAACTGTATTGTTCCTTTCCACCGAACACTGTAGAGACTGTCAACTGCCTTAATCAATGTCTCCTAGCAGTGCAAAGTTGGATGAATAAAAACAAACTGAAACTAAACCCAGAAAAAACAGAGGTCATTCTCATTGGCAAAAATCTCCCCCAAGGAACTAGACATCTGCCTTCACTTGACGGAGTTTTTCTCCCTTTAAAATCTCAAGTCCGTAGTTTAGGTATAATCTTGGACTCAGCCCTAACCTTTGAACCCCAGATTGCAGCCGTGTCTAGAGCCACATTTGCAAAACTAAAACTGGTCCGTCAACTCCGCCCATTTTTAGGAACATCAGAATTAATGAAAGTAACTCAGGCCTTAGTAACCTATCGACTGGACTATTGTAATTCTTTATATGTTGGCCTTTCTGCTAGAGCACTTCGACCGCTCAAGCAGGTACAAAGAGCGGCCGTGAGGATGATCACTAAAACTGGTCCTCGGGTTCATACTTCACCTCTTCTTTACCATCTTCACTGGCTCCCTATTAGCTCCAGACATCAGTTTAAGATTCTGGTTCTAACGTTTAAGGCTCTTCACGGACTGGCGCCGGTATATTTGACAAACCGTCTCGTTGAATTCAAAACCTATCGACCTATGAGATCGATTTCTGAAAGTACTCTTATTATTCCCTCAACTTTCATGATCCGCCAAATGAACACCAGGAGGAAGGCCTTCTCAGTCATAGCCCCTACTCTTTGGAATAATTTACCATCTGAGATACGACGTTCCTCGTCTCTCATTGAATTCCGTCGACGGATTAAAACATACCTGTTTCAACTAGCTTTTAATGTTTGAAGTGAGATTGTTGTCGAACTTTTTAGTATTAATTTACTTATTTGTTTTTAGGTATTCTATTATGCTGTTTTTGTATTATCTCTGTTTTTTAATGTTCACCTCTCTGAATTCTGAGTTTTGGAACTAGAGCGGTATATAAATTTTTGAAATAAATAAATAAAATAAAATTGTTGCAGTTTACCTGGGTGGTGCAGGGCAAAGCAGCAATGCCAGCAGGGCTCGCATCAAGGATTGGCATAGTTGGGCATTAGCCAATGGCCCACACCCAAGGAGGAGGGCCACTGACAAGTGGCCCCTGGATTTGCTCCAGTGAGCAGGTAAACTCACTGAGGGAGGAGAGTGTCTTGTCCAAGGGCCCTCCAAAACCTGGAACCAATGCTGGATGCCACTCTGGCCACTACCGGAGAGCAGAAGTGGTTCTGTGTCCCTTCCACATATTTAATCTACACATGGAGGGAATGAGTGAAAAGGACTCTCGAGAAATCATCTCTCAAGCTACAATTCCTAGAATTATCTTTCTTTTCTTCTAGAGGCCAGGAGCTCACTGCCCAGAAAGCTCTTGATTCTTTGCTAACACTGCATCAATCTAACAAGTTCTGGACACTCCGTATAAACACATAGATAAAGGGAAATAAGTTAGTAGAATCATTGCCAAGCATGTTCTACAATTTAGCTTCAGTTTTCCCCTCCTGGTAATGGACTTGCAACCCTGGCAGCACCCCTACACACCCTACATTCTTGGCCCCCAGTAAAATGTACCCATTTCTCACACCCCCATGTTTGGGCCCTGTACAGCGTCCTGCCTTCTGAACTTTCGATAACTCACACAAATGCTTTTTACTGGTTGATCCTTTATTTACAAAATTTGTGCCCAACCTCATTGAGATGTATAGGCTCTATTTCAGATCCTCTGAAATGGCAAATTTATTTACCTGGATAGCCATTTAAAGTGATGGGAGCTGCACTTTAGTGACTCAGAAGAGAGCTGGTTCTCCCAGCTTCTGCAAATTTGAACATTTAAGTAAATTTATTTATTTATTTATTTATTTTATTTTATTTATAGACCGCCCATAGCGAATAGCTCTCTGGGCAGTGGACAGCAGAGTTAAAATACAAAGTTACAATAAAATATACAAAATCACAACAAAGTAGAATAAAAACATTAAATATAAAACATAAACGTTAAAATGCCTGGGAGTATAACCAGGTCTTAACCTGGCGCCTAAAAGAAAGTACCGTAGGCACCAGGCGTATCTCCTCAGGTAAGCTGTTCCATAGTTCGGGGGCCACCACAGAAAAGACAAAATGCAACAACATTTTCCAAAGGAAGGTCTTCCAGGAAAAGCAGACCCCAACACTAGGCTTGGAAATCAAGCCAGTTGCCTGGAGTTAGAACAATTTAATGGGTTATTGTTGTGTGGGTTGTTTTTTGTTTAGATAGAGGGATGATTCTAGGCTTGTACCCTCAACAGTGCAGGAACGGCTGCTGATCATAGGCAAGGCAGTCATAAAATGCATAAGTGCAAAATCTTTATAAGCCTCTGTGATGTTCCTATATTAATGTATATATGGTAAGTGTTGGTTGTTTAGAAGATACATGGTAAGTGGAGTGAAAGAGGAGGGGGAGTGAATGGGCAGTAGAATGCGAGATGATTGGCTGAGTGTTTAAAATGGCTGAACGTATAAAAGGAAGAGTGAGAGTGGAATCTGGGGGGAGAAGAGAAAGAGTGGGTTGTTTGGTGGGTTTGAGAGAGTGGTTTACCAGGAGACAGTGGAGAAGGAGGGGGGTGGAGTTCGGATTAGTATTGAGTAAAACCATATGCTTATGTGCCTTAAGAAGAAATCTTGTTAATCTTGTTAGCTTTGTTATCTTTAATAAATACTTAATTTGGTTTACCAAAGGCCTGATCCTTGGCTGGGGTTTCACAGACCAGAAAGGAGGGTAAGGTAATGACCAAGGCTGAAGGGGAACTGTAACAAATGGTGGCAGCGGTGAAGAGAATAACAATACCAGTATTCAGAGTCTCTGGGAATACTAGTATTGGGACGTGACTGGTGGTTGCCTAGCAGGGGGATCTGTTGAGATCTGTGCTAGAGCGGGGAGAGAAAAAATAAAATAAAGGACAGTCCGGACTGGTGGAGTCCCTGGTGGTGCCTAGAGACAGGCAGTAACCATGAGCAGGTAGGAACCTGACAGGGAGAGCCAGGGAAGGGCGTCACAAGTGGTGACAGTAGCGGTGGGATACGAACCAAAGAGAGTCCCAAAGACACGTGGTGACAAAGGAACCTACGTCACAGGTGGTGTCAG
Organism: Rhineura floridana; assembly: GCF_030035675.1. NCBI lineage: Eukaryota > Metazoa > Chordata > Lepidosauria > Squamata > Rhineuridae > Rhineura > Rhineura floridana. The sequence goes on along the minus strand of NC_084488.1, from coordinate 92,001,030 downwards.
TAGCGGTGGGATACGAACAACAGAGAATCCAGATACAAATACTAGAGAATCCAGAACAGTGGTGTGGCAAACAGAAATAACAAAACAAGATTTCTTGTGAGAGTGACTGGCAAAGAGTGTGTGGCAAAGAGTGAGTGAACTCAAACACCATGGCTGAATACATAAAAATGAAAAGAGAGGAGCTGGTGGAGAAGTGCATAACATTCAATTTACCTCACGAGGGTAAAGGGGTAGATGAATTGAGGGTAGCACTTATAGGATTTGCAACTGCCCAGCAAAAACAACCTGTCAGGGAAGAGACCCCAGAAGGATACTTAAGCAATCCCGCTTATATTGAGTATTTGAGAGAGAAGTTAAGATGGGAGGCTGAGGAAAAAGATAAACAGCGAGAGTTGGAAACTGAGAGAATGAGGATGGAAGCTGATGGGAAAGACAAGCAGAGGGAGTTGGCAACTGAGAGATTGAGGATGGAAACTGAGAAAATGAAAGTGGATGCGGAATTGCAGGCAGAATAATTAAAATTTGAAAGAGAGAAGTTTCATTCTGATGAGACAAGGAAGGACAGAGATGGAGCAAAAATAAAAATTACTCCAAAGGACTTTGCTGTCTATGAGCCTGGTCAAGATCCTCAAATTTACCTCAGCACCTTTGAAAAAGCAGCTCAGTTGTGGGGGCTACCTGAAGATAAATACATGCAGTATTTATCAAACCTGATTAAAGGGGAATTGGCTGAGGTATACCAATATTTCCCCTCAGACAGGCCCGTCACCTATGCTGAATTCAAAGAAGCAGTGTTTAAAAGATTCAGACTAGGACCTGATTATTTTAGAAAGCTTTTCAGAAACTGCCAGATACAGACAGGGAGGTCTTTCGTGGAGCTGGGGGCAAAACTGATGGACATATTTGGGAAATGGCTGACAAGTGCAAAAGCTCAGTCTGTGGAGGAGGTGAAAAACCTCATGATATTGGATCAATTATACCATCAGTTACCACCAGAAATAAGGCTCCTGGTCAAAGACCGTTCCCCTACATCGGTGCAGGAGGCCGCAGAGATGGCGGATCACTTTGCCTCCAACAGAACTGGCTGGGTGGGGAAAACATCAAGAGATTTTAAACCCAGACCATATAATGCTGGCAGAAGGGATGTGGTACCACAGAGAGTGAGTCCTCCATTAAAATCTGAAGGGCACAGGACACCCCAGAGTGGATCTGTGTACCCTAAAAGTGAGGAGAAATTATGCTACAAATGTGGTAGACCGGGGCACCTACGTTTTCAATGTGAGGTTGCCAACCCCATTGGTAATCCTGCTCAGACAAGGGCAGTGAAAACAGAGCCCAAGGCTTTAGAAACAGCGAAAAAGGTTCAGTTCTGCCAGATAAACTGGACAGAAGTAACAGACCTTGATTCAAGTCTGAGAGAGGAAGTGAGTGTACAAGCAGCAAATTATTGGGCATTGCTTGATACTGGTGCCGCTCAGACATTACTGAGGCCAGATTTAATAAAATCTGAGGTAATATTACCTCAGGAAACTGTGACTATCCAAGGAGTGAGGGGTCAACCAGAAAGTTTGCCTGTGGCCCTGGTGGAAATGACTTGGAGAGGCCGAGAGGGCCGATATAAAGTAGGCATTAATGCCCAGCAACAAGAACCAGTAATACTGGGAAGAGATGTAATGGGAGCCCAAGGAATGATCTATGTAGTGACCAGACAGCAAATTGGCAGAGAAAAAGAAGCCATATTAAGGGGGGCTGAAACAAACAGGGTGGAATCTGTTAACCAGCCTCAGGTCACCATAGCAACCACTAGCAGGCCTGCTGAAGGAGACAAACTGTATCAAGTGGTCTCTGATAAGAAAGAAGCAGAGCAATTCAGGGAAGAGCTGCATAAAGATATAAGTTTGAAGCAGATAAAGGAACAAGCTCTGACCCAACAGATTCCTTTCACTGACAAACTGAGGAATCAAGTTGTGTGTGAGAATGGGATTTTATATAGACTGTGGATGCCCGCTGAGAGAAAGGATGAATGTGAACCAGTGAAGCAATTGATAGTACCTAGCAAATACAGAACCAGATTGCTAGAGGTAGCCCACGATGTCCCATGTGCAGGACATCTGGGAATAAAAAAGACCAAGAGGAGATTGGCGGCACACTATTATTGGCCAAACATCTCCAAAGATGTAAAACAACATTGTCTATCTTGTGGAATATGCCAAAAGGTGGGAAAAAGTGGAGTAAAGACCAAGGCACCCTTAAAGCCCCTTCCTATAATTGGTCAACCCTTTTATAGAGTGGGAATAGATTTGGTGGGCCCTTTTTCCAAACCCACAAGGCATGGCAAGAAATATCTAGTGGTGGTGGTGGATTTTGCCACCAGGTACCCAGACGCAGAAGCACTAAGATCTGTAGAAGCCCCTGTAGTGGCAGAGGCTTTATTAAAAATCTTTATGAGGCTGGGTTTCCCTCATGAAGTGCTGATGGATCAAGGCAGTGTATTCATGGGAGAAGTGATTCAATGTATGTGGAAATGTTGTGGTCTAAAACATCTAAAGACCACTACTTACCATCCCGCCACTAATGGGCTAACTGAGAGATTCAATGGAGTTTTGAAGGGCATGATCAGAAGCTATGTTCAAGATCACCCACAAGACTGGGATGAACGGTTGGGATGCTTCTTATTTGCATACAGAGAAGTCCCTCAGGAGTCAACAGGCTTCTCACCCTTTGAACTCATGTTCACTAGAAAAGTGAGGGGACCTTTGGAACTATTAAAAAATTCATGGGAAGGAACCCTGGGAGAGTACAAAACATCTGTAGTAGATTTTGTATTGGAATTCCGCAATAAATTAACATCAATGATGGAGGTGGTGGAAAAGAATTTGAGTCAAGCACAGGAGAAGCAACGTTACTGGTATGACAGAACAGCCAGGGAACGTGTGTATGATGTGGGAGATATGGTTATGGCGTTCATACCCAGGAAACATGACAAATTACAGGCTAACTGGGAAGGACCATATACCATCAGAGAAAGGCTTGACACAGTGACGTATGTAATCACCACAGACCAATTAAAGAAAAGCAAAGTGGTTCATGTAAATATGTTGAAGCCTTACCATACCAGGGATGTACAGGTGTTGCAAGTTACCTTATTCCCTGAGGGAAGTGGGCCTGAACTTCCAGATTTGGTACAGGAAAGCAAAGACAAAGGAGGGATAGATCAAGTGGAATGGTCAGAGGAGGTGAAGGAGGAAGTAAAAGAAGAGATTCTGAGAGATTTGAAAACCTATAGGAATCTCTTTAGCAACAAACCTGGCCAAACCAGTATAGTTATACATTCCATTGATACTGGAGATCATGCCCCAATCAGATCTGTTCCGTACCGTGTGAATGGGAAAGTTTTGAATGAGATCAAAAGGGAGGTGGAAGAGATGCTGGAATTAGGAGTGATCAGGGAATCCATCAGTCCCTGGGCCTCAAGTATTGTCCTGGTTCCGAAAAAAGATGGAACGACAAGGTTTTGCATTGATTATTGGCTAATCAATAAAATTACTGTCCCAGATGCGTATCCTATGCCTAGCGTAGACGCAATGTTAGAGTTATTGGGGGCAGCAACCATTATCTCTACACTAGATCTCTGTAAAGGATTTTGGCAAATGGAACTAGACGAGCAATCCAGAGCCAAAACTGCCTTCAGTACACCAGATGGGTTATATGAGTTTGTGACCTTACCCATGGGACTAAGGAACTCACCAAGTTCATTTCAGAGGCTAATCAATACTGTGTTGCGAGGCATGTCAGATTTTGCAGTGGCCTATATCGATGACGTGGCCATTTTTAGCAAGTCGGTGCCTGAGCATGTCCAACACCTGCCAACAGTATTGGAGGCCTTAAGAAAAGCAGGCCTCACAATAAAAACTAAGAAATGCCAGTTTGGACTAAAGGAAGGAATCTATTTAGGACATAAGGTGGGGAGTGGGAAAATCACCCCCTTATGGAGCAAGGTGGAGGCAATACAAGCGTGGCCGATCCCCTTAACCAAAAAACAAGTAAGGGCATTTCTGGGTGTGGCTGGTTTTTATAGGAAGTTTGTGAGAAATTTTGGGGAAATAGCAACCCCCTTGCATGAATTGACCAAGAAGAAGTGTTCTGAGCGTGTGGTATGGACGGATGAATGTCAGAAGTCTTTTGATCTACTGAAGCAAGCCTTGTGCCAAGGACCCATATTAATAGCACCAGACTATGAGAAAACATTCATCGTGGCTACAGATGCGTCGGACCTGGCGCTGGGAGTCGTCTTGCTACAGGAGAGAGAAGGCACCAGACATCCAGCGGCGTACCTGAGTCGCAAGCTGACGCCGAGGGAGAAAAACTATTCGTCGGTCCAGAAGGAGTGCCTAGCGGTCGTGTGGGGACTGAACAAGTTGCGCCCATACGTGTGGGGACGAAGATTCACAGTGACTACGGATCATCGGGCCTTGTTATGGTTGCAGACTATGAAAAACCATAACACTATGCTGCAGAGGTGGTCCTGGGCCCTACAGGACTATCAAGTGGACTTCCAGTTCATCAAAGGCAAGGACAATGTACTGGCTGATGGACTTTCCAGGCAAGTGGCTGGGACTGCAGTGACATGACCAGACGGAGGAACAAAAAAGACATTTTCCCCATAGAGACTTTTATTTGTTAACGCAACGTATTAATCCTGGAACAGGAATAATACTCTGCCGTTGTTTTAAGGGGGGGGAATGTGATGTTCCTATATTAATGTATATATGGTAAGTGTTGGCTGTTTAGAAGATACATGGTAAGTGGAGTGAAAGAGGAGGGGGAGTGAATGGGCAGTAGAATGCGAGATGATTGGCTGAGTGTTTAAAATGGCTGAACGTATAAAAGGAAGAGTGAGAGTGGAATCTGGGGGGAGAAGAGAAAGAGTGGGTTGTTTGGTGGGTTTGAGAGAGTGGTTTACCAGGAGACAGTGGAGAAGGAGGGGGGTGGAGTTCAGATTAGTATTGAGTAAAACCATATGCTTATGTGCCTTAAGAAGAAATCTTGTTAATCTTGTTAGCTTTGTTATCTTTAATAAATACTTAATTTGGTTTACCAAAGGCCTGATCCTTGGCTGGGGTTTCACAGACCAGAAGGGAGGGTAAGGTAATGACCAAGGCTGAAGGGGAACTGTAACAAATGGTGGCAGCGGTGAAGAGAATAACAATACCAGTATTCAGAGTCTCTGGGAATACTAGTATTAGGACGTGACTGGTGGTTGCCTAGCATGGGGATCTGTTGAGATCTGTGCTAGAGCGGGGAGAGAAACCATATAAAAGGACAGTCCGTACTGGTGGAGTCCCTGGTGGTGCCTAGAGACAGGCAGTAACCACGAGCAGGTAGGAACCTGACAGGGAGAGCCAGGGAAGGGCGTCACAGCCTCCCTGCAAACCTTCTCTTAATCATGTGATAAAGAATGATGCCACTAAACCCAGCTCTGTTCAAAGGAAAACTAGGTTTAATTAGTGCCAGGGCTTAGTCTTAGAATCTGCTTCTAATACATGGTTAAACCTTGGAACATATGAAGTAATAAAGTGAATGCCTTTAGCACGTGCAGAGTGTATTTCCCAGATTTCATGGTTTTGAAAATTCAGGCACTGTTGCCTACAGTCTGAAATTTTGTTACAAGACTGCACTTTGAACGCACACATGCTGAGTCGGCTACCACTATTCCTTTACGCAAGACCATCAGAGATAAGTCATTGTTCCCTTCCCATTGCAAGAAGCTCCTGCTGCTTGGTAATTCAGAAAACTGAGTACCTTCTTAATGGGACCAATTAGGAAATGAAGAACCTCAAAATGCCTATATTTGCTATGCTAGCTTCTAAAGAAAGAGCTAATTTTACAAAACATGGTTGTTTGTTTATGGGGAAATGACATGAACAATCTGCTTGGGTATTACTTAAATTTCATTGTTATAGTTTATGGTTAAGACAATAAATGATTATGAAGATGATGAATGCATTTCCTTTCCTGATGAGTAATCACAATCAGTTCCCAGACATGGAGGCTTCCAGGGCAAAACATGCAACTTCCAGGCAATCTGGAGATTCCACATGCCTCATTTTTGAAATTAAACAGTGAGATATTGCTGCCTCAGTTTATCACATTTGCATCCTCCCCCTCTTCCAAGGAGTTTTGATTAGTCAGCTGATCATTTTATCTTCAGAATAACCCTGTGAGGTAGCTCAGGCTGAGAAATGGTCACCACATGAGAAGCATGATGACTGAGTAGGGATTTGAACCCTGCCTCTCCCCAATCAAGAAATAAAACAAACAGTGGCAGATGGTGGCTCCATGTCAATGGGGCAGTGGAATCTGCTCTGGGTTTTAGTCTGAACTTTCAAGGAGCTGTCCAAGGTGCTTCAGCTGCCACTGAAAACAAAAAATCCCACTTTAGCCATGGCATCATTGCCGCTGAAATGTCTTATCGGTGATGCATGTGCTAGGGCCCTGGGATATTTATTTTAATCAGATAAATGGATTAGTCTGTTAAAAGCAATGGAGTTAATCACCTACAAAACTGTTATTCAGTAGGTAATTCTAGCCACAGTGTAGCAAAGACTGTTGAAATGGCTGTTGAAATAATGCACATATTCAGGGTGGAGGAATGCATTCTTTATCCTCTTGTATGCCAAATGTAGCTCAAGGATTGCCTCACATCAGTGCTAAGAGAGCCCCTGTGTGGATCCTGGATGGAGGTGCTAACTTTACAAGCTCTTCCCACCGCCTTTTTTTTTTTACTGCTTATCGCTCATTCCCCCTTCAGTCATTCTTTCACTCATAATACTCCATGTCTAATGCTTCCCTTGGTCGGGACAGATCACTGGGTGCCTGTGAGATAACAAATATCAAAATCTGACTGTTATGCTAGCAATGATAAGATGTAAGCAAAGATGATGCCGGTTGAGCAACATTTCTGGCTGCAAGTAGAAAATGACAAACAAAGACCATGGAGTTTGATTCTGTCTTCAGATAGGCTTGGCTCAGGCAACACTTTTTTATCTAGGGAGATCAGCCACCGCACTTACTGATCTTACAAGATTTACACTGAGACATACCCAGCAGCTAAGGAAATGAATGAGTCTTAGCTATGCATGCCACTCTGTTTGAAAGTGTGTATTACCTTCAGTGCAACACTGTAGCTTATTAGAGTGCTAAAGACCTCAATCCTCTTGAGTTCCAAAGAACACAGTGCACCTACAGGATTGGGCTGCAAGTTTGGTATCAACACAAGCTAGTTTTTGCACACAGCTAATGACTAATAGGGTGGCCAGCTAACCAGAAACCCGCCAGCCTGGCCTATTCACATGTCGCTAGTGGCAGCTTAATCTTCAAAAATCAGCAGATGCCTGCGGATGAAGCAGCTGTTAAAGCATAACAAAATTGGCGGCCCTACTGACCAATGTGAATTTCTGCATGGTTTATGTTTCCAGGTTTATAATTCTGCTTTCAGCGCTGTGTGGTATTATAAAGCATGGGCTTCAGCAGATGTGTGAGGCCTCAGGAGCACATAATTGGCTTTATATTGGCCTTTTTTCTTCAGAACTGTTACCCTTTCCCAGTATGCATCCATTGGCAAGGGTGGCATGCACCCAAACCAGAGCTTCCCCACAAGCTTTGTCCACTGCCTAACCCCATTACAAAACCTGTAGGTATATCGTTCAAATATAGAAACAGAACACACATCACATCAGTGTCTCCATGCAGCTATACATTAGGTCCCTATCTCCCATGAAAAAGAATTGTCCCTCCACTAAACAGAAAGTCAATAAAATAAACGGACTTCCCCCCTGCAGTAAAGCCAACATCTGAGATACAAACAACAGCAATCAAACCGTAGCCACCTCTAAATCACTTCCAAAGCACCTGGATGTTTAAAGTTGGTCAAGGATTGAGCCAGGTGGGCCTCCTTAGGGAAGACATTCCATAGGCAAAGTGTGATAGTTGAAAAAGTCCTGATTTGCATATCTGTCCATTGAGACAGCAGATGGGCATGGAGCAAATGAAGTGCATGGCAACAGAATCAAAAACTCCACCGTTCTATCCCTAGTATTAGCTTTTGCCTGATTTGCAAGAGTCAGCTCAAAAGAGGAAAGACTTAATTTCCCCCCCGAAGATGCTTGTTTTGATAGCTTTCTAAAGGAAGGAATCACAGAGTCCTGAGCATAGGTCCACTTAGCATGCTCTGATGAGGAATGTAGTCTAGCACTGATAATAATTTGCAGCCTTTCTTCCAGTTGGGCTCCTGTGCCTTAAATAGCTGTGTTAAAGGCAAACATTCAGCACATAATGCTTTATGATACAGTGAAGGGAAAACTTGCACCTCTTGGCTTCCTGGCTTTCACATGGTCAGCAAAGCCAAGAAGCCCAGTGGCAACCATTACTGAGATTGTATCAGCCAATGGACTTTTGTTCATTCTAGATGGTCTGTGTAGCTAGCTGGGTAAAACTGGCTTGATGTGACACAAAAGGTCAGGCAAGAGCAACACAGAGGTTACACAAAGATAAATAATCATCAGCTGGCTGCCAAAGCTGCCACTTTTATCCTACAGCTGACAGGATGACAGAACATTCATAAGGAATCAATGCATGCAATCTATTCCTTAATACCAAAACAAAGTAAAATCAGAATAGTCTCAACAATACAACCAAATGTGCCCTCAGCTCATAGACCCATGTTAATCAACTAAAGCTTGAGTTAACTGAAAAAGCTTGCAGCTCTACTTTTAATCATTAGGCAAAATCCACCTTATCTAAAGGCCCTGAACTGACCTGTATTAGCAAAATAGCACCCAGGTTCTCTATCCAACAAGCATAAAAAACCCATTTCTGTTACTTTCCCATCAAGGGCTTTTCTTCTTGCATTTTTAGGCAACACAAGAGTACCAGTTTTCGATTATTTGCCCGTCTCATGCTGGATAATTAACTGATTGGCAGCAGCTTCCCAGATTCTCTGGTGGAGAGAGGTCTGTGCCATCATCTGCTACCTATTTCTTTTCTTTCATTTAATGGAGATGCTGGGGTTTGATTGAATCTGACACCTACATAAAAGCACATGCTCTACCCCTCAGCTACGGTCCTTTCCCTGGTTTTGCAGTTTCCAGTTTTGCACCAGCAAAATGAACTTTGGTGTTCATTACATCTTTACACAAAGTTCCCATGTAAAGCTGAGATACGAGTGATATCACACCCCTAAGGGTTCACAGTTCTTAAGCTGTCAGAGTGAGTTTAGAGGTTAAGTATGGTTTGGGGGCATCATTCAAAAGGAAATGCTTGCAACATATAGCCGAGGCAAGCTGTTTGACAACAAGTATGTTGTCAGTGGTTCTTCTTCCAAGTGATGCTTCGTCCCAGGTGGCTGCTCCTTTTATACAGGATTCGCATTGTGAGAAGCACAGATCTGCCAAAACATAATTCTTTTATTCAGTAGTTGTGGGAATGAGAGGAGCTCTGAAATCACAGTTAATATGTGATAGAAATACTACAGAACAGAGGATAGCTGGAAACAAGGGGCTCATACTTTTTCCATTTCACCTGCATGGCTGTCAGGGATAATCTGCCTGTACCTCTGGGTAAAATATCATCTCATTTGGTGGAAAGGTGGGATACAAATTTAACAAACAAATATTTGACCCTTGGGGGAAATCATGCACATACTTACATGGTACCTGCAGATAACCCCCTGTGGGGCAAATAGCTTCAGGAGGACACTTAATTTGGAAACCAACTTGGTGGGAAAGTTTAAACCATCCTTCTCCATGGTCCTGACCTGATCCACATATACCACTCATGTAAGCATTGAAGAAGGAAAAAAGCTGGAGATCCAGTTATGACTCTTCCCAAGTCTAGTTTAGTCATTGAACTACAGTTGTTTTAAGCACTATTGTCAGTTCTAATCTCTCAGATGCAGGCTTTGTACTGCTCTGATTTCCCCACCACCTTGCTCCTCCCTCTCCCTCTTCTGGTAAGCAACAGCAACAGGGACCCAGCTGCTGAGAAGCTAGCATAGTGGCTCCACCCCACCTAGAGAGCTGCTTCTGGTTCAGGACTCATATTGGTAAGTTCTTTATATAAAATATTTGTGCCCACCTACTAACCTAAGTTCTCAAAGTGGCTTACAACGTCTTTAAAAGATAATAAAACAAGAATATAAGCTTACAACAGTAAGAAATAAGTAGCTTACAATATCTTTAAAAGACAAAAAATCAATAAGATAATTGGTCCCAAAATATAAAATAACACAACCCACAAAAAGAAAACCATGATTTAAAGAACAAAACAAAAGCAAAAACTAACCAAATACCTATTTTTTAAAATATATATATATATTGATGACTGTGATACGTCCTTCCCTGGCTCTCCCTGTCAGGTTCCTACCTGCTCGCGGTTACTGCCTGTCTCTAGGCACCACCAGGGACTCCACCAGTCCGGACCGCACTCTCTTATGGTTTCTCTCCCCGCTCTAGCACAGATCTCAACAGATCCCCCTGCTAGGCAACCACCAGTAACGTCCCAATACTAGTATTCCCAGAGACTCTGAATACTGGTATTGTTATTCTCTTCACCGCTGCCACCACTTGTTACAGTTCCCCTTCAGCCTTGGTCATTACCTTACCCTCCCTTCTGGTCTGTGAAACCCCAGCCAAGGATCAGGCCTTTGGTAAACTAAATTAAGTATTTATTACAGATAACAAAGCTAACAAGATTAACAAGATTTCTTCTTAAGGCACATAAGCATATGGTTTTACTCAATACTAATCCGAACTCCACCTCCCTCCTGGTAAACAACTCTCTAAACCCCACCAAGCAATCCACTCTTTCTCTTCTCCCCCCCAGATTCCACTCTCACTCTTCCTTTTATACATTCAGCCATTTTAAACACTCAGCCAATCATCTCGCATTCTACTGCCCATTCACTCCCCCTCTTTCACTCCACTTACCATGTATCTTCTAAAACAACAACACTTACCATATATACATTAATATAGGAACATCACAATGACCTACTTTATTTTTGTTGCAAATTAAAATGTTAAGGTTGTCTGTATTCTTTTTCTTTGGGATATCCAACTAAAGCTAGTGGTATGTGTAGCATTGCATGCCCCTTTGCTACTTTCAGATGTTACAAATCCATTTCAATCCAACAACCTTCTCAGTAAACCTTGTCTGTCTGGATTAATATCAGCATTAGGAATGGAAGAATCGGTCAATTTCTGTTTAATTAGTTTCTCACTTTTCCAATCTTAAATTCAGTTCTCTACATTTCTGCAGCAATTTGTGATTTTTTTAAAAAAAATCATTCTAGCACAAATTTATCCTAATAAATACATTTTTGTAGGCAGTTTTGATTAATGTACACATTTTTGCGAGCCATTTCTCATTATAGAATGCATTTTTGCATGTTATTTTCATGGACATATTCATTTTTATGTACATTTTCCTTTACTGTATGCACTTTTGTAAACATTGTTTGGTTGGAGAACTGCATTACAAAATTCAGATAAGTGTGAATCTTGAAGGATGGCTATGTTTTGGCTCTCATATTGTTTCAGAAAGAGGTTCAGCTTTAAATGCAAACTGAATCAAATTTCTTCCCCATCACTAGTCATGATGCATGACAGCACTTATAATGCATAGTGCCACTTGCATGGCACTAGGCCTTTCAGATCTGTAAAAGAAATAGACGATAATAACATGAACTTTTTCTGCATATTTGAAGAATAAGGGCATGATCAAAAGTATACTTCAATCACATCAAACCTTAGTAATTGATTATGGCATGCAGCCTAAGGCCCGGGTTAAGAACAGATATAGCAAAACATGGTCAAAATGCATCTCAAATTTATGGAAGGCTTAGATCTAGCTTTCCTTCGACTGCCGAATTCCCCTTTTGGTCAGCTAAATTTGATATAAGATCCTACATAGTATTGTTGATCAGACTAGACTAACAGAAGGAGAAAATATATAACTCTGAAGTAATATGCTAAAACAATTCTGTAACTCATTACCAACTAGGAATAGGATCCACATTTTGGTGCCGGTTCGATTTTTGCTTTGTTGAACTTCCTTCCAGTGCTGTTTCATCCTCTTCATCTCCTCCTGCCTCTGCCACGACAACCCCCTCTTCACTGCAGTGTGGCAGCACCTCCGCCTTTTCTGAATATTTTTGTTTCCTGTGGTGGTGGCAATGCCCTCCACGTTTTTTGTGTCAGCTAATGATGCCTAAAATAGCGCTGGGGGGAGATAGTTTTAAAGTTACTGTAATTTTAAATCCCCCCCTTGTTAGATATCATTAGCTGCAACAGGAAACCATGATGGCATACCCGCTTGTACAGCCATCTTGCCCAGAATGCCTCACTCTGAAATAGGGATGGCTTTCCATTGACCTAACAGGGCAGTGTCAATTTGAGTTTGTTCTTTGTCTGCTAGCTGCTGGTTTTACAGATATGGTTTCTTCTTCCTTGCAAAAAATATTGATATTGAAATCAATCATTTTAAAGGAAATACTGAAGAGCCATAGCTCAGTGGTAGAGCATCTGATTTGCATGCAGAAGTGTTCAATCCCTGGGATCTCCACTTAGGGTGGGGAGAGACTCTCTGTCTGAAACCCTGAAGAGGTGCTACTGTCAGTGTAGAAAATGCTGAACTACATGGACCAGTGGTCTGACCCAGTGTAAGGCAGCTTTCCATGTTCTATGCAGTCATAAAGGAAATATTGAAAAATGAAGGGAAATAAAACTATTTATTTATTATAAAATTATTATATATAATTAAATATATATTCAAAATATAATAAAATGATATAAAATTGATAAAATTATAGTTCTTACTACTGATATTTTAGAGATGGGTTTTTTTTAAAAAAAAATCCATTGTCGAAAATAGCTGCTGAAAAATGCTACATAAAAATCCTATCTGCAACTATAGAGAATAAGCAAATTAATGGAAAATTTGCCACCACATTGGAACTGGGTGGAATTTTAGCTCTGAAAGAAGGACACACACCCCCAACCAGGTCCTCCATATAGTTGATGAAGTGAAGAGCTTCACTGGGCAGGCAGGAGGCAACATGGCCAGCTAGCAGAGGGAAGCAGGGGTGTGGAGGGTGCCAATTTGCCCCCAGCACACACCACATGAGGCAGTTGCCTCCCCTTGCCTAATGAAACTGGCCCTGCTAAGATCAATTTATAGATGCCTGAACAAGTGCCCACTGTTTCAGTAACAACATGCTCAGATTTAAGAGAAATCCAAGGCTCAAAGCATAGTGGGCAGGATGTGACATAAAGCAATATGGGCTTGACAGGCAAATCAGTCCTAATAACTCCCAGATCCTTTGGCTGGTAGGCGTGGGGGAGAAAGTTGGTTCAGTACGCTTTTTAACGCAAACCTGCATTTACAGGTCTTGACACAATATATGAACCAAAACACAGTTATCCTTTGACATTATCCAATATGTAATACAGTTCTACTACTACTACTACTACAACAACAACAACAACGGATATATAATAGCATGCATTTTGGGGCAGTACATTAGGGGAAACCGCTTGCAAAAATGTGTCTATTTGGCAAAAATGCAAACAAAAATGTGTCTGTTAGGAGAAATGCATACTAAAATGGTGATGAATTTTCCTGAGAACTTTTTTTTAATGCAAATTGATGTAGAAATGTGGAGAAGTGAATTTAAGTCTGGAAACATGAGAAACTGACAATCCATCCATTCTTACTGGTTGGGGAGGGGTAGGATTGTGTGGATATGATTCCCCACAGAGGTCCACCAATGGGGCATGCACCTCTGCCATGAGGACCCTGCTGTGTCTGTAGAAAGCTCTATGGGTCAAGTCTACTATTGCTGGTATTCAGGCGCTAGACCCTGAAATGCGGTGTTCCAGGAGTCAAGGCAGGACAGAAGTGGCTTTGTAGCTGTTGGATATGAGCCACCTTCCTGCTCCAAAAAGGCTCCATGATTGGGCAGGTGGCATAAATAACATTCCCCCATTGAAACCATTGGGGGTGATTTTAAAATGGTGTGGGAGGGAAACACTGGGGAAGTTGGATTACTGCAATGTGCTCTACGTGGAGTTTCCCTGAAGGTTGCTCCAGAAGCTGTAGCTAGTGCAAAACAATGCAGCATGGCTGTTGAAAGGTGTCCCCCTATCGCTAGTGCATAACACTATGCTATGTCCCAGGCTATGGTCTGAAGGCACATAGAGCCAGCTCCTTGCTGAAGCTAAGCAGAGTCAGGTCTGGTCAGTGCCTAGATGGGAGACCGCCTGGGAACCATATGTAAGCCGCCTTGGTTTCTATCATGAAAAGAAAGGTGGGGTATAAATAAATAAATAAACAAACAAATAAATAAATAAATTAGCACCTGTACTGAAAGAGCTGTGTTGTCGCTAATGGGCCAAGTTTAAGGTATTGCTATTGGCATCAAGGACTCCAAACAACTTACCTCCAGGAACACCTTACCTTGTATAGTTCTGCCCAGTCACTTTGATCCGTAGGAGACTCAGGGTTTATCCACACAGGAGCCTAACTACTACAGAGTATCGATATTTTATGGAAGGCAACAATTCCCTCAGTTGCAATCCCCATGACTGTTTGGGCTTCAAGGCTGAAGAGGGGAGAGCACCTCAGTGTCCAATTGACAAGAAACAATGACATTTACCAGACCCCCCCTCCCCTTCTCCATTGACCAAACCTGAATGAAAGGTGGACGGGGGGAATGAGTGAAAGGCAAAGTTGGCAGCGACTGCAGCAGCTTTTGTGGGCGGCAGGTGCAAGGAAAGTATCCTAGGGAAAAGGCTGGGAAGAAAGAAGGATTTTGCACCTGGGGAAGTGGGGTCACTGGCGGGATGAAATAATGGCAATGCTGATTACTGTGGAAATGGAGCCCATCACTGGTTACACAGAGTGAAGGAAGGAAGTTTACTGGGGGAAAGGGGGGGAAAGGAGGACTGCAGCAAACTCCTATGGGGAGGACAGAGCAGTTAGTCAGAAGTCACTGGTTAAGCTTGGAATCAAAATGGAATTCATGGGACATTACAGTGGGTGGAGAAAAGGGAATAGCTGAAAGTGACGATTCTCCTGCCCACTAAAAAAACATTGAAGCAAAGAGCCAAGGAGGTGCACAGTGCAGCTGAGATGGTTTTTCCTTCACTTTTCACATTATCAGTGTTAATATGGATTTAAAGGGGAACACTGCGTGATAGATTATGCTTGCCTACAACATGATGTGAACCATGTGAATTAAAAGGGGATGCAAGTAGCACCAAACACACAATAAATCACTGTGTGGATGAGCCCTCACTCTTAGTAATGTCATATGCTCCCAAGGTTTGTTTTATGAGCATTAGGACCATGGCTTTTAATGTGGTGGTCTCTGCCCTTTGCAATGTGCTTCCAATGAGCATCAGGCAGACAAGCACCAGAGGTCTCTGATTCCCGCCCCCCCCTCGTATTTATTTGTTTTGGGTTTAATGTAGGTGTTTTGCCTGTTGCTTTGGAGTGGTGGTGGTTTCTGACCATTTCTTCTGTGAAATGGATTTTTTTGTAATGTTCCTGACAGTTTCTTGAATTTCCAAATGTCCCCCTAGGGATTGCTGCTGTAAATTGGCCAACCAATACTTCTAGGAACACCTGAAAATTGCCATTTTTCACATACTTAGTTTTTTCTGCCAGTGAAAAGAGTACGAAAAATGGAAACAAAACTGATTTTACTGCTGTTTTTGCCTCTCTTTTACTTTATTCTGCCTGCGCTAAAACAGGCAATAGACTTTTTTTTTAAGTGAGACTGACTAGGTATGAACTTGTTTAAACAGGATAAATCTTTGCTGCCAAGAGCATGTTTATGGAACTAAATGTAAAAAGGGAAAGGGAAGTAGATCTACTATTGTGATCGTTCCTTTATCAACATACTTATTTGTATAAGCCACTACTTGTACATGTAAGGAATTTCTCATCTTTACATAGAAATATATAGTACTATTTACTTTTCTGAATAAATATATTCAGATGAGCACACCACAGACCTGAAGGAAACCAATAATCTCAAGCAACTGTGGTATTAAAAGGACAATTCATTCACCACCATCTTATAGTGAGAGTGTCCTATTTTAGTAGAAGAAAATTAGGATGATTCCATGAATGACCTAATCTACTAATATCCTCATTCTCTTGTTAAATTTTACAGAAGAGCCACTTTGGGACAAACTGCAAGGAACAAATGAAATAATTAGTTCTCATGTGCCTCCTGGAAAACCTCCAGCCCCCAACAATAATTTATGTGCATTGTCCAGTGCCATCTAGTGGATGAACAAGTAGCTGTAATGTTAGACCACATTTGTACTACAGAATTTCCTAGTAAAATTTGTGCGGTTTTGCTTCACCAATATCAAAGTTCTTTTTTTTTTTTCATTAATTTTTATTCAAATTTTCAAAGACAAAAAAACAAAACAAAACAAAACAAAAACAATTAAACAATAAAATAAAATGTTGACTTCCGATTTGTCGCAGATCAGTTATAAGTCTACAATATATAACAATCCTATCTCTAAAATTATATTATAAAATCACTTTCCTCCAGTAGTTATCTTAATTAATCATCAAATCTCATAAACTTTTTTTATTCTTTCCACAAAAAGTCAAAGAGAGGTTTCAATTCCTTGAGAGATATATCTTTCAATTTTTCTCCAAATAAACATGTCGCTTAATCCATCTAATTCAAATCTGTTAGGCCCAATAATTTCAATAGCCATTCTTCCATTATCTTTATTAATTCTATCTTCCATCTTCAATAATCCTGTTAAGTCCAGTAATTTCAGTAGCCATTCTTCCATTATCAGTATCCCATAATAATCTTGTTGTCATAGCCATAGTCCAAGTAAACATATCAATTAATCCATCTAGTCAAATCTGTTAAGTCCAATAATTTCCATAACCATTCTTCCATTATCAATATTAATTCCATCTTCCATCTTCAATAGTCCTGTTAAATCCAGTGGTTTCAGTATCCATTCATCCATAATCAGTATCCCATGATGATCTTGCTGTCATAGCCATAGTCATATAACAAGAGTCTGATGGGAATTTCCCCCATCACAAATATGTCCTTGCCATCAATTCTGAATATGTTGTTGAAATATTGTTGTAAGGTCACATCTCTGCTCTGGGTGCATCTCTGCTCTGTCACATATTTGTAGTTAATTCCATAAATTTTTTCTATATCAAGCCCCATCACATCATTCCAGTCAAGAATTCTGAATATGTTGCTGAAATATTGCTGCAAAGTCATATCTCTGTTCTTCTTTTTTACGAAATGCACTGGCTCATCTCTTAAGAGTTTCTCCACTGTCACATATCTGTAGCCAACTCCATAGATTTTTTCTATGTCAAGCTCCATCACATCATTCCAGACCAGAAAATTATCCAAGACATCGATGACTTTACCACCAAAATCTTCATTAATTTCTTCAGAGACAACGTTGAATTCCAAACAGTAAACTTTATTTCTAACATCCATAAACTCCAAATCTTTTTCCAATTTCACATTTGTTCCAATCTCCAGGGCTTGTAGCTTCCCTATCCCATCAAACTCCTCTCTCACAGAATCCACTATTTCTTTAAGCTCCTGCGTCATTTTATTAAATTCAATTTTCATCTCCTGTCTACTCTGTCTCAGGGTTTGTTTCGTTATCTCAATCTCATCCATTATTTTCTGAAACATAATTTCTTCCATGGTCTCAATCACTTTCCTGGCTGCCATTCTTAAAACCACAGAAACAAAAATTATTTCAGCCACAATTGGGTTAATATTCCAGGCTTGCTGATATCAGTGTAGACAATACAGCCTGCCTTATCTCTATGTGTTCAGGAATACAAAACAAACTTAGTTCCCAACATCAAAACAATTAGTGGCGTCGTGAACAAGCAGATTCGTCAAAATGAAATAGACCAAAATAAAATAAAAAAAAATTTTTCCCCCTCCTCGAAATAGAAATCCCTCTTCCGTTGGTATCTTTAGAATGCACCTCCAGGACAGCTTTTTGCGATAAACAAAGATAAGCTTTTTCGATTTCTTTCCTCCTTAATTTCGTTAGTGAAAGAGAAAAGCCATAACTCACCTAAAAAGTTCTTCACAGCTGATTCATTGACAAATCTCTTTTTTTGCTGCACCAATTTAAATCAAGTGAAAAAAGAAAAAAGAAAGAAGGATGCTTATCTGCCTGTTAAAGTCCGTTATTCTTTAAAGAAAAGATAAACGTGTCGCTGTAATCAGCTAGAGCTTGATGAAAGTCCGTCCGGCATTGCAGTTTGAACCTTCTCTCATAAATAAATGAAATCCAGTCCTCCCCACAAAAACAGGCTTTGTGGTTAATCTCTTACGTTTCTCCCTGCCCGGGAGAAATCTTTACCAGTCAGTTGTGACTGATTTTAAAGCTGAAAAAGCTTCTTCTGAGACAAGAGCTCGGCTCAGAGGCAGCACAGGCAAAGCAACCCTTCCCGGAAGTCCAATATCAAAGTTCTTAAGTGGCACTCATTAGAGGAGGCATCCCTGATCTGAACCTAATTTATAAACCTTGTGTAAAAGTCCCTGCTTTTCACTATATTTCCCTGTTCTTCTGAAGTTTGCCTACAATGTTGCATCCAGCATTTCCCAACCAGTGTGCCTCCAGAAGTTGTTGGACCACAACTCCCATCTTTCCTGACCATTGGCAATGCTGGCTGAGGCTGATGGGAGTTGTGGTCCAACAACATCTGGAGGCACACTGGTTGGGAAAGGCTGCTCTAAGATGTTAAGAGCATGCTGGTTTTTGGGTGTGTGGGTGGCTGTTTGCTCAAACCAGCTAAAAACGTTATTGTCAACTAACTGAATCTTTTCCATTAATCTCCTCAAAAGTGAACTGCATATGGAACAAATGATTTAAATCAGGTGAGCAGACTTTAGGCTTGTGGAATCTACTATATTTTTTATTAGAACCCCAAGATCCACCAACTGGAGCAAGGTACCAAAAGACATACACCTAGAATGAAAGAATTCTGAGATGACGGATTTCTTTTGAGTACCAGAACTAAATGGAGCTCACACAAAAATCCAGTCTTAGTTATCCAAAACTTTCTTCAGCTCTGCAGCATAATTAAGGGCAGGATCTTATTGCTGCTATAGTAAAACAGCTGAGAGTCACAAACCCTTGCCAATCTACTGTAAATCATGCAGAGATCTACCAATAGATCAGAGCTTGGAAAAGTTACTTTTTTGAACTACAACTCCCATCAGCCCAATCCAGTGGCCATGCTGGCTGGGGTTGATGGGAGTTGTAGTTCAAAAAAGTAACTTTTCCAAGCTCTGCAATAGATCTAATGTACCTTCTTCCCATCCTTGATTTAAATGACAATTTGGCCTTGTTGAATAAACCCTGTTAAACATTTCCTACTTGAAATGAGAAATGTGCCTGCCAGAATTAGAGTGCTTCTTGACAAGTGTGTATTATGGGATGGATGCTGCTTATGTGTTTTCAGCATGTGTACGTTTTCAGCAGAGTCCACATTACGTTATTAGGGTCAACATGCCAGCCCATATATTTTGTCCTCATTTAATATAGATTTGCCCTTTCCAGGAAAAATATCTGGTAAGTGAAAAACAATTGTGGCCAATGACATGTTTGTGATATTTGAATGACCCTTTTGCAATATTCAGCCCCCATCTGGAAGCACCTTTAGCACTGGAAGTTTGGAATTGTGGTTGGGACAAATACACTTTCCAAAACTATTTTTTCATGACTTGGTAAATTTGCACGGAAGGGCGCAGAGGAATGAAACTTTTTGCAGGGAAGGGTGTAGAGTTATTAAATACCCACCCTCATATGGTAAAAAAGGAGGTGCTGGTACACATACGTTGACAAAAGTGCTGTGAGTGCCAGCACAAAATGGTTGCCATGGGCAGAAAAAAAAAAGAGGTGCTGGTACTGTCATCAGAAGAGCACTGCCCATCCTCATAATTAGAAGCAGCATTATATGCAGCCTCATCTTATCAGGGCTTGCTGGGGGCTGCTGCAGTGCTAGAGTTGAAATTAGTCATGCCTGAGGCCCCCTGAAATACAATTGATCAAAGAGATAAATTCAGTTCAAGAATAAAACAAAGCAGCTCCTAACAAGTAATTGTGGTTAGTCCATTGTTAATGAATGATTCCCTTTTTAAAGCCAAATTGTTCAGACCTTTCAGTTACTGTATAGGCCATTTTATTTTACATGTCACAATATTCATTATTAATATTATTAACTCTACAATAGTATCTTTCCCATCTGTGGATTTGCCAGGTCATTATTATGTGACGTAATTAGAACACAGGAAGAAAGGCCATAACCATAACTGTAGGTCAGAGATAATTACACCAAAAATGTGTGCATGTCTCCATTTGTACATGGCTTTAAAAGTTACGTTGGCTGTGGGCTTGACCCAAATTCACTCTATCTGCCTCAGGTACCTGCTTGAATCACTCCTCTCTAATCCTAGATTATCTCAACACAGGGATTTCCCTTGTTACTTGCAAATGCCAGAAGCACTTGTCAAACTGACAAGGGACAGCCTTTTTTAGAGAACAGCACCACTTGGGATCATTCGTTTCTGCCGATGGGCAACTTATTTTATCAGGTTGAGAATATCCAGAGACAGCAGAATAGGTATAAGCCATGGAAGCTAGCACTCTGTTCAGTACTAAAAGTCTTAAGGTTTTGTGGTGCTGACCTGCAAAATTGATCTGAATTTTTCTTTGAATTTTGCCAGCCATTTCCCCCTATGACAAGTTATGGCCAAGTGTCAATTATATGCAGAGTCATTAACAACCAATGGAGGAATATAGGGAACATCAAGAAAGACCAACAACTGGGAGCTAAATCTCTTCTCCAGTATAAGGCCAACACTTCAGGGGGTGGTAGAGCTTTATGCCGAACACATGGCTTCATTCATTTAAAGGGCTGGTTCTCATATGAGCCAAGATCCACATTAAAAATACTGCTTTTTCCATTGCAATTGGTTTTGACAGTTCACATACTTCTGCCCTCACTACGAATAAATTGGCTGTTTTTCTTTTTAGCATTCACACGCATGTGCGTTTATTGATATCAGCGTTTCCTTGTTGCTGTGCCCGCACATTAGAATGTTAACTGCGGAGGCAGGGAATGGGCGGTGGTTCCCTAAATGAAGGGAGGAATAGGCGCTTGAAAGAGGCTTTCTCCCATCCCCCCTGCTCCCACCCATGGCTGTTACGCTATCCCTGGGTGAGATTGGTGTGCCTTTGGCACCCCGGGAAAAGCCTCAGCATGAATTCTGGGAAACATAAAAAAACCCCCAAACCATTATCTGTAGAGAGACATTAAAAGCAGCTACTAAAGGAAGTATTGACCATTTAAGATGCCAAGGCAGCTCCCCTTTCCCCTGCGCTTTTGAGCACTTATAAATTACCCCAGCTGCGCCTTCGCCAGCCTCCTCTCGCTGTGGCTGCACACGCTCCAAGCCTGGGTGTAGCTTCAGCGAGAGGTGCGTAGCGGCTTGCGGACCCCCCCCCCCCGCAGCTCAAGCGAGAGAGCTGGCCAAGGCTGAAGTCTCCTTCTCTGGCGGCCAGGAAGGAATTTCCCGCGCTCCAGCTCTCCCCTGTTACCGTTGGTGAGTTGTTGGTGTCGCTGCAGAAGAGAGAGAATGAAAGGGTGTGGAATGTGATTTTGTTTAAAGGAGCGGGGGAGGAAATGTATGGGGGGGAAGCGGGAGAAAGGAAGGCAAGAGCAACCGGAAGGTGCTTCGTCAACGGCAGGAAACAAAATGATGCCCAGAGACAGTTAAAGGGGCAGAGAAAAGGGAGGATCTAATGGCGAAGAAACTGCGCAGATAAAAAAAGGCACTTAAAAGGTAATACACACACTGAAGCAGGTGCAGATTTTAAAAGCAATTTTGGGTTTTTGTCGCATCGATTTAATCTGGAGTTAAAGGCAAAAGCAGCTGAATGTAATCGCGTTGGCAAAAGCTTCATGGAAACAGTCCAAATTAAAAGGATCTGCAAAATGCCTCCGATCCAGATTATACCGGCATCTGAACAGGCCCCAAAAGTCTCCATTCGAGCAAGCACTATATAACCATGTTTCTCGTTTTTTAAAAATAGCTCTGCAGTCCTTAAGTAATGCACTAGCAGTATCATCCAGTCTCTGCCCATATCTGCACAAGACATTTAGAGAACTATTATACCACTTTTTTTTGCTGCCAAAGCTTCCTGTGGCTATATGTGGGAGTTGTTCCTTTCATGTTTTGTTTTTATAGTAAGATATATTTATTTTTGTTTTTAACATTGTTTTAAGTTGCTTGGAGACCTTCAGGTGTCAAGAGACTAATAGAACTAATAAATAACAAAAACAACAGTTATGGCTTCCCCCAAAGAATCCTGGGAAGTGTAGTTTGTGAAGGGTTGTGAAGGGAAGCTGAGAGTTGTTAGGAGACCCCTATTCTCCTCACAGAGCTACAATTTCCAGAGTTCCCCAGGGAGAGAGATTAATTGTTAAACCACTCTGGGACTTGTAACAACTGGTGTGGTATGAATGAAGGGCACAATGAAACTATTAAATGAACAAAGATCTTTATTGTCTGTGTTGGAATTGCTTTTTAGGATATTTTTAACATTTAAAAAAATGTTTTTAAAGATGTTTTGTTAAAGTCTGTTTTTTAAGATGTTTTAGAGGGTTTTATTGTTTTTGTTTGCTGCCCTGGGCTCCTTCTGGGAGTAAGAGCAGGATATAAATTTAATAAATAAAATAATAAATAAATAGTAAACCTCTTTACTATAAAGCCTAAAGTTCTGCCCATTAGACCATGCTGCTTTTAAAAGCTATTTCTTTTAAGCTATGTGAAAAAAACAATACTGCCAAGATCGTTATCCTTACGCTGTGTCATGCTGAACTTCTGTAGAAAAATCAACACTGTAATTTACTGTATTCTCCCAACACAGCCCAATGGGGCCTCAGTAGGGTCCTGGCACATGGCCTCAGAAGAAGATCTAAGTGTCTGGATAAGTTCATATCAGAAGAGGCATTCCAGAAGATACTGGGGTCCTGAACCAGAAAGAGCTTTAGCCTCTGGTGGGTCTCCTCCTCTTTGGTTGGCCCGGGTGGGCTTACTCAGTAATGGTGAGCAACATTAACTCTTTAAAGAACACTCTGATGAGTGCCGGGTGGTGGTGGAACTACCCACCATTTTAATTTCTCACAATACCACAGAGTGACAGAACCCAGGGGGAAATGTGGTAAATTAAAATGGAGCTAGACCTAGCCACTGAGCAGTGTGGAATGCTGGGCTGGATTTTTTTAAGGAGGGAGGAGTAACTGACAGAGAGGCCCTGGCAGCTGTCCGAGGATCAGATGTGCAGTGGAGTGGTTACGTAGTTGGAAGAGCTACTCTGGGACTTTTTTCAGAGCAGGGATGAGGTCCATGTGGTGCCTTCACTGACATATTTTCAAAGCCAGGTGAAGACTTACCTTTCCCCCCCCAAGCATTTGATAGACAGAGATCTTGTTGTCTGTAATTAGAATGCTGCCCAAGCTTCCTATGGCTGCATGTGGGTGTTGTTGTTTTCATGTTTTGTTTTTATAGTATGATATATTTGTTTTTGTTTTTACCATTGTCATAAGTTGCTTGGAGACCTTTGGGTGGCAAGATTTATTAATCTACTAAATAATGATGATGATGTCCAGGTTCAATGATGGGCTACAAATTCATACGTAGTCAGATAATAAAGAAAATAGATCAAGAGAGGCTAGACACATCTTTCCTTTGATGGGGTACCTACTTCATTCTAGCATTTTAAATAGTAACATTTCATTCCAAGTTTCCTTGCATCTTTAATTAAAAGCCAAAGGTTATATTTCAGCTTCCTGAAGATCTTTTGTGAAAGTTCATTGTGTTTTACAAGTTGTAGTGAAGCACCAGTAAAGTAAGCCGCACTGAGTTCAGTGGACCTTAGTCCCAGCAAAGTTAGCACAGGATAACAGTAATGCAATCCTAGTCAAATATGCATATGATGCAGTCAAAACTATGCATAGAATTATCTAATTATCTAAGGTATAATTCTATGTGCATGTGTATATGGATCAATACAGCTGCCTGCGCTTTTGGACTCTCCCTGGGAGCATCACTATGGACTTTTCTTAGGGATGTGACAGGTGGAATTATAATGAGCATCTGTGCTGAAAAACTGACCACTACACAACTGCCAAGATGTTGGGTAGTGAAGCTTGTGCTGGGCTCCAGGATTCCAATCCAAGCAGCTACCACAGTGACCTGATTAGATGAAGTGCTTAGGCATGATGGTTTGTCAACCAAGGAGTGGTATCTTTAGGATCCATTTCAGAGTTAGTTCATGGAGCTACCACTATAGGTCTTGGTTGAAAAGCTGGCACAAGCTTTATTCATTAATTGACTATGGCTAAAGGCTGTTTTGGCAGTATCCTGATTGCATTTGATCACAAATTATCCACCCTAGAATAGCCACCATTGGAATGCATATCCTGAGATGACTACTCATAAGAGGCTTTGAAGTGCTACCATATCAGTCATATAATTCATCTTCACAGGACTGAAATTATTCCTTCCCTAGTAGGCCATTGTACAACACAACAACATGTGAACTAGAGATGGAATTAACTGTCAGCTTTGATTCTCTCAGTTTCTCATTTTTCTAATCTTAAATTTGGTTCTCAACATTTCTGCAGCAATTTGTGATTTTTAAAAAAAATTCTCATGAAAATTCTTTACCATTTCAGTGCAAATTTCTCCTAATAAATACATTTTTGATGCAGTTTTGACTAATGTACACATTTTTGCAAGCACTATATCCTAACATAATGCATTTGGGTATGCTAGTTTCACCAATATATTCATTTTGTGCACACTTTCCCCCAATATATGCATTCTTGTAAACATTGCTTGGTTGGAGAACTGCATTGCGAAATTCAGATAAGTGTGAATTTTAAAGGATGGCTGTGTTTCAGTTCTCATATTGTTTCAGAAAGTACAAATTTGCTAAATTCAGCTTTAAATGTGAATTGAATCTAATTTCCCGCCTATCCCTAGTGTAAACACCTCATCAGTAAACAAATGTCTTCCTCACATCCTCATTTTAGAACATCATTAATTCAAGCTAGCTTTTGCTGGTTCTTCAGAAGTGCCTTCCTTTTCTTGTAGGAGTTGAGGATGCTAATAAAAACAAAGCAAACTGTGCACCCCCTCCTTGCATTTTAGCTTCTCACTCCCCAAAAGATTTCAAGCATTTGGCCTACAACACTTCTCGCTATGGGACTTAAATCCTCTGATTTCCCATTTGGCATCATCAGTAAGAATGAGTAACAAGCCATTTGCTGAGGACTATCACGACATTTGTGTGAATGGTTCCTTATCCCCACCATAATGAAGAAGACTAAGGTGCATTTTCCTGAAGCTCTTTCACTGATGGCTTTTGGGTAGAATTATTTTCTTAATATAGCCAAATTTATTCTGCTGCTGCCACATAAATGTTGTGGAGGGCAGAAACCATGCCTTTCCACATCTGGGAGTTTATCTTTAAGTCTCTGATTAAATTTTGGGTTTGGCATACTTGCTATTGCTAAATATTTAGATATTACAAACCCGTGAATGGACAAGTACTGTTATGCTTCATTCAGAAATAAACAGAAGCAGAAGTATTGGTGCTAGGTGAAAGACCTGTGTTCTTTTTCACTTTCCAGAGTGCCTTCCTTCACATAGCTGCCAAATGCCTTTTCCTTTCCTCTCTCTAGTAAAGTGACAAATGTGACCAAATGTTTCTGAAGCTCGGAAAACAAAATGTGCCTCATTTGAAGCCAGAGTAAGCTTTAACTACACATTAGGGAGTGAAGGGACATTTTGAAAGTTTTGAAATAAGAACTCACATCGACATCTTAAATGTAAAATCCAACACTTCCTTTACCCATAAGGAGACTCCGCACACATTTATTCAATATGCTCTCACTTCAGGATGGCATGAAGGTCTAGCCTATCCATTAACTAATCAATGTTATTCTTAGAACACACATTACATATTCATTCTTTGTACATTACTCTGTAACTCCTTTATGTACAGGATGCAAGACAAACAGATAGTTCTGCTCCCAACACAGTGTTAGCTTGCCACACGAGTTGAAAGGCTGATTTCAAGCAGTGGTGCAGCTAGGTAATTTTAGACCCAGGATTTAATAGTCTTATGAGGAGGGGGTGCTATTTAGATGACTATGTGTATGACTTCAGTTGTGATACACACAACATTGCTCTTCTCTCTGCCTCCCCACCCTGCAGTTTACAACTGCTTTTATATCCCTGATACGTTAAGGCAAAAAGGTTTGCCAACCCCAATTTAGAAAAGAAAAATAATTACTCTAAGCATGTGCAGTTTTATGTTTCAAACTCACTTAAATCATAGCCCCATCATGACTACAGAAATAAAATGCAATATGCTGTACTGCTGCTTTGATGCTATACACATTGACTTGGAAGAAGCGCCATTTGCGGGAGGAAAGGATTATATATTTTTCAAGTAAAAATATTTAAATGAGCATCTGTAATCATGTACATGTCCAGCTGGTTGCCCTTGGACTATATTTTTTTTTAAAAATAAAAAGGCAAGCAGAGTAAGCTGTGGTGGGGCTTTGTAAGCCCTTGCCAGCCCAGGTGCTGATGCTGGACCTGTTTGTCACTGCTCCCATCAACCACATTCTCCAGGTGGTTATGGGAGGGATGGGGAATGGGGTCCCAGACTTCACCACTGATTTCAAGGAGATGTTTCAAATCAAGATGGGTAAAGAAAGGGTGGCAGCACCGAAATCAAGATCAAGGGAAGGTAAACTTCAAAATGATGCTGAAAAAACAAGAACTTACTTTAGACAGCATAAAACCCACTCCAAAAGCCCAGCACATTTCAAAGTAAATCTTAGAACATAAGAACATAAGAAGAGCCTGCTGGATCAGGCCAGTGGCCCATCTAGTCCAGCATCCTGTTCTCACAGTGGCCAACCAGGTGCCTGGGGGAAGCCCGCAAGCAGGACCCGAGTGCAAGAACACTCTCCCCTCCTGAGGCTTCCGGCAACTGGTTTTCAGAAGCATGCTGCCTCTGACTAGGGTGGCAGAGCACAGCCATCATGGCTAGTAGCCATTGATAGCCCTGTCCTCCATGAATTTGTCTAATCTTCTTTTAAAGCCATCCAAGCTGGTGGCCATTACTGCATCTTGTGGGAGCAAATTCCATAGTTTAACTATGCGCTGAGTAAAGAACTACTTCCTTTTGTCTGTCCTGAATCTTCCAACATTCAGCTTCTTTGAATGTCCACGAGTTCTAGTATTATGAGAGAGGGAGAAGAACTTTTCTCTATCCACTTTCTCAATGCCATGCATAATTTTATACACTTCTATCATGTCTCCTCTGACCCGCCTTTTCTCTAAACTAAAAAGCCCCAAATGCTGCAACCTTTCCTCGTAAGGGAGTCGCTCCATCCCCTTGATCATTCTGGTTGCCCTCTTCTGAACCTTTTCCAACTCTATAATATCCTTTTTGAGATGAGGTGACCAGAACTGTACACAGTATTCCAAATGTGGCCGCACCATAGATTTATACAATGGCATTATGATATCGGCTGTTTTATTTTCAATACCTTTCCTAATTATCGCTAGCATGGAATTTGCCTTTTTCACAGCTGCCGCACACTGGGTTGACATTTTCATCGTGCTGTCCACTACAACCCCGAGGTCTCTCTCCTGGTTGGTCACTGCCAGTTCAGACCCCATGAGCGTATATGTGAAATTAAGATTTTTTGCTCCAATATGCATAATTTTACACTTGTTTATATTGAATTGCATTTGCCATTTTTCTGCCCATTCACTCAGTTTGGAGAGGTCTTTTCGGAGCTCTTCGCAATCCCTTTTTGTTTTAACAACCCTGAACAACCCATTGGGAGAACTGTCCATTTATTCCTACTCTCTGCTTTCTGCTTCTTAACCAATTTCTTATCCACAAGAGGACCTCTCCTCTTATTCCATGACTGCTAAGCTTCCTCAGAAGCCTTTGGTGAGGTACCTTGTCAAACGCTTTTTGAAAGTCTAAGTACACTATGTCCACTGGATCCACTGGATCACCTCTATCTATGTGCTTGTTGACACTCTCAAAGAATTCTAATAGGTTACTGAGACAGGACTTTCCCTTGCAGAAGCCATGCTGGCTCTGCTTCAGCAAGGCTTGTTCTTCTATGTGCTTAGTTAATCTAGCTTTAATAATACTTTCTACCATTTTCTTTAATAAATAAATTATCTTCTTTAATAAATAGTTATTAATTTATTCTCTTGGGAAGAAACTTTCTTAAGATCTTTCCTTTAAAAGATATTTCTCAAGCCAATTAAGAAGTCAACTATGAAAAAGAATATCAGAATCTGGCCTTAATAAATAACAGCTCCAGTTGATCTTATCTTCCTGGAGTTGCAGTATCGGAATCAAATTTCATCATTAATAAATAAAACACACTGATTGTCTCAGGGCAGGTTCAACTTTTACAGCGCTGCCAAATATCACAAAAGAGCAACATTTTGGATTAGCAGCTATCATTGTTTAACTTGATTAGACTCTAAAATACTGATTTGAACTTTCATCATTCTGAAGCCAGTTCAGTATTCTCCACATGGAAGCTGTTACCCAAATACTTCCATGTGGTGACACCATGTGGGAGCAATAATGTTTGGTAGCTCCTTACCACATGGATTGGCCCAAATGAATGGAGAATATTCACCCTGCACCTGTGGCGATCAGGAATGTGTCATGCTAGCTTGAAGTCTCTCCAATCAGGTTGATCCACTCAGTAAACCATTCACAAACATTGTGGTTCCCATTTGAGCTGTGGTAGTATTCTCCATGTTAGAGGGCTCATCTACATGGTGCTTTACTGTGTGTTTGGTGCTACTCACATCTCCTTTAAATTTGCATGGTTCATATGATGTTACCTGCAAACAGAAGCTATCACACAGTTTCCTCCCATGTGAATCCATATTAACCCAATCCACTAATAATACGAAAAGTGGAGCAAAAAGTCTCTACTCCATTTCTCT
The DNA here is from genome assembly GCF_030035675.1 of Rhineura floridana. Taxonomy (NCBI): domain Eukaryota; kingdom Metazoa; phylum Chordata; class Lepidosauria; order Squamata; family Rhineuridae; genus Rhineura; species Rhineura floridana. Next base: position 91,971,851 of record NC_084488.1, on the reverse strand, counting down.
AGTGGTTGCAGACACTTTGCTCCAATGCTTTTAGGTGGGTTTGTCAATCGTTCCCCTCTTCACGCCCACTATCTCCTCCTCCCTTCTTCATTTTGTTTCCCGTGGGCTGACAAGCAACTTCTGGCTGCTCTCCTCTGTTCTGCTGGCCTGTTTTATGCTGCTGCAAATGGTACCTTTATTTTCTTTCCCCCTAATTTGTGCACAAATGCATAGCACTGCTCAAACAAATATTTGTATTTCAGCTGTATCCTACTAACCATAACCATAGAAAACACAGATATTCACACTTTTTTAAAAAAAGGAACCTACTGCAGCTGGTAGAACAGACTGAGCATGCTTGGTCAGCTAGCAACCAGAGGGAGTGGAAATGTAAAATTAGAGGGTGGGACCACAAGGAAACAGTGAGACTAACCCTTCCCAGAGGAATGCCTACTTGTGTGAATGGGGAAAAGTGATTGGCAGCTACCATTGAACAGGAACTGCAGACAGTGTAAATTAAAAACGAAGGTAAAAGCAGTGTATTTGCTACGAAGAAATGCTCCCATGTAGATGAGCCTGGAGCCGTATCATTTAAAGTGGATCTAACATCATGCTGAAACATGCAATAAGTATGATAGAGTCTAATGAAGTTTAATAATGGATTATTACAAGATTGAAAACATTGTTATAAAAAATGAATTTAAAGGAAGTGGGGAGGAAGGAGTGCTGTGGTAATCTACTTCCATAATCAAATAACATTGCACCTTTTCCTTGACACAACCTGATAATAACACTTGATGTCCTATTTTGCACTTGGTACAAATCTACTTGCAACAAACATGCACCCTGCTATTGCTGATGATATATATTCACTAATAGGCAAAAAAACTTGTGGTTTAAGAACATACCTCCAGCCAACAGATATTTCTATCAAACTTTAAAAAGCAGGAAAATTGGGCAGCTATAGTGAATGCACCAGGGGAGCAGGAGACCTGACCTCCTCTCTGAGATATTGTACTGCCCTACAAATTTGTCAAAATGCAAACATCATTTGGGTTGGTCTTTCACAGTCCAATCTACTTGCTGTGTAGCTTGGAAGAATTGGGTAACATGTGCCTCTGAGCATATGATGAGTGGTGGCAATACCTGCCATCTCCAAAGATGAAGAATTATATTTTTGTATTTTCGTTGGTGTTCTTCTTACTTTGCTTCTTTCCTGTGTTACTAATGTTTCTACAGAGAATCTAATCTAGTAAATTTTATTTCCCTCATTATTCATCCTAGAAATCTGTGTCAAATTTATTTTTATTAATTTCAAAACCTGTTTATTGGTCAATCTCATATGATGGTGAAGACAGCCTTTTGTGTTTCATACTGGAGGTTATGTTCTATTTCTATTTTGGGTGCATTAACAGTGGAATCTGAAACTGCAGTTTGATGTAAAATCAGACTGATTGCAATATATTGCTACTTCCACAATGACTCAATGACTCTAGCTGTTGGAAAAAAGAGGATGCATGTTTTCAGCCTGATATGTTTAAACCACTTCATTTAACGCAAGGTGGGCATGGTCAATTAAAAACATAGAGCACACCTAGAATTGTGCTAGAATATATTTCACCTCCCACTGTTTTATCTTGTGCAAACTGAGACACACCTGATGTCCACTGGAGACTATTCTGCAGAAGAGTCAGTGCCATTACTCCACAATTATTATTAGTTTTTGAAGTGTAAATTTTTCAAAGTGTTCCTGTACTTCACATATTCACAGAAATAGAAACAAAAGAAAATGATTTCCTATAGGAAACTTCACTAAAATTGCAAAGTAAAACAGACATATTTAAAGTGACCATCTGAATTATATGAACTGTCTTAATGTTGCTTCCTCCCTGTTAAAACAAGATCAGCACAGCACATGTCTTGTTTCTATTATTTGGGCTGATTGCAGGTGTTGCCACCACTCACCATATGCTCAGAGGTGCATGCTACCAAATTCTTGCAAGCTACACAGCAAGTGGATTGTACAGTGAAAGACCAACCCAAATGGTGTTTGCATTTTGACCAATTTGTAGGGTAGTCCAATATCTCAGAGATGAGTTCAGGTTTCCTGCTCCCTTGGTGCATTCACTATAGCTGCCCAATTTCCCTGCTTTTTAAAGTTTGATAGAAATATCTGTGGGCTATAGGTATGTTCTTAAACCGCAAGGTTTTTTGCCTATTAGTGAATTTCTCTGCTTTTTAATCCAGGAGGTAAGAAATGGGATCCTGTGCAAGTTTGCTGAGAATAGGGATTGATCATTTGCATGCTTATTGAGTTCAGTGGGATTTACTCCTCTGCAATCCTAGGATAGGTGAAACTGACCACAGGGGATGGGGAGGGGAGAAGGAGGGAGGGGGGAGGGAGGGCAGAGGGGAGGAGGGGGATGGGAGCAGGCGGAAGGGGGAGGGGAGGAGGACAGGTTTGATCATTTGTAGATTTATTGAGTTCAATGGGATTTACTCCCATGCAATCATTCTTAGGATAGTTAAAAGTGACCGGGGGGGAGGGAAGGAGGGCTGGAGTGGGCAGGGGAGGAGGAAGAAGGAAGAGGGGAGGGGAGGAGGAAGAGAGAGGAGGGGGAAGGAGGGGAAAGGCAGGTCTGATCATTTGCGTGCTTAATGACTTCAATGGGATTTACTCCTATGCAATCATGGTTAGGATAGGTAAAACTGACCATGGGGGAGGAGGAGGGGAGGAGAGGGAGGGGAACGAGGGGCAAAGGAAGGGGGAGGGGAGGTGCAAGAGGGGGGATAGGAGGGAGTAGAAGGGAGGGTGGATTTGATCATTTGCATACTTTTTGAGTTCAATGAGATTTATTTCTGTGCAATCATGTTTGAAAATGGAAATGGACTGCCTTCAAGTCAATCGCAACTTATGGTGACCCTATGAATAGAGTTTTCATGGTAAGCAGTATTCAGAGATGGTTTCACCATTTCCTTCCTCTGAGGATGAGAGACACTGACTGGCCCAAGGTCACCCAGTGAGCTTCATGGCTGTGTGGGGATTCAAACCCTGGTCTCCCAGGTCATAGTCCAACACTGAGCCAGGGGAGGGGCAGGGAGGGGAGGGAAGCAGAGGAGATTGGGTGGGTGGGCACTGGGCAAAGGGGTAGACCCTTTCCTTTCCAAAAGGAAAACACTGTGAACAGTATCATTGCTTTTCAGCATTTTCCCTACCTTTTTATTCTATAGCAGGCACATGTAGCCTCCCACCCAAATTTAAACCAAAGCTGTCCCTGGCCACATCCATACCAGGCCTTTATTTCACTTTGGACAGTCATGGCTTCTCTCAAAGAATCCTGGGAAGTCTAGTTAGTGAAGGGTGCTCAGAGTTGCTAGGAGATGCCCTGTTCCCCTCACAGACGTTCAGTCAGAGTGGCTGACTATTAAACTAGTCTGGCCACTGGAGCTCTGTCAGTGGAATGGGAGTCTCCTGTTAGTACCCTTCACAAACTACACTTCCCAGGATTCTCTGGGAGAAACCATGACTGTCTCAAGTGAAATAAAGGTCTGGTGTGGGTGTGGCCCCCTCATTAGCCAAGCTAAGCAGCTGTGAGTGTAGCTTTTAGAACACTGACAGTTGGTTCTTACTGAGCATGCCTGACACTATCATTCAGTTCAGGGCAAAATTCCTTAAATTAATTAAAAATCAGCCAGGCATTTTTTAAACTTTTAAACTGCAGAAGATGAAGGTCAGAGTATGGGGCAAGGTCAGTAATAGGATTACAGGTACTCTGTGAACATGGCTGAGTTTTAATGAATTTCAACAGATTATGAGAACTCTGATAGAAAACAGTCCAAAAGGGGGCTGGGGTTTTTTACTCTCTTTTTAGACTTTGAACTCTCAATTCTCTCTGACTGCTTTGTGTATCACCATGAAATTTTGATGGGTTGTTAAGCAAGCATTTCTGAGTTCAGAACAGGGCCGGCTCCAGACATGCCAGGTCCCTTGGGCACCAGCTTGCCCTGGGCCCTGGCACGCATGTGCACACGCACACATATACGCGTGCATGCACCCAGGGCAAGAGCCAGACACGCTGGAGCCCTTGAGCAATAGCTTGCCCCAGGCCCCAGCGCTCCCCTTCCGTGATTTGCGGCAGGATCGCTGCCATGGATTACACGGTAAGAGCTTCAGGGCTCTGCCGTTCCCTTTCTTAACTTACCTTGTTCTGCGGTTGCGCACGCAGCGGTGCCCTTAAGAAAGATGGCTGCTGAGGTTTCCCTAAGGAGCTGAAGCCTCTGCTGCCATCTTGGTTCATGGCAGGGATGCAAGCACACAACACGCAAGAGCCAAGATGGGGCAGAGGCTTCAGCCCCTTAGGAAAACCTCAGCCGCCATCTTTTTTAAGGGTACCGCTGCGTGCACAACCACAGAACAAGGTAAGTTAAGAAAGGGAACGGCGGAGCCCCGAAGCTCTTGCTGTGCGATCCGCGGCAGCGATCCAGCTGCGAATCATGGAAGGGGAGCAGAGGGGCCCCTCAGGGGCTCCTGTAGCCTCACAGGCCCTCAGACCAGTGCGCCACCTGGCCACCCCTTGGAACCAGCCCTGGTTCAGGACTATAAGTTTTGTGAGGTTCTGTTTTGAAACGAGCTTTTGGGAAGCATCTGAATGGCATGGGGGTATTTTCAATTTAACATTGCGGCATGTGAAAAATCCGCAGTGGCTACAATATACAGCCACTCTTGTGGCTGTATAAAAATAGAGAATTGGTCTGGTGGTGAACAATGGTGGTGAAAAGGTATAGCCTGGTGGGCCGGAAGTACATACACCAAGGATGCAGGAGAGAGGAAAAATTCAGCTATTACCGTCAGTTTCTGACATAGGAGATAAAGAATGGCTACTTCCATACACACTGATCTCTTTCTTCCTTATTTTGCACCAGGAAGCCAATGTTAAATTAATGTGCCGTTATTGCACATTATGTCAGGTATCTTGCTGAATTTTTAATAATGAAATATTAAATAATATTGGATGATATGGCTATCAGTGCCTTCTAGCTATGGTACCTATGTTCACCCTCCATAATTCCCATGCTGGAAGAGGAGAGGGCTGCTGCACTCAGGTCCTGCTTGCAGGCTCTCCTTAATCCACTGTGAGAACAGAGTGTTGGAGTGGATGGGCCTTTGGCCTGATCCAGCGGGGCTCTTCTTATGTTCTAACAGTGAGAACAGTTTCATGGTCTCCCCTTTCAATCACTTTTCTTTTATTCTCAGGATGGAATCACCAGTTCTTTCCTTGTTTCAGGATTTTATTAGTGCACAATGCAATCCAATGCATGTTTAATCATTTTATTGTGTTTAGTGGGACTTATATGTGCATAAGATTATGCTGACAGTTCCTCAAATCCTTATTATCTAATGTTTTCATATTCAAGGCTTATTAGAGACAGCTGGCATAATTCTGAGTCTCTTTCTTTTTCTTTCGACTGGTTGACCACAGCCAAACACAGCCAAGAATATAGCGAGAGATGAAAGCAAATATGAAAGACATGCAATGAGGACAACATGGTATTCTAAAACCTTCCTTTGTGGCAGCTAATTTAACCCCTCAACCACAAAAAAGCTTTTGCTTTAAGAAAATGAAAATAACATGGGTGCTTCTTAGACTCACAATTTGCATTATTTCCAGCTGTAAAATGCAACTGCACAAACAGAGAGCACATTCTGTAATTTACTTTAGGAAAGAAAATGTTTATAACAACTAGCTACTGTGCAATAGCATTTAGCTCTTTGAACTCATGGGTATGCCTTCCTAAAATAAGCAAAAGTAAATAGGTATCACAGGGTACCTCAGCATGATTTCTGTCTCCTAAGTTTCATTGGTCACTTGATTCTAAGCTGTGAAGCACCCTTTGTTGTAAAAAATCAAAGGGAAGTGAGAATTGTCAGTGCAAACAGAAACTCCAGCAGTCAAATCAATAGCTTCTACATCTCAATGAATAAAAAAGCAAAACAAAACCCTGCACCCCAGAATGTCTGACTTTATATACCTAGCCACAACCAATTGAGTTATAGTTAAATTTAGAAGGCAAGAGCTGGATTTCAAAGTGTGAATCTACCTCCATATAAGTACCTGAGAAGAATGTTGTATTGTCCCAGTCTACATATTTTTTCTACTGTTCATTTGAATAGCCATATTTTTAAACTTGTTTTGCTAGCCACAAGAATCACTAGAAAATTACAATCCTATTTAAGTCGGTGGAGGTTTGGGATGAAGTTCAGATAGGTTGGTTGGTGCAGAGGTAATTTTGGGATGTCAAAGAACACTTCATACTTTATTATTATTATTGATAATGATAATTACCCATCCTTCATCCTTGAGGTCCCAGGGAGGGTTACAACAGTTTAAAATACATCATTAAAAACAACTTAAATCACAATATCACACACACAAAATAGGGATATGTCCTAAAAAATATACATTTCAGGTGTCTAATTATCACAGTTATGTGTGTGCTCTACTCTTTGTAGCCCAGCTCATGTTTCCGTATTTTATCCTCACTGAATAAAGATGGTGACTGGTCCAACAGAATGCATGGCTGAGCAGGGAAGGAAGCGGATTATCTGGATCCATTTCAATCGGGCTTCAGGCCTGGACATGGGACTGAAACAGCCCTGGTCGCCTTGGTAGATGATATGAGGAGGGCGTGGGATAGGGGTGAATGCACCTTCCTTGTCCTCCTTGATCTCTCAGCGGCTTTTGATACCGTTGACCACGTTATCCTCTTGGACCGCCTGGAGAGGTTAGGTGTGGGGGGCACTGTATTGCAGTGGTTCCATTCCTTCCTCTCTGGTAGGTACCAAAGAGTGGCATTGGAGGATGAGGTTTCGGATCCTTGGCCTCTCACTTGTGGGGTGCCACAGGGTTCCATCCTCTCCCCGATGCTGTTCAACATCTATATAAAGCCGCTGGGGGCAATCATCAGGAGATTTGGGCTGCAATGTCATCAGTATGCGGATGACACGCAGCTCTATCTCTCATTTAAATCTGCACCGAATTTGGCTGTAGAAACCCTGTCCAAGTGCCTGGAGTCGGTGAGTGGCTGGATGGGAAGGAATAAACTGAAGCTGAACCCTGACAAAACCGAGGTACTGTTTGTGGGAGACAAGGGAAGGCTGGGGGATGTGGACCTGGTGCTCAATGGGGTACGATTGCCCCTGAAAGACCAGGTCCGCAGCCTGGGGGTCATTCTTGACTCCCAGCTGACCATGGAAGCTCAAGTCTCGGCTGTGAGCCGGGCGGCGCTGTATCAACTCCATCTGATATGGAGGCTGCGCCCCTACCTTCCCAAACATCTGCTCCCACCGATAGTACGTGCCCTGGTCACCTTTTGCCTAGATTACTGTAATGCGCTCTACGTGGGGTTACCCTTGAAAATGGTCTGGAAGCTGCAACTGGTACAGAATGCGGCGGCCCGTCTGATTAAAGGCAGCCGCCGGCAAGATCACATCACTCCAGTGCTGAAGGAGTTGCACTGGCTACCGGTTGTTTACCGGGCCCAATTCAAGGTGTTGGTTTTGACCTTTAAAACCCTATATGGTTTTAGCCCAGTCTATCTGAAGGAGCGCCTTCAGCATCGTCAGGGATGCCGCTCAACAAGATCAGCCTCAGAAGACCTTCTCTGGATCCCACCGGTTAAAACAGCTAGACTGGTGAGGACTAGAGAGAGGGCTTTTTCAATAGTGGCCCCCACCCTGTGGAACTCTCTCCCAAATGATCTCCGCCATGCCCCTTCTATGATGAGCTTCCGCAGGGCCTTGAAGACCTGGCTCTTCAGGCAGGCTTTTGGGGTGGGTTAGGTTTTTATTGTTATGGTTTTAAATGTTAACGTTTTAATGTATTGTTTTTATCTTGTACGTCGCCCAGAGTGGCTGGACATCCAGCCAGATGGGCGACTAATAAATTTAATATTATTATTATTACCCATGTCTTTCTGATCCAAGTTCCTTATTATTACACATGGCTTTAGCACTGTGTGATCCATATCATTATGTCATAGAAGTTCCAGAACAGACATTGGTTCCCAGTTTATGATCATACCAATCTCCTTTTTGTTCACTTTGTTTATGCTCATATTCATTATTTATAAATCCTATACAATATAATATAATCAGTTTACATAAAAACACAACACATTCCTAAAAACTAGATAAAAATGTCAGTATTTAGTTTGTATTCACTGTCATTAATCTCTCCCCGTGCAGACACAAAGACACACATTTAAAATAGACATTAGTCTGCCAGAGACTCCAGAACACATGGGATGTAGAGAACAATAATCATTAAAACATTGCAAGATATTTGACAATCTACCTTTAAAAAAATATTTGTTGTATTTGTGTGAACCAGGGCTTTCATGTGTATGGCATATATGTGGCTTCCCTGATTCTGGTACTGACAGCAAACAGTGACTGTTTTATACAATCCCTGCTTAGCTATGAAAATGGCAGCCATCCTCCACATTTCTGAGGGGCCATGTTGTGTGTGAACCATTCCTCTGTTTTCTCAGCTGATAGCTTGCTATCATTACACACAACTAGTACAAGTGAGGAGCGCAAATTCTCACTGGGCCTTAACCAGGAGAAGAGATGGTCTGGTTAAATTAAAAGTGACAATTATGATACAGTGCACAGATGTTTTTCACTATTTTCTTTTCAGCAGTAAATTTTACTTAAGGAAGTTAATATAGACATAAAGCGACAGACATATCACATCGCAACATATTTATGCTATTAAGGTTTGATGGCTGGAGCACGTGCAGAACCAACTCTTAACTGATCTGTTCCAAGATAATAGCTGGTGGGCATTTCACCTGTCATCCTGTGATGAGCAGCTATTGCAGCACCTTCTGTTGTTTTTCAACCCCTGAGGCTGGTAAGACTTACTACTTCCTTGATATGGAAGGATAAAAGGAAAGAACATCAAACTCAGGTATAAGAGAAGGGGGAAAACCCTTGTTCTGTAGTAATTTGCCTTTTGGTCTCATTTCTTTGCCTCTTTATATCTTCAATTTCAAATTTTATTGTTCCCTGTCTGCAGTTTTCCTTCTTCAGTATGGAGCTATTCACAAAAATAGTCACACTTATTTAGATGCGGTTTGTGTACAATTCTACAATAAAATATTTAATATGCAGAGTTTAACACTACACTGTCCAAGCTGAGTCAGATGGGATTCAAATGTTATTGATCTAAATGATATTATTCCCTACATAATTTAGCCTCTCCTTTGCCTCCTACCTCATATGATTGCTGCGAATTTAACAGGTATGCAGAGAGGCTCGATCTCAAATTAAACTGCCATGTGAACAAGCCCTAAGACTGCCAAAATCTGAGCCTGAGCATATAGGCTGGAGCTTTTGTGACTGTCCAGCCAGTGTTAAGTCAGAACTGGACAAGTACAGAGCTGAATACATGTTCAGAAATATCAAGCCTTCCTTGGGGTGTAGTACCATTTTCAATTTGCTGGTGGATGGTGCTGTTTGAATTGTGTAAACAATTATCTTGCATAAAGGAATTTAGCACAACAGGAAGAAGACTAGACTAGAACTGTTTTCCAAAAAGAGTTGCTTTTCTATATGCAAGAGAGAGTGCTTTAAAAAAACCGCACACAGATGAGTATTTAAACATGTGGTTCCCCCCTCCCTGTGTACTAATAGTGGTCTATACCCAGAGGACTATAATCACAGGATATTTCTAAATGCTCCATCATGGCCTTAAAGGTCAACTGAGCCTATGGCCCCAACTGCATTATACATTTAAAGCAGTAGCATACCACTTTAAACAGTCATGGTTTCCCCCCAAAAATCCTGGGAACTGTAGCTTGTTAAGAGTTGTTAGAAGACCACTATTCCTCTCACAGAGCTTCAAATTCTCAGGGTAGAGACACACTGACTGTTGTGCCGGTTTTCGTCCATCTCCACCTCTCTTTTCTGAAAACGGGCGCACGACAGTAGTCAATCCACATTGCTTTTTATTGTAAAACCTGGTGGGATCAGATTGAGTGCTTTTTATAACAATTTACTTCAAAGAGGTTTCTCAACTGATCGGCAGATCAACCTGTTCCTCCTCCAGGTGTGGCCAATGGAAACACTTTGCCGTAGGCGACTAGTGTGCTCACAGCCTTAGAGTTCTCTGGGAAGAGGGACTGATTGTTCAACCACTCTGGAAATTGTAGCTCTGGGAGGGGAACAGGGGTCTCCTTAAAACTCTCAGCACCCTTAACAAGGATTCACGGAGCTGCCGCCAGGGCGGCAGCAGCACAGTGCTGCCAGAGGATTTTCTGGCTTTGGGTCCTTTAGCAGCTGTTGCCCAAGTGGGGGGAGAATTTGCAAGTAGCAGCAACAACAGCAGGGCCAGCAGCAGTAACAGTGAGAACCCAGGAAAGTTTGCTTGGCTTTTGACAGAGGTGAGGAAGGGAGCAGGATGCTGTGAGAGGGCAGGAGAGACAGCAGTGCCTCTCTACTTCCCTCCTTGCCAGAAAAGAGAAGTCCCCCCATGTCTCCCACTTCAGCTGCCGCCCCCAATACGTTCATGGTTCATTTACGAGTTGAGAAGCACCAGATCCAACTCTGACTCTCCAGTTACCAACCCCAACACACACACACACACCATCATCATCCCCACTGTTCCCAGCCACCTTTAGACTCCTGACACTCAGCCCTCTCTCTCTCTCTCTCTCTCTCTCTCAGATGGGTCTGTGGCAATTAGCAGAGATTAAGAGTAGAGACACGCTTACTGCTCTGCTTGTTCCAATGTGTCTCCACCTCTCTTTTCTGAAAATGGGGGCACACAATGCTAGTTAACCCCCACCCCTTTTCCCTGTAAAACCTGGTGGGATCAGCTTTAGTGCATTTTTTAAAAAAATGGCTTCAAAGAGACTTTGCAACTGATCGGCAGATCTCCAGGTGTGGCCAATGGAAACACTTTGCTGTAGGCGACTAGTGTGCTCACAGGGTTCGAATCCCCACACAAGCCATGAAGCTCACTGGGTGGCCTTGGGCCAGTCACTGACTCTCAGCCTCAGAGGGAGGCAATGGTAAACCCCCTCTAACTACCCTTACCATGAAAACCCTATTCATAGGATTGCCATAAGTCAGAATCGACTTGAAGGCAGTCCATTCCCATTTTTCTATATTGGATGCAGTTTTTTTGTTTTGTTTTTTAAAAAATCAGTGTCAGGAAAAGCCGGCGTAAGCTTGCAGCAGTCAGGATTAGTTCTCCAGAGATAGTGAATGTGAAAACTGTTGGGAATATGGTATCAAATTTGAATTTAGCTGAATTTTCACCTATCTCTGGCTCTTAGTGGGCATTTCAGGTCTTTCATGCTGGATTTTTATAGTTTGCATGTAGTATATTTTTTGCATTAATACTCATTCTTTGGACATTTTTAAAAAGTGCTTTATTTAATCCATTGTAAGCCCTAAGGAATGAGGTTAGTAATGTATTTATTTAATGTATGAATTGCTTCCCTTAAAATATCCTAAAGTGATTCAACCATAAACACATGTATAACAATTTCAAGTTAATACAGACATTGACTGGGAAAAAATCTCCAATTAAAAAAGCTTGTTGGAAAAGGAAGACTTTCAATAAGCACCTAAAAATAATACTATCTGATATGTAACAGGAGGGAGTTCCAGGGGGTAAGTACTTTCACCCTAAAGGCCCAATTACTATATCTTATAGAACGAGGGTTTCCAGATCTCCGGTTTTTGCCCGGAGACTCCATTTTTTGGGGGGTCCTCTCTGGGTCTCCAGGTCAGCCACCCTAATCTCCGGACTCTTAGCTTTCAATTTTTTTAAAAATTAAGTTTCTAGGTGGTTCAAGAGATATACACCAAAATGTCAGCCCCTCTCTGCAACGTCTGTTACTAGTCAGCTACTCTAATCCCCACCCTTTTAGCTAATAAGTGAAGTCAGGTTTGTGATTAATGAAGGATTTGTTGACCTCCAGGCAATAGCTAGAATCCATTGCAAATCCTGAAAACAGTTTCCTTTTCCTGCTTGTCTGCACATTACGAGTAAGTTTATACTTTTCAAGAGTAGTGAGCGAGTACCTTTCTTTCTGTGCACAACAGTGTAGCAGGAAATGTAGAATCACAGCAGGATTTTGGTAGGTATGCCCAGTAAATAATTTCAGTTATTTTTTTTATCATTAATTTTTATTCAAATTTTCAAAGACAAAAAACAAAACAAAAACAATTAAACAATAAAATAAAATGTTGACTTCCGATTTGTCACAGATCAGTTATAGGTCTACAATATATAACAATCCTATCTCTAAAATTATATTATAAAATCACTTTCCTCCAGTAGTTATCTTAATTAATCATTAAGTAATTAAACATTACTTAACATTACTTTATTCTTTCCACAAAAAGTCAAAGAGAGGTTTCAATTCCTTGAGAGATATATCTTTCAACTTTTCTCCAAATAGACATGTCGCTTAATCCATCTGATTCAAATCTGTTAGGGCCAATAATTTCAATAGCCATTCTTCCATTATCTATATTAATTCCATCTTCCATCTTCAATAATCCTGTTGAGTCCAGTAATTTCAGTAGCCATTCTTCTATTATCAGTATCCCATAATAATCTTGTTGTCATAGCCATAGTCCAAATAAACATATCGATTAATCGATCTCATCAAATCTGTTAGGTCCAATAATTTCCATAACCATTCTTCCATTATCAATATTAATTCCATCTTACATCTTCAATAGTCCTGTTAAATCCAGTGGTTTCAGTATCCATTCATTCATTATCAGTATCCCATGATGATCTTGCTGTCATAGCCATAGTCATATAACAAGAGTCTGATGGGAATTTCCCCCATCACAAATATGTCCTTGCCATCAATTCTGAATATGTTGCTGAAATATTGTTGTAAAGTCACATCTCTGCTCTGGGTGCATCTCTGCTCTGTCACACATTTGTAGTTAATTCCATAAGTTTTTTCTATGTCAAGCCCCATCACATCATTCCAGTCAAGAATTCTGAATATGTTGCTGAAATATTGCTGCAAAGTCATATCTCTGTTCTTCTTTTTTACGAAATGCACTGGCTCATCTCTTAAGAGTTTCTCCACTGTCACATATCTGTAGCCAACACCATAAATTTTTTCTATGTCAAGCTCCATCACATCATTCCAGACCAGAAAATTATCCAAGACATTGATAACTTTACCACCAAAATCTTCATTAATTTCTTCAGAGACAACGTTGAATTCCAAACAGTAAACTTTATTTCTAACATCCATAAACTCCAAATCTTTTTCCAATTTCACATTTGTTCCAATCTCCAGGGCTTGTAGATTCCCTTTAATTTTTCTTTTCTCATCTCTAATCCCATCAAACTCCTCTCTCACAGAATCCCCTATTTCTTTAAGCTCCTGCGTCATTTTGTTAAATTCAATTTTCATCTCCTGTCTACCCTGTCTCAGGGTTTGTTTCGTTATCTCAATCTCACCCATTATTTTCTGAAACATAATTTCTTCCATGGTCTCAATCACTTTCCTGGTTGTCATTCTTAAAACCACAGAAACAAAAATTATTTCAGCCACAATTGGGTTAATATTCCAGGCTTGCTGATATCAGTGTAGACAGTACAGCCTGCCTTATCTCTATGTGTTCAGGAATACAAAACAAACTTAGTTCCCAACATCAAAACAATTAGTGGTGTCGTGAACAAGCAGATTCGTCAAAATGAAATAGACCAAAAAAAAATTTTTTCCCCCTCCTCGAAATAGAAATCCCTCTTCCGTTGGTATCTTTAGAATGCACCTCCAGGACAGCTTTTTGCGATAAAAACAAAGATAAGCTTTTTCGATTTCTTTCCACCTTAATTTCGTGAGTGAAAGAGAAAAGCCATAACTCACCTAGAAGTTCTTCACAGCTGATTCATTGACAAATCTCTTTTTTTGCTGCACCAATTTAAACCAAGTGAAAAAAGAAAATAGAAAGAAGGATGCTTATCTGCCTGTTAAAGTCCGTTTTTCTTTGAAGAAAAGATAAACGTGTCGCTATAATCAGCTAGAGCTTGATGAAAGTCCGTCCGGCATTGCAGTTTGAACCTTCTCTCATAAATAAATGAAATCCAGTCCTCCCCACAAAAAACAGGCTTTGTGGTTAATCTCTACGTTTCTCCCTGCCCGGGAGAAATCTTTATCAGTCAAAAAGAGCATTCTGACTGATTTTAAAGCTGAAAAAGCTTCTTCTGAGACGAGAGCTCGACTCAGAGGCAGCACAGGCAAAGCAACCCTTCCCGGAAGTCGTAAATAATTTCAGTTATGACTATAATGAAAGGGTGCATGCAGGGTTTTTTTCAACAGAAATGAAGTGTTCATGCAGCTTATGATGCCATTATAGTGTATTATATATTTCTCATTATAAGGTGTCAAATAAGTTTATATTTTCCTGGGCTGTTGAAGATGGCAGTTTAATTTGTCTAATTCATTGTCTGTTTTGAAAACCATCCCAATATGAAGCTTCAATCTTATATTCACTTTTCTGGGAGTAAACCTGCAATGCTAATCCCACATATCTGACCGTAAACCCCATTGAATTAAATAGGATTTACTTTTGAGTAGACATGGTTAAGATCGTGCTGTAAATCAATGGGATTTTTGAGTATAAATAGCAAAGGATTGTGTTGTAACTTTAGATCAAACCATGTGTGTTTTCTCTCTATCAATTATTATTCACTGGAATTGGGTTGGCTGTCAAAGTGAGTTTATAGCAGACCACAGGGCAGGCAGGAAAGGGTAGAGAAAACCTCTCTCTGCAGTGAAGAATCAAGTCTGTAAAGATGTTTAGAAAAGCTATGTTAAAGGCAGAGGCAAGGCATTCCAGGCAGGGGTTTTTCAACCCTGCTTTGATATGGATATCTTTGAAGAGGATCCCTAGTCAAGCCTTACCACAGGGCCGGTGCCAGAGGGTGGCCAGATTGGGCCCTGGTATCAGCTCCCAAACCTGCCATGGATTGCAGAGAGGAAGCTTTCAGGTACCACCTCAATATAGTCAGTGCAGGCTTCAATAAGCCTGTATACACACCCCACCTACCTCTCCCATCCCTGTGAATGACGTGCTTACTGCACACGCATGCCTACCATCTACCAAGATGGGGACTTGTCTAAGGGCCTGATGCCCCCACAGCCATCTTATTTATTTATTTATTTTTAGATTTCTATTCTGCCCTTCCTCCCAGATGCAGCCCAGGGTGGCGAACAAAACACTAAAAACATTATAAAACATCTTAAAAACAGAGTTTAAAATATATTAAAACAAAACAACTTTAAAAACACATTAAAACAAAACATTAAGACATGCCTGCCATCAACCAAAACGGTGGCAGAGGATTCCTTAAGGGCTGACATCCCCATGGCCATCTTGATTGATGGTAGGCATGTGCACACAGTGTGCACATGATTCACAGGGACAGGAGAGGTAGGTGGGATGCGCAGGTAGGCTTGTTAGACTCGCATCACCTGTATGGGGGCGGTTGGGCTACAGCACCATGGGCCTGATGCAGGCTGGTACCCAAGGGCCCAGTCATGCCTGGCACTAGCCCTGCTGACCAACACCACAATCCTAACCATATTTACTCAGAAGAAATTCCTAGAGTTCTATGGGGCTTAGTCCCTTAGTAAGTGTGTTTAGAATTGCAGCCTTCAGAGGCATTCATCTTTACCCCTGAGTGCTCCTATCTAACATCTCTAAAACTCTAGGCTGCCTTCTTCCTACAATGGCCTTCTGGTAACTGGCCTGGCCTGAGGGCACTTAGATCCTTCTTGCCAAAAGCAATTAGGCTAGATTAAATGTTCCCTACCCAGGCTCCCTAAGCAAGCGAGAAGGAATGATGCCATCACTTCAGCTGGACCTGGGAACATACTCTTTTAGCTAAGATTTCTATCTTAATTTCCAGTCAGAGAATTTTTTTTGTTTGAATGGTATGCTCCAAGAAACTGTGGTTGATGCTTAATGCTTAATGACATCACTAGGGCCCTCTATGACATCACTAGGGCCCACCCCTGAAATCTCAGGGTTTGGGATGCTTCTGAACTGGCAACCCTATACCGAACAGACTTCCTGATGAGATGGTATCTGCAGGAGCAACTCTCTTGCAGATCACAGTAATCAGTGGGTATATAAGGAAAGAGACAATCTTTTAGATATCCTAGTCCCAAGTTGTTATAGGGCTTTCCTTATCAGTACCAGCACCTTGAACTTAGCCCAGTAGCTAATTGATAGTGCAATTTTTTTCAGCCACAGCATAACATGATGGCAATATTCTGCCCCAGTAAGTAGCTGAGCCACTGCCTTTTGCACTAGTTGCAGCTTCTAGGCCATCCTCAGGGGTAGCCTCACATAGAGAGCCACAACAGATAATGCGGAGTGCAAGTCTTTTCATGTCTACTCAGAACTAATCTGCACTGAGTTCAACAGGGCTTACTCCTTATCCCTGGCCAGTGCGTATAGAACAGCAGCCTAAATGTTTACACCCTCATGGAATTAAGCCTTGGGAAAATCAATCTGGCTTTCCTAAAATCAGTTGTGTCACTGGTCATGAACAGCTGGATCTGCAGCCTCACATAGGAAATCTGAGTTCGTGCTGGTTAGCTCCAGGCATGAGATTGGATATTTATGCTTTGATGAACATGTGACATTTGTTAACATTTGTCCCGTGATTAGCATGGAACCTTCCCCACAGCAGAAAGACCTGCAAGAGGAAACCATCCAGACTGTCTGAGTGATGATGGAGAAGGGATAAATAAACCCTCTCTCCCTAACAATGTTTTTTCCTGGTTCTGGAAGTTCCCCTTATTTCCACAGAGGGGTTTGTATCCGGTACTTCACTAGGATCCTCTTTCACATCAAAGTGTCTCTCTACAGGCTGCACAACTCAGGGCACAACCTTTAGTTTTGATGGGAACAAGTCCTATGCCAAAGGAAAGGGAAAGAAATGTTTCTGTGTAAAGCTCTCTGTATTTTCACTTTATACTGTCTTGTGCTAAGAACACACACTTCATGACTTCTTCAAAACCTAGTTCATAACTTCATTTTCAAAAGAATCTGGATGGAAGTATGCATGATACCTAGGATGCAGCTTTTAAACTAGAGATGGTCAAGGAGTTCAATTCAGTTTGCATTTCAAGCTGAATCTATAGAAGTTGCGTTGTCTATGAGAATCAAACAAAATTTACAAATTTTATTCAAATTTTGCAATGCTATTTCCCAACCAATGTTTACAAAAATGCGTATATTAGGGAAAAGTGTGCATAACAATTAATATTTTAGTGAAAATAAGATACAAAAATGCATTATATTAGGAGAAAGTGGTTGCAAAAATGTGTACATTAGTCAAAACTGCAGACAAAAATGTGTTCATTAGGAGAAATTCATGCTAAAATGCTGAAGAATTTTCATGAGGATTTAAAATAAGAACCCCAAATTGCTGTAAAAATATGGAGAACTGGATTTAACATTGGAAAAATGAGAAACTGAGAGAAGTGAAACTGACAGATATTTCCATCCCTACTTTAAATTAAACGTACGACACACTAGCCTTGGGGACTCAGAGCTGCTTCAGACATTTAGAAAAGTGTGTGTTGAAGCTATCACATAATGGTATCATCACAGAAAAATAATTCTTGGATATTTTTTTTAATTAAAAGCACCAATAGCTATGGCTTTTGCCTCAAGTAGATGACGATAAAAGGTAGTTGAATATTAGTATATCAAAGATTTTAAAAAGGCACTCCATTCTTTTAGTTCAGTCCAAATAAAAATAAAAATAAACTGGAGCTTCTGGAATGACATTTGGCCATCTCTGTGAAAGGGAAACAAATCTGAGTTCCATTCTTTTTCTTAGCTGAAACGTCACCATTTTCTAAAGGTGTTATCAGCACGATGGATGCTAATGAGCACTCTTGATTGGAATTCAAGGCTCATTTACATCAGTGGGAAAGATGTTAGCACTAGCGATGTTAGAGAACTCCAACAAAAATGGAAAAGGAAGCAGAAACTTCTGCAGCCCACATGTTTCTCTGTGGTTAGGAATGGGAATCCATCAAGCAAACACAATAGATATTCATTCACATCATTGTTGTTTTTAGAATTTCTCAAATGATGCATAATGACTTTTTTTACATTGAAATGTTTCTTTTACAATGAAAGGAATGTAAGTTACATAAATAGTTATGTAAGGCCGCAATCCAATATACACTTACCTGGAAGTAAGTCCCATTGAACCCAATGGAGCTTACTTTACTTATTTATTTATTATTTAATTTGTATCCCGCCCTTCCTCCCAGCAGGAGCCTAGGGCGGCAAACAAAGCACTAAAAACACATTAAAACATCATAAAAACAGATTTTAAAATACATTTAAACAAAACAGAATTAAAAATATTTTTAAAAAGCAACTTTAAAAAAGGGTTAAAACATTATTAAAAAAACATATTAAGCAATTCTAACACACACGCAGACTGGGATAGGTCTCAACCTAAAAGGCTTGTTGAAAGAGGAAAGTCTTCAAAAGGCACCGAAAAGATAGCAGAGATGGCGACTGTCTAATATTCAATGGGAGGGAATTCCAAAGGGTAGGTGCTGCCACACAAAAGGTCCGTTTCCTGTATTGTACAGAACAAACCTCCTGATAAGATGGTATCTGCAGGAGGCCCTCACCTGCAGAGCGCAGTGATCGACTGGGTGTATAAGGGGTAAGACGGTCTTTCAGGTATCCTGGTCCTGAGCTGTATAGGGCTTTGTACAACAAAACTAGAACCTTGAACTTGGCCTGGTAGCAAATGGGCAGCCTGTGCAATTCTTAAGCAGCAGGGTGACATGTTGGCGATACCCTGCCCCAGTGAGCAGTCTCACCGCCGCATTTTGCACCAGCTGCAGCTTCCGGACCAACCTCAAGGGCAGCTCCACATAGAGCTCATTACAGTAATCCAGCCTGGAGGAGTAATCCAGCCTTCTGGGTAGACATGTGCTGAATTGCAGCCTAAATTATGTAACGTGTTAAATAATGGACAGCAAAATGAATAATGTAGGATTTGTGAAAAGCGTTGTTGCAAAGATTGTTTATTTATTTATTTAATTTATATCTTGCCTTTCCTCCTAGAAGGAGCCCAGGGCGGCAGACAAAAACACTAAAAACACTCTAAAACATCTTAAAAACAAAATACTTTAAAACATATTAAAACACTCATCTTTAAAAACATATTAAAACATCTTTATAAACATCTTTTTTTTAAAAGCTTTAAAAAACATCTAAAAAAGTAACACAGACACAGACTGAGATAAGATCTCCGCTTAAAAGGCTTGTTGAAAGAGGAAGGTCTTCAGTAGATACCGAACAGATAACAGAGATGGTGCCTGTCTAATATTTAAGGGAAGGGAATTCCAAAGGGTAGGTGCCACTACACTAAAGGTCCACTTCCTATGCTGTACGGAATGGACCTCCTGATAAGATGGTATCTGCAGGAAGCCCTCACCTGCAATGCACAGTGATCGACTGGCTATGTAAGGGGAAGTATGATCTTTTAGGGGGAGGGGAAGACTCAGGAAGAAAGGTGAGGTACAAATATATCATGTCATATTCACAAACCGTGCAGGAGGGAAACATTCTCAAAGACAGCCCCCCAATTGTTTTAACTGCAATGTTCCACAGTCCTGATATTTTACAGCAAATTACCCCCAAAAACATCCCACAGAGCTTGCCAACTCACACAAAAATATGTTCTAATTGTGTATAGTTTGACTGAACCAACTCTCAACTTAATCTACCTTACAGTGTTGTTGCAAACATAAAAGAGAGGGGAGGACCCAGGAAGAAAAGCAAGGTGCAAATATATCATGTCATTCACAAACCATGCAGTGAAGGGGGGACAAAAGTGCACAAAGGCAGTCCCCCCTTCATTGTTTTAACTGCAACATTCTGCAGTCCTGATGTTTTACACCAAAATACCACAAAAAAACCACAAAACCTGCCGACACATACAAATAGAAATATACTCTAAGCATATAAAAGTGGGCAGGTAGGCACAAGTGCTGCTGCTAAAGGCTACCATCTTACTCAACTCTTGTGTCGTGCAGACAAGCAGGAGAAGGTAGCTATTTTCAGGACTTGCAAGGGGTTCTAGCTATTGCCTAGAGGTCAATTAATCCCTCATCAATCACAACTCTGACTTCACTTAGTGGCAAAAAACCTAAAAGGGTTGGTATTGGAGCAACCAGGTACTAGCTCATTTAAAAGAAGTTGGGAGGGGGGTGGCTGACATTCTGGTGTATAGCTCTTGATCCAGAGCACTTAGGGACTTAATTTTTTTAATGATAAAAGCTAAGAGTCAGGGGGGGCTGGCCTAGGAGAAATTAACCATTTTAAGCCATCTGTCAGCAGCCCTGTGTCCATCATCTTCACTAGCTCCTGGTCTGTTTCTGGGCCCAAGTCAAAGTCTTGATACTGACCTTTAAAGCCCTTCACACTTTAGGGCTTTGGTATCTGAAAGATAGCCTCTTCTGCAGGGAGTACCTCCTCTTACTTTAAGATCATCTGAGTCCCTTCTCTGAGTGCCCCTATATAGTGACTTATGGTGACTGGCTGTGAGAAAAATCACCACCTTTTCACTAGTGGCCCTACGTTGTGGTAAGTCTTCCCAACCAAAGCCCTCCTGGCTCCTACATTAATATCTTTCTAGCACCAGGCAAAGACAGTCTTCTTTTCCCATGACTTTAAATTATGTTATGGTTTTATACTGATTTAGCTCTCTGGATTAATTTCCTCTGTTTTCTGATATAAAGTTATTTTACAGTGATGTTGAATTGGTTGCATTTTGTTGTAATTTTGTTTGTTTTTGTCATGTAAGCCACCTGGAGAACGATTATTGGGCAGCCTATCAATTGTTTTATGTTTCTGAAAATGTGTGCATCTCCCTGATTTAGCCTTGGTTTTTACTGAACACCATCCAGAGGAAGAGAGGTATACCTAAGTTCCACTGAAGTCAGTGAGGCTTATAAGGCGAAGGGCTGCAGCTTAGTAGTAGAGCATCTTCCTTGCATACATCATCATCATCATCAATAATTTATTACCTGTCCTTCACCCTACAGTCCCTAGGCAGGTCACAACAGTTTAAAATACAAAATTAAAAAGTTTTACAACAAAACTGGGAATGTCTCCAGTTTGAAACCCTGGAGAGCTGCTGTCAGCCAGTGTAGACAATACTGAACTAGATACACCAATGGTCTGACTCAGTAAAAGGCAGCTTCCTATGTTCCTATAACCAGAGTCCCATCGATTTCAGTGGGACATAAGTCATGTTCATTCATTCCCCTTCATATGTTCCCCATCACTTGAGAGAGGAAAGAGGGGATGCACTTCTTGGCCTCTCTTCCTTTGCTGTATTCTCAGCGGCATAGCTCTGCCACCTTCCACACATTTCGGCTAAACATCTGCAGAAGAGAGGCTGCTTTACTGGCGTAGGCTTCCCAAATACCATGAACATGCCTTACTGGTGAAAAAAGGCAGGCTGCATCCTTTCCTTTGGGCTGATGGAAACAAAATGGAAGTTGGGGGCATGGTAACAGACGACATCCAGCAAAACATCACCATACAAAACCAAAAAAATAAACAAACTCCCTACACAGTGCACTGTAGTGCATCCACAATTGGGTAACATACAATTTTATATCGAACATTCCTCCAGTATTGGATTATCAGCGGATTGGGAAAATCCAAATTTAGCAGGACAAAAGTGTGAACTGCCACTTGGATGAGGAGAATGTCTTGTGGACACTGCCGAGAGAGAAAGAGAGAGAAAGAGAGAGACAGCAGGAGCTCCAAATCCATTTTAAACTCCAGTGCGGATGAGCCCTTAGTAGGCCCCCACTCCCCCTCACCCTATTTCTTCCCTTCCAACCTATTTCCCTTTCCATGCTCCTACAATATGATTCATGTTGTCTAAATATTAAAATATGCATTTATATAAAAAAGAAATCAAAGGGGATGGAATAATCCCTGGATAAAATTACGAAGAATCCAACTGCGGTTTGTCTTCACTAAAACATCTGAAGAAGGGGGTCCATATACTTCCAAAAATGTCAGTCATGGCCTGTGTTTTAATAGATTGCCCATTCCTTGAAGGCCAAAATACAAAGTTCACTTGAAAATGGAAATGGGCTGCCTTCAAGTCAATTCTGAATAATGGCGACCCTATGAATAGGGTTTCATGATAAGCGGTATTCAGAGGGGGCTTACCATTGCCTTCCTCTGAGGCTGAGATGCAGTGACTGGCCCAAGGTCACCCAGTGAGCTTCATGGCTGTGTGGGGATTTAACCCTGGACTCCCAGGTCGTAGTCCAACACCTTAACCACTACCCCACATTGTCTCTCCTGAAGGTCACTTAGCCAGTCCAAATCTTTCCAATAACTATGTAAAAATCATTTGCTTGACGACTATGAAAGTTCTTTTAAAAGGTTTAAGACATATTCATGGATGATCATGATGCTTGTATCGCATGTCCAGTATCAGAATCTCTGAAACCAGTTGCTGGGGAACATCAGCGCAAGAGGCCCATTTCACATATGTCCTGCTTGTGGGCTACCTGCAGACATCTGGTTGGCCACTGGGGGAGACAGCATACTGGACTAGATAAGTCTGATCCAGCAGAGCTCTTCAAGTTCTTATGGAGCTGGGCTGCCTTTCAGTCAGTGAAAACCGATCTCATGGGTGCATAACCTAAAATAGCATGAGTAAACATAGAGGCAACCAATCTAATTCTTAATCGGTTACCATCAGGAAAATTACAGGGCAATTCCATAATGTAGGTGATAAAACTGTTCCATTCCTCCCTACACTTTCTATTATATGTCTGCACAATGACATTGAATAAAAAAGGTGATACACCAAGAGGTTAGAACTGAAGTATGCTACTTGAGAGGATTTTTATAGAGATTTAGATAAAACTTTCACTTCTAAAGCTGTCAACATGATGCCTTTCACCAGCATTTAATTTTAAAAGATTTAAGGCAAATAAAAAAAAACACTGAAAAATCTGCCAAATATGAGTTTCTGTTCTCATAACCCACTCAAATTTATCTTCCCAGGAGCAAACTGCCACAGGTATAATCTGTTAATTGATAGACCCAGGACTGTACAAGTAAAAAAACTCCTTTTAAAAACGTGTTCTGGAATCTCCCTCTTAATGTGACCGCCCTTCCTTCCCCCAGCTCAGTATTCTGAGCAACGTACCCTTGGAGCAGCTTTTTTGCACCTTAAATGTTTCCCCACCTGTATGTCATGATGCTTTAGGGGATATTCTCCCTCCAGGAGCAAAGGATTGCAAGTTGGCTGGAGGAAAGCAAACAGAAACTTCTTCAATCACTTGCCGCGCTTAAAAATTCATAATCATTCCTGTAGCCAACGGCAGCAAAGCTAATTATTTAATGTCCCAACCAGCCTTGTCTCCTCCTGGGAGAACGTGCGACTGAGCTGGCTCGTGCTGATACATCTGCAGGAGGTAGAATGCTTGTAGCTGGAACCCAAGTGCACACCAGGCAGCATCACTAGTGGGGCTGTCTGTGGCTTTGAAGAAAAGTGGCATGGTGACTTGACTACAAATTCAGCTGTATACTCAGTTGTGAGAGAGAAGGGAGCCACTTGCCTTGCTCTCTAGTGAATCCTCTGGTCATTCAACGATGGTTCAGAACATTAACACAAAAGAAGAGATGTTTGTTGTCAAAACATCTGGGTGATCGCAAGGCTTCTGTGTAGGCCCACAATAGATCTGGCTCATGTAGCTGGACATTTTGCTTTTGCTATATTTGTGTGTGCATGTACACACACACACACACACAGATGCCTTTGTGATATACCCTCCACCGCATCGTGTTAAGAATATAAGAGCCCCTTTAGACAATTGGCCTCAGTGGCTAGGAGTGCCTTTTACCAGCTTTGGCTGGTAAGACAGCTGCAGCTGTTTCTGGACAAGGATAGCCTGACCACTGTTGTCCATGCACTAGTAACCTCCAGGTTGGATTACTGTAATGCACTCTATGTGGGGCTGCTCTTGAGGTTGTCCAGAAGCTGCAGCTGGTGCAAAATGCAGTGGCACGACTGCTCAATGGACCAGGGTATTGCCAACATGTCAACCCACTGCTGAAAGAATTGCACTGGCTGCCTATTAGCTACCAGGCTAAGTTCAAGGTTCTGTTTTTGTTGTACAAACCCTGTACAACTTAGGACCAGGATACCTGAAAGATCATCTTATCCCTATTCACCCAGTAGACCAATATACTCTGCAGGTGAGGGTCCCCTGCAGATCCCTCGGGAGATCAGTTCCGCACGACATAGGAAACAGACCTTTAGTGTAGCGGCACCTACCCATTGGAATTCCCTTCCCTTAAATATTAGACAAGCACCATCTCTGTTATCTTTTTGGTGCCTACTGAAGACCTTCCTCTTTCAACAAGTCTTTTAAGTAGAGACCTTATCCCGCTCTGTGTCTGTGTTGGAATTGCTTTTAAAATATTCTTAAAGGTTTTTTGAAAAAAGATGTTTTTAAAGACGTTTTATTTTAATATATTTTAATGTTTGTTTTTATGATGTTTTAGAGTGTTTTTAGTGTTTTTGCTTGTACCCTGGGCTTCTGCTGGAGGAAGGGTGAGATATAAATTAAAAAAAAAAATTCAATGAGAAGCACCTTACAGGTGAAAGGTACCTGTTATTATGGATCAATAGAGCTATTGTCCCTGTCTCCATGTGACCCTTTCTACTTCTGGTGTCAAGGGTTGGCATGATCAAGCATCTGATCAGGCCCACTTGCAACAGCCTCCCTGGACCTGCTCCTCTTCACCATTGCATGGCTTGTCCAGCTGCCTCTCGCTCTGGCCCAGACAATGGTGGTGGTGGTGAAGAGGAACAGTAGATGACATTCCCTGCTTCTTTACTCCCTTCCTGCATGACAAGCAAGCATGTGGTAGCAATGATCAGGATGAAAAGGAGCAGCGGGTGATAACAGTGGCGAGAAGGTAGATTCACTGAAGGAGGGGAGCCATGGAGAGCATCTTGCTCAAGGGCCCTCCAGAATCTGCAGCTGGCAATGCTCAACATGGGGATGAGCACAGTTGACATGTGGCTTGTGGGTATCTCACTTGCTGGCATGTCAGCATGCCAGTCATCTGTAAAAGTCCTGCCATTACGGGAGAAAGTCAATATCTGCAAGTATTCTTGCAGTATTCTCAAAGGGGCAGGTTTTATACATTGCGCGGTGCCAGCATATCAGTTTAAAACTCTTGGTAGTATGTATTTGCACAAGGATGCTTGTTGCAGGAACTGTGATTGTGGCCAGTTCCTCCTTTGACAGACAGAAAGAGCACTTTTCAAAAAGAATATTAAAAGAAAACTGGCACATAAGAATGGAAGGCAAAGGAAATGCAAAGATCTTTTCATCCTCTGCTGCCCTCTGTTGATACAAATTCCACTGGCACAAGATGACTATCTCAGTTGCACACACAAGCAAAATCAGTACTCTAGATATGGCAGAGCTGAACATTAGCAAAGAAGCTACAGGTGTTTTAGTTTTCTCTAGTGTTTGGCTGCAGCACTTGAGAAGAACACACATGCTGACACAGAAAAGTGGTCAGAGCATCCTTCCTATGTGCTCTAGGTGTTTCAATACCTGAAACATGCCTTTGAAAAGTTGGTATTTGCTTAATTCCAAAAGTGCTTTCACACGTGGAACCCTCTTGATAGTTCAACTCCTCACAACAAACCTTTCATCCTAAGTAAAATTAGTTTTGAATATTGTTTTAAGACACTGAGAAACAGCAGCTTGTGAAGTTTTAACACTGAGCAGGGCTTCAGGATTGAAATGGAAATGGACTGCCTTCAAGTCGATCCTGACTTATGGTGACCCTATGAATAGGGTTTTCATGGTAAGCGTATTCAGAGGGGGTTTACCATTGCCTCCCTCTGAGGTTAGTTCTCTCCAGCTGGCTAGGGCCTGCTCGGCTTGCCACAGCTGCACAAGCCAGCCCCTTCCTTGTCCGCAACTGCCAGTTGGGGGGCAATCGGGCTCCTTGGGACTAGGCAGCTTGCCCACGGCTGCATAGGTGGCAGGGCATGTAACCCCTGAGCCACTCACTGTGGGGGTGATCTTTAGCTGGCCCTTGACACCCAGGAGATACGAGCAGGGATTTGAACTCAGAGACCCTGGACTCCCAGCCAGGCTCTCCTCCCCACTGTGCTTTAGTCCATCTGAAATATTTTACTTCGAAACTTCACAAAGTGCTGCTCTTAACCCCTAACACAATATTTTAAACTAACTAGGCATGATTTACTGAGAACCCAATCTGTGTATAATGTATAAAAGGAGAAATCTGAAAGGAAGGAGGGAATATGCTGTGAGTACAAAACTGGGTTTATGATTCCAAATTCAAATGTGTCTAACAAAACAAATGGACTTCCAAATAAATGCTAAAAATAGAAAGGAGTACATGGAACAAATTGAGAGAGGATACCCCAGCAGGGGTGTAGTTGTGCAGGGTCTTGGGGGGTCTTAGACCCAGCAGTGTCCCTATGTCTCCAACATCCAACAAGCCAATCAGCATGAAAGAAGAGTGTATTAGCCACTGAGAAGAGTCTTCCAACATGCTTCCTTGTCCTTTCCTGCTGATTGGAGCCAGTCAGAGTGAAAGATGGTAAGTCAGCCACTGAGAAGACTCTTTTGTGCTTATTGGTTCTTAGGCATTAACAAGGATCTCATTCTCAATCCCACAGCAAAAAAAGCAGGGAGGGGTCATGGCTGTGATTAACATGAAGGGATCCTGCACTTCTGAATTTGCCACTACACTACTGTACCCCAGTGGGTATAATTGTTTTTATAGATTATTAAAAGGGGTTGTTTTCCCCCCTTTGCACTGTACTTACACCCCCAATTGAGCAAAAATAGTGGTATAGTACACATAATGCATTTGGTTGTAGGGCTTGCCCTGCTCTGACCAGATAGCAAAAAGAAAACAAAGATTGGAACACACCAATTAGTTGAGGTCTGCTTCTTATGACTGCAACATGGATGCCATATTAAACTGCATCTGTGTGGCAGGCGCTTCATGGGATGAGCTGCTCGAGTAGACTAGCCAACATTAGCCTACACAGTGTGATCTGCCTGCATGCCAAGTCAGACACTGTGGCAGCTATTTGCAGTGGTATGGAAACAAACTGGGCTATTGAAAGAGCTCTAGGTATTCGCATACATCAACCAGAATCAGACTTACCTGAGAGCTCCTGTGGATGATTTCATGGCATATATAATCAATCCACATGGATCAAAGTAGCTATTAGGTGGTGGGCAATTCTGCCCAACGCTCATAGCTATCTTGCCAGATATTTACAGACCTAACACATTCCTAAAGCATGGACTACTGCATCTGAGCTTGCATTTCTACTAAGCTATGGAGTGCCATCTACAGGAGAAAATGCCTTTCTTAATAATGCTACTTTAAATAAAAGTGAATGGTTATTGCTACGATGATGATAGACAGGTACATTTTCATTGGTCTGACTTATGCTAGTATAAAAGGAGTCCACTGTGAGCCATACACCTGAGAGCATCGAAGCTCTTTTGAAGATATATATATATATACTCTATTTGAATAGATGGATAAGTTGGGCTCCTTTGGGAGTAAAGACAAGATATAAATTGAAACAACGACAAGGAGGAGATGGAGAAGGAAGTAGATGCATGGATTTCATGTCCTCTCCTCAACAGATGAGGATCTGAGGATGTGTGTGTAGGCTTCACAAGAGCTAAATGTTGTATGGTGGATTTTGTAACTGTGTCCGCACAGAGGTTTTGTAGTCCTGCAGCATCCTTCTGTGTGTATGTGAATACACAGTCCCTGCACAAAACCTGTTGGCATGTGTGGATCTCGTCAGATTTCACCAGGGCCAGAACCCCAGCATTATTATTTCCAATTACAAATTCTGATATGAGGGCGAGAGTGTAAGAGCTGTACCTGGAAGAGCTGGGTTCAAATGCTTGTTTATCCAAGATAATGTGATCCAGTCAAGCAACCTCAGTTTTGCAACTAAATTGAAACAGCCTCACCTAGATGTCATGAGGCTGAATGGCATGAGATTGCAAACTACATTACACCAAAACAAGCACCTTGTTTTGCAAATTATCCCATGAGCCTCTCACTTAAACTAGGGTGATTTTGTGCCATTGGAAAGTAACAAAGGCCATTTATCTGGCAGTTAATCCAAAGAGGTAGCTTGAAGTCATCAGTGGAACTTGGTTCACTTAAAGATTAATTATCTTATCTACTTTTTAAAACGTTTATAGTGATCAGTGAATTCAGTTGAACCTACTAAAATGCATTTAATGTAGTTATCCCTATGATTAACATAGGAAACTCATTCATTTTAATCTAATGCAAATGTGGGCCCTTTTTGGGAAGTTATAGGGAACTATGCCTGGGTGAATTATATGTGTGTTTTTTCATAGTGCTGAGGGGAGTTACTCTCTTTCTGCAGTGCAGAATGCCTGCTGGTTCTGTCTAAAATGATGAAAGCATAGAGCAGTGAAAAGCAAACGCAAAAAAAGTTCAGACCTGATGAGCAATGATGAGAGGACTCCAACTGGGTTCTCTAGGGAGCAATGATAAAGAATTAAAGTCTTGGGATTTTTTAAAGTTAACAAATGAAGCTTCTTTATTCAGTGTAAAAATGGGATAAAAAGGGGCCTATGAGAAGAGCTAATGCTAATACTAATATTCAAGTAATGGCCTCACTGCCTTCAATAGAGGAAAGAGAGTGATCCTAAAACCCACATTATAGAAAAGATAAATGAAAACCAACAATCTTTGCTGCAGAATAAGGTAACTAGATTTTACTAAAATTGGGGTTTTCAGGGTCAGTAAAATAATAGTTTTTGAGTTAAGCAGAACTCCTCAGACTGAATTTTCAAGAAAAAAAATTGGTTTGGAACGATGTTTCTTCAGCATAGGGCCAGTCTGAATGATCATATTTCTTACTAAGCCAATATATGAACAAGCCTTTTGCAAGCACATGGAGCTCCTTTCCTGCTCCTTTCACAGCAAGCCTGAATGCAATGCAAAAATCTACAATTAACCATAACTTCTCATTTCATCCAAACAATGCTCCTCAGATTCGGAACAAGCCAGGATCCTAAACCAACTATGAACCACGGTTTATGATCCTGGTTTGTTCTGAAGCTGGTAACCATAGTTTCCCATTTTGGACAAAATAGGGAATGATGGTTAGTTATTTCCTGGTTTAATCTCAGCTCAAGTGAAAGGGCTGTGCATACAGGTAAAAGCTTATTCATGTCAGTTTATTAAACTGAGAAATGACTGCCCAAATTCTGCCGGTTTGAAGTCCCACTTATCATTGTCTTGAGTATTGTTTCAGCCTAAAGCAAGAAATGGAAGAAGCTGTTTCATATTTAAATGGATTAGAAATCTTGTAATGTGCTAAGGTCTCAAGCTATGCAGCTACGCAGAAGCATGCTGAACTATAGAAGAATCAGGGCTGATATGATGAAGAAGCAAGAAAATGGTCAGGACTAGCGCCAGGCATGACTAAGACCTTGGGCACCAGCTTGCCCCAGAGCCAGAGCCCAACCCCCCAATAAGCCCACTCTTGCATTCCACCTACCTCTCCTGTCCTTGTGAATGATGTGTGCACTGTGCGTGCATGCCTGTCATCACCAGCCAAGATGGCCATGTGGGCATGAGCCCCTTAGGGAAGTCTCTGCCACCGTCTTGGTTGATGGCAGGCATGTTTTGATGTTTTGTTTTAATATATTTTAAGGTCTGTTTTTAAGATGTTTTATAATGTTTTTAGTGTTTTGTTTGCTGCCCTAGACTCCTTCTATTTATTTATTTATGAGATTTCTTAGACGCCCATCTGGCAGAGGTTAATCTGCCACTCTGGGCGACTTACAACCAAACACAAGTACAATCCATATAGACAATCAGAATACTAAAATCCTAAAAATTAGAAATGAAATTAAAACTCAGACATTCAACCCCCAAAATCTGCAACCTGCCAGATTTCCACCTTCTGGGAGGAAGGGCAGGATATAAATCTAATAAATAAATAAGATGGCAATGGGGGCATCAGGCCTTTAGGGAAGCCCCCGCTACCATCTTGGTAGATGGTAGGAATGAGCATGCAGCACACATGTCATTCACAGGGATGGGAGAGGTAGGTGTGGTGTGCGTGTCGGCTTACTGAAGCCACATTGACTGTATTGGGGGGTGCCAGGGAGCTCCCTCTCCATGATCCATGGCAGGGTCAGGAGCCGGCAGTGCCACAGGTCATGAAACAGGAGTGCTACCCTCCTTCAGGGGCCCCTCTGGGCTGCAATGGCCCTTGGCCAAGGCCCAACCTGGCTGCTCTCTGGCACCAGCCCCAATTGTACCTATTTGAAATCTGCTGCCCATAGATTCATAAAATAATAGAGATGGAAAGGGCCTATAAGGCCATCGAGTCCAACCTCCTGCTCAATGCAGGAATTCAAGTTAAAGTATATCCGAAAGGTGGCTGTCCAGCTACCTGTTTAATGCCTCCAGTGTTGGAAAGCCCACCACCTGCCTAGGTAACTGGTTCCACAGTCGTACCAAAGAGTGGCTGCTTAATGTGGGTATTTTATAGCTGAATGAATTTAGGATTGGAAAAAAATGAGAAATTGATGGGGGAGGAAATGAGAAATTGACAGATCCTTCCATCCCTATCTGGAATTGATGTCTTTTATGCTGAAGTCCAATACAGCAACTATGGTCCTTGTACACATCATAATCCCTAACTCTTATTGCTAACTCTGAGGAGGTAGTCACGCCCAGGGAACATAAAAAGCTGTGATGGTCCTAGCCTTTGGTTACTTGATTGTGACTGGATCCGACCTACCTGTTTTTTCCTGCCTCTCCTTTCCCTCTTCTCCAAACCACTCACTAGATGTGCAACCTCTTCAATCACCCATGAACTCTGTTTCACCAGGACTGGACACAAGTGATGACTCAGGTAGACAAAAATCAAACCATCACTCATCACAATTAGCTCATTTAACATGGTAGGCCTGGCTTCAAGTCTTATCAATTCTCTGAATATCCCTAAAGAAGTCGCTTCCTGCTGGGCTGCTTTCCATCTGTAAAATGGGTATAATTGTGTTCCTGTGAATTGTCACTGACAGGAGGACAAATAAGATAAATTTGTAAAGAGTTCTGCATGTTTAAACTACTATCTACGCCTTGTTCCTCACTCCCACGGACAGGTTCCTGGTTGCTCAACTGCTGTGCCCACTGGCCTGGGTGTGCTGTTGTTTAACGCCAGATCAGTACACAATAAGACCACACTCATCCATGATTTGATCATGGATGTGGGTGCCAATTTGATGTGTATTACCAAGACCTGGGTGAGTGAGCTGGGAGGAGTTGATCTGACCCAGCTTTGCCACCTAGATAGTACTCCGTGCAACATCAGCACAGGCTGCAGGAATGGGGGGGAGGGGTTGGTGTAGTCTACAGAACAGCAGCCACATCACACTATTTGTTCACATTCAGCTTGTGATCAACAATGATCCCAAGATCCTTCTTGCATGCAGTAGTACTGAGGCAAGTATCCCCCATTTTTAACTGCATTTGGTTTCTTTTTCCTTGGTGTAGAACTTTGCACTTATCCCTGTTGAATTTCATTCTGTTTTTTTCAGCCCAATGTTCCAGCCTATCAAGATCCTTTTCCATTTTGTTCCTGTCTTCCAGGGTATTAGCTATCCCTCCCAATTTTGTATCATCTGCAAATTTGATAAGCATTCCCTGAACCTCCTCATCCAAATCATTAATAAAAGTGTTGAAGAGTAGGCCCAGAACTGAGCAGTAAAACATCATAACTGTGCCTACTGTGTGGCGGTGAGGGCAGCGAAGAAGGCTCACTTCTCTACCACCATTGCATTCTCAAGTAGCCATCTAGTGGAGCTTTTCCATATTGTCAGGGGTCTGTTAACATCAACTCCAGGAAATGGAGTTTTAGACTCTTCAGAGGCCCACTGTGAATTGTTTGCAAGGCAAATTGAGGGTAAAGTTGCTCACCTCCATAACAATCATGATGCCCCATCCACATCTAATGTAGTCCCCAGTGAGGTTTCCAGTGCAACGTCTGCTGCAACTTCTTGTGATCAGTTTCAGTTGATGTGGCCCGATGACATAGATGTGGTGCTTGTGATGTGACAAGCAACGTGTCCTCTCGACCCTTGGCCTTCTTGGCTTATTAAAACTTGTATGACAGAGTAGATACAGGGTGAGGTCAATGCATCATTGCAGGAGGGAGTGGTCCCAGCCACCCTGAAAGAAGTGGTGATCCGACCACTCCTGAAAAAGCTCACCCTGGACCCATTGGTTTGTGACAACTATTACCTGGTTGCAAATACCCCCTTTTTAGGGAAGGTGATTGTGACGCCCTTCCCTGGCTCTCCCTGTCAGGTTCCTACCTGCTTGTGGTTACTGCCTGTCTCTAGGCACCACCAGGGACTCCACCAGTCCGGACTGTCCTTTTTTATGGTTTCTCTCCCCGCTCTAGCACAGATCTCAACAGATCCCCCTGCTAGGCAGCACCACCAGTCACGTCCTATAACCAGTAGTCCCAGAGACTCGGCCTGAGTCTCCCTCAATTAGGTTACCTCTGTGACTGCGTGCTTAAGCTGTCCCAATCCCTTTGATTTACTCAGACTGCTTGTGGTGTTATTCTCTTCACCGCTGCCACCATTTGTTTCCCTTCAGCCTTGGTATTTACCTTACCCTCCCTTCTGGTCTGTGAAACCCCAGCCAAGGATCAGGCCTTTGGTAAACCAAAAGTATTTATTGAATAACAAAGATAACAAGATTTCTTTAAAAGGCACTTAAGCATATGGTTACATCTATTCCTCAGGTACTGGTCTTAGTATTAATCCAAACTCCACCCTCTCCTCACATCCACCAACTCTCCACACAATCTCCTCTCAAAACCCACCAAAACAACCCTCTCAAGTCCACCAACGTCCACCCAACTGTCATTCTTCCTTTTATACTGTCAGCCATTTTAAACATTCAGCCAATCATCCAGCATTCTACTGCCCATTTACTCCCCCTTCCTCTTTCATTCTACTTACCATGTATCTCATATACAAACAGCACTTACCCTATTTACACTAATACAGGAACATCACAGTGATCAAGAGGGTTGTGGCAGAGCAATTGCAAGTACTCTTGGATGAAACAGATTATCTTGACCCATTCCAGTCTGGGTTCAGGCCTGGTTACCCTGATGGATGACCTTTATCGGGAGAAGGACAGGGGGAGTGAGGCCCTCTTATTCTTACTTGATCTCTCAGCTGCTTTTCATACCATTGACCATAGTATCCTTCCGGGCCGACTTGGTGAGATGGGTATTGGAGGCACTGTTTTAGAGTGGTTCTGATCCTATCTCCAAGGTCGCTCTCAAAGAATAGCATTGGGTGATTGTCTTTTGGCCCCCCTGTGGGGTGCTGTAGAGTACCACCTTGTTCCCGATGCTGACATCTATATGAAGCCCTTGGGAGCAGTCATCAGGAGATTTGGGGCAAGGTGTCAGTAGTACGCTGATGATACCCAGCTCTATTTCTCTGTAACATCTGAATCGGGAAAGGCTGTGCAAACCCTGAACCAGTGCCTGGAATCTGTGGTGGGCTGGATGAGGACCAGTAAACTCACTCTGAATCCTAGCAAGATGGAGGTGCTGTGGGTTGGTAGTGCCCAAGTTTGGATAATTGGTCAGTTGCCTGCTTTGTTTGTGGTGGTGCTCCCTCTGAAAGAGCAGGTTCATAGTCTGGAGGAGCTCCTGCATCCATCTTTGTTGCTAGAGGCCCAGGTGACCTCAGTGGCTAGGAGTCCCTTTTACCAGCTTCAGCTGGTAAGACAGCTGCAGCCATTTCTGGACCGGGATAGCTTGACCACTGTTAGCCATGCACAGGTAACCTCCAGGTAGGATTACTGTAATGCGATCTATGTGCGGCTGCCCCTGAGGTTGGTCTGGAAGCTTCAGGTAGTGCATAATGCAGCAGCATGATTGGTCACTAGAGCAGGTTATTGCTTACATATGACCCTGCTACTGAAAGAATTGCACTGGCTGCCCATTAGCTACCAAGCCAGTTTAGGGTTCTGGTTTTGGTTACAGAGCCCTATACAGCTTGGGATCTGGATATCTGAAAGACTGTCTTACCCCTTATATACCCAGTCAATCATTGCGCTCTGCAGGTGAGGGCCTCCTGCAGATACCATCTTATCAGGAGGTCCATTCTTTACAACATAGGAAGCGGAGCTTTAAGGTTGTGGCACCAACCCTTCGGAATTTCCTCCCTTATTAGACAGGCACCATCTCTTATCTTTTCAGTGCCTGCTGAAGACCTTTCAACAAGCTTTTTAAGTAGAGACCTTATCCCAGTCTGTGTCTGTGTTGGAATTGCTTTTAAAGATGTTTTGTTTCAATATATTTTAAAGTCTGTTTTTAAGATGTTTTAGAGTGTTTTTAGTATTTTTGTTTGCCGTCCTGGGCTCCTGTTGGGAGGGGTAGGATATAAATTCAATCAATCAATCAATCAATCAACAGTAATAATAATAATAATAATACATTAGGAATAAGTGTAATGTGTATACTAGCTCTTGTCTTGTGCATAACATATTATTGTAAATTATAGGTAAATATGTCTTGAGGTTGTCTTGCTTTTTCATTTTTTTATGCCAACTAGCTATGGCCTTCCAGTTGATGATGTATCCACAGAATAATCTCCATACCACCTCATTCCCCCACCTATGCCTGATTTTAAAAATAAACTCAAGTGTATAAATTAGGAGATAGTATTTAATGAATGCGAAAGTGCAACTGGCATGTAAAAATCTCGTAATAAGCTGAATTTGAGCATACTTTACAATACTTCTAGCAGATCATGCAGTGCTATTTTGTAGCTTCAATTTCAAGCTAATGAGGAGTTCCTCTAATGAAAATAATGATTTTTTCATGCTGTACCAGATGGTAATTTAAAGCATTTCAATTAAACAAACCATCTCATCAGATTGCCTTGATAATGCAGTTGAGTTTTCTTTGATATGGTCAGAAATATCTCACATGCTTTGGGGATGCAATCAAAACTGCAATAAACTTGTTGCTAAAAAGACAGCTGCCTTGTACATGTATTTTCATAGCAATCAAATGACCTAGTTTAGAAGTGTTTGAAGCCATTTCAAGTGGAATAGGAACAAATTAACCTTGTTTAACAAGTAGTGTTCAGTTTATGTTCTAACACTCTTTTGAGCTCTGCCGTCTGTGTTACTTTATTTCTTCTGCTACATAATGCATATTCCTCAAGCATGCATGAAGAAAAATGCTACTTATGCAGCAGCACTGTTGTCCTCAAAATGTCTCCTGTGTCCATGATTCATTATGTGAATACTTCTACTCTGTGTTTATGTCTGAGCCCAAAGTATGCCCCCCCCACCATGTAGGCAAGGAAGCCATTTCAGATTTTGGAAGCAGGGAGGCCAAGGACAGAGATCCAGCAAAGTCTGAAGACCCAGACTGGATTGTGCATAGAAGCAAGCCTTATTTGTGCATTACTCATGTGCAGGGCATTCTCAGAGAATGGGAGGAGACAGAAAATGTGTTGCTCTCATTTCAATTCAAATTGGGCTTTTCTACACAATTATTGTA
The DNA here is from genome assembly GCF_030035675.1 of Rhineura floridana. NCBI lineage: Eukaryota > Metazoa > Chordata > Lepidosauria > Squamata > Rhineuridae > Rhineura > Rhineura floridana. The sequence continues at coordinate 91,936,092 of NC_084488.1, read as the reverse complement.
CACCTGCTGACTTGGCAAAATGAGTTTATTGGAAGCACTGAAATCCTACACGCACTTACTTAGGAGTAAGCTCCTTTGAGCAAATGGGACTTTTGGGATGGGCAAATCTGCTAGTTTTGGTTTCTCTCCATTTCTCATTTTTTCCAGTCTTCAGTTCTCCACATTTGTACACACATTTGTATGAAAATTCATCAGCATTTTAGTGCAAATTTATCCTAACCTGCACATTTGTATGCAATCTTGCCTATTATACACATTTTGCAAAGCAATTTTCCCTAATATTTTATGTTATTTTCACAAATATATGCATTTTCATGCACACTTTAGCTTAGTATATGAATTTTTGTATACTTGGCTGGAGAATTTCATTTCAAAATGTGAAGAAGTGTGAATTTCTAAGGATGGCTGTGTTTCAGTCTGTGTACTGTTTCAGAAAGCACAGGTTAGGTAGGATCACATTTAAATGCAGCCAAAATCAAATTTCTCCCCATTCCTACTTTAAGACAGTACTTTACGATTCTCAAAGGATGTCTTATAATAATCACATACATTCAGGGAGAGCACATGCAGTTATTTTACCATTACCATTAGTTATGTTGTAGAAAGGATGAGAATACAAGATGCATATGTAGTAACAAAAAAACCCTTTTGCAGATTTCATATAAAGTTTAGAAAGCATGCACTCTGGTCTGTTGTCTGCCAAACAAATGAGCCCAAGAAATGAAGTATAGTTCAGTAAGAGGTGTTGGTCAGTTTGGACTCTCTCGCTGTCATTTGTATCACAATGGTGAGGTATTCTGTGGTATTCTACTCAAGAGAAGAGACAGGGCATAACTAATTATTCACACACATATCCATTTCTGTCTACATAGATGAATGTACAAATGATTGTGCACACAACAACAACAACAACAACAACAACAATAATAATAATAATAATAAATTTTATCACTATAGCTTCCAAAGCTACACATAGTGCACACATCATGATGGCACAGGGCCAAACTGCATGTGATATTAAGTGTATCCTTGCATTTAATGCACACGTTTTTAAAAATGCAAACATCATTTGGGAGGGGGCTAATCATTATCAGGATCACAGCCGGGGAAAAGAGTTTAACTCATTTCTTCTTCTTGTGACACTGATGAATGTAACTCCTTTGAAACTGCTATTTGCATTGGAAGAAAATCCCCCCATGAGTAGCAGAGAGGAAAGGGTTACATTTCCCTTCCCTTACAGCTGCAATCCTGATCGTTATCAGCCTCTACCACCTAATGTCATTTGCATTTCTTCAAACCTGATCTTAAATGTAAAAATGGAAATGGACTGCCTTCAAGTTGATTCCAACTTATGGCAACCCTACAAATAGGGGTCTCATGGTAAGAGGTATTCAGAGATGATTTACCATTGTCTTCCTCTGAGGCTGAGAGGCAGTGACTGGCCCAAGGTCACCCAGTGGGCTTCATGGCTGTGTGGGGATTCAAACCCTGGTCTCCCAGGTCGTAGTCCATCACCTTAGCCACTACACCACCTGGCTCTCTCTTAAATGTAAATATGCATTTAATATGTATTTACCCACTCTGGACCCATTTTTCCTTGCTTAATGTTATGTGATACTACTTGGTAATTTTATTATTTATTTATTTATTTATTTGTTAGATTTTTATACTGCCCGACTAGCATAGCTCTCTGGGCGGTGTACAGCAGAAATACAGATACATACAGTAAAACCCATCATAATAAAACAAGAACACATATGAAAAAAATGACAATCTAAAATCAATTATAACAAGTTTAAAACTAAATTAAGATTAAAATTAGATTAAAATGCCTTGGAAAAGAGGAAGGTTTTAACTTGGCACCGAAAAGATAGCAAAGTCGGCGCCAAGCGCACCTCATCGGAAGGACTATTCCACAGTTCAGGGGCCACCACCGAGAAGGCCCTAGTTCTTGTTACCACCCTCTGAGCCTCTCTCTCAGTCGGAACTCGGAGGAGGGCCTTCGATGTAGAACGCAGTGTACGGGCAGATTCATATCGGGAGAGGCGTTCCAGCAGATATTGTGGTCCCGCGCCGTGTAAGGCTTTATAAGTCAAAACCAACACTTTGAATCTGGCCCGGAAGCATACTGGCAGCCAGTGCAAGCGAGCCAGAACAGGTGTTATGTGTTCAGACCGCTTGGTCTTCGTTATCAGTCTTGCCGCTGCGTTTTGCACGAGCTGCAGCTTCCGAACTGTCTTCAAAGGTAGCCCTACGTAGAGCGCATTGCAGTAATCCAATCGCGAGGTTACCAGAGCATGTACCACTGATGTTAGGTCTTCCCTGCTCAGGTAGGGACGTAGCTGGGCTACCAACCGAAGTTGGTAGAATGCATTCCATGCCACCGAGGCTACTTGAGCCTCAAGTGACAAGGAAGGATCTAAAACAACTCCCAAACTATGAACCTGTTCCTTTAGGGGGAGTGTAACCCCGTCCAGGACAGGATGTATGTCCACTATCTGGTCAGAGAAACCACCCACAAGCAGCATCTCAGTCTTGTCTGGATTGAACCTCAATTTGTTAGCTCCCATCCAGTCCATTATCGCAGCCAGCCAACGGTTCAGCACATTGACAGCCTCACCTGAAGAAGATGAAAAGGAGAAATAGAGCTGCGTGTCATCAGCGTACTGATGGGCAGATACAAATATGCTGTGGGCTTCTCAGGTTTACGGCAAATCTCATGTGGTAGCAATCTGAATTTAACAATGAGTGCAGAAACAACCTGAAGGTTCTTGTGTTGGCAGTATAGTATTTTTTTTCCACCAGGCACAGTGCTTATTTCTGCTACAAACTAATTTCATTTCTTTTCAGGAAAAAAAAATCTGTGTTCAAATTGGCTGCATCCCTTTAATGAAAATTTAATACTTTCCTTCCAAGCTCTTAAAAACTCTGAGGCTTTAAAACAGAAGACAATAATTAGTGCTGCCACTTTCCTTTTTGGTTTCCTGCAGGGAAGAAGTTTGACCCTGAGGTGTCATGTCAGTTTGGTTCTCCCCCCACCCATTCCTGGATATGTCTCTTCCATTATTTATGTTTTATGTGAGCTTAGAGGTGGGGAATACAAGATAAGATAAAATTTGCTCAAGCTGATGCACTTAAATCCATGACCTTCCAGCTTAATAGAGGCAGCCCAAATTGTTACTTAGGAACACGGGGAATCTGCCTTACACCAGATCAGGCTATTTATCATGTGGCCCACTATTGTCTGCATGACAGAGCTGGTTAGTGAGTAACATCTCAGGTAAGCCACAAGCCAGTAGTGAAGACTGAATAGTAAATCAAAACCAGGGGATAAACTGGAGGGCAGGATAGAGGAGCAAGCCAGTCCAGGACCAAAGAATAACCAAGGATGCAGGAAGACCTTATTGCTCAAACAAGTCTTAATAGAACAAGAAACTCTTCCTGACCAAGAGAATCCAGTAGCCAGCTTGGGTGGGCAGAGTCACTCCAGGGCCTGAGGGTACTTTACTGAGAAGCTGCCACCTGTAGCTCAGTGGCTAACTATCCAGGGCAGCTGGCCATAGATCCCAACAGTTCCTGACACTACAATATCTATCATGCCTAGCAATCTTTATCATGCATAGATTTTTCCATTACAGTAATACCTCAGTTAGCGAATCCTCCAGGAGCAAAGCTCCTTTTAAGGAAGGCTTTTTTAAAGGTGAAACTGACTAGCTTTGCTTTGCTGTGGATAAACTTTCAAGCCTCTGGGCTTGCTTTAAGGTGAAACTGACCAGCCTGTGTCTTTGCTTTGCTCTCAATAACCTGATAAGCCAGTGACTTTACTTTGCTCCCCTGAAACTGACAGACCTGTCAGTGTTTGCTTTGCATTAGAGAGATCTCTTGCTTTCTCCCAGGGCTGGGGAGGGAAGGATCCAATAGGATTCAAAGGAGGAGGGGGAGGATACCGGGTAGGTACCCTTTAAAGCTCCTGTTGAAGCTGCCCCCATCATCTATGAGCAGGAGTAGGAATTTATCCCTATTCTTTCCATGTTATTCCTACCTCTGGGACCAAAGTTTCCATTAAAGAAATAATGTCCAGGAACACATCTACTTTGTTAACTGAGGTATTACTGTAGTTGTGCGCCCAAAAAGTATTCAGAGATAATCTAAAGTCTTTTCTGCAACAAATCCATGTGTCTTTCCCCACCTCTTCTACCCTCTTATTCTATCTGCATTACTCACAGCACCTTCCTTTATCCTTGACGTAGGGTGCTTTCAGTCAGCAGTTTATTCCATTTCCCTAACGGTTCCTCACCTCCTAATGTTTGCATTTTGGTCTTTCACATGGCATAATGGGCAGTTCTGGAAATCTAATGGAATACAGCAGGTTTAGCATTTTTTCTGTGATAAATGATCCCAGAAATATGCCGTTTGCAAGCTCTGAAATCTGATAAATTGTGGCAGTTTTGCACTGTCATTTTCCTGCAATCATGCTACTACCACTCATGTGACCAGTTGGAGTGCCACATCCCAGTATGCAATTCACTCCTGCCTTTTTTTAAACCTTATAAAATTATGCTGATATTCCAGCATAAGTGCGGGGAGCAGTTACCACTGCACAAAAATGTCAGAAGCTAAAGGGACAGGATTTGCATAGTGAGAGTTTAAACCTTCTCCAGAAATACACTAAACTGAGCCCGTGCACATGTGCAGTGAATTATGGGGAAACTACAGTGCGCATGTGTATAACGGGTGAATGATGGAAACAATCTGACATTCATTGCAGCAGGGTGAAATACATTTCCGTGATATGGTGGTATATTGGTCAGAAAGCCACAATTCCTTGACGCAACAGATATTGAAGTGTGAAAGGAATTTTCGGCATCAAGATAGAAATGCTACTATTATAATCCATACAACTAAGCCCTCTGTCTAAATGCAGCATAGAGGAGGCACTGAATCTCCTACCATCTTTTGTCTGGTTCATTCATTCTTACCTGATCCTTTTAAGTGGTGATGCTCCAAGAATTGAACCTAGGACTTCCTCCATGCAACGCATGTTATTCCACTGAGCTATGGACCCTCCCCTTGCTTAGGAAGCCAATGTTTTTTAAGGCAGCAAAGAAGTAGCATATAATCTGAAGGGTATGCTTCACCATCAGTTTAACATAGAATTAATCCTTGGTGGTGTGCCAATGATGCAAGAGATCCTTGGTGCAAGGGATCTCATGTTGTGCAATATGGATCCTTGGAACATCAAAGTATATTGATCTGGCCCCAGTGAAATGGTCCTTTCAGAAGTTTACAAAAGGCACCTATGACTTATTTTTGTTTGTTTGTTTTAAAAAGCAGAAGCAAAACCTGGAAAAAATAAAACTCACAAAGATTGCAAATAAATTTGTGAGATGTTGACTTTGGATACACTTGCTAATGTGAAACTAGGGGATTAGGACAGAGATCAGTTCTGTTCTTATAAATCCCCAACTTGACTGGACAGTAGTGTGTATTCCTGTGCTTAAATAAATCCTTGGGTCATTAACCTTCACTCCCCCCTTCTCCTGAGCTTTCAGTGAGAGAAGCCCGCCAAGACCCTTCTCTGCTCTGAATACCCTCCACCTATGGATAAAGGTTTTTTTATTTAGACAAAAGTTTGATCACTGTTCTTTTTTTCTGCTCGTTTTACTTATTGATTGCTATTGATGGGTTTTATCTGCTCTTCTATCCCTTCCTATTTTGTTCTGTGTATTGTTACTCATTTTATTATTACTAATTTTAATGTGATTGGGTTTTATTCTTGTTGTTTAGTGCTATGCAGGAAGGCAGCAAAGAACTCTAAATAAATTTTAAAAATCCTTGCCAGAAGCTTGACCAGGCTGAAAGAGTAGCAACGTAAACATTTAATGAGTTGTAGTGAGCGATATAGCCCATCTAGGCTACATATGAATACTGGTCTTATATCACTTTAAGTCTCGTGGATACCCTTTCTATGAACTGTACTTTAGTCAGGTGGTGCTGAGAGTTCCCTGCTAGAAATCTCTACCCACAGCTAAACCAACCTACATCGTTGTCACGGAGCTGTAATTTCTGTAGTTCTCTTCTATAAGTGTGTAGTATAGATAACGGCTCTGAAAATGGCAGGAATGTTTCCTGTATAGTTAGGTAATTTTAAACTTTGCATTTAATTATCTTACAGGACTTTCCCCTTTTAATGGTAAATGGTATAGTACTTCACTTACTTCATTCTGCTGAGTAAGGCCCTCAATGTCTGTCCCAAAGGTCTCTCTGATGGCACCACTCTTGCTATTAGGCCCAGCCCTACCATTAGCCACAGTGAGCCATTAGACACAGATGACTGATGGAGAAGGGTGGTGGAGTGTCTGCCTGCAGCTGTCTTCTGCCACCTCCATCCTACTTCAGAGCTAAGGCCCTGCCTGGATCCAGATCATCAGCATCAAACAGCTGCCATCTTAGATGCCTCCAAATGCAATGCCCAATATGACCTCAATGTCATTGTATTTGGAGGCATCTAAGATGATTGCTGCCAAGCAGGTGCCACCCCTTTGCCACTGGGTAAAGTGCACATTGGGAGCAGAGAGGGTGCAAGCAATGAGTGGCAATGTCCAGGGACAGTGATCAGTATGTGATATGTGTGTGTGTGTGTGAGAGAGAGAGAGAGAGAGAGAGACTTTTGCTGTCTTCCCCATGTCGTGGAATGCCTTGGACTGGCCCTGGTTGCTGTTGTAAAACAGTTTATCTTCAAATAAGATTAGCTGTACAAATTCTGTAGAATATCAGTCCTCCATTAATCACACTAACCTCAAAATCATTCTGGCTATTCTGGACAGTGACGACCTCGCCTCAGTTGTTCATGCTCTGGTAACTTCTAGACTGGACTACTGCAATGCGCTCTACGTTGGGCTGCCCTTGAAGATAGTTCGGAAACTACAACTAGTCCAGAATGCAGCGGCCATATTGCTGACGCGGACCAGAAGGTCCACTCATATAACACCTGTTCTGGCCCATCTGCACTGGCTTCCTGTTTGTTTCCGGGCTAGATTCAAAGTGCTGGTTTTGACCTATAAAGCCCTACACGGCATGGGACCACAATACCTGGTGGACCGCCTCTCCCAATATGAACCTACCCGGACACTGCGCTCAACATCTAGGGCCCTCCTCCGAGTGCCATCCCATCGAGAAGCTCGGAGGGTTGTGACTAGAACCAGGGCCTTTTCCGTGTTGGCCCCCGAACTGTGGAACAGCCTGCCCGATGAGGTGCGCCTGGCACCGACGCTACTATCTTTTCGGCGCCAGGTGAAAACCTTTTTATACTCCCAGGCATTTTAAAGTGTGTTTTAATAGCATTTTCATCATTATTTGTATTTTGGATGTTGTTTGGTTCTTTTATTGTTTGTTTTGTTTTCTTGATTTATTGTATTTATTGTATTTATACATTGCTTGTTTTTTATCTTTTTGTACACCGCCCAGAGAGCCTTCGGGCTTAGGGCGGTATATAAATAAAATAAAATAAATAAATAAATAAATATTCCATTCTTGTACCTTTTGAGAGACACACAGGTGTGAAGGAGAAAGAGAGAGAAAAGGTGGCTATCTATTTCATGTTATTAATCTAGTAATGTATATACTTAATTGCCGGGGCAAAAAGAGGCACTCTTCTCTTTTCAATTGATGAAAATATGAAGTGATCAAAACAGAAGGTTTTTTTTTTAATCCTCTAGGCATTAAGAGCTTAAATGCAAAACACATGACTCATTATATCAAGCCAACAGGGGTAAACATTCTGTGTGGGGAATTAGTTGCTGTTAATTGGAGTTGTGAGCTTAAATCCCAGAACACTGCACAGCACAGAAACATACGCTCTTTGTTTTAATATTGAAACAGGGAGGAGGCAGCGCAATGGTCTAGGGAACTGTGATTATTCTGTCATGTAAGCAATAGGGCACACAGTTTCTAGAACTAAAAATAAAAGCCTTCAGCCTCTCAATCATCAGTGTTTTAAAAATTCTAGAAACCTGAACCCAAAGTTCTGGCTGCCTAAATTTAATTCAGTATACCTCAGTTCTGTCTCATAGCCCCAGTAATTCTGCCCTTTATTTTCTAGGCTCCAAAGCTCTTTTGTCCACCTCTGTTTTGCCAGTAGCACACAACCCCTCCTGCCTCTCAGCAATGTGTGAAGCTTTCCTTGCCTCCTCTTCTTCCCCACCATTTCCTCAATTCTATGTTGTTTTCCCTCAGACTTTGCCTTCTCCTCCTTTGATCACATCCCCTACTCCTTTCACCTTCTTCCTTCTGAGCCCTTACCCCACTCAACTTCTCAAGCCTCAGTCTCCCTGCTCAGCACCCTGCCTACCTCTGGCTTTTCCCCTCCAACAATTGGACATAATCTCAAAGTCAAAAGTTTCTCACATCCAAATTGAGCTTTCTCATCTTTCAAAGATGACACTATTGGTAAACATATTGCTTCCCCCTCCCTCCTGAACAGTCAAAATGTTAATAAACATTCCATGACATCGAAGCAGTTTACAGGGCCTGGTGTATAATCTGGGAGAATTTAATGCTGTAGTTTATGAATCTAAGTGGATATGGACTTTCTATTCAGTCATGTTCTCAGCAAAGAAATACACATTTTTTTAAAGGTGTATTCCTCATCAGGTGATCCAAAACTGGGAAGCATAATAGCAGTATGGTAAAATGCACAACAGTGAATATTACCATGGGATAGAAGGAAACATGAAATGGATTAGATGTAGTACTGCCTTCAAGTCAATTCCGACTTATGGCGACCCTATGAATAGGGTTTTCATGAGGCTGAGAGGCAGTGACTGGCCCAAGGTCACCCAGTGAGCTTCATGGCTATGTGGAGATTTGAACCCTGGTCTCCCAGGTCGTAGTCCAACACCTTAACCACTACACCACACTGGCTCTCATTATACCCTCAGATGTATACACATCCTCACATCCATTGAAAAGCTGTCAAGTTGAAAATGGACAAGTAATTGCCTGCTTTGATTCATTGAAAGGATGATGCTCAAGGGAGAACTGCAAATATATTCACCCACCACCACACTTAAAAACACAGTAGGAGATCAATGGATGCAATAACCTGATTCAGCAGAAGAACATGGCCATGCTGGCCCAGCAAATGCAACTAGCCAATGCCATGATGCCTGGTGCCCCATTACAACCAGTGAACCATATGCCTCAGAAATTCCAAAAAAGAGGGGGGAGGGATCTCCATATTTCATCGACACTGATTCCATTTATCAATACCAAACACTAAAGCCATTGTTTCAGTTGCACAAAAGCTAATGAGGACAGTCAGATTGGAGGTAGGAAATCACACATTATAACTTCAGTTGTGAAGCTCCCAACCACCCAGCCTCAGCATTGCCAGTCTTGTAATGATAGCACCCCATGTTTAAACAAGAACCCCATGTTCTTGTTTAAGAAAGTAGTCGCCCTGCGATTCAAGGAAAACACTTTGTACAGATGGTGATGTAATAATGCGGCCTTCCCCGACCTGGTGCCTTCCAGATGTTTGATACTGCAGCTCCCATCAGCCCCAGCCAGCTTGGCCATCCTGGCTGGGGCTGGTAGGAGCTGTGGTCCAGGGCATCTGGGGGACACCATGGCCAAGGAATGCTACACACTACATCCATAATGTTTCTAATTAATTTCTGAAAGAAGAATCCACTTCAGCTGCTCATGAAACATTATTATCCCTAAGAACACTCACACAAAAAAGAGATCTCTGCGGGCAATTCTATGCAGAGCTGGGCATGCTTAGGCTATAGATTTTCCAGTATCCTAAATGGTTACGTGAATCTCTTGGTTATCTGAACATTGTATACTTTATGTAGCCTTGTGTCTGCATAATCTGCATAATGTATGAGTGGTTGGTTAATATGTTTGAGGTAGTGAATGATGGTAGTGGTTGCATGGACTAGATGGTGAATGGTTGTATTGTGCTCTGTTGATTGTTATTTATATTTTGCTACTTGTAATACTCTGATTTTTATATTGTGTTTATGTACGTATATATTGTTCATGTATTTTGCTTTGTAAACTAATTTGATATGGTTTTTATTGTACCTTGTGTATTCTATTGTAAACCACTTTGAGATCTTTCAGATGGTGAGGGGTCTATAAATGGAAATATCATCATCATCATCATGTATTCTGAGATTCTTATGTAATCAGGAGGGTCTTCTCCATCTTTGAAATTCCCCAATGCCCCCTGACAAGAGGGAACTGTCCTGTAGAGAGCAGATGTTATTCTGGGGCTGATCCCAGACAGTGTGGTACAAAATCACATCCCCTTGAAAGTTTATGCTATAAACGAAGGGATTGGATACTCCCCCAGAAAAAAATAACAACCATACACAAATAACAACCATAAGCAGGTAACTGTGGTCAGGTAAACCAAATGGTCTATTAAAAAAACAGTTTCTGTGGAAAAGTTAAGAATCCTGCCACATGACTGCCGTGCTTGTATTTGGGAGTAGGAAATGCTGGGGCAGGAAATTCAGCCCTGCTGAAGAGGGAAGACCCTCTTTTAGAAATATTTCCTGTCCCAACATTTCCTGTTCCCTTTCTAAATCCAAAGTCCCTCTACTTAGGTCCATACACATGATACACTGCTCTTTAAAGGCTGCCAAAGTTATCTGCAGATATACTTACCATTACAGTATGCTCCTGGTTATGTCTCCCTTTCCTTGGCTTCTGCAAATTGACCTTATAAAAGCCCAGCAGTCAGTCACACCTCTTGCAACTATACGGAATGGACTGCCTTCAAGTCACTCCCGACTTATGGTGACCCTATGAATAGGAATTTCATGGTAAGCGGTATTCAGAGGGGGTTTACCATTGCCTCCCTCTGAGGCTAGTCTTCCCCAGTTGGCTAGGCCCTGCTCAGCCCCTTCTTTGTCCACAACTGTCAGCTGGGGGACAACTGGGCTCCTTGGGACTATGCAGCTTGCCCACGGCTGCACAGGTGGCAGGGCACATAACCCCGGAGCCACTCACTGCAGGGATGATCTTTAGCTGGTCCTTTACACCCAGGAGATACGAGCAGGGATTTGAACTCACAGACTCTGGACTCCCAGCCAGGCTCTCCCCCCCACTGTGCTATACCAGCTGTTTTGCAACTATACAGCATGCCCCAAATGGCAGTTATGTCAGGGCCGGAGATAGTAGGAATACAATTGTGGTGTAGTAACAGAATTCTCCAAGGAGGTTGGTGACAAAATGGTATTATGCTATGACAGATATCAGCAACCATTTTATGTTTTGCTTTACTTATTTATTTATTTAATGTTGTGCCTTTCACTGCCAGGCAGCCTCAAGGCAGTTCACAATAATAAAATACAATGTAAAATACAACATTTAAAATGACAATAAACCACAAAGATAAAATCAGAAGAGAAATATAGCAACTCTAAAACTATTAAAGGATCTCAGACATCATTAGAAACACAAGAAAAAAGAAAAGTACTTAATATGGCATCTAAAAAATATCAAAAATTGGGCCTGGCAAACTTTCTCATTTCAAGGTCACCACAGAAACAGCCCTCTTTCTAATTGCCACCTGCCTCAACTTGGAAGTTAGAAACAACAGGAGAAGAGTGTCTAAAGAAGATCTTATATGGTAAGAAGACATAACTGTTATGCCTCAAAACACTAGCGGCAATGTAAACCAAGCTGAAATAAGCATAGTTGCCTTAGCATAATTATAGACAGGGCCTCCTGGGTCAGGCCAAAGGTCCATCTAGTCCAGCATTCTGTTCTCACATTGGCCAACCAGATGCCCACAAGCTGAACCTGAGCGCAACAGCATTCTTGCCAATTGCAATTTCCAGCAACTGGTATTCAAAGCCATCCCACCTCCGACTGTGGAGGTAGAACATAGCCATTGTGCATTGTGACTAGTAGACTTATCCTCCATGAGTTTGTCTAATCCTCTTTTAAAGCTATCCAAGTTGGTGGCCACAATTCTCTTCGATCCGTCCTTTTACATTTGATTGTTAGCAGCAACTTCAGTGTGAAAAACTTGTTGTGAACAAAATAGCTCTTTTAATTGGGCCTCATTCAGGATTTGTTCCATCTTTGTATTAATGTTTTAGCTTCCTTGAAACCATTTCCTCTCTCTGGACCCCTGATTAGGCCTTAAGTTTACTGGCCAAATGGGACGGTAGGAATATTGTGAATCTGTGACAGAGTGATAAAGAAGCAATGATTGAAGTATAGGCCAGAGGTCAACCATCTCACACCACTCCTTCTATTAGCTGATCCTCCTTTCTTCATTAATTGCCAGTGGTATAATCCACAAAGTAACAGATAAACCCAGATGAGTCTTGCATGTTCTTGTCAGTAAAATGAATGTTCACAGGGCTCATGAACAGCTCAGAGAAATAAGTTGAGGGAATGTGCTTAAATGACTTATAAACTCCTTCAAGCAAAACCTTTCTGTGCTTCCACAATTATGTCCATATGGAGTCTAAAAGTAATCATTTTTAGAATATGTATTCTGTATTTATGGACAATTTTGTCACCATTATCTACCATGAGCAAGATAATATTCCATAGAAATCAGACTTTGAAAGGAGGGCCCATCTCTTCCAGGCTTTTGACGGCTCATCTCTGAATACTAGTCACTGTGGAAGCACAGTGGGAGAAGGCTATTGTTCTATTGTCCTGCTTGAGGGCCACCTATAAGCATCTGGTTCTGGAAAACAGAATACTGGACTAGATGGCCCTTTGCTCTCATCCAGTAGGGGTCTTCTTATGGTCTTATGTAACATTTTCTATTCTATCCACAGCTTAGCCAAGCACTTGCTGATGTCAATAATCTAGTAAGCTTTGCCCGTACCCGGGAAATGTCATTAAAAATATTGCACAGTTGGTACTTAGTCCCATGGCTCATATCACTTATGGGGCCAGTGATGTGCTGGAGGGGATGCTGGGTAATAGGCATGTACCAGCACATGTGGTGGAACTGTTAAAACAGACATGACTTCTGGGTGAAAGTCTTCCAAGAAATCTCCAGAATTACCCACAAATTAATCCAGCTGGATTTAGGACTTGCTCTACTGAATGTTTTTTCAGGCCCATTGAAGATTTGACATCTAAGAACCTTATTTCTTACTTGGTGCGGCTCAAGCTGTTATTGCACAATATTTAGGGAACGTGACTGAGAGGGTTGTGGAGCAGCAATTGCAAGTACTCTTGGATGAACCAGGTTATCTTGACCCACTCCAGTCTGGGTTCAGGCCTGGTTATGGAACTGAATCGGCCCTTGGTCACGCTGATGGATGAGCATCATCAGGAGAAAGACGGGGGAGTGGGATCCTGTTACTTTCACTTGATCCCTCGGCAGCTTTTGATACCATTGACCATGGTACCCTTCTGGGCCAACTTGGTGAGATGGGTATTGGAGGTACTGTTTTACAGTGGTTCCGATCCTAACTCCAGGGTCATTTTCAGAGAATAGCATTGGGTGATTGTCGTTTGGTCCCCTGGCAGTTGTGCTGTGGGGTGCCACAGGGTACCATCTTGTTCCCCATGCTGTTTAACATCTATATGAAGCCCTTGGGAGCAGTCATCAGGAGATTTGGGGCGAGGCGTCAGCAGTGTGCTGATGATACCCAGCTCTACTTCTCTGTAACATCTGAATCAGGAGAGGCTATGCAAGCGCTGGACCCTGGCCTGCACACGGTAATGGGCTGGACGAGGGCCAGTAAACTGAGTCTGAATCCTAGCAAGACAGAGGTGCTGTGGGTTGGTGGTTCCCAAGTTCAGATGATTGGTCAGTTGCCTGCTTTGGATGGGGTTGTACTCCCTCTGAAAGAGCAGGTCCATAGTCTGGGGGTGCTCCTAGATCCATCTTTGTTGCTAGGGGCCCAGATGACCTCAATGGCTAGCAGTGCCTTTTACCAGCTTTGGCTGGTAAGACAGCTATGGCCGTTTCTGGACCGGGATAGCCTGACCACTGTTGTCCACACACTGATAACCTCCAGGCTGGATTACTGTAATGCACTCTTTGTGGGGCTGCCCTGGAGGTTGGTCTGGAAGCTGCAGCTGGTGCAAACTGCGGCAGCAAGACTGCTCACTGGGGCAGGGTATTGCCAACATGTCACCCCGCTGCTGAAAGAATTGCACTGGCTGCCCATTTGCTACTGGGCTAAGTTCAAGGTTCTAGTTTTGGTGTACAAAGCCCTATACAGCTTGGGACCAGGATACCTGAAAGACTGTCTTATCCCTTATATACCCAGTCGATCACTGCCCTCTGCAGGTGAGGGCCTCCTGCAGATACCATTTTATCAGGAGGTCCGTTCTGCACAACATAGGAAACAGACCTTTAGTGTGGTGGCACCTTCCCTGTGGAACCCCCTACCCTTAAATATTAGACAGGCGCCATCTCTGCTATCTTTTCAGCACCTATTGAAGACCTTCCTCTTTCAACAAGTCTTTTCAGTAGAGACCTTATCCCATTCTGCTTCTGTGTTGGAATTGCTTTTTAATATGTTTTAAAGCCTTTTTTTAAAAAGAAAAACAATATTTTTTAACATTTTTTAAAAAGATGTCTTCAAAGCTTTTAAAAAATGTTTTTAAAGTTTTGTCTTAATGTATTTTAAAGTCTGTTTTTATGATGTTTTAAAGTGTTTTTAGTGCTTTTGTTTGCCACCCTGGGCTCCTGCTGGGAGGAAGGGAGGAATATAAATCAAATAATAAATAAATAAACAAAAACATTGGAAGGATTTAATGATTCTGATTTGAATTGTTGGTACCACAGGCCATATTGTTAAAATTGACAAGCAAGGTTAGATTGATGAGAATACAAACAAAAAGAGTATTTTCCCCCAACATGGTCTCAGTTTATTGATTTTATTAATAATCTGGAAGCAGGAAAGCCACCCCCACAGATATATGCTTCACTGTGATACAATTAATTATCTGTAAAAGAGAAACAGACAAAGAACTTGTTACCAAAGGGTATATTTTAACATTAATTAATGTATTGGCATGATGATATATTCCCATGTATTGACAAGAGTTTATTTAGTCAATGAATTGTTAAACATATTTATTGTATTGTGTTTTACTTCTTTCTTTCCCATGGATCCCCCCTTCCCATGATGCAGGTGACCCTTGTCTTGGAAATGTTTGGAGGAAAAAACACAGTGAGAAGAGATTCAAGACTGATTTTATTTCCCTTCCCACCCTTAGTAACACAGGCAGATCATGAGATGTTTTAAGATGAAGTTGGATGTTAGTTGGAGAAGGTTGGGAGAGAAGAATTATCTTAAGTTACAGGAAGTTCAGCACATACACTCACCTCACTCAGAACACTAAACAGCCACAATTTGGTTTTATTACAAAAGATCTTGAACAATTCTGTTAAATCAAAATTGTGCATTGACCAAGGTATCCTGTTGGACAAGCTCAGTGGTATGGGTATTGGGTACTGAGTTACAGTAGTTCCATTCCTACTTACAGGGTCATGCCCAGAAGGTAGCACTGGGAGACTGCTCCTTGGGTCCAGGACAGTTCTCTTATGGGGTCCCATAGGCACTATTTTGTCCTCAGTGCTATTCAACATATATATATATATTAAACCATTGGGAGTGGTCATTAGGGATTTGGGGGCAAGGTGTCATCAGTATGCTGGTGATACCCAGCTCTGCTTCACTATTACATCTGACTGAGGAAAGACTGGATGCAGTGGTGGACTGGATGAGGGCCAATAAGTTGAAGACAGAGGCTTCGTGGGTGAGTGGTTCTCGGATCTTGGAGATAGGTCAGTTGCTTTCCCCTGATACGGTTGTATTCCCCCTGAAGGAGCAGATATGTAGTTTGGGGGTACTCCTTGAATCATCCCTGTCGTTTAAAACACAGATGGCCTCTGTGGCTAGGAGCGCATCATATCAGCTTCAGATGGTATGTCAGCTACATGTGTTGGCTACTTCAAGACTGGATTGCTGCAACGTGCTCTGTGTACCCTTGGATCTGGCCCAGAAGCTTCATCTAGTGCAGAGTGTTGCCGCTAGACTGGTGGTGGGAACAGAATACTGCTGACACTAGTACTAGTGTCAACAAAGCTCGGATAACTTAGGCCCAGGATACCTTAAGGGCCAGCTTACTCTATAGGTCTCAAGTCAATCACTGAAACCATTTGAGATATAAAAAGCCTATTTTTGTTGGGACGACCAGATCTCATTAATTTATGGGACGAGGTCCAGCCGACGAAGGTGGGACGGATTTTCAACAACAAGCTCTATCTGATAAAGCGAACGTTCATCTTATCTTCTAAGAGAGAACGCACTAACAGGCAAGCACCCTTCTTTCTATATTTTTCTTTTACTTGACTTAAATTGTTGCTGTTTAAAAGAGATTTGCCAGATTGATCGGTTTTTGACATCTCACTGGGGAGCCATAACTTCTCTCTGCTACTCACTAATTAATAGCTTATCTCTGTTTTTGTTGCAAAAAGCTGTCCTGGATTTGCATTCTAAAGATATACACAGAAGAGGGATTTCTATTCCAGATTTTTATTTTGAAGAATATTATATTGTCTGAGACTACTCTCTTTTTGGTCTATTTTATTTTGACGAATCTGTTTCCTGACGACCGCCATTAATTGTTTCGATCCTGGGAACTGCATTTTGTTTACTTAAGCATGGAGAGATAAGGCTGTCTGCTCTGTTTATACTGTGATGTCACCAAGTTTGGAGTATTAACCCAATTGTTGCTGAAATAAGAAGTGGTTTTCCTATATTTTTCTTTTAAAATGGCAATTAAGAAAGTGGCTGAGAATCTGGAAATAACTATGTTTCAGAAAATAATGGATGAGATTGAGATAACGAAACAAAACCTGCGACAGGGTTGTAAGGAGCTGAAAATTGAATTGAGTAAAATGAAGCAGGAGATTAAAGATATAGGGGTCCCTGTGAGAGAGGTGACCCTGGAAGGGGTCCCTGTGAGAGAGGAGACCCCGGAGATTGGAACAAACGTGGAACAGGAAAAAGATTTGGAGTCTATGGACTTTAGAAACAAAATCTATTGTTTGGAGACACAGGAGATTAAAGACATAGGGGTCCTTGTGAGAGAGGAGACCCTGGAGACTGGAACAGGGGTCCCTGTGAGAGAGGAGACCCTGGAGACTGGAACAGGGGTCCCTGTGAGAGAGGAGATCCCGGAGATTGGAACAAACGTGGAACAGGAACAAGATTTGGAGTCTATGGACTTTAGAAATAAAATTTATTGTTTGGAACTCAATGTTATCTCTGAAGAAATTAATGAAGATTCTAGAGATAAAGTTATCAATGGCATGGATAATCTTCTGGACTGGAATGATGTGATGGAGCCCAATATAGAGAAAATCTATGGAATTAACTGCAGCCATGTGACAATGGAAAAACTTTCAAGAGATGACCCAGTGTATTTTGAAAAAAAGAACAGAGATATGATTTTACAGCAGTATTTCAGCAACCTATTCAGAATGGATGGCAAGAAAATATTTGGGATAGAGGTAATTCCCATCAGACTCTTACTATATGACTATGGCTTTGACAGCAAGATTATTATGGAATACTGATAATGGAAGATTGGATACTGAAATTACTGGACTTAACAAGACTACTGAAGATGGAAGATGGAAAATGGAACTAATAGGGATAATAGAACAATGGCTACTGAAATTACTGAACCTAACAGATTCTGATGTGATGGATTAATTGAAATGTTTATTTTGACTATGGTTATGACAATAAGATTATCATAATTAGTAATGAGATGGATTAATCGATATGCTTATCTGGAAAAAAAAATTGATAGATATATTTCTTAAAGAATTGAAACCTCTCTTTGACTTTTTGTGGAAAGAATAAAGTAATGTTTATGAGATTTGATGATTAAGTAAGATAACTACTGGAGGAAAGTGATTTTATAATATGACTTAAGAGACAGGATTGTTATATATTATAGACTTATAACTGATTTGATCTTTGACAAATGGGAAGTCAATATTTTACTCTTTATTTTTTATTTTTGTTTCTTTTTTTTTTCTTTTTTTTTTTTTTTGTTTAACTATTTTTGATTTTGTTTTTTGTCTTTGAATGTTTTAAGATTTCGTCTTGTATGTTTTATGAAAATCTGAATAAAAATTATTGAAAAAAAAAAAGAGATATAGATAGCAAAAAGTAGGATATAAATTTTTAAAATAAACAATAATATATATTTTTTAGAAAAGAACAAGCAAGGTGCAATTTAATCCTGTAAGCTAACTTGGAGTGATTGTGGGGAGAAACAAAAACAAAACAAAACACCTGACTGGGGGGCACTGCAAGGCCACTGCCAAGATGGCTGCTTAACCCTGGATCTCAGTGATATTCCTCATTTCTTTTGTACCGCAAATGGATGACTATCTATACTTTTCACGGCTTGTGAGTAGCTTCAGTTGGGGAACTTACAGGAGATCACAAATGCTCTAATTTTAGTTCTCCTAGCTTTTAAAAACTCTGTTCTGTTACATTGCAACTTTTGACAGCTCAGTGGGAAGAGTGAAATTGACACGCTCAAAATGGCGACTAATAAAGTGAAGGCAGGAAAACTGTCAAAGGCCCCTGCTGACCTCTCTCTGGCAGATTTAGCTGCACAAATGCAACAAATACAAAGTAACCTTATGGAGAGTTGACCAGCTGCTCTCAAACCCCTTAAACAGTTATTTAAGGATTTGATCACCCAAGTTACAGAAATCACTACAACCATTGATGAAGGTTTTGAGCTGACTTTAAGACAAAAGATCAAAACAGAGAAATTAACGGATAAAGCAGTAGATCTCCAAATTAAACTGGAAGATCAGCAGGAACGGAATCGCAGACAGAATCTGCACATACGTGGTATTGAAAAGGTTCACCATGCTCTGTGTTGTAAATCAAAGGTGGTGGTCCACCTAGGGACATTGTTATTCACTTCAAGCGATTTCACAAGCGCGAATTAATCTATGCTGCACTGCAAAAGCTTAAACAGATCTCCTATGAAAATGCTGAATTACAGATTTTTCAAGATGTCTGCCCAGATATCCTGCTGTGCTGTAAGGGTTTCAGGCCGCTCACTGAGATTCTGCAAAAAACTAACATTCCCTACCTCTGGGGTTACTCTTTCCAGCTTATGGTTCATCGAGGAGAGCTTTTTTATACAGCTTCAACGATAGGTCAAGCATTTGTTTTATTACATGATCTTGGGTTTAAGCTCCCAAACCTACCATCCGAATTCCCACACAACAGAAAGACTTTCACCTTCAGCTGAATGGTCTAGCCCAGCGTTTCTCAACTAGTGGGCCACCAGATGTTGTTGGGCCACAATTCCCATCTTTCCTGACCATTGGCAATGCTGGCTGAGGCAGATGGGAGTTGTGGTCCAACAACATCTGGTGGCCCACTAGTTGGGAAAGGCTGGTCTAGCCGAAAAAAGCAGGGCACTTCTAAATCTACACCTTCTATCCCTTCTGTAGATCAAACCACTGGCTCCTCTTCCAAACCCAACTGAATTTTCTATCAACCTCCATTCTTTTTATATGTTTGCTATTCTGAGGAATGTTGCCTAACTTTGGACTTCTTCTCTGCCACTATCCCAATGTTGGCAGAGTCGACCCGTGGGCAATCCTGGGATGTATTTCCAGATTGTGAGGCTGCAAAGTCTCCCCCACAATATGGGTTCACCAGTTGTTCTAATTGTTTAGATCTTGTTGTATTCTTAAAGGTTTTTTGTCACTCCATGCCCTCTCAAAGTCACATTATTCTTCCCATTCTCACCAATCCAACCTCCAGCTATAACAAACTTAGGCAATATCTGGACTCAAACTGTTTTCACTTAGCGTGAATGGATTGGGGACCCCTGTGAAGTGTGCTAGAATCGGAACTTTATTAAGGAAGGCAGATCCTGATACCGCCTTTCTGCAAGAAACTCATCAAAAATATGTATCCTCTAATAAGCTTAAAGGTTGATGGATGGGCGATTATTACACAGCTTGTGGATCATCCAAATCCAGAGGAGTTGCCATTACTATAGCTTCTAGATGTCTTTCTATGTGGCAGAATTGCTTTTCAATCCCAAAGAATGCCACTTATTTCTTCGCGGTACTATAGGAGACTCAAAAATAACTCTGGTATCTATCTACTGGCCGAACACTTAACAACTCTCCTTCCTACTTGACACCTTAACTCGTCTTGAAACATTTGCTAAAGGTGATATTATTGTTGGAGGCAATTTTAATGATGTTCTGCACTATGGTAAAGATAGGAGTGCAGCAAATCGCCTGGCTCCCTGCCCTAATTCAGATGTCTTCCATGTAATAGATGAAAATGGAAACGGTCTGCCTTCAAGTCGATTCTGACTTATGGCGACCCTATGAATAGGGTTTTCATGGTAAGTGGTATTCAGAGGGGGTTTACCAATTAGCCTTAATAGACATTTGGTGGGAACATAACGCAACAGAACACAATTACTCTTTTTACTCAAAATGGCATAAGGTTTTTTATGCATAGATCTCCAAAATGGTGCTCCCTGCTGTTGTTGATGCAAACATTGGTTCAATTATCATCTCTGATCATGCCCTTTTCCCATTGATGGTAGATTTGAGACAAAATGCCTCCCGCACTGCCACTTGGAGACTCAATACATCTCTCTTTCCCCAAAGAGATTTGGTTAGCAAACTTAAGGAGTCCCTGTCTGAATATTTTAAGCTCAACATCTCCCCCGATCTTACCCAGGCAACAGTGTGGGATGCTATGAAATCAGTAGTGAGAGGTTTGTGTATTAAAGAAGCTTCCATACTAAAAAAAAAAAGCAGGAAACTGCTAGAACAGCTCTAATTGCGGAAATCACTGCCCTTGAAACAGCTTATACAAGCAAGAGTGCCTCTAAGATATACCTCAAGCTATGTCTGTACTGCAAAAAGTACAGATCTGCAGGCTAATGACATAGACACTATTCATAAGTCTCATTGATATAACACAGCAGTATGTTGAATTCAGAAACAAGAACTCTAAACTCTTAGCCAATGCAGTGTGCAAATGGAAACTGAGAAATTTTCTTTCTAATGTGCTCTCTCACAAAGGCAAAAAAATGTTGTACCACGATTGATATTAGTTCTGCATTTGCTGATTTTTACACGAATCTGTATCCTACAGACTCACTGGAAGATTTTTCTATTGACACATTTCTAACAAACCTTCAAATTCCCCTGTTGAGCCTGGAGCTTGGAGAACACTTAAATAGTCCTATTCTTTCTGAAGAAATAGAAGTCACTATAAAACATCTGAAAAATGGAAAGACAGGTCTTGATGGCTTTGGTGCAGAATTTTATAAGACATTTAATGAAATTCTCCTCCTCATCTACAAGCACTGATGAATGGAATTATGAAGAGAGATAGGATCCCAGAGACCTGGAAACAAGCTAGAATAGTTGTCATCCCTAAACCTCATAAAAATCCGTGTTCCCTGGGGTCCTATTGTCCAATAGCTCTCCTGAATCAAGATGCTAAGCTACTTACTTCAATAATGGCTCAGAGACGAAATGTCTATCTCTAGATATATTTGCACCCATCAGACAGGTTTTATTCCTAAACAGCAACTTTCAGGTGCAGTAAGATGGGTTCTCAATATTGTGAATCATAGTTCATGAACAGGCACTCCTCTTGCACTACTTTCCCTGGATGGTTTCAAAGCCTTTGACTGTCTTGAATGGCCTTTCCTACTCCGTTTATTAACTAAATTAAATGTTGGTCCTTACTTCCTTAATAACATTCATCAGTTCTATTCTGGTTCCCAAGCGACAATTCCTATCAATGGATTTGATTCCCCTTTTCTTAATTTAACAAATGGCACCGAGCAGGGATGTCCTTTATCTCCTATATTATTTGCAACTGCAATAGAAGTACTGGCTGATAAGCTTAGAACAGACCCTAATATTATCAACCTCTTTGCAGATGACATACTCCTATTTTTACAAGAACCTCATGACATGCTCCCATGGCTGCAAACCCATTTAGCTAATTATAAAGAAGTGGGGGGGGGTAGAAATCAATTACAGTCGGAACTTTTTTGCATCAATTTCCCCTTACAACCACAGGCTCACTTGAGTGATGTATTTGGCCTCCTGCTGGTATTTGGTAGCTTTAAATATCTAGGGGTAACTAGACTTAAAACAATTAAAAAAGCATAACTTCGACCCATTAATACGAGCCATTAAAACTGAGTTTTATTCTTGGAAAAACCTTTCTTGGCTTGGCAGAGTGGCTGCAGTGAAAATGGCCATTCTGCCCAAATTCCTCTTCCAAACTCTCCCCATTTATCTTCCTGAAACATTTCCACAGACATGGCAACAAATGCTTGACTCTTTCTGTAACAGCAGTAAATGTTCATGCTTAAGTAAAACAGTTCTGTATATTATGAATCATCACAGATTAAACAACTAGCTCAAATGCTTTGTTTTGATCTAAGTATACCTTGGATTTCAATAGAAATTACATCAGAAGTAAAATGCCCATCAGCACAATCACTCCCTTTGTTACCACTGTCTAAATGTGCTCTTTCCTCAATCACACACTCCTACTTGAATGCCACCTTGAAAATCTGGACTCCATGGGTCTGCAAACTAGCGCCTTGGCTGTCTCCTCTTCTTTCATTCCCAGATCACCCCAAATTTCATCACATTGACAAATATTGGCAATTTGAAGGCTGGGAGCACAGGCGATTGCTAACAATGCAAGATCTGTTTGATCGAGGAGGTCTTTTACAAATGTCTCAATTAGAAAAACATCTCTCTGGGTTAAGAGTCAACTGGTATAGAATCTTACAAGTATCCACCTTTATAAACACAATTTACAAATCAGAAGATTTGCCACGTTCTTTGACATCCTATGAAGGAACTTCTAGCCAAAAAGGTGCTATCTCTATCATTTATAACCTCCTATTAGAGTTTAAATATGGAAAAGAAAATTTGGCACATAAAGCTTAGGCTAAAGATCTGGGAAGGGAAATCACAAAAGAGGAATGGAGTGATATATGGGTAGGCCCACACTGAAGAGCCATCTCAGCCCTCATTAAAGAAAATGGATCCTAAATCCGAGAGGGGCAGGTAGAAGTAGGGTTGCAGGTCAGAAGCATCCCAAACCCTGAGATTTTGGGGGTGTGCCCGAGTGATGTCATGGGGCGGGTCCCAGTGATGTCATGGGGCGGGTCCCAGTGATGTCATGGGGTGGGTCTTTGACCACTATTCAGCAAGAAATGAACCGTTAGCAACCAACAAGGTGCATCATCAGTCGGTTTAAGGTGGTTGAGATGAGCATATGGAACCACTGCTGTTGCTTCTATGGATGTAAGGGAGCAGGGCTGGTTCTAAAGGGCGGCCAGGTGGAGCACTGGCCCAAGGGCCGCTGGAGCTACAGGAGGCCCTCCGCTCTCCTTCCGCGATTCGCGGAAGCATCCGCGGACCGCTATCCCCCCACTTTACCTACCTTTCTGTTGTTTTTTGCGGTGCGCAGATTTTAAGATGGCAGCCGAGGTTTCCTTAAGGGGCTGAAGCCTCTGCAGCTATCTTTGCTGATGGCACACATGCGTGCTACACGCGCGCGTTGCTGCCATCAACAAAGATGGTGGTGGAGGCTTCAGCCCCTTAGGGAAACCTCGGCCGCCATCTTGATTGATGGCAAACCTGCGCGCACCGCAAAAAACAACAGAAAGGTAGGTGAAGTGTGGGGTTAGTGGGGGGATGGCGGGCAGCGTGGAAGCTCCTGTCTTGCGGTCCATGGATGCTTAAGTTCCACGGATTGCTGAGGGGGAGCGGAGGGGCCCAGGGCAGTCTGGTACCCAAGGGCCCCGGCATGCCTAGGGCCAGCCCTGTAAGGGAGTGAGGTTAAAAGTAAATGAAATGCAAATAGAAAAAGAAAAAGAAAAGTGATGATTTCCTCAATGCAATACTATACTAACCACAAGATTCCTATGAGTAAGGCAGAAAACTCAGCATCCCACAACCAGTCAGGATTCCGAATCAAAAACCAAAACTAAAAAAATCCTGGCAGTCAGTCAGCCAAGGTCACAGAAATCCCCATGCAGGACAATCTGATTTGGGGGCTGTAGTTAATGCAGAATGCTGTGGCACAATTGCTGACATGAGTGAGACCCTATCAGCACATAATACCTCTGCTCTGAAAACTGCACAGGTTGCTGATTTGCTACCAAGCCAAGTTCAATCTGTGCTTTCCATGTTACAGGTCCCACATAGTACTTGCTCTGCTCTTGTAAGAAATCAGTCCTTTAGTGTGGCAGCACATACGCTTTGGAACTCCCTGCCTATTGACATTAGGCAGACACTTTCATTGTACTATTTTCAGCACCTGCTAAAAACATTTTTATTTAGGCAAGCCTACCCAGGCATATAGAAGCTATTGTGTTTTTTTATCTGTTTTTAACTCATTGTTGGTTTTATTATTTTGAATGTATTTGAATACCTGTTTTTGCCAAAAATCATAGAATCATAGAATAGTAGAGTTGGAAGGGGCCTATAAGGCCATCAAATCCAACCCCCTGCTCAATGCAGGAATCCAAATCAAAGCATTCCCGACAGATGGCTGTCCAGCTGCCTCTTGAATGCCTACAGTGTTGGAGAGCCCACTACCTCTCTAGGTAATTGGTTCCATTCTCATATGGCTCTAACAGTTAGGAAGTTTTTCCTGATGTCCAGTCGAAATCTGGCTTCCTGCAACTTGAACCCATTATTCCGTGTCTTGCACTCTGGGACGATCGAGAAGAGATCCCGGCCCTCCTCTATGTGACAACCTTTCATGTACTTGAAGAGTGCTATCATATCTCCCCTCAGTCTTCTCTTCTCCAGGCTAAACATGCCCAGTTCTTTCAGTCTCTCCTCATAGGGCTTGGTTTCCAGTCCCATGATCATCTTTGTTGCCCTCCTCTGAACCCGTTCCAGTTTGTCTGCATCCTTCTTGAAGTGCGGAGATCAGAACTGGACGCAGTACTCAAGATGAGGCCTAACCAGTGCTGAATAGAGGGGAACTAGTACTTCACGCGATTTGGGAACTATACTTCTGTTAATGCAGCCTAATATATCATTTGCCTTTTTTGCAGCCACATCACACTGTTGGCTCATATTCAGCTTGTGATCAACGACAATTCCAAGATCCTTCTCACATGTCGTATGGCTGAGCCAACTATCCCCCATCTTATAACTGTGCATTTGGTTTCTTTTTCCTAAGTGTAGAACTTTGCATTTATCCCTGTTGAATTTCATTCTGTTTTTTTCAGCCCAATGCTCCAGCCTATCAAGGTCCCTTTGAATTTTGTTTCTGTCTTCCACGGTATTAGCTATGCCCCCCAACTTTGTATCATCTGCAAATTTGATAAGCATGCTTTGTACCTCCTCATCCAAGTCTTTAATAAAAATGTTAAAGAGCACTGGGCCCAGGACTGAGCCCTGTGGTACCCCACTCGTTAGTTCTGCCCAGTTTGAGAAGGTTATTCTTTTAATTCCTTCTGTAAACCACTTTGAGATTTTTTACAATAAAGCTGTTTATAAATGTTGTAAATAAAATACACAAATAGATTTCAGAGTCACTGTGGCCCTTGGGTCTCTTTCCACTTTTAGGAACAAAGGAATCTGCCTTATACCCACTCAGGCCATTTGATACTATCTAGCTCAGTACTGATGACATGGACTAGCATTGGCTCTCCAGGATTCCAGGCTATAGTCTTTTCCAAAAATTTAATTTTGGACCTTTGCATGCAAAGCATATGCCCTACGACTAGGGTTGCCAGGTTCATGGCCTGAGACTGATTCTGTATCTTTAGGAGAAGACAAAGTCAGCCAATTGCAGGTTTTCTTGCAACACTGTAATGAGAAGAACCACAAGGTGGAATTCTCCCTTCGCCCTGCACAACTTTTAAAGATACAGAAGACCTCTTGGTTGCAAGACCCAGCAAGGTCTTCTGTATCTTTAAAAGTTCTGCAGGGCGATGGGAGAATTCCACCTTGTGGTTTTTCTCATTACAGTGTTACAAGAACACCTGCACGTGGCTGACTTTCTCTTCTCCTAAAGATACAGGATCAGTCTCAGGCCATGAAACTTGCAACCCTACCTACCACTGAGCTACAACCCTTCCCCTTTTTAAAAAAGTATCTTTTAAAACTGTTCTTTTAAGTTCACTAATGAATGCACATCATATCTACGACAGATCCATGCCATTCATTTAAAGCACATTTAACACACATTTGAAACACATGAATCACACCACAGAATCATGGGACCTGTAGTTTGTTAAGGGTGGTGGGAACTATAACTGTGAGGGGGAAACTACACTTCCCAGGATTCTTTAGAGGAAGTCATGCGCTTTAAATGTGAGTTGGATGTGCTTTAAACGTATTGTGTGATCTACTTCATAAACATTGCCTGCATGTAAATCATTTTAATTAATTTTCTAAAATAGAGATGTATAAAGTTTACTGGGTGACCATGGCTACTCACTGTCTCTCAGCCTAGTTTTCCCTTCAGGATGAAAAGAACAGAGGGGAACCATGAGCATTCTGGCAGACCCCTACTCTGGGTCTGGTCTTGTAATGGATCTCTGACACTGGCCCCAGCTCAGGTCTCTCATGATCCCACTACTAGGTGCTACCACCTGACACTCTGTAATGCAATACTGCCCTGAGTCTGTGCCATAGTCTCCTCCACAGATTGCTACATAGTGTCTGGGTGCACTTACAGGCCACAACCCCCCTGTATCTTTCTGCCTTTAAAGATTACAGCCCTGGGTAGCTTTGGGTACCTGCTGCTGTTACACTCTCCCTTCACCGCTGCCACCATTGATACTGTTCCCAGCTTTGGTATTGTTCTGCCCACACTTCTGGTCTGTAATATCCCAGCCAAGGATCGGATCAAGTGTGAAGTTAAACCAAAACTATATATTTAATAACACAAGAAATAAACAAGATTACTTTAAGTTCAGTCAACATGCGTGTGGTTACATATAATAGTTTTCTCTTCATATCTTAGCCCTAAAACCACCTAAACACAAATCCACTCCTCCAGAATCAACAACAACTAACCAACTGTCATTCTCACATTTATACCTTCAATCACCCAGACTCTCAGCCAATCACAACTCAGCATTCGTCAACATTCCAACCCATGTACTCCCCCCTCTCACTCATTCTACTTACCACATTTACACTACAAAACCGACACTTGCCATAATTACTGTACAAAATTTACAGGGGCATCACACACTCCAAGAAAGAAGGGCACACTTAAAATGTAGAAGAAATAATAATCCTCGACCATAGTGTGAAATCAGAATACTTATAGGGACAGAGTATAAAGAAATATTTATATAAGCATGATTGTCAAATATGTTTATTATTTACACAACCTGTAAAGATATTTATAGAGCAATCCTATGTTTGTTTACTCAGAAGCAAGCCCTAATGGGGCTTACTCAAACAGGGAAGTGTGCAGAGAACTGCAACCTCAAGTGATAAGCAACTTCATTAATGCAACCCAAAATTCAGAATCATGCCACTTTAAGCTGTTTTGCAACTGTTATACTTGCTTTTATGGATGTTTGGATTTTAAAGGGATTTATTTCTTATTATGAGCTGCCTTGGTTTCCAGTCAGCAACCCTACCTCACAGGGTTGTTAGAAAGACTCCATACACACACACACACACACACACACACACACACACACACACACACACACACACACACACACACACACACACACACACACACTGGAGATGTAAAAATACATACACCTCATATAATAGTTTATTGTCAAAACCAGCCGGTCATTGCAGAACATTTTAAAAATAAAATAAAATCAGTATTAGTTTCCTACATAATAAAAGCAGTGATACCAAGTAAGCCCTGCCTCATTGCTTTAAAAATAGAATTGGAGGGGAAGAGAAAGATTTACAACACAAACACAATTCTTTGCTATGTTCACTTAAAAGTCCCATTAATTTACAGCACAACCATGTCTACTGGATAACCAGCCAGATGGGTGACTAATAAATTGAATAAATAAATAAATAAATACTCAAAAGGAAGTCCTATTGAATTCAATGGGGTTTACTCCAGGTATGTGGGATTAGCATTGCAGCTTTACTCCCAGAAAAGTGAGTATTTGATTAATGCTTCATATTGGGAAAGTTTTCAAGACACTGCTCTCTTCAACAGCCCGGGAACATTGAAACCTGTTTGACTCATGCACACAAAAGAGAAAAAGACTGGAAGTTATATACTCACTCAGTTTATGAGATTTTCAGATAAGCAGGAAAAAACAACAGTTTTCTGGCCTTGCAGTGGGGTCTAGGTACTGCATGGAGATCAATAAATCCCTTGTCAATCACAACCCTGACTTCACTTATTGGCTACAAACCTGAAAGGGCAGGGTTAGAGCAGCCAGCCCAGGAGCTTATTTAACAAAAGTTATGGGGGTGGGGTAGCATACATTTTGGTGTATATCTCTTGAATCAGGCCACCTAGAAACTTATTTTTTTTAAATGAAAGCTGAGAGTCTGGAGATTAAGGTGATTTACTAAGAGACCCAGAGAAAACCCCAAAAATCTGGAATCTCCAGGCAAAAACCAGAGACCTGGCAACCGTAGTTGTGACCCACCCTGGGACCTTTGGGTAAAGCGTGGGCAATAAATATAAACAAGAATAAAGGGTCAGCTATTGCTTGCTGTTGGTTCCCCATCGGAAAGTGTGTGAGACAGGGGTCTATTTTATCACCCTATTTATTTAATCTATACGCAGAACATACGGAAAGCGGGATTGCACCAAGGTGAAGGAGGTGTGAAAATTGGAAGAAGAAATATCAATAATTTAAGATATGCAGAAGAGCATACTACTAGCAGAAACCAGTAACAATTTAAAATGAATGCTGATGAAAGTTAAAGAGGAAAGCACAAAAGCAGGAGTACAACTGAACGTCAAGAAGACTAAAGTAATGACAACAGAAGATTTATGTAACTTTATAGTTGACAATGAGGACATTGAACTTGTCAAGGATTATTAATAGCTCGGCACAGTCATTAACCAAAATGGAGACAATAGTCAAGAAATCAGAAGATGGCTAGGACTGGGCAGGGCAGCTGTGAGAGAACTAGAAAAGGTCCTCAAATGCAAAGATGTATCACTGAACACTAAAGTCAGGATCATTCAGACCATGGTATTCTCAATCTCTATATATGGATGTGAAAGTTGGACAGTGAAAAAAGCGGAGGAGAAAAATCAACTCATTTGAAATGTGGTGTTGGAGGAGAGCTTTGCGGATACCATGGACTGCGAAAAAGACAAATAATCGGGTGTTAGAACAAATTAAACCAGAACTATCATTAGAAGTGAAAATGATGAAACTGAGGTTATCATCCTTTGGACACATGAGAAGACATGATTCACTAGAAAAGACAATAATGCTGGGAAAAACAGAAGGGAATAGAAAAAGAAGGCCAAACGAGATGGATTGATTCCATAAAGGAAGCCATAGATCTGAACTTACAAGATTTGAACAGGGTGGTTCATGACATATGCTGTTGGAAGTCTCTGATTCATAGGGTTGCCATAAGTCTTAGTTGACTTGAAGGCACATAACAACAACAATTGTTTGCTGAAATTCCCAGACACTAATGAATCATACCAAATATGTGTCATCCTGCAGGAATCTATCAACGTTTGGCTGCCTTTTCTAGGGTAATTCATATATATGAGCTCTCTGTGGAAGAATCTTCGTTCTAGTCTGTTGTTTTCCTTCATCTCCTTGTACATCCCAACTATTTCTCAGTTGCTGCTTTCAGTCTGGAGTTCACTATATTATTTTCAGACGCCGGCTGAAAACTTTTTTTATTTTAGATTCCTACTGAAAACTTTTTTTTAGCAAGCCTATCCAGACAAATGATTTAGTTATCTGTGTTTTTAAAAGTTTTAATTATTTTATCTGTGTTTTATTTACTATGTAAATTTACTATGTTTTTAAACTCTTCTGTGGATTTTAGCTGTTTTATTGATTATGTATGCCATTTAGAGAGTTTTATGATTAAGCAGTCCACAAGTATTTTAAAATAAATAAATTTCCATGCTGACATCTGCTAGAGGTCAGAAAGGAGTCTTGATTTCTAACTCAGGAACCAATTCATCCCGCGGGCTATGGCTCTCCACTCATGAGGTAAGCTAATATAAAATATGTACCTATTACGCCATTTAGGGCATAGCACAGTGGGGAGGAGAGCCTGGCTGGGAGTCCAGAATCTGTGAGTTCAAATCTCCGCTCACATCTCCTGGGTGTAAAGGGTCAGCTAAAGATCACCCCCACAGTGAGTGACTCAAGGGTTATGTGCCCTGCCACCTGTGCAACCGTGGGCAATCTGCATAGTCCCAAGGAGCCCAGTTGCCCTCCAGCTGGCAGTTGCAGACAAGGAAGGGGCTGGCTAGTGCAGCTGTGGCAAGTTGAGCAGGCCCTAGCCAGCTGGGACTAGCCTCAGAGGGAGGCAATGGTAAACTCCCTCTGAGTACCGCTTACCATGAAAACCCTATTCATAGGGTAGCCATAATTCGGGATCGACTTGAAGGCAGTCCATTTCCATTCATTATGTTGGAACATATTTCGTATTTCTTTTAACTGCAGCTTTATATTCTTCTTTGAGTAAAGCTACGTATTTTGATTTGGGGAATATTTTATCTCACCCAGTGTTAATGTTTTATCCTCATGGCCAAGTTACTAAGAATACAACTGATAACTCTTTTGCAAGGAACTGAATTATTTAGGGCTGTCACACATTTAAAGAGATTTTAGGTGATTTATCAGATGATAAATTAGTTGATTAATCTACATAAATTAGAATATGTTTAGATGTCTGGGAGCAAGGGCAATGGTGTGCCCGATGCCAGGCGCAGGGGTAGCAATGCAGCCCTGCTCTGTGCCAACATGTGATACCACTAGGGATGGGTTAGAATTTCAATTCAGTTTTCATTTCAAGCAGAATTTATTAAATTAGTAATTTCCAAAACAATATGAGAACCAAAACACAGCCATCCTTTGAAATTGCATTTGTCAGAATTTTGGCACACAGTTCGCCAACTAAACAACAATTACAAAAATGCATATATTAGGGGAAAGTGTGCATAAAAATGAATACATAAGTGAAAATAACATGCAAAAAGGCATGAAATGATGAGAAATGGTTTGCAAAAATGTGTACCTTTGTCAAAACTGCCTACAAAAATGTGTTTATGTTGAGAAATTTGCAGTAAAATGGTGAATTTTCAAGAGAATTTTTTTAAAAAAAAAAATCGCACATTGCTGCAGAAATTTAGAGAACTAAATTTAACGTTGGAAAAATGAGAAACCGAGAGAACCGAAACAGACAGATCTTTCCATCCCTAGATACCACTTCACACAATTCATAGATCAAGTACTTTTGGCTGAACCCTTATTTTAAACCACTAACTTGATACGTATTTTTACAGGTCTGTTCTGATTCAGGTTAACAGAGAGTTTCAGATTCTGTTCCAGTTCAGGAAAAAACACAGGTTTGTTGCAGTTTCATTTCAGATTGTGTCACTACCTGAGTAGAGCACTGATTTATATTTGTAGTGTGAAAACACCCTGAATCTCTGGTTTCCCTGTCTCAGTTTCTGCTTCTCTGGGATCATCTGTCTATATGAGGTCTATGGCTTTGAGATCAGACCCTGTTTTTGGACTGTACTGCTGCTAACTGCATTTTCTAGCTGTGGTTTGAGAAAGGAACTTCCCTTTCTCAGCACACAGAGGGGAAACAAAGTGAGCTGGCAATGCAGGAAGAAATTTTGCTGTGTTTCCTTGATGCAAGCTGAGAAAGGGGCCAGATTAGGCCTCCGGACTAGAGGCTCCCAATGCCAGATTTAAGAGATTGTTTACATTTAGGCATAACCTGAACATGACAGCGGGCCAGTAGAGTCAAGCACAAAAATGGTGGCATGCAACAGCCCGGTGTAACCTGATTCCTAGGATCTGGAAGCCATCACACAACTTTGAGTCAGTTTGCTATCTTTCTCATAGTTCCTCCATCCTCCCTCTGTCTTTAGCTAAAATCTTGAAATGCAGTTGAGCAGTACAGACTGATCATGTTTCAGTCCTGGTTCCTGTCCTAGGGATGCATACTGGATGCCATCCAGCGTCGGTCCTGGGAGAGTAAAACATGGAAAAGTGTACATAATTGGGCTTCGTCATAAGCAGAGGAAAGATTTATTTGAACAGGGCAGAAGGTTTACAAAATTTTCTGGGGTTCACATCATCCCACACACACACACACACACACGCCAGCAAAGCCCAAACAAGTGTACAACAGGATCTACACCTGTATTGGTTTTAATTAGCAATTTTAAGCAAACTCATCACTCCCTCCGAATGTGTATGTGATGGGGAGAGAATAAATAGATGAGCCCTGATTCATTTACACTTCAAAAGTACTTCTGAGTTGGTTATTCCTCAATTAATAAAATAGCTGGTGTATCCCTAAAGTAGTATAAAGTGACACGCTGTGTGAAATCAATTTTCTTTTCCAAAATCATTAAATCCAGTAGCCTGTGACTGCATCCCTGCTAATTCTGGTTGCAGCCCTTTCATCCTCCATTAACTTTGGCGCTCCTAACAGGCTGTGAAAAATAATTTCCCAGGATGTAAATAATTCAGAAATTAAAAATTAATAAATAATAACAAGGAGCTACTGGGAGATAGACTGGGTCAATTAGTCAGCTCTGCATTCTGTTTCTTCACAGGTGGGGGGGGCAACCATATTCGTTACTAGACTCTTGCCTCCAATTCCTAGGTCTGATTTACGGCTGTTCATTACTGGATCCAGTCAGACACAATTACCTCCATCACTATCTCCATTCCTAACTTCAAAGAAACACACATTTTCTTGTCTGTTATTTTTCCTCCTCGCAGCAGCCTCAGCTTGACGTCTATGGAATGTCTTCCATGCGGACTAATTAATAAGACTTCGACTTATCATATTCACTTCTTTTCTTTGATGTCCTACCTTAGTCAATCATCCTATTTAATTAGAATTTCAGTGATAACTTTACTTATCTTGTGGGTAGATGTAAATTAAAATAACAGGATTTTAATTCTCTTTCTTACAGGGTTGTGACATTAAAAAAGGGGGGGTACAGGAAAAAGTTTCACCCTAATGTGTTATTATGTATGTTGGTATGTGAGGGGCTGCGTTCTGCTTAATTGTTTTACCTCCTGGCTACAAAATAATTTTGTTTGTTGAACAAACGCCACTGAAGTGGAAATGAACTATGGATCTTGTAAACGTCACATAATCTTCAGAGGTCCACTCTGGGGAGTGGTTAAACATAGACAAACATTAGATTGCTAACAAGGAAAGAAAAATGTACTATTTTATTTTTTTGTGTATAATACTTGAAAAAAGGCACTTTGGTTAACAGTCATAGCATATATGTAGCTGTTTAGGCTGCAGACCTAAACACACTTATCTGGAACTGGAAGTAAGCCCCACTGGACTCACTTCTGTGTAAACATGTATCAGTGCTCCAGCCTGGGTACTTCACACATTATCCTGTCACTCTTTACAACATCCCTATAAGACAGATCAATACTATAAATACCCCCTCAATATATATTGCAGGTGGGAGTGGGGATTGGTGGGGGCTGAGAGAGAGAGCCAGAGGTGTGATTCAAATTGGGGATTTCCTGATTCTTAGCTCTTAGCTGCTATACTGTACTGTCTTTACTAGGCTCCTGCTGGGAGGAAGGGCGGGATATAAATCGAAATAATAAATAAATAATAATAATCTTTTATGGATTGTTTGTTTAATTGTTTTATATTTATAGTTCAATTCAAGGTGCTGGTTGTTAGCTATAAAGCTCCAAATGGTTTGGGACCCGAATGGTTGAAATATAGCCTCCTGTCGCATGAGATTACCCCTCCCCCAATTACTTTTGTCATCTGTACACTTGTTCCATGCCCCACACTACCTGTGAAGGTGCGAGTGTCTGGTGTGTGGGACAAGACCTTTTGGGTTGAGGCACTCAGGCTTTCCTAGAGAGGTACAATTGACACACACACTGAAAAGTATTATGAAGAAAAAGGCCACACAGAGGATCTATAACAACAAGAACTTTACTAACTAATCATATGAAGAGAACAAGACCACAACATGGTGCTGCTTGTACGGCAGGACTGGAAATTGAAACGTCCACAGCCTGGGGCTGGCTCAGCAGTTCCTGGTATGGCAAGCCTGGAGGTCCAATACACTACACACACACATACACTGCCACCCTAATATGGCTTTTAACTGAATGCTAAAAACGTGTGCAACAATAAAAATAAAAGGTATTAGAACAAAGCGTGTTTGCATTTTTTATGGATAGAGGTTGCCTTGGAGGCCCTTTTGAAGGCAAAAAGATGAAGTACACATGATTTATAAATAAAAAACTAAATATCTCATTTACATAAACTGTTTTTCCAAACGGACTTATAAAAAGAAACTAAAGTACATGTATAATAAAAATGAATCTTAAAATAAATCAGTAATTACAAAAATATAGCATCATTAAAAGCAGGAAAACAGTGTAAAATAGCAGAAATCTTTTTTAAAGTGTGTTCCCTAATAATAATGAAAAGGTTTAACTCCTGTCTAAAAACAGAAAGCATGTTGGCTCTCTCTATGGAGAAAGTTTTACAACTGCAATGCCACCACTGAAAACGCCCTCTCTCTGATACCCACCAAAAATTAGACATCACTCCTTCTAATAACGTCAGATGGTGAGTGCTGACAGGATTACAGCCTGAAAAGGCCCACTGAAAATCAAAAGGGGAGGCATCAGCATACTCAAGGTGACCCTGAAGTTTGCAGAAATACAAAAAATATTGGGGGGGGCTTAAGGAGATTAACCCCCCAAAGGAC
This sequence comes from Rhineura floridana, assembly GCF_030035675.1. Classification (NCBI taxonomy): domain Eukaryota; kingdom Metazoa; phylum Chordata; class Lepidosauria; order Squamata; family Rhineuridae; genus Rhineura; species Rhineura floridana. Next base: position 91,901,101 of record NC_084488.1, on the reverse strand, counting down.
TGCACATGCTAAGTAGTCATGGAATATACGGTGATTGATAGAAAAGAAAACCAGGAGTAGAATGCTCGGCATAGAGGAAATGGCTTGCTGGAACCTTGAACAGGAACACTCCTTTTTTAGAAGAGAAATACAATATTTTTTGTAGATTCCATTAGTTTTCTCTTTGTTATGCATTTTCATTATGTTTGTGGTTTCTTCTGCATCACCTTCAGACTGCACCCTGTAATTTCTGTGATTATGGACGTTTGGGATCCTTGCTGAAAATTGGACAGAGTTAAATGAACAAATTAAGGCACTAAATTGTCACTCAAACTAGTTCGTACTCACTGATTTAGGCTGCAATCCAATACACACATACCTGGGAGTAAGTCCCATTGAACCCAATGGAGCTTACTTCTGAGTAGACATGTATTGGATTACACCTTAAACAAGATGAAGCTATCTAAAGGTAAAGCATAGAAATACTTCATCCAAACCCTAGTCATTTCTAAGTTCTCTTTTGTCCACATAATCTTAACATCATTTAAACCCATGCGAATAGTGCCTCATATTATTTGGAACTTCCGGTACTCTGAATGCCTTTTTATGGGACCATGCAATCATTTAATCTGAAGTGTTTGTCAAAACATTCTACCATTGCTGAAGAGCTTAATCTTCTGTGAAGAAGATTACACTTTGCAAAGAGTCGAGTATATTCAAAAATATTCTAGTTTGTATACTTAATGGGCATAATTCAGCAGGAAGGCCTCAAGTGCAAACCTTGTTGAAATGGGAGGATCCATAGAGGGTCAATAAGAGCAAGAATTTTTAACCTTGGATTGTGCCCACTGTGGACACAGATCCTGGGCTTGTTTGCTGCAAGATTTTGGAGGTTTTTTTGGCCCAGACAACATACAGCCATGTTCATAAGTGTCAGGGGCTGCCAGGGTTTGAACCAGGTCCATATGATAATGTGGCTTACCTGTGTTGTGAGCCATTGAACTGTATTGCAATATTTGCCTAGGCAGCTTAGTATCCTAAGGCCCTGGACTTCTCTGCCCACCCAGGGCCATTGGATCCTCCTGGACAATATGAACTATAAGAGGACTTCCTATTCTAGTTAAGCCTTGCTCAGGCAACAAGGTTTTTCCGATCTCTGGTGTGTTCAGGCTATTGGTCCTCATTTCTGCCTAGCTCCTCGATCCTGCCTTCTGGTTTCAGTCTTTCAGTCATCATGACTTGCTCTTCAGTCCTGGACTGGTGCCCATAATAAAACCCTGACAATACGGACAAACCTTTGCCAGTGCAGGGTTGGAAAGCCTTACATTAGGAAAGTAGAAGGAAATGTGTGTGTGTGTGAGTGCGTGCATGCGTGTGCGTACGTGTTTGTGTAAGAGAAAGAGAGCATGCACGTACACACACTTGCAGAGGTGGAATTCTAACTCAAGAAGATAGGCCTCTGCAGATGATACAAGATACCCAACACATTACATCAAATTGTGGCTGCTTGTGGGCCATCATTTAGCATTAAGCACCCAAGCCAAAAGGCAAGCCAAACATACAACAAAAACTCAGGGTGCAATCCTAAAAATGAATACTCAGAAGTAAGGCAAATTGAGTTCAGCTGGATTGACTCCCAGATAGTACAGGCATACCCCGCTTAACATCGCTTCACTTAACGTCGCCTCGCTATAACGTACATGCTCCATACATCCCCATACCCCGCTTAACGTTCGCACGCTTTTCAATAACGTACACTTTATTGGCATGACGCCGCTGCCATCTAGTGGTGATTGAGTGCAATACAAGTGAAGGCAATTGCTTCACTTAAAGTTTATTTTCGCTTAAAGTATACTCTCCGGTCCCATCGCAAACGTTAAAGCGGGGTATGCCTGTATTGCTATCAGGATTGCTGTCCTGGCTTGCGCCCATGGCACAGCAGCAGAGTTGCTTATATATAAGTAAGAGAAAGACCTTTATTAAAAAAGACACAATACAGGTGCAGCAGCGGGCAAGCACTTAGTCCCAGACCTCCTGCAAATGGGATGGAGGACTTAACCAACCTAGGAGCAAGGCTAGGAGTCCAGAGTCCAAGATCAGGGCACAAAGTTCTAAATGCCCACATAGTAAGTCTTGCCTAAGGCGATACATATCCACAGAGGCTCCGTGTGCACATCTGAAGTGCATGTAGGGCGCTTGGGCAGGTATTTTGAAAAAACATCAAAATATTGCTTAAAAGTATCTCATGATAACCCCATTACTTCTGTAAAATACACTGTGTTTGTTACATTTCAAATACATTTTAAGTTTTCTATGTAAATTGGAAAACTTCCCTTTTCATATTTCTAGGACTTCTCCCTTTTTTAAAATGCTAGGATTTCTGTCAGTTGAACGTGTGGCCCAAATCTCTCATCATGTCCAACTAACATCAGCACTCTTGTTTAAATATATGAATACAAAATGAATATGAATGCAAAATGTTGCCTTTATAAAATATTTCCAAATTCCTTTATCAGCAATCTAAATGTTGTTCTTTAACAACTGGATCCTGTTACATTTTTCTGTTTAGGGCATTATTATTTCATTTCATTTCATTGGTTTCTTTTCACCCTTTAGGGTTCTCTGGACCCAGAAAGTTCAAATTAAATACTCTAATTGCTCTGAAACTCACTTGAGCTTGCATATCTAGTTCATACATATTCTTCTCATTCTTTCGTGAGACTGAGAAACATTGGTGTCTAAAATTTGCATTTGAAGACAGCCAATAATTAACCAAAATAATAATTATACAGATAACAGACAGGGAGGATATTTTACAACAAACTGAAAGTTACAAATTTATAAATAAAGCCATGAACACACATCAAATCTTTTTGAAAGCATGCTATTTAAAAGATGAAAGCAGAAGCAGCTAATGATGACAGCAGACATCACACGGGTCTGGAAAGACAGCTTACTTTGGAATAAGGAACACTTCAAATTTAAGACCTGTTGATCCCATCCAGGGAGTCACACATGCTGTATCGCAAGAGGCTCGTCCTACGGGTTTAAAAAGTTATCTGAAGTGTGATATGAGGGGAAAGGACAAAGCCTGCATGTTAGAAAGTCTATCAAAAGTCCTGTTTTTTACACGTTAATTCAGGCACATACAGATGTGGTTACCTGGAATGGATAATCAAATAACCACAATCTAGAGTAGTTACTAGCATGTAAGCAAAAGTAGCACACATATATGTAAAATTTTCTTAAAATTATCACCATCATCTGCCATTAGATGCTGCACTGTTGCAGTGAAAATGAAGGAAAGACCTCACTGCCTGTTCATATCTGATGTGGTAGTCTCACAGGAAACACATGTGAAGAGGCAGTATAAATAAACCATATTTCTTGTGTTTAGGGCTGGCATTGGGTTGGGCGCCTGCCAAGGCCCATGGTCCAGTAGGGGTGTTATTGCCAACCTTGTAGATGCTTTGCTTTGACTACATGTTCACTTACAAAGAAGGAAGACACTGTAATGATGAAACGAAAGAAAAATGAATTCTCAGATTGATTCCAGAATACCCTAGAGTCAAGAAATATACTTTCCCAGATTGCATTGGAAGAAGGAAATTGTACTTCTGAAATGCATTGCACTTCAATAAATGCAGGCATATCAATAATTCATTTCTTTTTCATTTCTTCACTACCTGTTCACTTGCCCTCTTCAGCCACCCAGTAAGTGGAGTGAGAAAGAACGGTGATCTCCACACAACACATCTTGACTTGTTTTTTGGGGAGGTTGTGCAGAAAGAGCAGAGAAAAAGAGAACTGAATGGGCAGCAGCATTATTAGCAAGGAAAAGGTGGGTGCACTCAGGGAGGATGGCCCACTAAAGAGTATCTTATCCAACAGGCCACTAACACCTGGAACTAGCACTGCTTGGCACTTGTACTAGGTATGGAAAGGAAAACACTTTTTCAATAATATCCAGAAATAAGAGGTAAGGGCCAGTCTTAGGCACTGGGCACCTTAGATGGTACTGGGGTGACTCACAACATTTTAAATTTGGGAGAATATTATTTTCTCATTCATTGCTATGCTAGTGTACAATGTGGTTGCATGAGTGTCACAAGTATTCACTATATTATTAGTGATGATGAGTAAGACAATTCTCTCCAACTCACGTTTTGTGTACTTGTAGTTATTTCTTCAGTTTTTTTAAAAAATGGAGACTCTCCTGTTGTATAACTTCTGTGAGGGACCACATGTCTAGCTATATATATATATATATATATATATATTTAAAATAGTGGGGAATGACACACACACTTTGTTAAGACACGTGTCTATTGGGAATCTCGATGTGTGAACCTGTCACCCACATATCCCATTAAACACACCACCTTGAGAGGAGGGGGATCTTTTGCTAGGGATAAAACAAGCACTTTGCCCTGAAATGTGCCTAACTAGTGTGTGTATAACCCCACAAATGCAGGTCCAAACCAGACTAAAGCAAAACTTTATTTTATTGAAAGAAAAGAATAGCATTACAAAATTACTGGGTGCATGGCAGCATTAATCAATAATATCCTAACCTATTCATAACTTTAAACCAGAGCTTGGAAGTAACTCGTTATTTTTAACGAGTTACTTGTAATTAGTTACAATTTTAAATAACAAGTGGGTAATTCCATTACATTTGGCAAGTAAAGGAACGACTAGTAATTTCCCTACTTTTCAGCTGCAACTTTAACGTTTCCACGTTAGGTTGGACATTACTTGGGGGCGGGAACAAGGGGAAGTCAGCTCCTGGCTGTGATTGGTTAACACAAGACATGTGCCTCACACTGATTGGACCTCTGCGCAGACTCTCTCTTCCCTCGTGATCTGTGTTAGGAGGCACGAGGGAAGAGGTGAATAGGCAGGGCCTGCTGCTAGCGTCTGAGAGGACAAAATGGACGCCGGTGGAAAAAGCCAGTTGAAGGACAACGGAGAAGGCAGCAGCAGAATGGCGAAGAGCTGTGGAGGTGAGTGACGATGATTTGTGTGTGTGTGTGTGTGCCCTGGTGTGTGTGTTTTCGGCTGGAGTCTCTGGTTTTGGGGGGGGGCTCCGGCTCTCTGGCTACCACCCCTTACTCTCCGGACTCCCAGCTTCAATTTAAAAAAAGAGTAAGTTTCTAGGTGGTCTAATTCCCGAGATATACACCAAAACGTAACCCCCCACACACAACTTTTTTTAAAACAGATCCATGCTCTAGCTACAACTCCCATCAGCCCAATCCAGTGGCCATGCTGGCTGGGGCTGATGGGAGTTGTAGTTTTAAAAAGTAACTTTTCAAAGCTCTGGCTGTAACCCCGCCCTTTCATGATTATAGCCAATGACGCCAGAGTTGTGACTTGTTGATCCAGGCATGCCTAGGGCGAACGTCAGAATATGGTGGCTTTGAGTTTTTTGCAGTTTGCGTAAGTAATATGGCTTAATGTTTTTTTCCCTCTTCTGTCCAAGAGTCAGACCCTGGGCTATGAAATATGAAAGTATTTAATCCAATATCTGCTTTTCTGGGAGTAAAGCCATTTCTGGGAGTAAAGCATGTACCTGGAGTAAACCCCATTGAACTCCATTAGGACTTGCTTTTGAGTAGACATGGTTAGGATTGTGCTGTAAATTAATGGGACTTGTGAGTAAACATAGTGCAGACTTGTGTTTGTGTTGTAAATCTCTCTCCCTCCAACCCTATTTTTAAAGAAATTAGGCAGGGTTTATCACAGTTTTTATTATGTAGGAAACTAATACTCATTTTTTAAAAAAATGAATGAAGTTTTTTTATTTATTTATTTTTATTATTTGATTTATATCCTGCCCTTCCTCCCAGTAGGAGCCCAGGGCAGCAAACAAAAGCACTAAAACACTTTAAAAATAATAAAAACAGACTTTAAAATATATTAAAACAAAACATCTTTAAAAACATTTTTAAAAGCTTTAAAAACATTTTTTTAAGAAAAAGTTTAAAAACATATTAAAAAGCAATTTCAACACAGACGCAGACTGGGATAAGGTCTCAACTTAAAGGACTTGTTAAAAGAACAAGTTCCTTATCACTTGAGGCTGCAGTTTTCCCTGGTTGAGTAAGCCCCATTGAATACATTGGGACTTGCTTCTGAGTAAACAAACATAGGATTGCACTATAAATATCTTTACAGGTTATATAAATAAACATATTTGATAGTCATGCTTATATAAATATTTTCATAGAATCATAGAATAGTAGAATTGGAAGGGGCCTATAAGGCCATCAAGTCCAACCCCCTGCTCAATGCAGGAATCCAAATCAAAGCATTCCCGACAGATGGCTGTCCAGCTGCCTCTTGAATGCCTACAGTGTTGGAGATCCCACTACCTCTCTAGTAATTATTTCCATTGTTGTATGGCTCTAACAGTTAGGAAGCTTTTTCTGATGTCCAGTCGAAATCTGGCTTCTTGCAACTTGAGCCCATTATTCTGTGTCCTGCACTCTGGGATCATCGAGAAGAGATCCCGGCCCTCCTCTGTGTGGCAACCTTTCAAGTACTTGAAGAGTGCTATCATATCTCCCCTCAGTCTTCTCTTCTCCAGGTTAAATATGCCCAGTTCCTTCAGTCTCTCCTCATAGGGCTTGGTTTCCAGTCCCCTGATCATCCTTGTTGCCCTCTTTTGAACCTGTTCCAGTTTGTCTGCATCCTTCTTGAAGTGCAGAGACCAGAACTGGACACAGCACTCAAGATGAGGCCTAACCAGTGCTGAATAGAGGGGAACTAATACTTCACATGATTTGGAAACTATACTTCTGTTAATGCAGCCTGATATAGCATTTGCCTTTTTTGCAGCCACATCACACTGTTGGCTCATATTCAGCTTGTGATCAACAACAATTCCAAGATCCTTCTTGGATGTCGTACTGCTGAGCCAAGTATCCCCCATCTTATAACTGTGCATTTGGTTTCTTTTTCCTAAGTGTAGAACTTTGCATTTATCCCTGTTGAATTTCATTCTGTTGTTTTCAGCACAATGATCCAGCCTATCAAGGTCCCTTTGAATTTTCTTTCTGTCTTCCACGGTATTAGCTATGCCCCCCAATTTTGTATCATCTGCAAATTTGATAAGCATGCTCTGTACCTCCTCATCCAAGTAGTTAATAAAAATGTTGAAGAGCACTGGGCCCAGGACCAAGCCCTGTGGTACCCCACTCATTACTTCCACCCAGTTTTGTCATGCTGTGTCCCTATGAGTATCCAATTGCATACTATGGTTGTACAATACTTCCTTTACATTTTAAGTATGCCTTGGGGTAGTCATGGTTCTCCATTGTTTTCATCCTGAGGGGCAGATGGGCTGAGAAATGGTGAGTAGCCCATGGTCACCCACTACACTTTATAGCTTATTTCCATTTTGAAAAATTAATTAAAACAATTTACATGCAGGCAAAATTTATTAAGCGGATTCACACAATATGTGTAAAGCACATCCAACTTGCATTTAAAGCGCATGACTTCCCCTAAAGAATTCTGGGAAGTGTCATTTCCCCCTCACAGTTATAGTTCTCACCACTCTTAACAAACTGCAGTTCCCATGATTCTGTGGTGGGATTCATGTGCTTCAAATGGGTGTTGAATGTGCTTTAAAGGAATGGTGTGGATCTGCCCTAGGTATGATGTTCATTCAAGAGTGAATTGAAAAGAACAATTTTAAAATATACTTCTTACTCTTACTCATTTTTCAGACCTCTTTCTGAAGTAAAGGGTCAAATCTGTAAAAACATTTGGAGCAGCCACATTAAAAGATAAGGGCAGGGTATTCCAGGCAGGGGGTTGCCAACCCTGCTTGGATATGGATGTCTTTGCAGAACCCTAGTCAAGGTTTACCAACAGCACAGTCCAAACTATATCTACTTAGAAGTCAGTCCTGTTGAGTTCTATGGGGCTTAATCCCTTAGTAAGTGTGTTTAGAATTGCAGCCTTCAGGAGCCTCCATCTTTACTCCCCAAAGCTCCCATCTAACGTCTCCACAACACTAGGCTCCTTTGTCTCTGCTGTGGCCTTCTGGTGACTGCCCTAGCCTGAAGGCACTTAACCCTTCTTGCTGAAAGCAAGTAGGCTAGATTAAATGTTCCCTACCCAGGCTCATATATATAAAAGGTAAAAGATAAACGGCATTTTGTCAAAAGTATTTTTGTCTACATTTTATACCTCATCCTTGGTTTTCCAAGCTTGGCATGGAATGCTTCTCATACAGAATTAATTTGAAATGCTGCATATTTATTATCATAATCATCATATTCAAAATAAAAAATATATGTACCGCCTTCAAGTTGATTCCAACTTATGGTGACTCTATGAATAGGGTTTTCATGAGGCTGAGAGGCAGTGACTGGCCCAAGGTCACCCAGTGAGCTTCATGGCTATGTGGGGATTTGAACCCTAGTCTCATTTTGTTCTCACAACAACCCTGTGAGATAGTAGGTTAGACTGGCCCAGGCAGGGTTATTTAGCGAGCAAAAATGATGCAAATAGGATCTCTTTTAATTGTGCTATCGACCTGCTTACTTCCACTCTGACTGGGGCATCTTGCAGCATGGGGAAGAGATGGGGGCACATCACAGCTGAAGTTCACCCATATAGGAGCATTATCTCTTGTTTATTACAGAGACGCCTGTTGCAGGTTTTGCTGCTGAGAGCAGCAGTCAGTTAGTGCGGCCACTTGAGTCACAGCTTGTTGATCCTGAGGAGGCAAAACTAGAAAGTGAGGTTCAGAAAGGAGGCCCTGTGCACGAGGAGGAGGAGGGCATGAAGCAGTGCCAGTTGCCCACAGCCACATCTGCAGAACAGCAAGTACCATGGTTTGGCTTTGAAAAAGCTTGTACATTTGTGAGCCAGAGTGGGGAAAATGTTGTTGTACGATGCAATTACTGCCTTCCAAGGATCAAAAATCTGAGATCAGCTGTTTCCTCCTCATCCAATGTGAAGAAACATTTTGAGGTAAGCCTTTGTCATGCTGGTCCTCAAAGAGTGTCCATTGTCTATTTATGTTTAAATTGTGAAGTTCCTCTTCCATTTTTTCTTGGATTCATGCTTTGTTCTTCTTCCTCAGAGGGCACACCCTGAGAAGCTGAGAGCAATTGAAGAAGCAATAAAGGCAAGGAGACGTGGCCTTCCTGAACCAATGCATGACACCCCTCCTCCCAAAATGCTGAAGCAGCAGCAGACAACCCTTGAGAGGTGGGGATCTGGCAGGGAGCCTGTCACCCAGAGCAATCTCGACAGGAGAATCATTGATTTCATTGTAGAGGAGACATTACCACTTCAGACTGTGGACAAACCATCATTCATTAATCTGGTTCGCATTGGACTCCCCAAAGATCTCACCATCATATGTGCCAAGACTCTGAGAGACAGAATTGAGAAGAGAGCATGCCACATGAGAGAAACTCTTGCAAACCGAATGGGTGCTGTGGCATATATAGCAACCACTGCAGATTGTTGGACCAATGGCAAGAAGAGTTACTTTGGGGTAACAGCCCACTGGATCAACCCAACTACCCTGAAACGTGAGGTCGGGGCCTTGGCTTGTAAGCGTCTGAAGGGGCGCCATACATACAATGTCCTTTCAAAAGCACTGCATGATGTACATGTGCAGTACAGGATCCACAACAAAGTTATGTGCACTACTACAGACAACGGCTCCAACTTTGTGAAAGCGTTCAGAGTTTTCATGGCCAAAGAACCAGTGGAAGCTGCAGGCACCAGTGACGATGATGGTGATAACCAGGAGGAGGAGGAGGCTGAGGTGGAGTTTGTGCCTATCTGTGAGATCCTGGACACAGGACCTGAGGCAGAGGAAGAAGCTGCAGACTCAGGAGAGGATTTTGTTTTACCACCACACCAGAGATGTGCTAGCCACACCCTCAACCTTGTGGCAACACAAGACATAGAGGCCATGCTTTCTGACTCCTCCAAAAGTAGTCTTCTTGGTCCTTTCAAGAAACAGTTTCGTTCCTTGATGGGAAAGTGCAGCAAGTTGTGGTCCAAGCAGAACCACTCAGCCCAGATTGCTGAGTATATCCATGCGCAATGTGGTGTGTATCTGAAGGTACCAAATAAGACCAGGTGGAATTCCACCTTTGATGCGTTGAAGCAACTACATGAGCTCCTGTCAACTGTGCCACTAAAAATGCATGCCATAATGGACCGCTGCTCCTTGTCCAGGATCACAGCTGCTGAGATTGAAGTGGTACAGGAATACACAGAGATTATGGAGCCACTAGCCCAGTCCCTAGATATCCTGCAACGGGAGAACGGCATGTTCATGGGGTATTTGCTACTAATGCTCTGCAATCTGGACCGCAAGTTAGAAGGACTGGAAAACAAACCTGAGAGGTACACATACTGTTTTCAGCTGCTGAGAGGTGTGTGCGAAGCCCTAAGAAAGCGGTTTGCAGCTATCTGGGAGGACAAGAGGCTTCTTCTGGCAGCCTGCCTACACCCTCACTTCAAACTAGATTGGCTGGAATCGTGTCAGGCCACCACCCATACCAACAAGTAAGAACATTAGGGAAGCCCTTTGGGTGGATTACTCCAAGGGAAATGTTGTCTCAAGGGAGGCATCAGAGGGCTTAAGGTGGTAGGCAGGGGCTGGGCCTTTTCTTCCTGGGGCTCCTCATCACAACCTTGGGTTGCTGCAGGTAATCCTTAAGGGTCTGCTGTGCTGCCCCATGAGTGTGGTGACTTGGTCACCTTCCTACCTTCCATGTCATCATCCACAGGCTCAGGCTGGACCCTGAACCAGGGGACATGACAAGCATCAGGAAATGAAGAGCAGATGATGGTTTCCTAACATATATGTGTTAACATATCCTCTCTCTTTCTTAGATACACAATGGAAGCCTTGCTGAAAGCTGAAATAAAGATGGGTGTACTTAATGAGGACAGTGATCAGTCTTCAGATAAAGACCAGGAAGGAGATGACTTAGAAGATGACTTCTTTAACTTTCTGCCCCAGGGCAAGAAGTCAGCAGTGGACACTGCTGAGGAGGAACTGGTGAGGTACCTGAGGTCTCCCAGCAGGGAAGTGTCATCACTCCATGGCTTTCCACATGTGCTGCGGTGTTTTTTGCAGCACAACACAGGCATGCCTTCAAGTGCCGCAGTAGAACGCCTGTTCAGTACTGGTGGCAACATAATGACTGTAAAAAGACATTCCTTGTCTGACATGCTCTTTGACCATCTTGCTCTTTTGAGACATAACAGAAACATATTATAAAAGCATTTCAAGTGTAAAATTTGATTTCAAGAGTTGGGGTATCTTCATTGCTTGGGGGGATGTGAGATTCTGTTATGCCATTATGTTAATCTTATGGATATTTTTTTTATTCTAGTACCCTGTGTGTATGTGTGTTTATTTTTAATATTGTTTTAGGCTTCTTAGATGTGCAGCAGCCAAGGCCAGCACCTTGTAGGAGTTTTTTTTAAAAAGTAACTGAAATGTAATTGTAGTGATTACTTTTGAGAAAAAGTAAAGTAATCAGTTACTTTCAGAGTAATTGTAATTGTAACGGTAATTACTACTTTTTGGGCCAAGTAATTGTAACTGTAATTTATTATTTTTTTAAAGTAATCTTCCAAGCTCTGCTTTAAACTAAAGAGATCAAAGGTCCCTATAGCATTGTAATGACAGGTAGCAGAGATTACCTATCGTAGGCCCAGGAGTGGGCAGTGGAATACAGCTGAAGTGAAGGAGCTCTGCCCCAAAAGCAGGAAGGAATCTCTTTGCCTCCAGGTTTGCACCAAGACACATACTTCCTTCCCAATCTGTGGCCTGTAGTCCTGCACAGCATTCCTTGACAGCATAGTTACACATATTGACGCTCAGATCTCTGCCCCTTGAATCTTAAAAACTGCTCTTAAATACACTTACCCTCTTACAAATCAACGTAAAAAGGAGGGATCTGGGTATGAGGTGATCTCATGTTGTGTGTGTGTTTCTTGCTGACACTTAGAGAAACTAGTTCTGTTTTCTAATGCTGTCTTTGAACAATGGGATTGTTCTGCTGGGCATGAGGGAAGTCTGCCAGTTTTCTCCTTGTTCATTTAGTTGCCAACAGAATGGTCTTGCTTCTGTCCTCTTTCATAGTACTTCAGGAAGGCACAACGAGTCCGTAAACAGGGGGTATGGGGTGGGAACTGTAGTCCAGAATACTCCAGGACCTTGCCACCCCTTTGAATCCAAATGAACCAGTGTGAAGGTTAACCCAAGCACTCATAACGTCTTAGCAATGCTTGACCCTGCCTGAGTACTAAGATCATTCTACAGCCTTTTTCTTGTGTCCTGCTTTCAAGGGTGAGGTGGTTGGTACATCTCCAGCATTAGAGCCTTTTTGGTAGTGGTTATTCATCTTTGGAATATTCTCCCCAGGTAGGCTTGCTTGGCACAGAGAGTGATGTCTTTTTAGTACCAGGTGAAGACCTCTTCATTAGCCCAGACTTGTTACATCTTGCAGCTTTCAAACTATTAGTTTTAATTCTGTATCAATGCTGGCACTTTCTGCCTGCTCAATTATTTTCTAATGGCATGGTTTTATTTCTTTTGTATATATTATTGTTTTCAAAGTTTTGTGTATGCCTTTTGGACTAAAGAGCAGGATATATTCTAAATTAATTAATTAATAAAGTTTACTGAACATTTAATTTCACTGATTGTTTATAATGCTTTTGAAACATGCAGTCCTCTGCTGCATAAATCCTGAGCAGGAGTAGACCATCAAAGCAAAATAATTCTCCGAATCAGTGTATTTACTTACTTATTTACATTATTTGTACGTCATTTAATAAAGTTCTCCAGACAATTTACAGTAAAAGTTATACAAAAACCAAACCATAAAATCTAATACAAACCAGAAATAGAAGATGACCATAAAACAAAGCTCACAGCAGCACTAAAGATGCACAGGTTTTAAAACTCCAGCAACATCCAAGGAGTTTATAAAGCTGCAATCCCATGATTGCCTGTGAGTCCCATGGAACTTCTGAATAGACATGTATAGGATGTATACTGTAAGTCACTAAAAGATCTTAAAAATGAAAAGACTGAAAAGCTGAGAAATAAAGGTCTTCATCTCGAGCTGTAAAGATCACAATGTTGTTGCCAGGCAAGCCTCTCCGGAGAAAATATTCCATAGCTGGAGCACCACTGCTAAAAAGTTTTCCTTCTAGTACAGGGACAGGAAGCCTGTGCCCCTCATGTGTTGTTGGACTTCCAGTCCCATCAGCCCCAGCTAGTATAAAGAATAGTTAGGAATAATAGGAGCTGTAGTCCAGCAAGTTCTGCAACTCCTGCTTCGCCTGATGTCAGGAATTGAATCTGGGATCTTATAGATGTAAAACACGTGTTCTACTACTGAGCCATGGTCTGTCTCTATTGTCTTTGGCCCTGTACAATTGTGGCTTTAGCAGCACATAAACTAGCTCCGAAAGATCTGGACGACCATAGGTTCTCACCTCTCCTCTACCGCCCATCTGGCAAATTTCATTTGGCAGGGGCACTTAGAGAAGGGCCTCAAATGATTATCTCAAAGTCTGAGTACAGGTACATGGAAGAGGAAGTTATCCTTCATGTGACCTGGTCCCAAGCTGTTAATGGTTTTAAATGTTAATACCAACACTTTGAATTGGGCATAGAAATAGACTGGAAGCTAGTGCAGATAACAAAGCACTGGCATAATACAATCAGACAGTACCAGTTAACAATCTTGCTACCCTATTTTGAACAAAATGAAATTTCCCAACCATTTCCAAATGCAGTTCCACAAACAACGCATTGCAGTAATCCAACTGCAACACTATCTCTGTCCAGATAAGATCATGGTTGTTATATCAGCTGGTGCTAATAAAAAGGATTCTGAGTCACCAAGTCCACTAAAGGGTAACACAACTATTCCAACTGAGCAACCTTTTGGTCCTAAGGAGCATCCTAAAGTTACTCACTAAGCTGATAGGAAGGTAGGATGAAGGAGTTGGGTGGTATAACTTCTACTGCTATTCCTGCCATTCCTGTACAATTATGGCAAAAATGTAACCGTTGAACCAAAATTCATGCCTGAAAGTGAGTGGTTGCTAAGCAACCACATGACTATCATCGTTGCTTGTGGATTTTAACGGTAATATGATATCTTTTATGTGTTGCCCAGCGACCATGCTAGGTCTGTTTCAAGCTATTTCCCAACCTTTTCTCTTTGTAGTTATGGTTAATGAGCACAGCTGGCTGGAAAGTTCTAACAACTGCTGTCTCCTCGGTGTAGGACTTACCTGATGAATCATAACAGGGTTGACAGGAAGAGAGGGGGTTATCCATGTTAGGGGTAAACTAGTGGCCCACTTTAGTTGGATTTTGTCCATGGGCTGCCACTTGCCACCCTGTGTGTTAATCAGTGAAAAGTCACTTACAGGAGTATATCACACTGCTTCAAATATGCCTGTGTTGTGCTTTCAGGCACCGTCAGTGATTTTGCTGTTGTTTATTTTATTTATTTATTTATTGTATTTATATACCACCCCATAGCTGAAGCTCTATGAGCGGTTTACAATAACTAAAAACATTAAAAACAAATATACAAATTTAAAAACACATCTTGTAAAAACAATTTAAAACACAATTTAAAACACATGCTAAAATGCCTGGGAAAAGAGGAAAGTCTTGACCTGGTGCCGAAAAGATAACAGTGTGGACACCAGGCACACTTCGTCACAGAGATCATTCCATAATTTGGGGGCACTACTGAGAAGGCCCTCTCCCTTGTTGCCAGACTCCCAGCTTCCCTCGCAGTAGGCACCCGGAGGAGAGCCTTGGATGTTGAGCGTAGTGTACGGGTGGGTTCAAATCGGGAGAGTCGTTCCATCAGGTATTGTGGTCCCAAGCCGTGTAAGGCTTTATGGGTTAAACCAGCACCTTGAATTGAGCTCGGAAACATACAGGCAGCCAATGCAAGCGGGCCAGAATCAGTTTTATATGTTCGGACCATCTGGTCCCTGTTACCAATCTGGCCGCTGCATTTTGCACAAGCTGCAGTTTCCAAACCGTCTTCAAAGGCAGCCCTACATAGAGCGCATTGCAGTAAACTAGCTTGGAGGTTACCAGAGCATGGACAACTGAAGCCAGGTTATCCCTGTCCAGATAGGGGCATAGCTAGGCCACCAACCAAAGTTGATAGAAAGCACTCTGTGCCACCGAGGCTACCTGAGCCTCAAGTGACAGAGATGGTTCTAGGAGAACCCCCAAGCTATGAACCTGCTCCTTCAGGGGGAGTGTAACCCCATCCAGGACAGGTTGGACATCCACCATCCGGTCAGAAGAACCACCCACTAGCAGCATCTCAGTCTTGTCTAGATTGAGCCTCAGTTTATTAGCCCTCATCCAGTCCATTGTTGCAAACAGGCACTGGTTCAGCACATTGATAGCCTCACCTGACGAAGATGAAAAGGAGAAATAGAGCTGTGTGTCATCAGCATACTGATGGCAACGCACTCCAAAGCTCCAGATGACTGCACCCAATGGTTTCATGTAGATGTTGAACAGCATGGGGGACAGATCTTTTTTTAAATCTGTCTTAAATTGAAGGAGATCTGATTTAGCATGTTTTTTAAAAAAACCTGCAACATATATTGCATTTTTCCAACAGCAAAAAGTAGTTGAGCTGAAACATTTGATTTGGTGTGAGAATATCAATAAATGCACTTAGTGTGGTTTAAATGCCTTTTTTAAAACAAGTCTTACTTGGGAATTATTTTTATTGGAATGGTTGTAAATATTTTAAGACATTATAACTCCATAGCATACACTTCCTATATATTATTTAGATAATTAGATATTGAAACAGCACAATTCTATGCATGTTTACTCAGACATCCCACTGGACAATGGGGCTTACTCCATAAGTGTGTTAGGATTGCCACATAAGGAGATAAAATGAAGGTAATGACAACTCTTCCACTTTCCCAATTTAACTAGAATGTATATTGTGTTTTCATTATGTTGCTAAGTAATTTTATGAAAACATGCATAAAAGCAGAACACTTTCTGCAGAAAACTAGTTTTTGCAAAATATTTTCCATCACACATCATTGGGTGTTATACAAAAGGCCAGCACACTGCTGTAATGGAAGATCAAATAAGGGAGATCTTTACAAAACATGCTCAGAACAGAGGAGGACTACATAAATGACTACACTGATGTCATTTTAGTGCCAGGAAAAGGCCTTTTCATTTTACCAGGTATTTAAACTTGTATTAGTTTTAATGTTAAGCTGCTGTTTGGAACTGCTACTTTTAGTATTTTTAAATTTTTGTTATTTTATCTTGGATTTTTGCAAGCTGACCTGGGAACATTCAGAAGGGTAAAAATCTCTATTAAAAATAGCATGGATATTAAAGTTAAGGATTTATAGACCCACATACATTTAAATGAATAAAAACTGACTTCTAGCAGATTTTGCAGCCAGCATTTTTTCTCATAAATGAGTCCCACTGATTTCAAGGTGATTTATGTTTAAGTGATGCTACCATCTTATGTACATTTACTTGTAAATCCACAATCCTATCCACACTTACTTGTGGGACTTACTTCTAAATACCTCTGTGTAGCATTTGTCTGTAGGCATGCCTATGATTGCAGCCTTAACATTGTATCTTATCCTTTTGTATGATATTGTATTGTATATCATATACACAGAGCTTGGAAGTAACTAGTTACAAGTAACGAATTACCTGTAATTTATTACTTTTTTGAGTAACGAGTGGGTAACTTCATTACATTTTGCTGGTAATAGAACAAGTAGTAACGTCATTACTTTTGAGGAGTAATTGTAATGTTTCCAGCATTACTTTTGCACATTACTTGGGGGAAAGCAGGGGAAGTCTCTGGTCCTCTGATTTGTGAATAAAAATCATGTGCTTCAAATTGGGCTTCTGTGCAGCGTTGTTCTTCCTTAATGTTCTATTGGTGCTTAGGAGGTGACAAGGGAGGAGGTGGAGAGCGAGACGGGGTGAAGAAAACAATTGTTTAAAAATTGACAGGAGTGCAAGGAGAAAAGAGCTGGAGGCAATATATATATACAAAAATATGTGTGTTGGGGTATCATCATTGCTGGGGGTGGGGTGAGGGGATGTGAGATTCTGTTATGCCATTCTGTTAATCTTATGGATAAAAAATTATTCTACTACCCTCTGTGTGTGTGTGCTTATTTTTAATGTTGTTTTAGGCTAGTTAGATGTGCAGCAGCCAAGGCCAGCACCTTGTAGGCATTTTTTTTTAAAGTAACTAAAATGTAATTGTAGCAATTACTTTTGAGTAAACGTAAAGTAATCAGTTACTTTCAGAGCCCTTGTAATTGTAATGGTAATTACTACTTTTGGGAGGCCATGTAACTGTAACTGTAATTTATTACTTTTTAAAAGTAATCTTCCAAGCTCTGTGTGATGTTCCTATCAGTTAGCATCTGTAAATATGGTAAGTGCGGGTCTATTGGGTGATGTATGGTAATTGACTGAGAGAGAAAGGGGGAGTACATGGGTGAGAAGCTGAAGTGTGCTGGATGATGATTGGCTGAGTGGCTGGCTGGCTGAAGGTATAAATGGAGGTTTGTGAGTGATGATGGGGGTCGGTTGGAAGGTGGGAGAGTCGGTTAGAGAGAGACTGTTGAGTTGGTTGGCAGAGTTCTGAGGGAAGTTTGGATTGGATTTGGCTGATATTTAAAGAGGATATATATGAACAGAAACATAAAGAGTAACCATATATGAAACCATACGCTTGTGAAACATTCCTGAAGTAATCTTGTTATTTCCTGTTATTAGTAAATAAATACTTATTTGGTTTACCAAAGGCCTGATCCTTGGCTGGGGAATATACAGACCAGAAGGGAGGGCAAGGTAATTACCAAGGCTGAACAGAAGCAGTATCTAATGGTGGCAGCGGTGAAGGGAGAAATAGTAACAAGTCAAGTATCCAGAGCAACCCAGAGTTGTATGCTTATTATATAAAGATACAAGGGGGTTGGGAACAGTATAAGCACGCAGTCACAAAAATAACCAGCTAGAGAGAGACTCAGGCAAAGTCTCTGGGAGTATTGGTTATAGGACGTGACTGGTGGTGGTGCCTAGCAGTGGGATGTAGTGAGATCTGTGCTAGAGCGGAGTGAGAAACCATATAAAGGACGGTCCGGACTGGTGGTGTCCCTGGTGGTGCCTAGTGAAAGGCAGTAGCCACAAGCAGGTGGGAACCTGACAGGGAGAACCAGGGAAGGGCGTCACACTCTGCATATACATAAGGACAGCAGCTCAGTGGCAGAACATCTGCTTTACATACAGAAGGTCCCAGATTCTATCTGTGGCATCTCCTGGAAGGGCTAGAAGAGAACCCTGCCTAAAACCCTGGAAAACCACTGCCAGTCAGTGTACTGTAGACAATACTGAGCTAGATGGACCAATGGTCTGCCTCCGCATAAGGCAGCTTCCTATATTCCTATAATATTGCACCCTACCGACATATAAATTTAGCTGCAAACATACACATCTCTAGTCAGAAGTCCCAATGATTTCAGTGAGTCAGGACACGGAATAATGGGCTCAAGTTACAGAAAGCCAGATTTCAACTGAACATCAAGAAAAGCTTCCTAACTGTTAGAACAATACAACAATGGAACCAATTACCTAGGAAGGTGGTGGGTTCTCCAACACTGGGGGCCTTCAAGACGCAGCTGGACAACCACCGTCGGGTACGCTCTAATTTGGATTCCTGCATTGATCAAGGGGTTGGACTAGATGGCCTTATAGGCCCCTTCTAACTCTACAATTCTGTGAAGCTTACTCCTAGGTAAATGGCTGCAGGATTGCTGCCTTGTTACTGAGGATGCAATCGTAGCCCCACTTATCTGTAAGATTCATTAAATGCAATAGGACCTACTTCTAAGCAGACACGATTAGGGAGGTTGTGCTGAAGAGTAATATGATATGGTTCCGATTTCAACCAAAAACATATTTTAATCATAATCATCTTTCTATATCATGCAGATTACACTATTAATATTAAAGGCTATTATCTTTTGCGTCGTGCTTTTAAAATTTTGAAGCCTAATAAAGCTGCAAAACTCCTTTCCACCCCTCCAAGTTCAAAAATCCTTAGTCTTCTCCTTTTCCAGTTGCCGTACAAGATGTCAACGTCCAGTTCAATCCTTTTTGGTTTCCTGGCAACAGAATGAAGGTTACGTATTTACACTTCCGGGTCTTGGCGCCAGAGTTTGAACTTTGACCCATATGGTAGCTCTTTCTTTCTCTTCCGGTGCCGGCGACAATTCTAGGTGAGGGTGGCTTCTTCTATCTCTTCTGGGGACTTTGGTTTAATCCGCTTCCATCCACGAACCAGGCTGATTGGGAGGGCTTGAGAGCGAGTCGTAGAATTGCCGAGATTCTGGGGGTGAAGAATGAAGGGTGTATGTTGTCGGAGAGTCAGGAGACGTCGAGGTTTAGATGGAGCCTTGGGTGGAGGCCTTTCCGCCTGGACTCGTCTTGAGTGAGGCTTTTTGAGTCTCCCAAGCCGCACGTTGTTGCGAGGCCGATCATTTAGCATCTTATTCAGTGTTTGGCTTCTGGGGCTCGTTCGCATTTTCCTTCCTTATGTAGAAGTACTGGGAAATTCGATGTCGAGATGCTCTCGCCTGACAATGCGGGACAACTTTGGGAAAAGACTGCAGGAGCGTTCCACTTCGGTGTAGAGTGATGTCTTGGACCTGGGTTCAGATCCTTGTTTCTGCTATGAAGTTCACTAGCCTTCTGTCTTTAAACCTCACCTAACTTCCAGGGGTGGTTTGTGAATAAAGTAAGATTAAACATTGAGTTCCTTGGAGGAACAATAAATGCAAGCATGCATCTCGATTGGAAATGGTATTATTGTAATAACTGTACGAATAAACTCTCTGTAGCAAAATATGCTAAAAGAAAGCTTATAACTTAAATTGGTGCAGGTGCATAGGTAGGATGGTGGCTGTAACACTTCCTGCGCATGCAAGAATAAAATTCATTTTTCTGTTTGACAATTGAGGTGCAGGAACACCTTTTATAATTTCTGTTAATCCATGCTTCCTTTATCCATTGAGCTATTTGTCTGAATAAAATCATGTGTTTGACAATTTGATGAAATACTTAAATGTCGCTAGTGTGAAACAGTGCCTATAGGACTTAAATGGGGAAGAACCACTCATGGGCCAGTTATTATTTCTCTTAGCTTACCAAGGCTGTTGTGAGGATGGGCTCCTGCTGGGAGGGATATAAATCAAATAATAAATAAATAAGTGGATAAGGAAATATGTAGGCTACCCTGAGCTCCCTCTTTGAATTACAGTATAATAATGTAATATTGGCAAAATATGTAGTTGGTGGGTGTTGATACATATACAATCTTGTGCTCAGCTTTGAATGCTGCCTTCTCACACTGCATTTGCTTTCCTTGTTTAGACACGATGGTCCAGCGTCTAACATACCGACGTAGGCTGTCCTACAACACAGCGTCGAACAAGACTAGACTGTAAGTAAAATCTTAACTGTTACTACCCTGAATGTATTGTTTTTAATTAAATATTATGTTACTTAAATGACTGTTCCTTTGGTTGATACAGATCCCGAACACCAGGTAACAGGATTGTTTATCTTTACACCAAGAAAGTTGGCAAGGCACCAAAGTCTGCATGCGGCGTGTGCCCAGGAAGACTTCGTGGCGTAAGTGTATTCTCTTTGACTTGTGTTAATTGGATACCTACATAAAGACAGAAACTGTAGCACTGACCAATTTATATGGGAAAATCTGGTATATGTGGCTCCTAGGGAAATCATGCTTTTTTTCTTGTGAAATTCTAAGTATTCCATAGGCAGTTGCTTGTGTTAATGCCAGTCTTCCTATCAACGTGATGCTCAAGCCAGTGCACTATTGGGCTTGCATAACAATGAAGGGCATTGGCTTTAGCAGCTTAGAGGTGCAATTATTATTGATTGATTTATATACCACTTGCGTATCAAAATGGCTTCTGTGATTAAATGAAATGTGCCCCTACTGATAATTGGGTTTGCACTTGATCAGTATTAATTTGGCATGAAATCCTGTAGTAATTTCAAGCATTCCAGAAAAATCTGTGATAGATTCTACATAGATAGTTCTAAAACAGAAAGTATCTCCTTCGTCCTAGCCAGAATTAGTTGTGTACAATTACCTCTTTTATGTGCCTTTTGTTTTTAACAATGTGGAATAACTACTGCTGTACTTTCTTTGTGTTGGGACAAAACAGGAATAGTACTAGTTTAATTCATAGTAGCAGTGCAGAAATAGTACAGAAGTGAAGTGCTGAAATTAATATGCCAATAAACTATTACTATTTTTAAAATGAATGATGTGAATTAACTCTTGGAACTGTGATGGAAAGCTGCTTCTCTGTATACAATATTGACCTAACTAAAACTTTAAAAATTATTTTTAATTTAAATTTATATCCCACTCTTTCTCCCAGAAAGAGTCCAGGGTGGCAAACAAAAACACTGAAGACGTCTTTTAAAACAACTTTTTTTAAAAATCTAAAAACAGTTCCAGCACAGATGCAGGCTGGAATAAGGTCTCTACTTAAAAGGCTTGTTGAAAGAGGAAGGTCTTCAGTAGGCACCAAAAAGATAACAGAGATAGTGCTTGTCTAATATTTAAGAGGAGTGAATTCCAAGTATGTATTGGTCTCCTCCTTAATGCCTTTGGAGGTTGCCTAGAGGAAGCATTAAGTAGCAAATCAATTGTACGGCAAGTGTAAAAGTATTGTTTTCCAAAAATGCATGCCAGTTCTTTTTAGTTAAATACAGCTGTCCATCTTTGTCTATGAAAAATAAGTTTTTTCAAACTGATCTCATTTATATGAAATACCTCTTTTTACTTGAGTATAAAAAAAGTATACTTGAGTATCCTTCTCTGGAGTATAAAATGGCAATCCCAGGAAGCATGTATGGTTCTTCAGTTGCAAATGTCTTTATATGAAAGGTAAAGATATACTATTCCGCTTCTGGTGTGGGTGACAAAGGCATTCAAAATGAAGTGTGCGTACTTAGGTTATTATAATATTTCAGTCTTCTTTACTTATGCGTAAGAACATAGGAAGAGCCCCGCTGGATCAAGCCCAAGGCTCATCTAGTCCATCCTGATCTCTGAGTAGCCAGCCAGGTGCTTGTGGAAAGCCTTCAAGCTGACCTGAGTGCAATAACACTCTCCCTATCTGTGATTCCTTGCTTAAAGAATTACCTTACTATAAATAAGCTTTTTAGTACATGAAGCAACAATTGATACTGGGCCTATCATCTCTTCTTTTGATTGTCTGTTAACAAGCCTAATATTGCAAATCAAACAGATTGTGGCTCATACAAATGTATTTTTCATTTCTTACAGGTACGTGCTGTTCGTCCTAAAGTTCTTATGAGACTGTCAAAAACAAAGAAGCATGTTAGCAGAGCCTATGGTGGTTCCATGTGTGCTAAATGCGTTCGTGACAGGTAATTTATGTCTTAAGCATAATTCTACTGAAGTGCAAGGGCTATAATTCTTAACTTCAAACGTCTTGCTGGTTTCTTTTAACACCTCCTTTCTTGTAAGAAGGTATTAAAAGCATATCTATTGCCAGTGCTTAATTTCCAGTAGGTTCGGTATTGACTGTAACCCTGCTTGGATCATTAATCTTACACATTAGAATTTTAATGTTGAATGTTGGTATAACTTTGTTACTATAGAACTCTGCACTAAGTGTGCTGTACAGGTGGATGTTTTTCCAAGCCTGACTTTACTCATTCTGATTGAGATACTGATAACAGAAGACAATCATATATATTACAAATTGAGTTGTGGATTAGAGCTAGTTATCATCTCAAAGGAACAAATAAACCCATGTTGACATGTCAACCTGTAAGCAATCAGCAACTCAAGCAGTTATATATCTGTAATTAACTGTTCACCTGGTCATCTTTGGTGACTAGGAATTTCATGTGGGTGAGTGTGTGGAGTTCCCTGCAGTCAAGTGAGAGTGCTGGCAAAGCAGTCTATCCCTTCTTTACCAGCTTGCTCAGCTCCTGCACTCACTGCGGAGGAAGTGAATCCCCTTCTTGTGTGGCCAATATGGAAACTGATCAGGCTGGTGAGGCAGAATGTTCTGTACTGACTGTGGAGGAAGGCATTTCACTTCCTCTGTGGTCAGTACAGAAGCATAGCAACTTCAAGGTGAGTGAGTGGAGTAAAGGAGGGACAGAACAATCCTTTCCTTCACTGCTGACTCTTGCTTTGCTAGGTTTTTTTGGGGGGAGGGTGGAAAGAAAATACTGTGCACCTGCTGTAAACGTGAGATGGTCCAAGTGTTTCTCCCCCCACCCCACAACTTGAAACCAATTCATGGTGTGCTCATAATGCAGCCCAGCTGCCTCCGCACTTTGAAAGTAGACTGCAAGAAACCCTGGAAGTTGCTCCATGCCTCCTCTGCTAGCCTGCTGCATTTCTAGCTGTCTGCTTTTTACTCAAAAGAGGGTCTAGCGAAGAAGGTGTGGAGTGATTTGTCCATTCTTTTACTAGCTCCTGTTATTAGGAAAGAGCAGGCGAGTAAAACATTTTGCAGGCTAGTTGTTTTTTTGGGCTTAGTAACAAAGCTGAGCCCAGGATTCAGTTCTTGGCACTCTACCGCTAATGCACTTTTAAGATGGCTTGTGGTAGAGCACCTCAGTTGTGTCCTGAGGGTCCCAGAAAATGCACACCGCTGCTTCGCTGTAGGCTGTTATGACTGAAGTTGTGTGAAGAGGCTCTTCTCGACAAAAGTGGCAAAGTAAGTCCCATTGGCTACACTCATAAAACATTCAACAGAAGTCCTGAACTATTGGTTCTTCTGTTACATGGTCATTCCTCTTCCAAGCTATAGCTCCGCTGTAAACACAAAACTAGTTTGATCAAATCAGCAAATTTTAACTTAAGCAATGCATGTGAAGGGACAAGGGACTTAGCAAGCACAGTGCTTTTGTTTCTCATTCTTCAGACTATGGTGTGAAGGCTTGTCTGAATATAGCTTGTGTGATCATGGTAACTAGCAATGCTGAAATGGTAACATGTTTTCTTTTTTCCTCTAGAATCAAACGAGCATTCCTTATAGAGGAACAGAAGATTGTGGTCAAGGTGCTGAAGGCACAAGCACAGAGTCAGAAACCAAAGTGATTATTTGTGTTATCTGCCTAATAAATGAAGATGTAACTTCCCTGTGTGATTTTTTTCTGGAAGACTTCTGAAACGTGTTCAATATTGAGATGAATTATTGCGCTGTAAGGATGGTGGGGTTGTGCTGATCACTCTTTAAAATAAACACCATTAAATACACATCTTAAACCATTTGCATGAAACAAAGATATGGGAGCTCTTCAGACAGTGCTGTCTAGATTATTTACTTTTGATGTCCTGCTTTTTCAAACTATTTGCTGTTGACATTTTTGAGGAAGGATCTGAAAAGAAGAGAGAAAGGTAAGTGTTCTGGGAGGGATGTAAGGGACAATAAGAGAGAAAGGGTGGAACCATTTAAGGGACTAGACAGCTGCAGCTGGCTGAGGATGGTGGGATTGGAGGAGCAATATGCATGAGCAGAGATAAACTGGGAGATAGGAGGAAGAAAAACGGGGTTTTGAAGGTAAGCCAGGGGTTCCCAAAACTCGTCCATGAACTTCAGGAGGTCTGTGGCATGTCTGGGTTAAATACGCATAATGATTTTAATTGTATTTTTATTGTTGCTTTGATTTCTTATATTATACTTTATTGTATTATAATTTGAATAAAAGAAGCAATAAAAATACAATGAAAAATCATTACAATTGCTATAACATGTATAAAGTGTTCTGCCAAGATCCTCAGCATATTTAAAGTGGGGTTGGGGGAAGTTTGGGAACCTCTGGTCTAAGCAATTAAAGTAGGGAATTATGGTTGGCTGCAGTTTTAACTGGAAGCTAAAGGTCTTAAGAGGTGCCAGCAGAAGACCAGAGGAAAATACTAGTCAAAATGGGAGGTGGCTACTAGAGCATGAACCAAAATTTTGCTGAGGGATGGGATATATTTTTTCTGTGTTAGAGGCAGTATGGTTGAATGGCAGAGTAGGGTTTGTTGGAAATTTTGCCAACTTTTTTTGGTCTATTTTACTTATTTTGTGGGGGTGGGGTTTTGAGCATTGTCAGTTTTTCTTCTGTGAAATGAGTTTTTTTGTGGTGTTTATGCCAGATTTATGTGCCCCTGGGATGTGTGGGATGGGTTTTTGCAGCTTTCAGTTCACTTCCAATGTGGGAATGAAAATAGTTAGCTTATCTCATGGATGAATTTATGTAATATTTGAAAGCTTTTTCTGCCCTTCTGCCATAAATGAATTTCAAAGAGCTAATTTATAAAAAGGCATTAGAGTGAACAAGAAAGGTGACTTAAAATATTCATTACAATCTGATAAAGCCTTGCTAGTGGTAAAAACAAAAGTGCAGACATTAGGAAAATTGTCAGGAAGTTGTAATATGGCCTTTGGTTGAAGGACCAAAGCCAACAGCACAAAATCAAGGAAGACTTAAGAAACGCATTGTACTTCTCATCTATGTAAGCCTTTATATTGGTGACATCTACAATGCAATGAGATACAAGGTTAATTTTTAAAAAAACATGTTCATTCATAGAAGCCTGTTAAAATGACTGAGGATAAATGTATGGATAACAGGTAGTGTAGATTATACGTGCACATAGTTTAAGAAGACATACCATCCGGGAAATCAGGGTTCAAATTCCCACATAGCCATGAAGATCACTGGGTGACCTTGGGCCAGTCGCTGCCTCTCAGCCTCAGGAATGCAATGGTAAACCACCTCTGAATACCACTTACCATGAAAGCCCTATTCATAGGGTCGCCATAAGTCGGAATCAACTTGAAGGCAGACCATTTCCAATTTCATCTAAATATGTTCGTTTGAAAGTAATTTCCATGGATTTCAATAGTAGTTATTCCTACATTTGCCTAGGATTGCAGCCTTAGTTCTATAAAGAAGCTCATGAGGTGTAGAAAGGCAGTTTTTGAAAGACCACACACAGCTAATACACTTCTTTATTTTGTCCCCCAGGTGGGATTATTTATTTATTATTTGATTTACATCCCACCCTTCCAGCAACATTTACCAGCTCTTCCTGGAAAAGCAAAACTTGTACTTCTAAGATTTGTTTAAAATTAGACTACTGTATTCATCTCTCATGCGTCCAGTATAAATGTCCATTAACACTTTTCCATCAAACAATGGCCCAGCCAGCATATGTGGAAGTGCCAACGTCAGCTGCATCTTGTGTCTTCAGTTAATTTACATTATGAAAGTTTCATTGGCTTCAATAGAACTTCATGAATAAACACAATGCATGTTTGTTGGAAATGGAGAAGGAAAAGTTTTTTTAAAAATTAAAACCCCATTGATATGCCCCTAATTTTGTTTCAAATTTCTGAAGAACATTAGGATTGGAGATGTCTGATGCTTCAAAGGAGTCTAGGAGAACTACCTGAATTTGCAACCAGTTGACCAGAAAGTTATATAGAATGCATACAGTACAGTTTAACACTAACGAGAATGGGGAAATGCTCATCAACAGCAGCTCTTCTCTGGGTATATCTTAAACAGCTTCAACGTTTGTCAGATTCAGCAAATAGCAAATGGAAGCAAGCAGTCACTTAGTTAAACATAAATAGCAGAATGCACCAAATCCAGTTGTTAAGAGATGGAAATAATGTTTGGAGACTAGAATGTGTATGTACTTGACTATCTCTTGGAGTTTACACTTTCAAAATACTGCTATTTAACCATCATTTAGGTGTTTGTAGACTATTATTTTAGTTATGTCTTGAAATAAACAGGGCCTTAAACTTAAGTGTATGAAATAGCTTGCTTCATGTCCACCCATTCAAAGCTGCTTGTTATTAGGTACTGAGCCAAGAAAGCCTTATAGTTGGAGAAATATCTTATGTCCTGAGATAAGCCATAGCATTGCAGTTTCTTAAATGCAATATGATATGAGCCTTTGAATTAGGGGACTCTTAAAAATTCAGGTAAGTACTGTATGTATGAACAGTTCTGCTGGCTCCAGCTATGGTCCATCTAGTCCAGTATCCTGTTTCCCACAACCAGAAATCTGTGGGAAGGCCACAAAAAGGACATAAAGGAAATAGTCCTTGCCTGTATTGATCTGCAGCAGCTAGAACTTAGATTTGTAGATTCTTCCTCCTGTACAGAGTGCACAAAGTCATCCCTATAATATCTGGGAAAGCAACATGCATGCTTATTTTAGCAATATCCTTCCCTGGCTTTATTCGGCAACCATAAGGACTGGAAACTTAAAAAAAATAGATTCTAATTGTATTGCTTGCTGACCAAACAGGCCATACACATGAAAAAAAAACGGACTGCTTTCAAGTCAATCCCAACTTATGGCAACCCCATGAATAGGGTTTTCATGGTAAGTGGTATTCAGAGGTGGTTTACCATTAATATAAACAACATACAACAATAATAAACACCAGAGTGAGTACCTATAAAATGTATTACCACAAAAACTGATTATGAACATCCTCTCACAGAGTCTGGGCCATGTATATTAGTATATATGATCTTAAGAAACAGTGCTTTCCCATTTTATCAAAGTTTGCAGTTCTATATAATATATAATCTGTGCCAGCCAATAAAAATATAGTTGCATTTAAATGGGAGTTGTTGCAAATCTCAGTTAATAAGGGCTCATGATATTGAGTCCTCAAATTGGAATACAGGGAGCATTCTGTTTGGAAATGTACCATATCCTCCATCTTATGACAACCATCTGGAGGGACAATATCTATCTACACTGTACCAAGCCCCATTATGTCCCTTCACCTCCAAGGAGTTCAGTCTACATTTAGTTAAGAGCCATCACAGCTCATGTGAGCAAATAAGGGACAGGTATGGGGACACCTTTCCAGGAAATATAACCACTGCTTTATATATCTTGGAGCATCATTTTAAAATAAATAAAGCTGATTCTAAAGTCTGTGTGGCTTACCAGTGGCCATCCTGATGTTATTGGACTATGGCTCCCATTATCCCTGACCATTGGGTCATGCTGGCAGGAGTTGAAATCCAGCAACATCTGGAAGACCACAAAGAAGTTATTCCTCTTCTAAAGATTCTGTGTACTTAAATATCTTTAGAATATTCCTCCACTTGCTCCTCTTCTCCTTATTTTTAAGTGAAACCCATTGGCCCTCATCTCAATTGCATCTTAATGCATCTTGAATATGTGCATTCCTGTAAGGACCTAGATGCTTTTAAAGTAGATTCAGGTTACAGAAGCCCTGTTCTTAGAGACCAATTGTGCCATACTGAGGCTGCTCTCAACTGCAGTTATTATTGCTAATTTTATCAGCTGCTTCACCCAATGAAGACCATTTAAAAAAAAATCAACCTCCTATATATTATTTTTGATGGTGGAAAAAAAGTATCAAAGCAGGTACTCCTGTAACTATTTGTGTGTGATTGTGTGCCCTCTCACAACATGTACGTATCATGAATTGGTTTAACTCCAAGGTATAGGTGAAAAGTTACATGTTTTTAGTTAGTGCTAGTAGCTTATCAAACATATTCAACATCAGCTGAAATTCTTTCTTCTACACAAAAGTACACAAGGAGTTATGTCCTCTCTTCCCCTCTACTCTCCCAACCTGGCCATCCAAATGGAGTACCAATTGCATCCTTGGATGCAGTTATTCATGCTGTAGTAACAGCAAGGCTAGTTTACTTTAATGAGCTATATTTAGGATTGCCTTTAAAATGCATTCAGAAACGTCATCTAGAGCATAACACTGATGGCAGATTCTTAACTGGGGCTGGGCAATGCAACCCCATCAAACCAATATTAACGTGGCTTTGCTGTCAGCACGCTTCCTTGGTCAATTCCAAGTACTAGTCTTGACCTTTAAAGCCCTAAAAGTGAATCCTCAGCTCAGAATTCTCCTACCTCATCATTCTAGGTGTATATATTGTGTAATATAAGTCTGTGTGGCAAGTGAAGACTTTCCAGGGCGACCTTTGTCAACCTGGAGTCTTCCAAATGTTTTGGACTACAACTCCCTTCATCCCTGCCTATTAGCCATGCTGGCAGGGGCTGATTTGTTGCTGCTATGTGCCTTCAGGTCGATCACGACTTATGGTGACCCTATGAATCAGTGACCTCCAATAGCATCTGTCATGAACCATCCTGTTCAGAGCTTGTAAGTTCAGGTCTGTGGCTTCCTTTATGGAATCAATCCATCTCTTGTTTTGTCTTCCTCTTTTTCTACTCCTCCCCCCCCCAGCACTTACCAGACAATAAATCTTACTGAGAATAGCGGGAGTTACATCTGATTGTACACAAAATATTAGGGAAGGTGTCATAACGTAATGATAAGCACGTGCTTTACATGCAAAACATCATGTTGTCTCCATATAAGGCTGAGAAAGACTCCTATCTGAAAAGCTGGAGCATTACCGCTACGAAGTAAAAAACAAAGGAAGCGGTTTGTTTAAACGCAAAACTCTTAAAATGCAGCGTTGGGCCGTACGTACTTATATAAAAGCCAACAAACACGGCGCTATAGCGAGCACGTTTTTTTTAAAAAAAAAAATTCTTCAGAACTCTTCACCAGGCTAGACGTTAAACAAAGAGGGTGAGTGGGAGAGAGAAAAAATGTTGATGTTGCAGCCGCGTTGTATTTGGTCAGAGCTTTAAAATGCAAACCCAGTAAAACTCTATAGGGGTTATTTAAATCATGTATAATATTGGGATTCTGACTGCCCCCCTCCTTGCAGCACGCTATGGTTCGAAGCGACGTCGGCATCCAGTGCGTGCAGGGTTTAAGTGGGCGTGGCTTGCGAGTGTCGTCTACCTCTTCCACCAAGGAAGATTGCTGGCAGGGCCACGTCTATCCATTAAAAGGCCACGTTGAGCGTTGTTAGGACTTGGCAGATCAGTATCCTCTCCCAGCCCGTGTCACGGGGCTGGAAACTATTGATAACGCGGTACTTCCCAGATTCTTTTTATTCCTGATTATCAACATTTTGTATTTTATTATTCACATTTTGTACTCTATTTTTTTCTCTCCCTCTACGCATTTGTGTTTCCCTTGCAGGACTCAACTAGTTTCCTTTTCAGGTTTCGCCATCGTACGGACGGTGGCCCTGGCGGGTCAACCTAGTAACGCCGTTGAGGGGAGTTTCTGGCTTGCGGGGTCGGGGACGGCAGTGCAGGCAACATGGAGACGTTGTACCGGGTGCCGTTCGCGGTGCTGGAGTGCCCCAACATCAAGCTGAAGAGGCCGAGCTGGGTACATATGCCCTCGGCCATGACGGTCTACGCGCTGGTGGTGGTCTCTTATTTCCTCATCACGGGAGGTAATTCCGTCGAGGTCGGAGGGAGGCTGTGCGTGGCCCTTATTCCCCCCTTCTTCTCCTTCCCAATGCACCTGTTCGATTTGGGATCTTCATTTCAGTATTCAAAAGCAAAAGTGAATGCGGGGTGATGGTGGTGGAAATGAATGAAAAATAAATGGGTCACTCAACTAGGCTTGATCGCGTTCAGTTGAGGGGGTGGCTTGCCGTTTATCAGCTAGGATGATCTTTTGCTGCATACTGTGGTGGGGCTTGTATGGTGTCTTTAAATTAATTAACAACGTTGTAAAAAATAAAAACCGCTACTGAATGAAAGTGTCCCCTGGAGAGAGGAAGGAGAAGTGCCATTCTAGCGTTGTGAAGCACTGTCTAGGTATCCTGGGTGTAGTGCTAATCAAGCGTCTTGGAGGTCTTAGACCCCTTACTTTTTGGGGAGCAGAGTCCCTATGTCTCCAACTTCCCTATGTCTCCAACTTCCTTGACGTTTCGTGTTGATTGAAGCCAGTCAGAGTGAAATAACTCTTCTCAGTAGCCAACACACTCCCTTTTCATATGGATTGACTTCTAGGGGCATCTGTTAGTGTAGGAGAAGGCATGCATGGAAAGGACTGAGGAGTGTGGAGATGACGACGAAGAGCAAGCGAGTGTGGGGGCTGGCTATGAGGGGGCGTGGCATGAAGCGACCCTGCACTTCTGGATTTGCCACTATACTACTGGTGCTAATACAGGATTGACCAGCAGTGTAGTGGCACATTCAGACATGCAGGGTCCCTTCATGGTAATCACAACCACACTCCCTTCTTAGGTTATACAGGTTTTAAAAATTATAGAATAATCTGGCCAGGTTTGAAAACTGCTTCCTTCTTCTCTATCACTGGCGCTGTTTGACTGTCCTTTCTCACTGTCAGAGATTTTGCTTGAATTT
Organism: Rhineura floridana; assembly: GCF_030035675.1. Lineage (NCBI taxonomy): Eukaryota > Metazoa > Chordata > Lepidosauria > Squamata > Rhineuridae > Rhineura > Rhineura floridana. Next base: position 91,869,698 of record NC_084488.1, on the reverse strand, counting down.
CTACACGTTTATCTCCTGCTACAATCAGATTGCTTGATCATGTAGATGAGATGCTGTCACCAGGATTCACTATCTCTTGTTCTGCAGCTCCCTCTCTGCAGCTTGTCTTGGCTTTGTGAAGTAGGAACTAATAAAGACTTTCTTGTAGTTGACACTCATTGGGACTTTTTTCAGTGACCACAACACTTCCCTTTCATGTTGCTTGGGTAGTTGGGTGCTGGAGACATAGGGACCCTGCTCTGGTCTAAAAAAGGAAAGGGTCTAAGACACACACACCCAGGACCCCAGATAACTACAACTCTGTATTGACTGTTCATAATAATGTTGGGTTACATTGCAAAGTTGTTGCAAGCTACTCTCTGCTTCAGTGGAGTATTTTACATGAAAATATCTATCATTCATAGGAATATTTATTTTAAGCATATATATATATTTACTCTGCTCTTCATTTTAAAAACCACTCCCAAACCAGCTTACAGATAGCAGTAATAAGACAGTTCCTGTACTTGGACTTGCAACTGAAAGACACAACAGCAAAAAAAGAAGAGGTATTCGAAGGGAGAAAGGGAAAAGCCAACTTGGGCTCTGTTTCAGGGATGGTGAAGCTTTTTCAGCCTGAGGGCCACATTCCCTTCTGGCCAACCTTCCAAGGGCCACATGCCAGTGGTGGTGAGTGGAACCAGAAGCAAAAGTGGACAGAGCAAATTTAACTTTACCGTTGCACAGTAGGCTAGTTTCTATGCATGCTCGCACACTTCCAACTTGCTGCAGTGGACTGTATTATAGTATCGATGTAAACCACTATTAGTTTTCCTCCTCTCCTCCCCTCCCCCACAAATACATGCACAAATATAGTGTGAAGATAACAATAGTAGATTGCATTGCAGGGTTGCTGTAAGCCCCACAGCCCTCCTCATTTCCCCTAAAACCTGGCATGTGGAAATAATGGCTATGGGCTGTACTGCACACTTCTATTTGTTTACAAATCAATGCAACCCACCATATTTTTAACATGAAATAAGACCTTGAGCATGAACTTCTGACTTTGTTTTTACCTTTAGGTTCAGGGAAGGAGTCAGAGGTGAAACATGCTGCTACCCAATCATAGCTACACTAAAATCTTTGATTTCCACTTTGTTTGCTAGTAGAAGAAAAATAGATTTAAAAGTAATGAAGAAGTCCTGTCTCCAGCCCAGTTTTTTAAAAGTCTATGGGTACTTATAAAGAAGTGCCCCATCCTTATGCTTAATATCCATTCCACTGTGTTACTCCAGCAGAGAAGGAGAACTCTGATTCTGCAACTTCAATTTCCATTTGGGTTTTACACACCATTATGGCTCTGTGGTTATCCTGGGATAACATGTGAACAGTCTGCAGATAAGCCCTACATCTGGTGCTTGTCTTTAAAAGCTTGAGTTGCTGACTACAGCTAGTAACTTTTAAAAGAGGCCAATGTGAAAGTACTTTGATGTTGTTGTTATTGTTGTTGTTGTTGTTATAGATTTATTTGTACCCCGCCTTTTGGCCAGAAGGCCCTCAAGGCGGCTTACAAGTACATCAGTATAAGCAATACAATTCAAAATCAAGCAACATCATTAAAAAAGCAACAACAACTATCAGAAAATGTACAATGTATACAATACAGTAACTAGATATAAAATAAGATAATTGAACAATACATAATCAATTTGTGGAATTCCCTGTCAGAAGATGCTTGCATATTTAGACAAATTCATGGAGATCTATCCAATGCCACAATAGTGAAAAGAAACATCCATGTACAGAGATTATATGCTGCTAAAGACAAAGAAAACAACATCTGTGAGCTGGATTCTGGCTGGCTGCTGGTGGAAACTGATGGCTCACTTGATGCACCTTAGCCTGATCCAGCAAAGCAATGTGTATGTGAATTGGTAGTCCTAGAGGTGGATAAGAAGGAGGGTGATTTCTAAAGGTGGGCTTCCAGAGCATGTGAACCCATGCAGAGCATATGCTGTACAACTTAGAAATGTTCCCTTCCCACAGGACTGATATTCTCCTTAACCCTCTGCCAGTTTAGTGAGGAGGTGGAGGGATTGTTCCAAATATAATAGTTGGTCTAGTTAGATTGGCATTAGTCTTCAAGAGTAAGAGATCTATACTGAAGAGAGGCTTGCCATGCTGTCCTTCCCTCATTTAGACAAACTGGATGCCTGCTTATGCTTATCAACTTTATTTACTTATTGGGTGATTAATAAATATATTAATGTTCTGTGGGTGATGTTCAACATATAATACTGTATAAAAACTTTTACTCATTATATAAGTAATGATTAACTACTGCATCAGTTGTATAGCTTGTCAACTTTCTCTTTATATGATATTCATCCTCAATAGAGGGTATTTGATATTAGCATGATAACCATGCTGTAATTAAAATCTGTTGATGGATTAAGAATATCACTTAGATCTGTCTTTCAGCTTTTTTAAAGGATTAATTTTAAAATATATGCTTTAATTTTCCTTTGATGGAAAATTATTGAACTATAAGTGGTTACATAGTAAAAGGTTTCTCTGTGTGTGTGGTTTTCGGTCGAGGATAACTTACACATAACAATTCCCATAGAACTCCTACATTTATTATGGTATTATTGAAATGTAATGTGCAGTATGCACTATTTGCTTTCCTGTGTATGTCTGTATACTAGGGAGTTTAGGTCAAAAGCTATTGGAAAGTTCTCTGCAAATTTCAGCAACAAAGCCACAGTAGTTCTCCTTTCATTACCATACCAGAACACCGTCTGATTCTTCATTTTGTATTTTCTAGACCTGATGGGTCATCTTCCCCTGCTAATAGTAGCGGTTGGTAGAGTGGCACAAGCAAGGTGATGTTTCTTACCTGCCTTCCCAATGCCAAGCATTGCTGCTGGTTCCTAAGAGGGATAAGGGGTCTGACAGACATAGTGGCAAGAGCATCAGATTGACTCTGCTGCCTCACCTACTCTGTGCTGAGCTTCTCACCCTTCTCTCTTTTGGGAACTGCCAGCGGTAGTTGGTGTTGGAGCTTCAGCTATGGGGCGGTATACAAATGTTAATAATAATAATAATAATAAAACTCCACCCTGCCTGCACCACCCCATCAACTGCTACTGCCTCCTAATTGATATCCATCCTTTCAAACTAAATTTACATTTTTTCCTTTTTCTGTAGGAATCATTTATGACGTGATTGTAGAACCTCCCAGTGTTGGCTCAATGACAGATGAGCATGGACATCAGAGGCCTGTGGCTTTCTTGGCTTACAGGTAGAAAATATGCTTTATATTAGCAAAATCTCTTGTTCTAAAGCTTGCTATTGGGTGTTTTGATAATGAACTTCTGTTTGCATGTTGGGCTGGCTGTTAGAACACCAAGCTCTCAGTTCATTGTTGATTTAGTGATATAAGAAATGAATAGAAACCCCAGCATCATCTTAAGTTGTTTAGCTAAGTAGACAACCCTTTTGTTCTGTGGAACAGAGCCTTAGTTGAACTCAATTAAGAGTCCTTCATTTGGTTTGAACTGCCATCAAGGAAGGAGACTCATTCTCAAGAAAATCCACACCATGTGTGGCTACAAAGAGTAGTAGGGCCATCCTTTTTGGGGACCAGTGATCTAAAGCAACAAAAGGTAGGGTACCAGCAGTCCGAAAGTGCAAACTAGAAATGTGTCTGGCTCCGTCTGGGAAGAAATTGGTTTTTTTTTATGGTAACAGTTGAAGGAATAGCCAGATGGGAATGGTAAATTCAGCTGTTTCTGTAGACTGTGGCTCTTCAACCAGTTGCTCAGGACACACAGGTGGGTTGCAAGGCCAGTCCAGGTGAGTCACAGCAAAGCTGTTAAGTGTCTTGGTTAGGATGCATTATTCTGATGAGACACTCATTCTGTCAATTTCCATGAGTGCTGTAATGTGGCAGGAGAAAGGCACTGACCAACCATATGCCCCATCTTCCTATACCTGTGGCTCTGGTGAGAAAAATCGATGTGGAGCAAGGGTATTCTGTTCACTTTCTAATCTATTTCTATGGCTTTCTAGACGTCTCCAGGAATAGAAGTCTGCTGGGAGCTAGAAAGCTAAATTGTCAACTGCAGTGGGATAGCTCGGCTGTCCAGCGGTTGCCACTATGGCAACAGCTGTGGGGACCAAGGCAGTGACAATGACAAAGAAAAGGGTTCTGAACACAAAAATACATATAGAAGTCAGATGATCGTCTTGAGGAAAAGTGCTCACAAGGCTATTCTGGAGTTCTTAGGCTATTCTGGACTTAGGTTCTTTAATTTCAATGGGTCTACTCTGAGAAGGACTTAGTTGAGTATAGACCTATTGCCATTTTAGGATTAATAATGTGCACTATTAAATATTAAATGTGAAAATGGGTCCCATATTGGTGGCTGGGAGTCAGAGGTAGGTCTTGGGTCTGGACGAGTTGCAAGACCGCTGCTGTAGACAACTGTGGCTTGATGGAATTAATTCTAAGTAAATTATAGAGCTCTGGGCATGGCAGCTATTCCCGGTACTTTCAGGGCTTTTCTTCTTGCTTGAATAGCATCAAGTCTAATGATTTCACAGAGGAAATACATTTTCCTATAACATGAAACTGAGGGTTTCTTTCTTTTTCTACCTTCCCTGTCTTGGGATTACTGATGTATGTCGTAGAATATACATGTACACACATGTTTGCAAACCATACACAAAGTGACAGGACAACCAGTTAACCTCTCTCACAGCTGTTCAAAATAAAATATTTCCTCTTCTTGTATGCAGAGTAAATGGACAGTACATTATGGAAGGGCTCGCTTCCAGCTTTCTCTTCACAATGGGAGGCCTTGGCTTTATAATACTGGACCGTTCTAATGCACCAAATATCCCAAAGCTGAATAGATTTCTGCTTCTTTTTATTGGATTTGTCAGCGTCCTGTTGAGTTTCTTTATGGCCAGAGTATTCATGAGGATGAAATTACCGTAAGTGAATTACTTCTGTGATTTTTACACACATGCCCCTCCTTTTAATCTTCATCGCAGTCAAAAGGTATGGTATTCAGAATAGACTCATTGTAGTTAATAGGCATGACTAACTTACAGTAGGTTAATTTTTAATAAGTTAGTTGAATGCAACCCACAATAAGGGGGAAAATAAAGGTTCCTGTGCTAAAGTTTCACAAGGTCCTCATGTTTTTTAAAAATGGTTTGGGGCACTGAAGTTTTTTCAATAGACAACCAAATGTCCATTCTTAGGTAACAGACATGGTATTGGAAGATGGCAGGCCATGAAATTACATAGCTATGTGATTTGGGGAATATTAGAAAACTGTTAGAATACAGTACCTGAGATGAGGAAATCCATAATATTTATGGGAACATGCTATGTAAGTACTGCTTTTTAAAAAGCATTTTCCACGCTTGTAGAAGTATTGTACAAGACAACAAGTATTGTTTACAGTAACCCTGTAAAGAAGATCAGTTTTCTCCCCAAATTGGAAGAGACTGAGGGTGAGTGTTTGTGGTTAGCAAAAGCTTTGAAGTCTATGAGTAAACCAGGAACCACAGAATGAACATCTGTCTAGGAAAACATAACCATTTCAGATTGTTGTATGTGTAAACCCTTTCATGACTTCCAACCATGTAAACATTAAGCAAAGCATGTGACTATACAATAGTTAAATATGACTCACAAATGGGTTTCCTACTATTTCCTACACTGAAGTACCTCTAATGGAGGCTGCTTCATTGGGGCAAATGTGGCACTGCCCACCAACCTTTGTCTGCCCTCAGCCAGTCCCCACCTACCTGCCTTCTTACTTACATCAAGTCCAGAGGCTTGCACCGGCTATCAGCTTTCTCCTCCTTAATCTCAGTGTTGCCCTTGTAGAGCTCAGACGGGATTAGGGTGGAAACAACACTAGAATTAGTGGGGTCTGCCTGTTACCAGCTCTGGCTAGGCCTCCTTGCTTTCTGCCCTATCAGTCCCAATGGGCATCAGCCACCACTGAGTACCTTCTGTGTAGACTGGTTTCCTATCCTTTTGGATCACTTCTGTTTACATAATGCTTCTTTTACTTCATATTTTTCCCTGTTCACACCTTTCTATTGTCCCCTAGGGGCTACTTAATGGGTTAGTGCCTTATTGTGACTGCCACAAGCACAGATGAGATTTGCTTCTCTTCATGAAGAGGAATGGATAGCAAAAATTCCACAGCCCAACCCCTCCTACCTGAAGAGACGAAACAAAGAAAATGGACTAAGGAAAGGGCTGCTTTCTCATTTTTCCCCTCTATAAATAGCAAGACTTGTTACAGGTGGTTAGTTTGTTAACAAATTTGTGTCTATTTTCCTTCACTGCAAAAAATAAATAAATCAGAAGTGTTAACTAGGCATAAATGTATTAAATCTAAAGTAAAACCTCTGTCCTCCAGTCCAATTCCTCCTCAGTTATTCAGGCTAAAAGTAATAATTTTATACTTCCTTCCTTATAACTCCATGGCTTATTCAGTCTCCTTCCGAGAGAATTCTTTGTATAAATTTGGAGGGGTGAGGGGGTAGAAGAAGAGAAAACAATCTTTTTATGATTGATAATGGAAAGATGCTTCCCTGATGCATTGCCACTATACACCATGGCCCTGATCCAGCAGGCTGTGAGGGCAGTGGTAAGCTTTGTGCCCACCTCTGGGTAGGGCAGTCACATATTAAGAAGCTGGGGGATGAAGGTGATTTACAGGGTTGTGGAGGGTACCAGGAGTTGAGCTCCTGCTTCTCCACCCCAACCTGTGCCTAACAGGTGATTGGTGCTGGAGAAGAACTTCTCATGCGGTGTGCATGAGGGACAGGAGCACCTCATGTAACCTTGGATGCTGAATAAGTATGTGTTTTTTTACTTTCCATGTCAGCCTCTTGCAGTAGAGCTCACCTATTTTTGAATATGGATTGACATCTCAATTGGGGGGCATCTGTTCTGTCATGAGCAACGTTAACTTTGACATTCATGGTAGTAGAGCAAGTGAATACATGTGTGAAGGAAAGCCCATCATTGTGTGAAAGTAGTTCTTTCTCTTCAAAAACAATATATTAAACACCTTTTCTACTAAATTGTGTTGTGTATTTATACTGTATTCATATATTAGAGCATTTCTGGAATTCAGAGTGCATTCACTTAAGTTGCTTGCAATCTCATAACATCTCTGCTTGGTGGCCAGTATTATTCCTGTTTTACAGATGTGGGAGAGATCTTATTCCACATAATGAATAAGTCATTGCACATAATGAATCTTCCCTGATATCCCAGGCCATTTTCCTCCCAATGTCCATGGGATCATTCTGAGTCTCATTTCAGTTTGTTTTATTTACTCAAATTTCTATACTGCCCTTCATCAGTAAGATCAAGGGGTGGTTTACAATATACACATTAAAAATAAAATTCAGTATAACATTAAAAACCTAGCTAAAATCAAACCACATTTATTTTCACAATATTCCTTTGTTGCTGCAGTAGTTATACTGGATGATATCTTAGTAATACTTGTAGACCCGCAGCAGGCTTACGTCCATTGATGTTAATATGTCTGATATGATGAACATTTGTTTTTGTTTTTTCTCAAACCAGATAATATGAAGCAGTTGGGGCAAAAAGTTGTGAAATTGCCATTTAGCAACATTACATTAATTTGTCAGTACTGCCAGCCTATGGGTAGTCTTGACGTCTGTTACCTAGAAATACTGTTGCAGAGAATTCTGTACATTGAATTTAATGGGGCTTATTTCCATATAGGACTGCAGCCTTTGTGGGGTTTTATATAGCATTTTTGGATACTACACAGTACAAAGGTTCTCTTGATATAAACTATCTGAACCACATGTTTCTAAATTAGCATAATTGTAAATTGATGTTGTAGCATGCAATTACATTTGAGCAGTTACTAGTAGAATTTGTAATGTCCATTATCCAAGTTCACAACTCAATTAGTTCAAACATTTTTGTTTCTTTTCTACAAAAAGACTCCAAGACAACATACAAGCTGTAAAATGGTATACAAGAAATGTAAAACAAAAATGAGAAGTACTGTAGTTGCAATTGGTAAAGTGGTAGACAGTAGAGCCAATGCCCCAGAAAAAAATTACAGAGGAAGATGAATTTAAAACTTTGGAAATAGAAAGATCTTAACCTGGTGTCTAAATCGCCAGACAAAAGAAACATGCCAAATTTGTTTGGGAAAGTGTATTCTAAAGATGGGTGTTATTTCTTGAAAATGTCCAGAAACATACCAGTGTTAATCTGTTGCAGCAAAAACAAAGAATTTTGTGGCACCTTAATGACTAACATTTAGTATGGCATAAGCTTCAGGGTACATGAGGGATTGCAGGTAGATATATACATTGGGTTGGGGTGGCGCAAGGCCAAAGCAACATTGGAGTGGCTCAAGAACAAAAAGGTTAATGTCCTACAGTGGCCTAGTCAAAGTCCTGATCTCAATCCCATTGAGAAACTGGCACTCTGAAAATTGCAGTCCACAAGCAACATCCAACCAACCTGGAGTGAATCTGCCAAGAAGAATAGGCCAAAATCTCTCCGACACTGACACCAGCTGCACCTCTTTAGATAGTGTTGTGTCCTAGGCAACCCTCAAGTGGCAAACTTTGTCTTTTAAGGGCAGTGCAACCACATTCAAAACCAGTTGCAAATCTAAGATCAGCAACTTCCAGCCTATATACTTCCATATTATATGGATCAAGCCTTAGCTTAGGTGCCTTCATCCATCCCCAAACCACTTCCACACACCTGCTCAGGGTTTCTACAGCCTTGGAATGGAAAAGAGAGCTGTGTGACATATATACTGATGATGTTTTAGCCCAAATCTCGATTATTTTTCTTAGTGGTTCCATGTAGATGAGGAAATCCATGAGTGACAAGATGCAACTGTGAGATATGTCAAAAGCCATGAGGTGGATCTAGAAGGTGATGCTGCAGGACTTCTGGTCTGTTCCTCAAGAGCCAACATACACCCTATCTTGGTATCCTGCCGAGATGACCCAGATGGATGCCATGGTTAATGATAAAATTGCTGAGAGGTCCAGGACAACCAACAAGATTGCACTCCTTCCACTCTCCTGAAACTAGGCCACAAGTAAGATTGCAAGAGGTCTAAATAATCAGTGTAATCCAAGACACTGAAATTGAGAAGTCAGCCACTTCTTCCAATCAATACCTTTCTTTGAAATAGTAGATTAGCTCCAGGTGAAAGTTGAACTATCAAAGGATCCAAATCTAGTGGGTTTTTTTCAGTAAAGATCTGGCAACCACGTCATTAACAGTAGGGACCATAACCATGAGCAATAGTGCATATTGGTCACAGTGGCTTCCAAGGATTCTCCCAATTGCTCCCCTGAGCCTACATGAAGGCCCCTCACCACTCTGAAAAGCTCTGCTGGCTAACATTGTGCAGACACAACGGTGGCAGAGAGGTTTTCTTCATTACCATCATACAGTGTGCCTCAAAATGGCTGTAGCTTGCATTCAATCATATTCATCTTAAGTCTTCCTGTTCTCTGGTTGTTGACCCTGTTGTTTCATTGCCCTCAGCTCTTTGGAATACAAGGAGCCAACTTCTGTACTGCTGAGGAGTGATTAAATTGATTGCCAAGTCATCTTGTTCCGCACAGAGACAATGACATTAGTATGACTGCCAGACAAAACTGGGAAACTCCTGTAAAGACATTGGAAAACTATTTACATCATCAACCTCCGGAGGATGGATTATTAAAAGTGGTCCCCCACCCCTGCAGGCATTAGAAGCAGCATGAAATTCAAACCTGATCTGATAGTAAAAGGGGTTGTTATTGGCTTCCCTGTCCACAGATCACTTTCCCCTACTCCCACATAGAACACCAGCTCTAGAGTATGTTTTGCTCATGCATCGGATCTGATATAATTAGAAACAAGTGACAAACTTGCTCTGGCCAGAGTGAAACTCTAAGAGTGGTTTCTACATAGTAGAGTGGTGTTTCACTTTTCATTGTTTGTTATAGTCAGTTAAAAGTTTGGAAATGGTCTATACTAAGGGAAATGTAAGGAGGGGGGGAGAGGAAGTGAGTGAGTTAGAATGTTGAATGCTTTGTGCTGATTGGTGGAGTGAATGGGGGATAGTGGGAGGGAGGGAGATTAGATGAGGAGGGTGGTAGTTAGTCGGGTAGGACAGGCAGGCTTGCATTTTATTCTCTGAGGAGATTTTGCAAAAAGTAAGATAAATGAAATCAGCACACTTCTAGAACCTGAATATAGAGTAAACTTGTTTACATTTTTTCCATCTGTTAAATAAATAAAACTCATTTGTTTTTAATACATGCCTGATTCTTGGCCTAATTACTAAATAGAATAAGTTGAACTGTGACTAGTAACAAAGCTACACTGTATATGGATATAAGGCAAATAAGAGCAGAAATAGTTATTAGGGGTGGCAGTGAAATCACCAGTAGATAGAACGCTTTCTGCTTCTTTGTCAGTTAGTTAGTTTATTAATATACAGTCACAGACCCATTCAAATAAAATAGTCAATAAAAAACATCAGAATAGTTAAGATACAGAAATATAAAAGTACATCATAAAAGAAATAGCAGTTAAGAGAGAAGAATCCTCTTGTGACTCCTTTGAGCAGAGAAGAGGAACTTAGCCACTGTCTCTGTTGGAGACATATTAAAATCAGCTAGGAAATAATTCAAAAACCAGGCCAGTAGATAGAAGCAGTTGCTGGTAGCAGAAGAACAACCCATAGCTGGGAGCTTTAGAGGCTATAAAGTGTCCAGAGGGCTTGAGGCTTTCTGTTGCCAAGATCAGGTGTAAGTAAAGGCTGGGGGAATGGGGAGAAAACAAGGACCCTAGCAACTCTGTGTGTGGAATAATGATCTCTACTTGCAACAGGCAGAGAGTGAGAGTGGGGATTCTGGTAGGATACAGGACAAGAAAATCTAAAGGAAAAATAACTTGCTTCCTGAAGTGCGGGTTTTGACAGGAGGAGGTACGACATAGATGTTGGATCAGGCAGTTAAGCTGCCCCTTCGCTCCCTCTGCAACAGATGCCAGTTAGACCCCCCTCCATTATAGCACACAGATAATTTAAGATTCAGGGATGAATCTTAGGCATTTATGTTTGGTAAATACATTAGCTTTACTTAACAGAACTCAATCAAACATTACAGAAGAGAACATAAATGAAATTGTTCAACAACAATCATTATATAACACAATCACTATTATTACAATTCTAAAATACTGATGCAGAGCTGAGAAACCCTATTAGATCATAATTACCTGAATCGGCAAGGCTATCTAGGACGCAAGCAAAGGTGATAAGAGGCCTCTCAAGAAGAAAAGAGCCAGATGCTCAGATATATTTATACTAAAATTTCTTTGAAGAAAATAAATTTATGATGCATTCCTAAACTTACTAACTTTCTCAATTATCAAAGAAAAACAAGACAAAATATTCTACTACATGAAAGAGTTCGATAAGTCACATGCCAAGGTAACATACATTGCAACTTTTGCAATAATTTTGATGAAACATACTATCATGAAAGCAAAATAATTTTAGCCACATCATAGAACACCAAATACAAACAACTGCTGTTTTATTATTAGTCTAAATTATATTAATACAATAATTGTTTGATTCATCTTTCAGCATAGTAAATGCTTTATATTAGTGTTAAAAATAGCATTCTGTTGTGAGCACATTTTGTAGTCTACAAACATGTATTGATTGAGTCTGGCCCATTCAAGGTTTTCTTTTTACAACAGGAGACATGTGCCACATTCACACCATACATTTATTCCACAATTATCTTGGGAAGGATAGTTTGTGAAGGGTGCTGGAAGTTTTTAGGAGATCCCTATTCCACTCATAGAGCTACAATTCTCAGAGTTCTCTGGGAAGAGGGACTGACTATTACATCACTCTTGGAATTGTAGCTCAGTGAGGGGAATAGGAGTCTCCTAACAACTCTCAGCACCCTTCACAGACTGCACTTCCCAGCATTTTTGGGGGGAAGCCATAACTGTTTAAATGCAAATGTACTGCCTTCAAGTTGATTCCGACTTATGGCGACCATATGAATAGGGTTTTCATGAGTCTGAGAGGCAGTGACTGGCCCAAGGTCACCCAGTGAGCTTCATGGCTATGTGGGGATTCGAACCCTGGTCTCCCATGTCATCAACACCTTAACTGCTACAGCACACTGGCTCTCTCATAACTGTTTAAAGTGGAATAATAGTGGAAGAAATCTACGGTGTAAATGTGGCCATGGAGATATTGGCTCAATATAGGGGATGAAAAGTAGTGATTATCAGTCTGTTTCCAAAGGACACCATATAGAAAGATGTGTTAAGTGCACAGTATAATTTTATTTATTTATAAATATATTCATTAAAAAATCAAAGTGGTTTACAACCATTATATACATATACACAATAAAACCATGTAAAAAAATTAAAATTAGAAATCATTAACTTACTATTGCAGAAAGATACATTTTCAATTGCCTGCATAAATGCAGCAGCATAGAAGTTTTCAGTAGGCAAAATCAAAACAGGAGGTGCCTGCTGAATCTCTAGTAGCAGAGCATTCCACATGACTGGGCAGATGACACTAAAGGCTCAATTTCTTCTTGTCAAATGAACCTTGCCAACTCAGGATGACCAATGATTCTCATGCAGATGAGCTCAATGTTTGAGCTAGGATATAAGGATTCATGTGGTCCATAAGGTACACTGGACCTAAGTTGTTCAGGGGTTCGTAAATTAATACAAGAACCTTGAACCTAGCTCAGTAGTACTGTATATGTGCAGCCAGTGCAGATTGTGAGGCGTCCTTCCCTGGCTCTCCCTGTCAGGTTCCTACCTGCTCATGGTTACTGCCTGTCTCTAGGCACCACCAGGGACTCCACCAGTCCGGACCGCTCTCTCTTATGATTTCTCTCCCCGCTCTAGCACAGATCTCAACAGATCCCCCTGCTAGGCAACCACCAGTAACGTCCCAATACTAGTATTCCCAGAGACTCTGAATACTGGTATTGTTATTCTCTTCACCGCTGCCACCATTTGTTACAGTTCCCCTTCAGCCTTGGTCATTACCTTACCCTCCCTTCTGGTCTGTGAAACCCCAGCCAAGGATCAGGCCTTTGGTAAACCAAATTAAGTATTTATTACAGATAACAAAGCTAACAAAATTAACAAGATTTCTTCTTAAAGCACATAAGCATATGGTTTTACTCAATACTAATCCGAACTCCACCTCCCTCCTTCTTCACTCTCTCCTGGCAAACAACTCTCTCAAACCCCACCAAGCAATCCACTCTTTCTCTTCTCCCCCCCAGATTCCACAATTCACCACCTCATATCCACCCAGATTTACCTGTCATCCTTTCATTTATACTGTCAGCCATTTTAAACATTCAGCCAATCATCAAGCATTCTATTGCCCATTCACTCCCCCTCCTCTTTCACTACTTACCATGTATACTCTAAACAACCAGCACTTACCATATATACACTAATATATAGGAACATCACACAGATGTTTTAACAATGTTGTCCGCAATGTGCCCCCATCAGCAGTCTGGCTGCTGCATCAGCAGTCTGGCCACCATATTCTGCATCAGCTGGAGCTTCCGAACCAGGCCCAAGGGCAGCTCCACATAGAACTCATTGTAGTATTCCAGCCCCGAGGTTACCAACACATGAACTACAATGGTCAGGCTATCCCTGTCTAGGAACGACCATAGCTGGTGAACCAGACAAAGCTGATATAAGGCACTCCTAGCCACAGAGAGACTTGAGCTTCTAATGACAGAGGTGTATACAAGAGTACCCCCAAACTACACACTTGCTCCTTCAGAGGAAGTGTAACTTCATTCAGAATGGGTAATTTGCCTATCTTCCAGACATGGAAACCACCCACGCAAACAGCCTCCATCTTCCCAGGATCCATCACAATTTATTGTCCCTCATCCCATCCACTACTGCAGCATTCAGACACAATCCAGAGCTTTCACAACCTCTTCTGATTCAGATATTATGGAGAAATAGAGCTGTGTGTCATCAGCATACTGATGACACCGTGCTCAAGTGTGTCTTTATTATGGTCAACGACCCATCCAAGAGATAAAATAAAATAAAAATTGAATAGTCAATACAGGCAGCTTCTAGTCAATTAATCAGTCATACATTAGGACTAGTAAAATAGTAGTAATAGCAAATGATTAGATGAAATATTGATAACCAGATGGTATACATTTGCACTGTCTTATATATAAAAACTTAACAAATAAATACAGATGAACAATGGGACTAATAAAATAATAATAATAACAAATAGTTAGGTAGGATATTGATGACCAAGTGATATACGTTTAGACTGACTTATATATAAAAACTTGGCAACTGGAATCAGATGTGAGCTATTCTTACCAGACAGAAGCCTGGATGTCCGGTGCTCTAAGGAGCTATTAGAGTACTTTTGGATATAAGGTAAAAAGAGTTGATTCCTTTCCACAGAATAGAATGGGCAGACATAGAGAACATGAGCAAGCGTTTCTATGTGACCTAACCTGCATGGGCATAGACGCTGGTGTAGGGGAATACCCTGAAATCCGCCCTCCAAAAGGGCAGAATCTAAACAGTTGAAGCGAGCCTTAGAAAAAGCTAGTTGATATTTAGGATTCGTAAGGATCTCCAAATAAGGCGCATATTTTGGTAAATTAAAGCTCAAGTTGTGATGTAAGGGAGAGCAGACTTTGGCTGCTGCTTGTAACGTTGATTGTCTATCAATGTCCTTGAGGCGAGAGATGATAATCTGTTTGGCCTTATTAAAATTTTGGGAAGATAGAAATTCTGTTGAAAGGCCCAAGTAAGGGAGCTTATCTATAAAGGATTTCTTCCAGGTGGAAAGGAACATATCTTCCTCTAGGAGCGACAGATAACCCAGTAAACATGCATAAGCAATTTTGGCCCAAAAATTATAAGCAAGAGACCATGCATGGCACTCGACCGAGCTTAGACCAGCTTCTAATCTCAATACCGTGCTGGGGATGCACTTTGGAATCCCAAAAATTTGGCGTAGAAAGATGGACAAAACTGCTTCAACTGTGGAATTAAAGGCATATATCCATAGCGGAACACCATATAATAATTGGGCTAGCACTTTGGCTCTGAAAACCTCAATGGCTGCTGGTATAAATTGCCCTCCTTTATTATAATAGTAACGTATAATGCCCTTCAGAGTGTTCTTAGCGGTAGCAACTGCCGCACGAATGTGAGGCATCCAGGAGAGGGAAGAGTGAAAAATCATACCCAAATATTTATAAGATCTAACTTGCTCAATAGAGTGGCCATTAATTTTCCATCTAAACGAAAAGGATTTTGAGAACACCAATATTTTTGTTTTGTTGAAATTAATTGTTAGTGAATTCTCTGAGCAATAGTTCATGAAGACTCTAATCAAACGTATGAGGCCTACTTTAGAAAAGGAAAGCAGGGCCGCATTGTCAGCATAGAGCAGAAGGGGGCATCGACTTCCATGGATTTTGGGAGAATGGAAATCAGGCGCCAAGCAGTTAGGGGCCAGGTCATTGAGAAAAGGTTGAAAAGGAGGGGAGCCAATACACAACCTTGTCTGACCCCTTTTACTGTGTGGATTGGATTGGTGAGACCTCCATTGCGTCCACAACGGACACGGAGCGAGGTGCTCTAAAACCTCCAATGGGCAATGACCACTCCCAGTGGCTTCATATAGATGTTAAATAGCACTGGGGAAAGGATAGTATCCTGTGGAACCCCACAGCACAAGCGCCAGGGGGCCAAGGAGTACTCACCCGATGCTACTCTCTGAACATGACTCTGAAGGTAAGAAGGTAAGAATGCTGTAAACCACCCAGAGAGCTTTAGCTGTGGGGTGGTAGATAAATGTAATAAATAAATAAATAAATAAATTGAACCATTGTAATACAGTGCCCCCTATACCCATCCTAGGAGGATACCATAGTCAGTGTTCCCAAAAGCCGCTAAGAGATCGAGCAGAAGTAACAGGGTTGCACACCCTCTGGCTCTCTCACAATAAAGGTCATCCATTAGGGCAACCAGGGCTGATTCAGCTCTGAAACCAGATCTGAACCCAGATTGTATTTGCTTTAAAATGAAATAGAAACAGTTTAGTAGTTCTATTTCTTAGCAGAGCATCAGGAAAACCTCCTAGTAGTTAGAGTGGTACATCAATGGAACCAATTACCTAGGGAGGTGGTGGGCTCTCCAACACTGGGAGGCATTCAAGAGGTAGCTAGATAGCTATCTTTTGGGTATGCTTTGGCCCCCTCCAACTCTACTCTTCTATGATTCTATTTAACAAAGGGACAAAGTAGATATTACATCATTTTGCCAGCAGGTGGCACTGCTTGCATGGATTTTGTGTATGCAAGTGAAACATGTAAGATTTATTAACAGGATTTACTCATGCCATTCCCAGATAAATAAAATGAGGTGAGAGTGTAGAGAATAGGCAGGTTTTTTATCAACAGTGCCCTAAAAACCTCCACTGTAATCAGTTTTCTTTTGTAGTGTTCCCACTTTCCTGTCCTTGGTTAAATGTAAGCAATAAATAAATAAATAAAAATAAAAATTATTATTTTATTTCCCTAACTTTATCACTTTTCTTTTCCCTCCTCCCTTTTATTTATTTATTTATTTGGAATCTGTATGCCTCTTTCCTCACTCATCTGTACCATCTGTAAAGGTGCTTATATGATTGGTCCTAGAAACAAGATATCCAACAGCAATATTTCCTGGGAATTTAAGAAAGACACAGTTGTTGCTAAGCTATAATTCCCTGGTGTTAAAATGATCCTAAAGCTCTAAATAAGCGGAACCATCTTAAGTTTCTTAGAACTGCAGTTGTTTTGCTCAACAGTTACGTAATCTTTTCCAGACATGGAAAACAAACGTTGCCTGTATGATAGAAAATACAGGCAAGGTCTATCATACTGTTAAATTCATAAACAAAGAAAAGAGGGAGGACATAATCAGTCAAGTGCTGCTTCCATCTGGAACTGATGGAAATGACTGGTAAATTATACAGAAACAGTTCTTTGTCAATGAAAGAGTCAATGTACATATTTCATCATTGTTTCCCACATGAATTAACTGTGCAAATGGGCCCAAATTTCTGGTCTGCCTGTGACCGAGTCATGACCCCAGGCTTTGATTCCCTGTGTGTGTGTTATATGCCTTCAAGTCAGTTATGATTTATGGCGACCCTATGAATCAACAACCTCCAATAGCATCTGTCATAAACCACCCTGTTCAGATCTTGTAAGTTCAGGTCTGTGGCTTCCTTTATGGAATCAATCCATCTTGTGTTTGGTCTTCCTCTTTTTCTACTCCCTTCTGTTTTGCCCAGCATTATTGTCTTTTCTGAGAGCCAGTGTGGCGTAGTGGTTAGAGTGTTGTACTACGACCTGGGAGACCAGGGTTTGAATTCCCACACAGCCATGAAGCTCACTGAGTGACCTGGGGCCAGTCACTGCCTCTCAGCCTCAGAGGAAGGCAGTGGTAAACCCCCTCTGAATACTGCTTACCATGAAAACCCTATTCATAGGGTCACCATAAGCTGGAATCAACTTGAAGGCAGTAGTGATGTATTGTTTTCATATATTGCCCCTCCCATGAGAGCACAGATGTAAATAATCTGACTCGGTATAAGTCAGTTTCCTAAGTTTCTATGCTAGGAAGATTTGCAGTGGAACAAAAACAGTTCATAGATCATAATATAATGAACTGCCTTAAACTGAGTCAGCCCAATGATGTATCTAATCTAGTACTGTCTACTCTGCCTGACTAGTGCGTATACTTAAGGTCTATGGCAGAGGACTTTCTCAGGCTTCCTACCTGAGATCCTTAACTGGAAATGCCAGTGGTGGAACCTGCGATCTTCCATTGTATTACTGAGCCTCTGTTACCTAAAGGTGCAGCCTTAGGTACAACCTGAGTACTTGTTCTCATTTTTGCCCCAGTTCAGTCAGGTGATTGATGCTCCTAGTGATGCATGTAGCTATCTGAGCTAGGGTTGTTTACAGTGACCTCTGCAGTTCTTTTGTGAGTCCCATAGCCTGCAGTTGCAATGGATTCCATTCCACCATATTGTTAGGCTTCCATAAACCCATAGCAGTCTCACTTAACCTCTAGCAGTGGCTAGAGGTATACTTCAACTATTCAGTGATAAATAGCACTTAACAATGCAGGAAACTGAATCAGCAGCCTTCTTTCATATTTGTTTTGCACACTGGAAAGTGCAGCACATTAGTGGAAATAATGTACTGAAATGTGTTGCAAAAATCATCACTGGCTTTACACTCTGCAGCCAATAAGGAGCTGTACAATAAAGAAGTGTTGCATATCAAACTATAGTAAACACAGACTAGAATGTTAAGGGACAGGCTGAGAAAGCAGTGTGTGTGTACAGATGAAACTTGACACTGAATCAGCCTCTTTTTTGTATGGGCAACCCCACCACCACCAATATTATTACTTTGGGTTGTGACATGTCAGAGACTACACGGTTCAGAACTTGGGTGTTTTTGCACATTAATTCTTTAGCTGTTCCCCTCAATTCAGTGTTGGGATTCCTCATCCCTTGGCCCAGGGCCCACTACTAGAAGATGCAGACCTAGCCACTGCCATACCAGCTGGACCTAATGGGAATTGTAGTCCAAAACATCTAGAGGGCACCAGTTTGGGGGAGGCTGATGTATGCCTTGGTGACTTCCAAGTTAGGCTGCTGTAATGTGCTCTGTGTGGAGCTGCTCTTGAACACAGCTGTAGAATGCTGCCACTTACTAATTGTCATGCTTGAGTCAATATTTGCATATCATGTCTATCTTAAGACAGCTAGCTGGTACCCAAATGGTTTGGGGGCTCAAGTCAAAGTGCTGTTTTTGGCTTTTAAAGCCTTAAACAGCCTGAGTCCAGATTGTTATTGGGTGCATCATCTCCTATGCAAACTCCTTCAGCACTTGAGAGTACTTTGGTGGCCTGGATGAAAGTGGCATATTTGTTCAGGTATGGTTGACCTCCACAAGAAGCAGGGCCTTCCCTGCTGCAACTCTGATTGATACACTGGGATGGCTTCTCATGGGAAGTGCATTTGGCCCCATCCATGCTGTCATGTCAGAGGCAAACGAAAACCTTGATTTTTCAATCTGCCTTTGATAGTTAGGTGGTTGCTGATTCTGATCCCCTGCATTTATTAAAGCCTGTTTTTAGATGATATTATTTACTGGATTTTTTTTAAAAGTTTGTATTCATTGCTGGGTTTTTTTTAAAAAAAGGTTGGAATGTTTTATCCAAAAACTGATGTTAATTCATTCATTCATTCTACGGTAAATGGGGATCTGAACATATTGTGTGTGTTTGCAATTCCTGTGTTTTTAGCATGCAATATAAAGGTCAAATTCACCCTCTTCCTGCTTCCTTTTTTGCCTGTTGGCCAGGTCATCTTCTGTGGTTAGCTTTTTTTACTTGGCAATGAAGCACCAGCTTCCCACTCACTGAAGGGCCATAGCTCTGCGGCAGAGCATCTGCATTGCATACTGTAAGCCTCGGGTTCAATTCCAGACAACTCAAGTTCGGGCCAGGACATAACCCTGTCTGAAACTCAAGCCTTTGCCAGGCCGTGTAGACAGTACTGAGCCAGATGAACTATTCCCCTCGCTGGATCGTCACCTTGTAGTGGTGAGAGGGCTTGCATGTTCCAATGAACCCTGTGAGCGATGCCATCGGTAGTCATGTGTTCCCAGCAGGGTCACCCATGGCAGTAAGGTTGAGGGAGAGGAACCAGACAAAGAATGATCCAATAATGTCCTCAACGGCAGAACAGGCAGAGGATAACAATGTGTATGTTACAACGGCTGTGAAGGCGGATGAAGGCTGCAACAGATAAAAGACTTCCAATCGTCATGGTACCCATGCCATTGGATCAAAGTCTTTTTCTGTCAAGATTGTGTGTTGATCGTCATGCGCCAATCTCCCCACATAAAACAAATTCACGCACAGGTGTCTTCCAACCAAATTATCTTGGAAGACAATCTTACTCAGCCACAAGTGATCGCCAACCAACCAAGATGAACTATTGGTCTGATTCAGTATAAGGCACTTTCCCATGTTCCTGTGTTCACACTGGTCCTCTCCACGCATTGATAGGTATATGACTTCCCTGAAACTGGCTGCAAATGGCTTATGCAGCCTTAGTTTCTTCAGCAGACATCTACTATGAATTAGAGACAGCCTTGAGCTCAGGGATCTGCTCAGGATTTCAGTGTCGGGCTGCAGAAGACATACCACTGACTCATTCAGAGTAGTAATGTGTGAAATTACCTAATGCTTCTCAAGTCCCAGCTCTGTTTCTTAACAGCTGAATCCCTCAGACTTTTGAACTAGTTAGGAAACTTAACATCTCAGCAGCAGGTATATAGGTCAAGGCTAGCACACAATAAAGGCTCCATAAGTAGCTCTTTTGTCTTCCACTTAAATTCACTAACCAATGTTTCTCTTTTCTGACTACCTTTTTTTCTTTCTTCTGCAAAGAACTGATATGCGAACTCAAATGTCTATCCTCTTTTAAACCCACAAGGCCTTTTAAAAAAAGGGTGGGAGTCCAGCAAACTGCTGGTCAATCATGTTCCCCCTGTTTTAGCTGGGAGCTCTTTTCTGCCTGGGAACCAGAAAACACACACACACCCTCCACTGGCACCCAATCCATTCCCATGATGATGATGATGCCATGTGTTTGTGACTTGTCCTGAGGTAACCTCCTTACTCTCGTGGGGCTTTGTGCTGCTGAGCTATCTCCCCCTGCTTAGTGTGAGAAGAGTGCTCCTTTTCTCAGAATGTTGCTGATCAACCGAGCAGCTATAAGCACAAGATTTAAATAGGCAACTCCATGAAAGATCATACTCTTTTTAATACTGAGCTTGTGTAAGCCATGTACATTGGGAATGAAGGGTCAGATTCTGCATCACTTGAGAGATTCCATTAGCCATAAAAGAAGCAGCAAACCAATTTTAGGTGTGGTGATACCAGCATTAATAGTCTCTGCCTTCCCATTTCAGTTTTTCCAGTGTTCTCAAGCTTTGTCATGAAGGAGAAGGACTTCAAAGTTGAAAGAACCAAAAACAGAAGCAATTCACCCAGGGCTTGCACCAAGAATTGGCATGGTCGGGCATCTGTCAAAGCCCCACACCCCAGCAGGGGGCCCACATACAAGAGCCACTCCTGGATTTACCGTAATGAGGAAGGAGTTTCACTGGGAAAGGGGAGCCCATGGAGGATGTCTTGCCAAAGGGATCCCCAAAACCCGTCACTGAATTCACCTAGCAGTGCTCACGCCCATCCTCAGCTTGTAGGCAACAAGCACAAGAAAGGAAATAAGGACTTTGGGTGTGGTGGGTAGAATCTTCCTGCTCATGTCAGTTTTTTTCATGGTTGGTCACCAAGGAGGATTTCTCTAAGTTGAAAACTATTGTAGACCTTCTAAGGTAAACCAGAAGCAATCTGGAGAGGGGCCATAGCTCAGTGGTAGAGCATCTGCTTTACAGGTTCAACCCCATCATCTCCAGTTAGGGCTGAGAGACACTTCTGCCTGAAACCCTGGAGAGCTGCTGCCAATCAGTGTGGTCAATACTGAGCTAGATGGATCAATGGTCTGATTCAGTATAAGGCAGCTGCACCCATGGATAATATCATGTGGCATATTAAGCCAAACAACTGGCCAACAGATATAAAATTCAAGTTACAATAATATAATTTCTTCTGAGAAAATTTAGGTACAGATCATAGCAATGCAGGATTACCATACAGATTATGACCAAACAGAAACAATAGCTCATTAAGGGGGGGAAACCACCTAAAATCCTAGAATCATAGAATAGTAGAGTTGGAAGGAGTCTATAAGGCCATCAAGTCCAACCCCCTACTCAATGCAGGAATCCAAATCAAAGCATCCCCAACAGATGGCTGTCCAGCTGCCTCTTGAATGCCTCCAGTGTCGGAGAGCCCACTACCTCTCTAGGTAGTTGGTTCCATTGTCATATGGCTCTAACAGTTAGGAAGTTTTTCCTGACGTTCAGTCGAAATCTGGCTTCCTGCAACTTGAGCCCATTATTCCATGTCCTGCACTCTGGGACCATCGAGAAGAGATCCCGGCCCTCCTCTGTGTGACAACATTTCATGTACTTGAAGAGTGCTATCATATCTCCCCTCAGTCTTCTCTTCTTCAGGTTAAACATGCCCAGTTCTTTCAGTCTCTCCTCATAGGGCTTGGTTTCCAGTCCCCTGATCATCCTTGCTGCCCTTCTCTAAACCTGTTCCAGTTTGTCTGCATCCTTCTTGAAGTGCGGAGACCAGAACTGGACACAGTACTCAAGATGAGGCCTAACCAGTGCTGAATAGAGGGGAACTAATACCTCATGAGATTTGGAAACAATATGTCTGTTAATGCAGCAAAATATAGCATTTGCCTTTTTTGCAGCCACATTGCACTGTTGGCTCATATTCAGCTTGTGATCAATAACAATTCCAAGATCCTTCTCACATGTTGTATCACAGAGCCAAGTATCCCCCATCTTATAACTGTGCATTTGGTTTCTTTTTCCTAAGTGTAGAACTTTGCATTTATCCCTGTTGAATTTCATTCTGTTGTTTTCAGCCCTATGCTCCAGCCTATCAAGGTCCCTTTGAATTTTGTTTCTGTCTTCCATGGTATTAGCTGTGCCCCCCAATTTTGTATCATATGAAAATTTGATAAGCATGCTCTGTACCTCCTCATCCAAGTCATTAATAAAAATGTTGAAGAGCACTGGGCCCAGGATCAAGCCCTGTGATACCCCACTCATTACTTTCGCCCAGTTTGAGAAGGAACCACTGATAAGCACTCTTTGAGTACGATTCTGGAGCCAACTGTGGATCCACCTGATAGTTGTTCCATGAAGCCCACATTTAGCTAGCTTGCTAATCAGAATATCATGGGGCACTTTGTCAAAAGCTTTGCTGAAGTCGAGATATATTATGTCCACAGCATTCCCACAGTCTACAAGGGAGGTTACCTGATCAAAAAATGAGATAAGATTAGTTTGGCAGGATTTGTTCTTCATAAATCCATGTTGGCTCTTAGCACTGTTTTCAAGGTGCTTACAGATTGACTGCTTTATAATCTGCTCCAGAGTTTTTCCAGGGATTGGTGTTAGACTGACTGGTCTGCAGTTCCCTTGTTCCTCCTTTTTGCCCTTTTTGAAGATAGGGACAACATTAGCACTCCTCCAGTCATCTGGCACTTCACCAGTCCTCCATGATTTTGCAAAGATAATAGACAGTGGTTCTGAGAGTTCTTTAGCCAGTTCCTTCAATACTCTAGGATGCAGTTTATCGGGCCCTGGAGATTTGAACTCATTCAAAGTGATTAAGTATTCCTTGACCGTTTATCTATCAATCTCAAGCTCCAATCCTGCCCCTTGTACTTCATGTTTTCCAGGAGGGTCATAGGCCCTTTTTTGGGAGAAGACTGAGCCAAAGTAGGAATTGAGCAATTCTGCCTTTTATTTGTCATCTGTTGTCATTTTGCCATCCTCAGTGAGTAGGTGTGCCACCATTTCTTTTCTCTGTCTTTTACTGTGGATGTACCTGAAGAAAGCTTTTTTGTTGCTTTTAGCATCTCTCACTAACCTCAGCTCATTCCTAGCTTTAGTCTTCCTGACACCATCCCTGTAATTCCGTGATACCTGCCTGTACTCTTCCTTTGTGGCCTGGCCTTCTTTCCACGTCCTGTATGTGTCCTTTTTTGTTATCAGGTCATCTCTAAGCTTTTTGTGAAGCCACATTGGCTTCTTCTGCTGTTTCCCCCCTTTTTTCCTTGTTGGAATTGCTTGCCATTGCACTTTTAGAATTTCCTTTTTTAGAAACTCCCTCCCATCTTGGACTCCTTTTCTCATTAGGGTCGCTTGCCATGGAACCATACTTACAATTACTCTGAGTTTATTGAAAACAGCTTTCCTGAAGTCCAGAGTGTGCGTATGGCTACTCTCAGCTTTTGCTCCTGTTAAATTCAAGAATTCAAGTATGGTGTGGTCACTTTCCCCCAGAGTTCCCATTGTCAAGAATAGCTTGTTGTCATACGGGGTCTCCTGTAATTCTTCCACCACAGGCTGCCCTCCAGTCTCATTCTTGAGCGGTTGAAAGCAGTTCCATAGTTCCACTGGTGAAGGGTGTCCTCTAGCTCTTCTGCTCATCACCCTTTCCTACGGAGTTTCCTCCACTTTGTTGTTCCTCTCTAAAGCAGTCTCCTCTTCTGCTACCATATGCTGTTGTTCTTCTACCTCCACTTCTCTTTGCTGCTGTTGTTCCAGTGTTCTGTCTAAGAACTCTTCATCTTCTCTTATAGTCCTCAGTGTGGCCACCCGATGTTCCAGGCCTCTAACCTTTTCTTCCAACAGTGCCATGAGCTTGCACTTGTTGCACGTGTATACCATGTTGTTCTCAGGCAAGAAAACAAACATGGCACACACCTTGCAGGTCACAACCACTGGAGTAGTTTTCCCCAAGCAAGTCTCTGTAGCACAGAACAGAGACAGGGGTGCAAGAACTGAAGAGGATTTTAGCTATGGAGAGAGAGACAATATTAGTTATGAGAAAGTACAGGAGTTTACATGTTTATCTGGAGAACACGTTCTGTAATCTACAGCAATGTTATTGGACCCATGGCAAATCCCCTCACCACAAATTTATGGTACTTGTGTTCTCCAGATGCCAACATGAATTGATTCTGAAACAATAATAATAATGAATAAAAATCTTGGTTTTTATTCCTGGCTACTCATATGCATGGCAAAAATGAAGAATGGCAACACATTTGCATGAGATGCAATGCAAGAGTGTGTGAACAAGAGGCAGGAGGCAAGGCAGGATTATCTCAATTTCTGCTAGACAAAAACTAAGCTCCAATGGGAAGCTATGCTTAATTTATTTAATTTTATTTATTTAAGGTATTTATATACCATTTAATTACCAAAGTCTCTAAGTGGTGTAATGATGCCTGCCCATTCTGTTTGTCACTATTACTCTAGCCGAGGGATCGCCAACACAGCACTTAGGAACACCTGGATTCAAATTTGTATTCATTCATGACATTCAATGTGTGGCTGCAACCAGACACATTATTTCAATTTAAGCTATCTCATAGGGTTGTTTCAATAATAATATAGGGGAAAGCTCTTACATGCCTTCCTCGAGCTCCTATGAGGAAGGGTGGAGTATAATTGTTCTAAAAACATTTGAGGTAGGAGATCAGCAATGTTATCAGCATGTAGTCTAAGGACTAGAGTACAGGTCAACAACCGATAGGATCCTGTACTGAACACTGCGAGGCTGGACAGAACTGAGTAGATAAGATA
This sequence comes from Rhineura floridana, assembly GCF_030035675.1. Taxonomy (NCBI): domain Eukaryota; kingdom Metazoa; phylum Chordata; class Lepidosauria; order Squamata; family Rhineuridae; genus Rhineura; species Rhineura floridana. The sequence continues at coordinate 91,844,210 of NC_084488.1, read as the reverse complement.
AGATGTAAGGCAGCCCAAACACAAAGGCAAGTCAAGCTAGGTCACACCCAAATCTGTATAATGGTACTTTTCGGGCACCAGGGATTGCCACAACGAAAGATGAAGTGTTGCAGGAGTTGCCAACCTTTGGGGGGCCTGTGGGCACATCTGCAAACTGAATAAACTGTAGTGTGGACTATGCACATATTCACTGCAACCCCACACATACACACACAATCACTCTCCCTTCTTTCCAGCAATTAGATTTTTTTGGGGGGGACCCTTCTATTGGAGCCAATACAAGACACTTTTCAGGGCTACAAGCAAGGGGAAGAGGGGGGTACGAGAGGGGGGATCACAGCTGGGGAGGAAAAGGGTAATCTCGTGGGCACAGTGTTGGTGACCCATTAACTCATATTTCCTTTTCCTTTTGAAAGATCTGCTGCATGGGTTTTGCTCATTGTCAGTATCTGCCTGTGAACCTGATTTTGGGCTGAGAGACTTCCTTCCCCCTTTGCAGGTCAGCTTGACCACACAGCTTCTTCGCTTGTTGGCTTGCTATCATGATCTTGTAATGTGTGTGTTGGCTTGACTTCTTCCTGAGCTTATTGTGCTGTAGCACATTTCTGCAGCTGCTACTGCTGCTCTTTGCGTGTGCATCCTGTGACAGCCAACCAGATTTGCCTCGTTTTGGCTTGTGAGAAAAGAGGTGGTCCAAAGCTGAGATACTTTGTCAAATGCAGAAATGCCCTTTATCACTTAGAAGACATTAATGACCCCAGATATTTGAGGCCCAAACTAGTTTGTTGTTGTTATGCACCTTCAAGTCAATTACGACTTATGGTGACCCTATGAATCATGTTTTTTTCGCAGTCCATGACATGTGTAAAGCTCTCCTCCAACACCACATTTCAAATGAGTTGATTTTTCTCTTACCCACTTTCTTTATTGTCCAACTTTCACATCCATGCATAGAGATCAGGAATACCATGGTCTGAATGATCCTGACTTTAGTGTTCAGTAATACATCTTCGCATTAGAGGAACTTTTCTAGTTCTCACATAGCTGCCCTCCCCAGTCCTAGCCTTCTTCTGATTTCTTGACTATTGTCTCCATTTTGGTTAATGACTGTGCCAAGGTATTGATAATCCTTGACAAGTTCAATGTCATTGTCAACGTTAAAGTTACATAAATCTTCTGTTGTCATTACTTTAGTCTTCTTGACGTTCAGCTGTAGTCCTGCTTTTGTGCTTTCCTCTTTAACTTTCATCAGCATTTGTTTCAAATCATTACTGGTTTCTGCTAGTAGTATGGTATCATCTTCCTATTTTAAATTATTGATATTTCTCCCTCCAGTTTTCACACCTCCTTCATCTTGGTCCAATCCTGCTTTCCGTATGATATGTTCTGCGTATAGATTAAACAGATAGGGTGATAATACATTAACTCTGCATCCATACCTGTCAGGCCAAGGATGAGACTCAGGAACCAGACCAGAGGTTGTAAGTAATTCGTGTTTTATTAGGGTAATGTCCAAACAAAGACTGCGTCTTCTCATGAATCAATACAGGGATACAGGTCCTGCGGCATTGGGAGAAAGTTGACAGAGCAAGGGGCTGCTTCCCACCTGTTCTTTAAGAAGGGGCCAAACGGGCGCACAACCTTTCGCTCCTCCTTAACTGCCCCTCAGGTACTGCCCGCCTTCCCCCCCTTCTCTCCTGTCTTTTCAGCTGTCTGCGTGTGCGCGGTGAGGGGGGAAGCATCACCCCCTCCTCTTCTGAAGTTTCCGATTCCACTATGGGGGATAGGAGAGGAGCTGATGGTAAACTGTCTCTCCGCTTTTCTGCTGTGATCAGCCCTCCCTCTTGCTCTGAGCTGCTGAGAAGGGGGGGCGTGGGAATGTCCAGGGAGGATTCTGAAACTCCAGAGCTCTCAGGCTCCCCGTTGCTAGGCGACCCTATCACTGGCATTTCCTCTGTTTCGTCTTCACTCCAAAGGGGGGAAGTTCCTCCCCCTTCCCTCTGCCATCCATCTGAATCCTCTTCTGCCAACTCCCCGGGACCCCCGGGACCCCAGCTCTGCCTCTCGACAATACCCTTGGGTGCATACTTTGTCACATCCATACTATACATTTAAAAGCACATTTGTACCACTTTAACAGTCATGGTTTCTCCCAAAGAATCCTGGGAGCTACAATTCCCAGATCCTTAACAAACTATACAGTTTGCAGGATTGTTTTGGGAAGCCAAGTGCTTTAAATTTGTGGTGTGAATGTGAACACAAATTGCCAGTGCAGAGCCCCAGATCCAGATTGGAATCATAGTGTGGGGATAAGGGGGATTTAATCTTTCCTGCTGCTTGCTGTGGTCCCAGTTTGAACCAGCAATTAGCATAGAGAAAATACATCCCATTCACTTCAATAGGAGTTTTGCTCCCCCCCCATGCAAATTGCCAGCATAGCCCCTCTAGTTCACACACACACACACCAGAGTCCAAATTAGGACTATAGTGAGGATCAAAGGTTTAAAAACCCTCCTTCTCCCTCCCCCCCAGATTCCAATCTGGAGTAGTGGTGGTGGAGCTGGCAAAAAAGAACTCTGCACTTAAGGATTCAGACGCATGCTAAGGAGTCATGTAGTTTGGCCCATTCAAACATTTGAATTGTTTTTATTATCAGTGGAACTGTAACTCTGGTTAGGCTTCCTAGTCCTAGTGGAAGCTCCTGTGCATGACAAAAAAACCCTCTTCCTTGAAGCATCAGTTATCTGTTTTGAGTAAATGTCCTGGTCTAGACAAGCAGATGGTAAAACTATTATTTGATTGTTAGGGGAAAGGGATCAAAGTTAGCTTTCCGCCTGAAGGCCAGACTAGGTAATATTTTAATTGCACAGCCAGCAGCTAAGTGCATGTGCTTTCTCTTTATTTAATTACAGGTGTGAGGCTGGAAATTTACATTGGGATCACAGTGCCTGGTGAAGGTGGGAAAGTTTAGTCCTTCCCAGTGATCCAGACAACCCGCCCACCCGCAAGCCCATAGCTATGATGCTGGGAGGGAGCTCCCATTGGTGCTTCATAGCCATGCTGTTGTTTTTCTAGGTTAACTGTTATAGCTTAGAATGGAATGATTAAGAACAAAAGAAGAGCCTGCCAGTGGCCCATCTAGTCCAGCATCCTGTTCAGGATCAAAGGGATAGGTATAGCCTCAACTAGCAAGAGGTCTAGCTCTCTAGCTACCCTTATTAACCCCATGTAGCCTCAATCCACCAAGTTGGAGTTGAACCTCATACATTCCAACAGTTCTCACAGTGTCCAACCAGATGCCCAGGGGAAACCCACAAGCAGGACCCAAGTGCAAGAGCACTCTCCTCTCCTGCCGCTTCTGGCAACTGGCTTTCAGGAGCAGACTGCCTCTGACTATGGTGGCAGAGCACAGCCATCATGGTTAGCAGCCATTGATTAAACCTCCTCTCTCCAGATGCTTGATGTGGTCTTGATGTAAATCAGCCACCCCAAGCCTGTAATTAAATTAAGGAAAAAATAGACATAGCTGCACACTATAGATTTAGTGTAGTATGTAGCTTGTAATGTCTAACATACAAAGTTTCTGTATGACGGATTACACACAAACACATACCTTGAAGCATTAAAATATTCAATCCCATACCTGCGGTCTGAAGTGGAACCGTCCAGGAATAGTTTTACCACATCATGACCTGTTTGTCTAGACCAGGGCTGGTGCAAAGAATGACTGGGCCCTTGGGCACCAGCTTACCCCAGGCCCGTGACGCCTGCCCACCCGTCCCACCTACCTCTCCCATTGCTGTGAATGCCATGTGCACTGTGCGCGCATGCCTAACATCAACCAAGATGGCGGTGGGGATGTCAGCCTCTTAGGGAAGCCCCCCCCCGATCTTAGTTGATGGCAGGCATGTGCTTGCTGCCTACATGACATTCACAGCAATGGGAGAGGTAGGTGGGATGGGTGGACAGGTGTCACGGGCCTGAGGTAAGCTGGTGCCCCAGGGCCCAGTCATTCTTTGCACTGGTGGGGTGTGTGTGCGGGCATACTGAAGCCTGTACTGTCTGTATGGGGGAGGTGTCTGGGAGCTCCATCTCCTCAATCCACGGCCAGGTTGGGAGCCACAGCTGCTGCAGATCACAGAACAGGAGCACTACCCTCCCACTCAAAGGGGGGGGCCTTGTGATGCGTCCTTCCCTGGCTCTCCCTGTCAGGTTCCTACCTGCGTGTGGCTACTGCCTGTCACTAGGCACCACCAGGGACTCCACCAGTCCGGACCGCTCTCTCTTATGGTTTCCCTATCCGCTCTAGCACAGATCTCAACAGATCCCCCTGCTAAGCAACCACCAGTAACGTCCCAATACTAGTATTCTCAGAGACTCTGAATACTGGTATTGTTACTCTCTTCACCGCTGCCACCATTTGTTACAGTTCCCCTTCAGCCTTGGTCATTACCTTACCCTCCCTTCTGGTCTGTGAAACCCCAGCCAAGGATCAGGCCTTTGGTAAACCAAATTAAGTATTTATTAAAGATAACAAAGCTAACAAGATTAACAAGATTTCTTCTTAAGGCACATAAGCATATGGTTTTACTCAATACTAATCTGAACTCCACCCCCCTCCTTCTTCACTCTCTCCTGGCAAACAACTCTCTCAAACCCCACCAAGCAATCCACTCTTTCTCTTCTCCCCCCCATTCCACTCCCACTCTTCCTTTTATACATTCAGCCATTTTAAACACTCAGCCAATCATCTCGCATTCTACTGCCCATTCACTCCCCCTTTTTCACTCCACTTACCTTGTATCTTCTAAAACAACAACACTTACCATATATACATTAATATAGGAACATCACATTTCCCCCCCCTTAAACAACAGCAGAGTATTATTCCTGTTCCAGGATTTATACGTCGCGTTAACAAATAAAAGTCTCTATGGGGAAAATGTCTTTCTTTGTTCCTCTGTCTGGTCACGTCACTGCAGTCCCAGCCACTTGCCTGGAAAGTCCATCGGCCAGTACATTGTCCTTGCCTTTGATGAACTGGAAGTCCACTTGATAGTCCTGTAGGGCCCAGGACCACCTCTGCAGCATAGTGTTATGGTTTTTCATAGTCTGCAACCATAACAAGGCCCGATGATCCGTAGTCACTGTGAATCTTCGTCCCCACACGTATGGGCGCAACTTGTTCAGTCCCCACACGACCGCTAGGCACTCCTTCTGGACCGACGAATAGTTTTTCTCCCTCGGCGTCAGCTTGCGACTCAGATACGCCACTGGATGTCTGGTGCCTTCTCTCTCCTGCAGCAAGACAACTCCCAGCGCGAGGTCTGACGCATCTGTAGCCACGATGAATGGTTGCTCATAGTCTGGTGCTATTAATATGGGTCCTTGGCACAAGGCTTGCTTCAGTAGATCAAAAGCCTTCTGACATTCATCCGTCCATACCACACGCTCAGAACACTTCTTCTTGGTCAATTCATGCAAGGGGGTTGCTATTTCCCCAAAATTTCTCACAAACTTCCTATAAAAACCAGCCACACCCAGAAATGCCCTTACTTGTTTTCTGGTTAAGGGGATCGGCCACGCTTGTATTGCCTCCACCTTGCTCCATAAGGGGGTGATTTTCCCACTCCCCACCTTATGTCCTAAATAGATTCCTTCCTTTAGTCCAAACTGGCATTTCTTAGTTTTTATTGTGAGGCCTGCTTTTCTTAAGGCCTCCAATACTGTTGTCAGGTGTTGGACATGCTCAGGCACCGACTTGCTAAAAATGGCCACGTCATCGATATAGGCCACTGCAAAATCTGACATGCCTCGCAACACAGTATTGATTAGCCTCTGAAATGAACTTGGTGAGTTCCTTAGTCCCATGGGTAAGGTCACAAACTCATATAACCCATCTGGTGTACTGAAGGCAGTTTTGGCTCTGGATTGCTCGTCTAGTTCCATTTGCCAAAATCCTTTACAGAGATCTAGTGTAGAGATAATGGTTGCTGCCCCCAATAACTCTAACATAGCGTGTACCCTAGGCATAGGATACGCATCTGGGACAGTAATTTTATTGATTAGCCGATAATCAATGCAAAACCTTGTCGTTCCATCTTTTTTCGGAACCAAGACAATACTTGAGGCCCAGGGACTGATGGATTCCCTGATCACTCCTAATTCCAGCATATCTTCCACCTCCTTTTTGATCTCATTCAAAACTTTCCCATTCGCACGGTACGGAACAGATCTGATTGGGGCATGATCTCCAGTATCAATGGAATGTATAACTATACTGGTTCGGCCAGGTTTGTTGCTAAAGAGATTCCTATAGGTTTTCAAAACTCTCAGAATCTCTTCTTTTACTTCCTCCTTCACCTCCTCTGACCATTCCACTTGATCTACCCCTCCTTTGTCTTTGCTTTCCTGTACCAAATCTGGAAGTTCAGGCCCACTTCCCTCAGGGAATAAGGTAACTTGCAACACCTTTGCATCCCTGGTATGGTAAGGCTTTAACATATTTACATGAACCACTTTGCTTTTGTTTAATTGGTCTGTGGTGATTACATATGTCACTGTGTCAAGCCTTTCTCTGATGGTATATGGTCCTTCCCAGTTAGCCTGTAATTTGTCATGTTTCCTGGGTATGAACGCCATAACCATATCTCCCACATCATACACACGTTCTCTGGCTGTTCTGTCATACCAGTAACTTTGCTTCTGCTGAGCTTGACTGAGATTCTCTTTCACCACTTCCATCATTTGTTTCACTGGTTCACATTCATCCTTTCTCTCAGCAGGCATCCACAGTCTATATAAAATCCCATTCTCACACACAACTTGATTCCTCAGTTTGTCAGTGAAAGGAATCTGTTGGGTCAGCGCTTGTTCCTTTATCTGCTTCAGACTTATATCTTTATGCAGCTCTTCCCTGAATTGATCTGCTTCTTCCCCAGAGACCACTTGATACAGTTTGTCTTCTTCAGCAGGCCTGCTAGTGGTTGCTATGGTGACCTGAGGCTGGTTAACAGATTCCACCCTGTTTGTTTCAGCCCCCCTTAATATGGCTTCTTTTTCTCTGCCAATTTGCTGTCTGGTCACTACATATATTTTCCCCTGTGCCCCCATAACATCTCTTCCCAGTATTACTGGTTCTTGTTGCTGGGCATTAATACCAACTTTATATTGGCCCTTTTGGCCTCTCCATTTCATTTTCACTAGGGCCACAGGCAAACTCTCTGGTTGACCCCTCACTCCTTGGATAGTCACTGTTTCCTGAGGTAATATTTCTTCAGATTTTATTAAATCTGGCCTCAGTAACGTCTGAGCGGCACCAGTGTCAAGCAATGCCCAATAAGTTGCCCCTTGTACACTCACTTCCTCTCTCAGACTTGAATCAAGGTCTGTTACTTCTGTCCAGTTTATCTGGCAAAACTGAACCTTTTTCGCTGCTTCTAAAGCCTTGGGCTCTGTTTTCACTGCCCTTGTCTGAGCAGGATTACTAATGGGGTTGGCAACCTCACATTGAAAACGTAGGTGCCCCGGTCTACCACATTTGTAGCATAATTTCTCCTCACTTTTAGGGTACACAGATCCACTCTGGGGTGTCCTGTGCCCTTCAGATTTTAATGGAGGACTCACTCGCTGTGGTACCACATCCCTTCTGCCAGCACTATATGGTCTGGGTTTAAACTCTCTTGATGTTTTCCCCACCCAGCCAGTTCTATTGGAGGCGAAGTGATCCGCCATCTCTGCGGCCTCCTGCACAGATGTAGGGGAACGGTCTTTGACCAGGAGCCTTATTTCTGGTGGTAACTGATGGTATAATTGATCCAGTATCATGAGGCTTTTCACCTCTTCCACTGACTGAGCTTTGGCACTACTCATCCACTTTCCAAATATATCCATCAACTTTGCTCCCAGTTCCACAAAAGACCTCCCTGTCTGCATCTGGCAGTTTCTGAAAAGCTTTCTAAAATGATCAGGCCCCAGTCTGAATCTTTTAAACACTGCTTCTTTGAATTCAGCATAGGTGACGGGACTGTCTGAGGGGAAATATTGGTATACCTCAGCCAATTCCCCTTTAATCAGGTTTGATAAATACTGCATGTATTTATCTTCAGGTAGCCCCCACAACTGAGCTGCTTTTTCAAAGGTGCTGAGGTAAATTTGAGGATCTTGACCAGGCTCATGGACAGCAAAGTCCTTTGGAGTAATTTTTATTTTTGCTCCATCTCTGTCTTTCCTTGTATCCTCAGAGTGAAATTTCTCTCTATCAAATTTTAACTTTTCTACTTGTAATTCAGCATCCAATGCTCGTTGCTTCTCCCTCTCCTCAAACCCCAATCTCATTCTCTCGATTTCCAACTCCCTCTGTTTTTCCTTCTCTGCACCTTCCATCCTCAATCTCTCAGCTTCCATCCTCAATCTCTCAGCTTCCAACTCTCTCTGCTTGTCTTTTTCCTCAGCCTCCCATCTTAACTTCTCTCTCAAGTACTCTATATAAGCGGGATTGCTTAAATATCCTTCTGGGGTCTCTTCCCTGACAGGTTGTTATTGCTGGGCAGTTGCAAATCCTATAAGTGCTACCCTCAATTCATCTACCCCTTTACCCTCGTGAGGTAAATTGAATGTTATGCACTTCTCCACCAGCTCCTCTCTTTTCATTTTTATGTATTCAGCCATGGTGTTTGAGTTCACTCACTCTTTGCCACACACTCTTTGCCAGTCACTCTCACAAGTAATCTTGTTTTGTTATTTCTGTTTGCCACACAACTATTAGGGATTGTCTAGTATTCGTATCTCACTGCTACAGCCAACACCTGTGACGTAGTCTCCTTTGTCACCACGTGTCTTTGGGACTCTCTTTGGTTCGTATCTGGATTCTCTGTTGTTCATATCCCACCGCTACCACCACATGTGATGCGTCCTTCCCTGGCTCTCCCTGTCAGGTTCCTACCTGCGCGTGGCTACTGCCTGTCACTAGGCACCACCAGGGACTCCACCAGTCCAGACCGCTCTCTCTTATGGTTTCCCTATCCGCTCTAGCACAGATCTCAACAGATCCCCCTGCTAAGCAACCACCAGTAACGTCCCAATACTAGTATTCTCAGAGACTCTGAATACTGGTATTGTTACTCTCTTCACCGCTGCCACCATTTGTTACAGTTCCCCTTCAGCCTTGGTCATTACCTTACCCTCCCTTCTGGTCTGTGAAACCCCAGCCAAGGATCAGGCCTTTGGTAAACCAAATTAAGTATTTATTAAAGATAACAAAGCTAACAAGATTAACAAGATTTCTTCTTAAGGCACATAAGCATATGGTTTTACTCAATACTAATCTGAACTCCACCCCCCTCCTTCTTCACTCTCTCCTGGCACACAACTCTCTCAAACCCCACCAAGCAATCCACTCTTTCTCTTCTCCCCCCATTCCACTCTCACTCTTCCTTTTATACATTCAGCCATTTTAAACACTCAGCCAATCATCTCGCATTCTACTGCCCATTCACTCCCCCTCTTTCACTCCACTTACCATGTATCTTCTAAAACAACAACACTTACCATATATACATTAATATAGGAACATCACAGCCCTCAGCCAGGGCCCAACCTGGCCCCCTCTGGTGCTGGCTCTGGTCTAGACCAAAGTATACACATTCTATAAAGATGACTCAAGCTTCAACAAAAAGCCTCCTGGAGCTGCTTTCTGAGATCACTTCCAGAAGACCTGTCCATTGAGCATTCATCCTGATTTGTTTGTAAGGAGATGAAATGACATTGCGTCAAAGCAAGTGTTATTGCATACTTTCCAGTCCTGTTACTTTCCTTATAGCAAAAAGTCCAGTCTTTTGGGGAAGTGGATTGGTTTTGCACAACCTCCAAATCAGCTTTAATTGCATAACCTGAATTTCCTGGTATGTGATTGAATCTCACGCGAAAACAGTGAGACTGGAAGTCAGGTCCATCAGTATTTTCACCTCCTTTCCCCACTCCCTTGCCAAAGGTTTTTCTATTTCTCTAACGATCCTGGAATTTGCCCTTGCTTATCTGATCCCTTTCAGACACTTGCATAGAATCATTTCTTATAACTGCTTTGAGAGCCTTTTTCAATTAAAAAGCAGCCTACGTATTTAGCATATTATTCTTTTTAGCATGTGTACTAGAGTTTGGAAATTTTCCTACTGCTCCTGGTTTAAACATTTGCTGTTGTTGGGTTCTTCAAGGCCCCAGAGGTTATGGACTTGATTTAGATATACTGATGCCTGGAGAATTCAGAAGAATCTCCTACCCCCCAGTTTGGAACTGCTTTTTGATATTTTGATATTTGTGGCTATAAACCTTAGAAGGCCTTCAGTTCAGGCAGGGTAAGAAATATTGTTGTGCTGTGCTGATTAAATGTCAAGTAAATGATGTGTGATGTGACTTTTTTTCCCCTTAGTGGTGAATGGCTTTCTTGTTAAAAGGTGTACAGGGAAGCATAATGGAACATATGGACTGCTACTCCTACAGTACAATTCTTGAGTTTTCAACTGTTCATTTTATTTGGATTGTAACCCATCCTGACTAAAAATCCAGAAATGGTCACTGGGGCCCATAACACTCTGCTCTGTTTACTTTCACTGTCTTCCTTTTTCCCATTCCTCTTTTTCTTCAGGCACAATTGAGTACTTACAAGTCTATGGATTAATATACCTAAATCTCTTGGATTACAAAGCTTCAAGTGAAGTAAGCACAAGTGGTCCACCGGGGAGGGTATTGGTGGAGTATCTACACTAGCAGGTGGGTCACTATTGCTTACCGGGAAGTAGAAGGTTGAGGTGGTTGGTGTGGTGCATACTCACTGGAAGACCCAATGCAGCACTCCTGCAGGTGCATTTATACCATGCCAACCTCCCCACTGCCTTGCCTGTCCCCCTCCCAGGAAGCAACATCGACCCACCTGTCAGGAAGCTAGCATGGCAGCTGCACTCCACTCGGTGAGCTACTGCTGGAATTAAGTCAGCAATAACCAAGCATCCATTGCAAAATAAAACATCAATATCAGTTCAGACTAAGAGGAAAGCCCAGCTGATGAAGTGTTGGAGTCGCAGTGACAAAGTATCAAGGTAACAAGCAAGTTAGGCTGCTGTGTGAGTTTGGCAGCAGGGCAAGGAGCACAGAGCAGACTACTTTCCCACCCCCTTTTAATAACGTTTTATTAATGGCAGCTGTGAAAAGAGAGAATTCTGTGTTGGGTTCATTAGGAAAGGGTTTGAGAATAAAACTGCTATATCCTAATGCCATTATACATATCTATAGTTCAACAGCACATGGAATACTGTGTACAGTTCTGATCACTGCACCTCAAAAAGGATATTGTAGATGTGGAAAAGATTAAGAAAAGGATAACCACAATGATAATAGGACTGGAACAACTTTTATGAGGAAAGGCTACAATACTTGGAGCTTTTTAGTTTAGAAAAAAGGACAGTATGCAGGGGTGGGGAGGACATGATAGAGTTATATAACATCATGCACGGTATGGAGAAAGGGAAATATGATATTCTCCCTCTTGTAATACTAGAACTCAGGGTCATCCAATCAAGCTGGAAAATACAGACCAAAAAAAGGGAGTTCTTCACATAGTACATTGCCACCACACCAAAGAAGACTCGGACACAGATATGGAATAATGTTATATTTATTTAAAATATAACAACATAAAGCTTCTTCCAATTATAAGCCAATAGCCGAATCAAACTTGCTTCGGGCAGGTGAGGATACCTAACTGGGAGGTAATCTAGCCTTCAACTTGTCTGGGCATGTAGTTCAGAACCTACCTTGACTCCTGAGCAAGGGAAATGGTTGAAATTATCCCTCCTTGCTAATAGAGCCAATCAGGTGGTTCCAACCTCCGCACCCCGTCCCCGCCGTACAGGCATTCACCCTGATGTGCAAGTTGGTTCCACAAGGGCACCCCAGATCCCCACAAGCCACACATGACTACTGGTTCTCTAGTGAGTGCCCTCTAATACAATGCCTCAGTTACCTTCATTCTATCCCCACCTTCCTCACCTGCCCGAATTCCATGCCACAAGAGGGTATCAGCTAAAGCTTGATCCCCTCAATCCAAAGAAAACAAAGCCCTGAGGCCCAACCTAAGATCCTTGAGAAACATATCACATCCCTGCTCATAAAGATGCACCCCATCATCCCAATAGAGGGCCGGATAATAAAACCTGATTCTGTCGTGAGGTATAAACGCCCCCCCCAAGTGCCAGAACCAGGTACCTAACCTTCCTATTAACAAACCTCCACGCTCTATCAATTCTGTTGGGATGGATGGCCCCCCTCCAAGCTCTGCGCTCGAGCATATCCGACCACACCAGAATAAGGTTGGGATATGTGCGCCTGAGCAGACCAAAATCCTCTCTGACCTTACATAGCAAGGCCACACCAGGACACTGCACTAGGTCATTCTCACCCAAATGCACTAGTAAAATATGGGGTTGAGGTGAAGAAGACATGATCCTAAACATTGTGGGCAACAATTCCCCCCACCTCATACCCCGCCTGGTTGTCCAAGAAACCATCGCACGGCTGGAGAGCTGCTGCTGGGTCCCAGCAGAAGAAGAAGCCGCCCGTTTGTGAGCCCAGGACAGAATGGAATGGCTGCATATGACGATCCTTGCTGGAACTAGAAGGTTCCACACACATAGAAAGAATGAGAAACAGATTACATGATTCAGGGCCTAATGTAAGATTTAAAAGCAGCTGAACGCCATCGACCGATCGCCTGGATGCTTTCCGTACGCATGTCCACGAGGGCCGCAGCCGTAGCCGCACCAATCCGGAACGAATGCATTCCATACTCCCCTGGATCTCGCCCACTGCCAACAAGGCCCGCCGAACAACAGCCCAAAACCGAAACTGCATAAGGGCGGACCCATCGAGATGTATGAAGAGGTATCGCTGGCCCGCTGGCCCGCTGGCCTTACAGAAATAAAAGCCCTCAAAGCAGATACAGGACATAAAACAGGCATTGCAGAACTATGCAATGTCACCACTCTGCGTTGACGCTTCTGATCGGTCTTAGACACACGCAGCGTGAGCGTGACCTGCATATCACCCAGTGCACAATCGCTCAGGCATAACGCCCTGAAGGACTTATTGTTCTTAGAAGATGCCAGAACTTCACTAGGGTGGACGGCTCCATAGAAAGCGACTAAGGCGACTGTACCAAATAGTTGTGTCTCATACACAGAAGAACACAGAGAAGTAAATAAGTACAACAGTTGCATTAATACATCCAGAGTAATGGGCTTCCTCTGATCAGGTGTTTTAGGCGCTGCGCGCGACCAACCTTCAAGAACTTTACGCACTCTGAAATCTGATGTACAATCTGGGACACCCTTAGCCTTAGAAATAAATGCAAGTGTGGACAAGGTATCTGCTATTGTGCTAACGGAAGTACCCTGACCCTTTAAAAATACTATGAATTGCAGCAACCGGAAAACTGGAATAGGCCAATCCATTGACAGAGCATGAGAAGTGCAGAATGCTTGAAACTTATCAAAACCATGCTGATATGCTCTCTGAGTACTGGGGGCTAATGCTGAAGCTATGCCCGCCGCCACCTCTATCTCCCAAGGTTCCATAAAAGAGACGGCATCGGACTTGGGTCTGGTGCGGCTCTTGGGGCCAGCTCCCAAAATCGCTGCATCTGAAATCGGGAAAGGGCATCAGCCACTTCATTCTGCAGGCCTGGGACATGCCGAGCAACGAAAAGAATATTAAACCTTAAACATTGCAGGACGAACGAACGCACAAGGCGCATAACCCTTGAAGATTTAGAGGTTTGAGTGTTGATTACACAGACTGTGACCTGATTGTCGCACCAGAACTGACCTGTGCAATTCTGAAACTCCTCCACCCATAAGTGGACCACCACCACAATGGGGAAGAATTCTAAAAAGGTTAAATCAGCAGTAATACCCGCCACCCTCCAAGACTCTGGCCAATGTTCAGCACACCACTGGGATCTAAATAGAACTCCAAAACCTGAACCCCCAGCAGCATCAGAATGAACTTGTAGTTCAGCTTCTATAAGAAGGTCCCCCCTCCAGAAGGAGCATCCATTATAGCTTTCCAGAAATGCGAGCCACATGGATAAATCCTCCCTCATCCCTGCTGACACTCTAATAAAATGAAAACGGGAGCGCACTCCCTTCATAGCTTCGCAAAGGCACCTCAAAAAGGCTCTGCCAGGAAAGACCACCTTGGAAGCAAAAACTAGGTGACCAACCACTTCCTGAAGTTGCAACAGAGTAATTTTCTTAAAAGACACTGCTTTACGCAAGCGAGCCCTCAAATCAATCAGTTTATCTATAGGCAATCGGGAGGACTGTGCAACAGTATCAAGCTGAATCTCCAAAAAGGTAAGGCAAGAGGAGGGGCCCTCAGACTTCTCTGGCACTAGAGGGACCCCAAGTTCATCCAAAAGGGCCATGAAGGCTTCAACTAAATGCATGCAATGTGGATCATTGGCAGGGCCTACGAACAATAAATCATCCAGATAGTGTGCAACGAAGGAGGAATGTGTTCGCTCTCTCAATGCCCACTCTAGGAAAGAACTGAATGCCTCGAAGGCCGCACACGAAATGGAACAGCCCATAGGCATCGCCCTATCAACATAGTACTGGCCTTGAAATTTAAAACCCAATAAATCCATATCTGCCGGATGTACAGGGAGCAAGCGAAAGGCAGACTTTATGTCACATTTTGCCATTAAAGCACCCTTACCAGCAGAACGCACAACCTTCACAGCCGCATCAAGAGAAGTATACTTTACAGAGGCCATATCAGACGGAATGCCGTCATTGACCGAATTTCCTTTGGGAAAAGATAAATTATGTATCAGGCCGGCTGCTTCTTTGGGACTATACCAAGAGAGGAGATCCTCAAATTTGGAAAAGGAGGGGAGTGGAAAGGGCCAGAAATCCGATCTGCATCAATTTCTTTGTGGAGTTTGGCTAAGACAACTGTGGCCATCTCTCTGACTGAATTTTGATTGGGGGAACAAGTGGAAATCCTTGGACCAATGGAAGGGATCCAAAAGCCCTCCGAAAATCCCTTAAGTACATAATCAGCTGCCCGTTTATCGGGATAGAGCTGCAACCAACTGGCCAGGGAAACAAGATTAATGGGACTACTGGCTTTGCGGCCAGCCCCCACCTCCGCCTGTGCCGTGTTTGTGCTGAGAGTGATCTCCAGCTCCCTGTTTTTGAAGACGAGACTTGGGACATGAGAAACTGGGGTGATTACCACTGCAGGCTCCACAGGCATGCCTAAACCTACATGGACGCCTGGCACAATGTCCAGAGCTGTTAAAGCTCCAACAGACTTGGTGGGATTGAACCCACTGTGACCCCCGGTCGAAACTAGAGGCCTGAGCCTGAACATGCACTAATAGGTGACCACTATCTGCACGGTCGCCCAACATAGGCCTTGCTGCTGTCATGGACTGGAGCCAAAGGCCCGGGTGCTCAATATCCCAGTGCAATGTAGGGTCCAACGCCGCCCTTTGCCTAAAATTCTCATCGTACCTCAACCAGGCGGTACCTGAGAATTCTCTGAAGGCCCGATGAATGATATCCTGATATTTAATCATGGATAATACACAAGATGGATAGGCCTGTGTCATCACACCCATATACACCGTATAAGCATTGAGCCAGTTAGGCCAAATGCGATCTACCTTTTTCTTTTTGGCTGCCTCTTTGTCTTTAAATTCAGCAGCCTCCCTACTCTGCGCCTCAGACTCCCGGAAAAGAAGAGTGAAAATATCTATGTATTCCCCTCTCCAGATCTTTTCCTTAGTTGACAACTGGAGGTGGTTGTGATGCGTCCTTCCCTGGCTCTCCCTGTCAGGTTCCTACCTGCTCGTGGTTACTGCCTGTCTCTAGGCACCACCAGGGACTCCACCAGTCCGGACCGCTCTCTCTTATGATTTCTCTCCCCGCTCTAGCACAGATCTCAACAGATCCCCCTGCTAGGCAACCACCAGTAACGTCCCAATACTAGTATTCCCAGAGACTCTGAATACTGGTATTGTTATTCTCTTCACCGCTGCCACCATTTGTTACAGTTCCCCTTCAGCCTTGGTCATTACCTTACCCTCCCTTCTGGTCTGTGAAACCCCAGCCAAGGATCAGGCCTTTGGTAAACCAAATTAAGTATTTATTACAGATAACAAAGCTAACAAGATTAACAAGATTTCTTCTTAAGGCACATAAGCATATGGTTTTACTCAATACTAATCCGAACTCCACCTCCCTCCTTCTTCACCCTCTCCTGGCAAACAACTCTCTCAAACCCCACCAAGCAACCCACTCTTTCTCTTCTCCCCCCAGATTACACAATTCACCACCTCACATTCACCCAGATTTACCTGTCATCCTTTCATTTATACTGTCAGCCATTTTAAATATTCAGCCAATCATCAAGCATTCTATTGCCCATTCACTCCCCCTCCTCTTTCACTACTTACCATGTATACTCTAAACAACCAGCACTTACCATATATACACTAATATATAGGAACATCACATTTCCCCCCCCCCCCTTAAACAACGGCAGAGTATTATTCCTGTTCCAGGATTTATACGTCGCGTTAACAAATAAAAGTCTCTATGGAGAAAATGTCTTTCTTTGTTCCTCTGTCTGGTCACATCACTGCAGTCCCAGCCACTTGCCTGGAAAGTCCATCGGCCAGTACATTATCCTTGCCTTTGATGAACTGGAAGTCCACTTGTAACAAACGCCCACAATATTTGTTTTATTGTTAGGCGAGGATCCGCTCCCAAGTACAAAGTTTTAATATTACTCAAGGAACGATGAAACGGTCTTAAAAGTAAAGCCAGAGTTTTATTGAATCACTTGCAAGTGGAGAAACGAACAAAGCCGAGTCTGCCCTTCCCTGGACGCAGCCAGGTCTTATACCCTTGGCACTACATACATCATGCATACATTAACTGCTTGCTCAGCCTACTTCCTTATTTTCATGCCTCTCCATATAAGGCTTGTTTGGCCCTTCGCCACATTCCTTAGCCAGGCGTTGTCTCTTCACTCAGCACCATTGAAGGCACTCGCACAACCGGTTTTTCAGACCAAGATAGTTTACTCAAACAGCGAGATAGCCAGGCCAGTTTACATAAACAGCAACGTCCACTGAATCACCAGCATTGTCCTTATTTCCTGCAGCCAAGCAAATTTTACAAAAGCCAAATAAGCATTATTTCTTACAGTGCTATTTCCTACACACTTGATAGTCCTGTAGGGCCCAGGACCACCTCTGCAGCATAGTGTTATGGTTTTTCATAGTCTGCAACCATAACAAGGCCTGATGATCCGTAGTCACTGTGAATCTTCGTCCCCACACGTATGGGCGCAACTTGTTCAGTCCCCACACGACCGCTAGGCACTCCTTCTGGACCGACGAATAGTTTTTCTCCCTCGGCGTCAGCTTGCAACTCAGATACGCCACTGGATGTCTGGTGCCTTCTCTCTCCTGCAGCACGACAACTCCCAGCGCGAGGTCTGACGCATCTGTAGCCACGATGAATGGTTGCTCATAGTCTGGTGCTATTAATATGGGTCCTTGGCACAAGGCTTGCTTCAGTAGATCAAAAGCCTTCTGACATTCATCCGTCCATACCACACGCTCAGAACACTTCTTCTTGGTCAATTCATGCAAGGGGGTTGCTATTTCCCCAAAATTTCTCACAAACTTCCTATAAAAACCAGCCACACCCAGAAATGCCCTTACTTGTTTTCTGGTTAAGGGGATCGGCCACGCTTGTATTGCCTCCACCTTGCTCCATAAGGGGGTGATTTTCCCACTCCCCACCTTATGTCCTAAATAGATTCCTTCCTTTAGTCCAAACTGGCATTTCTTAGTTTTTATTGTGAGGCCTGCTTTTCTTAAGGCCTCCAATACTGTTGTCAGGTGTTGGACATGCTCAGGCACCGACTTGCTAAAAATGGCCACGTCATCGATATAGGCCACTGCAAAATCTGACATGCCTCGCAACACAGTATTGATTAGCCTCTGAAATGAACTTGGTGAGTTCCTTAGTCCCATGGGTAAGGTCACAAACTCATATAACCCATCTGGTGTACTGAAGGCAGTTTTGGCTCTGGATTGCTCGTCTAGTTCCATTTGCCAAAATCCTTTACAGAGATCTAGTGTAGAGATAATGGTTGCTGCCCCCAATAACTCTAACATAGCGTGTACCCTAGGCATAGGATACGCATCTGGGACAGTAATTTTATTGATTAGCCGATAATCAATGCAAAACCTTGTCGTTCCATCTTTTTTCGGAACCAAGACAATACTTGAGGCCCAGGGACTGATGGATTCCCTGATCACTCCTAATTCCAGCATATCTTCCACCTCCTTTTTGATCTCATTCAAAACTTTCCCATTCGCACGGTACGGAACAGATCTGATTGGGGCATGATCTCCAGTATCAATGGAATGTATAACTATACTGGTTCGGCCAGGTTTGTTGCTAAAGAGATTCCTATAGGTTTTCAAAACTCTCAGAATCTCTTCTTTTACTTCCTCCTCTACCTCCTCTGACCATTCCACTTGATCTACCCCTCCTTTGTCTTTGCTTTCCTGTACCAAATCTGGAAGTTCAGGCCCACTTCCCTCAGGGAATAAGGTAACTTGCAATACCTTTGCATCCCTGGTATGGTAAGGCTTTAACATATTTACATGAACCACTTTGCTTTTGTTTAATTGGTCTGTGGTGATTACATACGTCACTGTGTCAAGCCTTTCTCTGATGGTATATGGTCCTTCCCAGTTAGCCTGTAATTTGTCATGTTTCCTGGGTATGAACGCCATAACCATATCTCCCACATCATACACACGTTCTCTGGCTGTTCTGTCATACCAGTAACTTTGCTTCTCCTGTGCATGACTCAAATTCTCTTTCACTACTTCCATCATTTGTTTCATTGGTTCACATTCATCCTTTCTCTCAGCAGGCATCCACAGTCTATATAAAATCCCATTCTCACACACAACTTGATTCCTCAGTTTGTCAGTGAAAGGAATCTGTTGGGCCAGAGCCTGTTCCTTTATTTGATTCAAACTGGTATCGTTATGCAGCTCTTCCCTGAATTGCTCTGCTTCTTCCCCAGAGACCACTTGATACAGTTTGTCTTCTTCAGCAGGCCTGCTAGTGGTTGCTATGGTGACCTGAGGCTGGTTAACAGATTCCACCCTGTTTGTTTCAGCCCCCCTTAATATGGCTTCTTTTTCTCTGCCAATTTGCTGTCTGGTCACTACATAGATCTTTCCTTGGGCGCCCATTACATCCCTTCCCAGTATTACTGGTTCTTGTTGCTGGGCATTAATACCAACTTTATATCAGCCCTCTCGGCCTCTCCAAGTCATTTCCACCAGGGCCACAGGCAAACTTTCTGGTTGACCCCTCACTCCTTGGATAGTCACAGTTTCCTGAGGTAATATTACCTCAGATTTTATTAAATCTGGCCTCAGTAATGTCTGAGCGGCACCAGTATCAAGCAATGCCCAATAAGTTGCCCCTTGTACACTCACTTCCTCTCTCAGACTTGAATCAAGGTCTGTTACTTCTGTCCAGTTTATCTGGCAGAACTGAACCTTTTTCGCTGTTTCTAAAGCCTTGGGCTCTGTTTTCACTGCCCTTGTCTGAGCAGGATTACTAATGGGGTTGGCAACCTCACATTGAAAACGTAGGTGCCCTTGTCTACCACATTGTAGCATAATTTCTCCTCACTTTTAGGGTACACAGATCCACTCTGGGGTGTCCTGTGCCCTTCAGATTTTAATGGAGGACTCACTCGCTGTGGTACCACATCCCTTCTGCCAGCACTATATGGTCTGGGTTTAAACTCTCTTGATGTTTTTCCCACCCAGCCAGTTCTATTGGAGGCGAAGTGATCCGCCATCTCTGCGGCCTCCTGCACAGATGTAGGGGAACGGTCTTTGACCAGGAGCCTTATTTCTGGTGGTAACTGATGGTATAATTGATCCAGTATCATGAGGCTTTTCACCTCTTCCACTGACTGAGCTTTGGCACTACTCATCCACTTTACAAATATATCCATCAACTTTGCTCCCAGTTCCACAAAAGACCTCCCTGTCTGTATCTGGCAGTTTCTGAAAAGCTTTCTAAAATGATCAGGCCCCAGTCTGAATCTTTTAAACACTGCTTCTTTGAATTCAGCATAGGTGACGGGACTGTCTGAGGGGAAATATTGGTATACCTCAGCCAATTCCCCTTTAATCAGGTTTGATAAATACTGCATGTATTTATCTTCAGGTAGCCCCCACAACTGAGCTGCTTTTTCAAAGGTGCTGAGGTAAATTTGAGGATCTTGACCAGGCTCATAGACAGCAAAGTCCTTTGGAGTAATTTTTATTTTTGCTCCATCTCTGTCTTTCCTTGTCTCCTCAGAGTGAAATTTCTCTCTATCAAATTTTAACTTTTCTACTTGTAATTCAGCATCCAATGCTCGTTGCTTCTCCCTCTCCTCAAACCCCAATCTCATTCTCTCAATTTCCAACTCCCTCTGTTTTTCCTTCTCTGCACCTTCCATCCTCAATCTCTCAGCTTCCAACTCTCTCTGCTTATCTTTTTCCTCAGCCTCCATCCTCAATCTCTCAGCTTCCAACTCTCTCTGTTTTTCCTTCTCTGCACCTTCCATCCTCAACTTCTCTCTCAAGTACTCTATATAAGCGGGATTGCTTAAATATCCTTCTGGGGTCTCTTCTCTGACAGGTTGTTTTTGCTGGGCAGTTGCAAATCCTATAAGTGCTACCCTCAATTCATCTACCCCTTTACCCTCATGAGGTAAATTGAATGTTATGCACTTCTCCACCAGCTCCTCTCTTTTCATTTTTATGTATTCAGCCATGGTGTTTGAGTTCACTCACTCTTTGTCACACACTCTTTGCCAGTCACTCTCACAAGAAATCTTGTTTTGTTATTTCTGTTTGCCACACAACTATTAGGGATTGTCTAGTATTCGTATCTCACTGCTACAGCCAACACCTGTGACGTAGTCTCCTTTGTCACCACGTGTCTTTGGGACTCTCTTTGGTTCGTATCTGGATTCTCTGTTGTTCGTATCCCACCGCTGCCACCACATGTGATGCGTCCTTCCCTGGCTCTCCCTGTCAGGTTCCTACCTGCTCGTGGTTACTGCCTGTCTCTAGGCACCACCAGGGACTCCACCAGTCCGGACCACTCTCTCTTATGATTTCTCTCCCCGCTCTAGCACAGATCTCAACAGATCCCCCTGCTAGGCAACCACCAGTAACGTCCCAATACTAGTATTCCCAGAGACTCTGAATACTGGTATCGTTACTCTCTTCACCGCTGCCACCATTTGTTACAGTTCCCCTTCAGCCTTGGTCATTACCTTGCCCTCCCTTCTGGTCTGTGAAACCCCAGCCAAGGATCAGGCCTTTGGTAAACCAAATTAAGTATTTATTACAGATAACAAAGCTAACAAGATTAACAAGATTTCTTCTTAAGGCACATAAGCATATGGTTTTACTCAATACTAATCCGAACTCCACCTCCCTCCTTCTTCACTCTCTCCTGGCAAACAACTCTCTCAAACCCCACCAAGCAATCCACTCTTTCTCTTCTCCCCCCAGATTCCACAATTCACCACCTCACATTCACCCAGATTTACCTGTCATCCTTTCATTTATACTGTCAGCCATTTTAAATATTCAGCCAATCATCAAGCATTCTATTGCCCATTCACTCCCCCTCCTCTTTCACTACTTACCATGTATACTCTAAACAACCAGCACTTACCATATATACACTAATATATAGGAACATCACAGTGGTCACCCAAAGGCAAGGAAGTATCGCCCTGGGGATAAACACCCTGAGGTAATGGTAAAGTGATAGAAGCCTGTACCTCCGAAGCAGAACTAGGCTGCCAAGGTGTCACAGCCGCCGCTGGCCAAGGAAGCTGCGGATGTAATGGAACCAAAACGCCCCCATATAGCCCATCTGCTGCTGTGACCCAGTATATGACTGTGTGTGACTAGAAGTGGTGGTGCGTATTGCAGGATGCTCACCTGCCAAGGTACTTGGAGGTGTCACAACCAAGGGGGTGACAATCTGCGGGACCTCTGCAGCATCCACAGTCGAAGGCCCTGTAAACACTGGCAAGGAAGATGATGGTAACAAAGAAGCAGCACCAGCGAAGGATGTAAAGCAGGAGGCAACATCGTTGGCGGAAATGCAGCAGCAGCGGAGGAAATCTCAGGGCGTGGAACAGTCACCGTGGCAGTAGAGGCCTTCTCCAAGGCATCCAGTCGTGCAACTAAACCAGACAGGAGAGATGCCTTAGTGACCCTGGAAGCCAACCTCTGGGATTTCTTACCTCTCACTGAAGGACTGGTGCCCGCCTCCATGTCAACTGGTGCCCCACGCTCCCTTTCCAATGCTTCAACCCTGGCCACCAAGGCACGGACTGTTGCCATATCTTCATCTTCATCCGAAGAGGACTGGTGCGCCATGGGACTTTTTTGGGTTTTTTTACCACGCTGACACCTCGCTTTTGCTTGGCCTTCTTCGGGGACATTTTAGCAAATAACTACACCACAAACCGAAAATTAACAACAATTAGCTAAAACTAAACAACTAACCTATGGCAAATGCTAAAACGAGGGAAAAAACAGCAGCTAATTAAACCGAATCATGAAATAAATTCAAATAACTAGAAATATTACTGCCAAGAATTGGATTAAGGAATACGTAGCAGAACAGTTAACTATTAATATATTATAAAACCAAGATGAACAAATTAGAAGAAACTTGGTTTCACTAACCAATCAATAATAAAAAGTTTATTTATTTATTTATGATAATTGAAATGATTATTATTATTAATTTATAAAATTCTAAAATGAACTAACTACAATAAATGAACTAGACTAAATAGAATTAAATTAATTTAAATTAATTAATGAATTAATACACCCAATTACGAATTATATAAAGCCCAACAATTAAAACAACACAATCTAAATTATGGCCCACCACCAACAATTAGACAACTGATGCACTCCCCAATAAAATTCGAAGGAAACAAACTACAAACTTAATTATGGGAAGAAAGAGTTAAGGTGGTGTTGGGGGGGGTTTGGAAAAATTACAGAAGCCGCCCAGAAAATTAAACAAAAACAACAACAACAACAAAACAAGTAATATCCCCAACAACAGTTCCAAACTAATTGCCCACTAAAATTATGAAGGAGCCTAGGCAAACAATTAGGCACTCAGCGATCAAAGCAAATGGGTGGGTGGGTGGCGCGGCGCGACTCAACCGCACCCGCGACAAAAAGGAGGCCGTGTGAAAGGAACACTGGAGAGGCTGAACCGCCGAGCTCCAACCCAAGGGACAAAAAATTTTCAACTACTCAAGCAACAAGAGGAGCGGTGGGGGGGGAACGTAACACACCACAACCCGTACACAAACGGGCAACGCAACAAACAGGGAAGGGGTGGGGGTGGGTTGGGGCGGGGGCCGCTGCCCCAAGGGGGAGGAACCGTTAGCCCCCAAGGAGGCGCAAACCACTGAGGCGGCTCTCCGAAGAACGATGATCCACCGAAGATCCACTGATGATTGTACCCAAGCAGGGACTCGCAAGTAATGCCGAAATTGCAGGAAGCCTCTACCAAGCCTCCACACGAAGTGCTGCAAGGCAAAGAAAGGCGTGAAGAATGAGGAGGAGCTGGCTTATAAACCTTAGAATCGCTCCCCCTCATTGGTTGAACCATCCCACCTGACCTCATTTAAATTCTACCCAATGTTCCCGAGCCTTCTATTCAACCAGGGTGGTGGCAAATACATCCCCACTTAAGGCAGGAATGACGTTGTTAAATTATGGAATTTGCTGCCACAAGATGAAGTAATAGCCACCAACTTGGATGATTTTAAAGCAGGTCTAGACAAATTAATGGAAGATAGTGCTATGAGCCATCATGGCCAGCAACCACTGTGTGTGTACCACCTCCACTGTAGAAGACACTATGCCTCTCTCTATACCATTTATTGCGAATCTCAAGTGGGGAGAGTGCTGCTCTACTCATCTCTTGCTTGTGGGCTTCCCATAGGCATTTGGTTGGCCACTGTGAGAACAGGATGCTGGACTAGATATGTCTTTTGTCTGATCCAGCAGGACTGTTCTTATTTTCTTATGAAATCCTTGAGGGCATTTTTCCAGATTCCAAAATGTGACTAATTGAGCATATTCTCATGGCACTCTCAGAGCTAGTTAAATTTACAGGTAATGGAGGTATCACTTTACCCAACAAGAAGATTCTTCATCACATTTTCATCTTCATATTTAAGGTGCCCACTTTCAGTCTATTTAAAGCATGACTAAGTATGCTACAATAAACAAGGGAGCAGCTGATCTCTTTGGGCAGCCTGGTATGTGACAGATGCGCACCAGAGGATGGATTAGAGAAAGTTTGGTGATTCCATAGCATTATAAGTCCTTAATGTTGGTAGGTGACTGAATCTCACCCTCTTGTCCCGGGGCCAGTTCTCAAGCTCACCCTGAATTGGATGGTTTTCAGGTTGTCTAAAATTTGCATATATTTAAATGAATTACTATAGAACAAATGAAATTCTGGTTTCTTTCTTGGAGAAGAGACATGGGCCTTGTGCTGTGCTAAGTTAGTTCCTCCTTAGGACTTAATGATGAGCCTCAAAAAAGGTTGAAGGGAATATGTAGCTTTGAGTCTCAGTAGGGAAGAGAGGTATAAAAGATGGTAGAGTAGGGACAGAAAGATCTGTCAGTTTTGGTTCTCTCGGTTTCTCATTTTTCTAATCTTAAATCCAGTTCTTCTGCAATTTGTGTTTTTTAAAAAAATCCTCATGAAAATTCTTCAGCATTTTAGAGCAAATTGCTCCTTCTAAACACATTTTTGTATGCAATTTTTACTAATGTACACATTTTCCAAGCAATTTCCCCTAATATATTCTCATGAATATGTTCATTTTTATGCACATTTTCGCCTAATGTATGGATTTTTGTAAACATTGTTTGGTTGGAGAACTGCATTGCAAAATTCAGATAAGTGTGAATTTTGAAGGATGGCTGTGTTTCAGTTCTCATATTGTTTCGGACAGAACAAACTTGATACATTCAGCTTTAACTATAAGCTGAATCTAATTTCTCCTCCATCCTTACATTAGGCTGTCTTAAAATAAATAGTTTAGCATTTTAAACGAGATCCATTATATAATGGGACTTTTCTGTGGATGATACTCATCCATTTAAAAGAGAAGTCCTGTTATGAAATGAGTCTCGTTTAAAATGCTAAACTATTTGTTTTAAGACACTCCAATCTTTTACAACTTCTTTTCCACACCCACCCTAACTAGATTGTTTTCCTGCTCTGAAAGTCCATCAGTGTAACTGAACTTGAAGTCATCCCAGACAGGATAGAACCGGTAAGTTTCCAACAGGCAGCCAAAAGGTCAAAGGACTGAAAACTCAATACTACCAGGAACAGCTTACGTTACATGAATTACAGCACAAGGGGAAGAGAAGCAAAAGACATAAGCTCTGCGAGCATTTCATCAGGCTGCTAAAATAGGTAGTGACTTTGAGTCCTTTTTTTGGAGGTAATACAACGCTACTATGCCATATATATATACACACCTGCTATTTATCACTTACAAATGAAATGACAAGAGGAGATTAGTTAGTTTTTGCCTCAAATCCAACCATCACCAGCTCTTGTATGAAGCTAGAGATTAGGGACTGATTCATGGTCTATACAAGCACTTGTTTCATGTGTCTGGTCATATTTTCTTCTTTCAAGGAAAATTCCCACAAGATCCTTGGGCACTTAGTTGAACTATGTTAAAAAATGTGGGAGGGTGGTGTCTATTGGATATCAAATACTAGCACTTTCCCCACTTGGATTTTAAGATGATCCTAGCTGTCTTTGAAACACCCTTTCAGTCAGCTCATCAAGCACATGCTATATTAACATATTGGTTTACAGAATGCCAGAAATAGTTTCCACAAAAGTACTGGCTTTTGTGATTCATTGACTTTTAAAGACATTTGAAAGAAATGTTTAACTGTTTCTGTGTCATCATCACTGAATATATATTCACTAAGAGGCAAAAAACACCTTGTGGTTTAAGAATGTACCTATAGCCAACAGATATTTCTATCAAACTTTAAAAAGCAGGGAAATTGGGCAGTTATAGTGAATGCACCAGGGGAGCAGGAGACCTGACCTCCTCTCTGAGATACTGGACTGCCCTACAAATTTGTGAAAATGCAAACACAATTTGGGTTGGTCTTTCACAGTCCAATCCATTTGCTGTGTAGCTTGGAAGAATTTGGTAACATGTGCCTCTGAGCATATAGTGAGTGGTGGCAATACCTGCCATCTCTAAAGATGGAGAATTACATTTTTGTATGTTTGTTGGTGTTCTTACTTTGCTTCTTTCCTGTGTTACTACTTTTTCTACAGAGAATATAACCAAGAAATTATATTTCTCGCATTATTCATCTTAAAAATCTGTGTCAATTTTATTTTTATTAATTTCAAAGCCTTTGTATTGGTCAATGATGTGAGGCAAAGACAGCCTTTTGTGTTTCAAACTGAAGGTTATGTTCTATTTCTATTTTGGGTGCATTAACAGTTGAATCTGAAACTGCAGTTTGGTGTAAAATCAGACTGATTCCAATATGTTGCTACTTAAGGAATGAATCTAGCTGTTGGAAAAAACAAACTTGGCCTGCCCAAGATGCATGTTTTCAGCCTGCTATGCTTAAACCACTTCACTTAAGGAAAGGTGGGCACGGTCAGGGCTGGTTCTAAAGCGCGGCCAGGTGGGGCACTGGCCTGACAGCCCCTGGAGCTATGGGGGGCCCCTCAGCCGCCCCTCTGCTCCCCTTCTGTGATCCACGGCCCCCCCAAGTCCCCCACCTACCTGTCTGCTGTCTTTTACCATTGCCCTTAACGAAGATGGCGGCCGCAGTTTCCCTAAGATACTGAAGCCTCTGCCACCATCTTAGTTGATGACAGAGATGCATGCGCATTCCCCCTTAGGGAAACCGTGGCCGCCATCTTCATTAAGGGCAATGGTAAAAGACAGCAGACAGGTAGGTGTGGGGGGGGGGGCTGTGCACACGCACACACACACACGCCGGGGCCCAGGGCAAGCTGATGCCCAAGGGCCCGGGCATTCTTGGAGCCAGCCCTGGGCACAGTCAATTAAAAACATAGAGCACACCTAGAATTTTGCTAGAATATATTTCACCTCCCACTGTTTTATCTTGCGCAAACTGAGACACTCCTCATGTCCACTGAAGACTGTTTTGCAGAATAGTCAGTGCCATTATTCCACAATCATTTTGGATTTTTTTTTAGTGTTGCTGTACTTCACATATTCACAGAAACAGAAGCAAAAGAAAATGGTTTACTATAGGAAACTTCATTAAAATTGCAAAATAATCAAACATATTTAAAGTGGCTATCTGAATTATATCAACTCTCTTAACATTGTTGCTTCCTCCCTGCTAAAACAAGATCAGCACAGCACAACTCTTGTTTCTGTTATTTGGGCTGATTGCAGGTGTTGTTACCACTCACCATATGTTCAGAGACACGCTACCAATTCTTCCAAGCTACAAAGGAAGTGGATTGGACTGTGAAAGACCAACCGAAATTGTGTTTGCATTTTGACCAATTTGTAAGGCAGTCCAATATCTCAGAGAGGAGGTCAGGTCCCCTGGTGCATTCACTATAGCTGTGCAATTTCCCTGCTTTCTGACAGAAATATCTGTTGGCTATAGGCTACATTCTTAAACCGCAAGGTTTTTTTTTTTTTTGCCTATTAGTGAATGTCTCTGCTTTTTAATCTGGAAGGTAAGAAATAGGATCCTGTGCAAGTTTGCTGAGAATGGATGGATCATTTACATGCTTATTGAGTTCAATGGAATTTACTCCCCTGCAATCATTCTTAGGATAGTTGAAACTGACCATGGGGTGATGGGGAGGAGAGGAAGGACAGGGTTAGGGGAGGAGGAGGGGGGAGGAGGAAGTGCAGAGGGGTGGAGGGGATGGGAGCAGGCAGGAGGGGGAGGAGAGGGGAGGGCAGGTTTGATCATTTGCATGCTTACTGAGTTAAGTGGGATTTATTCCCATGCAATCATGGGAGGGAGGGCTGGAGTGGACAGGGGAGGAGGAAGGAGGAAGGGAGGGAGGGGAATTGGAGGGGAAGGGAGGGGGAGGGGAGGGGAAAGGCAGGTCTGATCATTTGCATGCTTATTGAGTTCAGTGGGATTTACTCCTGTGCAATCATGCTTAGAATAAGTAAAACTGACCATGGAGGAGGAGGAGGGGAGGGGACAGGAGAGGGAAGGAGGAAGGGAAGAGATGGAGGAAGGAGGGTGAGAGGACTGGAAAGGGATGGGGACAGAGGAAAGGGGCAAAAGGGAGGAGATAAGAGAGAGGAGAAGAGGAGGGCAGGTTTAATCATTTGCATGCTTATTAAATGGGATTTATTCCCATGCAATCATGCTTAGTATAGGTGAAACTAACTATGGGAGAGGAAGGGAATGGGGGAGAGAAGGGGAGGAGGGGGAGGGGCAGGGAGGAGATTGGGTAGGTGGGCACTGGACAGAGAGAAAGCCCCTTTCCTTTCCAAAGGAAAACATTGTGAACAGTATCATTCTTTTTCAGGGTTTCCCTCACCTTTTTATTCTATAGCAGGCACATGTACCCTTCCACCCAAATTTAAACCAAAGCTGCCCCTGACCACATCCACACCAGACCTTTATTTTACTTTAGACCATCATGGCTTCCCCCAAAGAATCTTGGGAAGTGTAGTTTGTGAAGGGTGCTGAGAGTTGCTAGGAGATGCCCTATTCCTCTCACAGAGCTACAATCCCCAGAACAGGGACTGACTGTTAAACCACTGTGGTCACTGGAGCTCTGTCAGGGGAATAGGAGTCTCTTAACAACTGGCAGCACCTTTCACAAACTACACTTCCTGGGATCCTTTGGGAGAAGCTGTGACTGCCTAAAGTGAAATAAAGGCCTGGTGTGGATGTGGCCACCTGATTAGCCAAACCAAGCAGTTGTGAATCTGCTTTTAGAACACTGACAGTTTGTTCTTACTGAGCATGTGTGATGTTATAATAGACTTCAACGTAAAATTTCTTAAATTACTTAAAAATCAGCCAGGCATTTTTTAAAACTGCAGAAGATGAAGGTCAGAGTATGGGGCAAGGTCAGTAACAGGATTACAGGTACTTTGTGAACATGGCTCATTTTTAATTAATTTCAACAATTTAGGAGACCGCTGACAGAAAAAAGTCCAAGAAGTATCTAGATTTGACGTGTCATGTTTTACACTTTAAACCTTCAGTTCTCTCTGACTGTTTTGTGTATTGCCATGAAAACTTAGAAGGTTGTTAAGCAAGCATTGCTGAGTTGAGTTCAGGACTATAAGTTTCATAAGATTTTGTTTTGAAATGTGCTTATGGGAAGCAGCAGAATGGCGTGGGGGATATTTTCACTTTAACATTGCAGAATGCAAGAAATCCATGCTAGCTATAGTATACAGCCACTCTTGTGGCTATATAATATATATATTCAAGTTTATTGTTTAAACTCATAGGTCATCACAATATAAAACAAAACAGGGGAAGTAAATGCAACAAAAGCTATGTCATTATAATAAATCCTTGATTTCCTATCTGCAGAAGAGACTTAACATTGATGGATGTCAGGTGACTGAGTCTGGGCCCCTTGTCTTGGAGCCAGCCTGAATGGTAGTTATTGGTTATGACAGTATATATATCACCCAGTTCTCACCACTTTCTCTCTTTGTCGCACTTTCCTAGCACTCTGTCACACTCCTGCATTGACTAAGGAATGAAACCCACTATAGGGTTATGCAGATTAAGGAGTAGGGCTGTGCAGATAGACTGGTTTAGTTGTCAATGGTTCCTACTGTGAGTTCTATGGGACCAAACTAAGGAGCCTTAACTAGATTACAGATAATCAAGGAAACATGTGCTTCCTGAATACAAATACTGTGATCTATGTACAAGCCTTACGTTCTCTGCCATTCATTCTTCTGTGCTTGAAATCAGCATTACAGAGGGGGGGAAACCTGCCAGCTATCCCTGGTCCTGGGTTACCTGGACACCATCACCATGCCTCCTCAAGACAGCTCTAGGTTAGGTCATTGTCAGGATTAGCATCTTGGGGCAACTGCCAAGGTCTACACCCCTGTAGGGAGCCCACCGTCAATCCCTGGAGCCTCCTGTCCTAGCTGTTCCTCCTGTCGCTCAGTGGTGGAGCATCTGTTTTGCATGCAGAAGGCCCCAACTTCAGTCCCTGACATCTCCAAGCAGAGCTGTGAAATCCTGGAGAGCTGCTGCCAGTCAATGCACACAGTACTAAGCTAGGTGGACCAATGGTCTGACTCGGAAAAAGGCAGCTTTTCCTTGCTCACTCCAAGCGAGTGAGCAAGGAGAAAGTGCAGTCAGCAAGAGCAGCAACCTCTGCATGCCTTGACCCCCACCTCTCTCTCTCACACACACAAGGTAGTCTGATTGGGCCTAGTGGGAGAGACAAGTAAATGGGCTGCATCATGAGTGCTATAGCCAGGGCTATGGAGTCGGTACGCCAAACCTTCGACTCCGACTCCTCTATTTTTCTACTGTCCGACTCCGACTCCACCCAAAATTGCTTCCAACTCCACAGCCCTGGAAAGGGCTGTAAATATCTTTTTAAATTGGAAGCTCTCATAGGAGCATTTTTATCGCTGCCTGAATATGCGCTGATTTTGGCATCACAGCATTTGTCTTCATCTGGGTCCTGTGTCATACACTGACACACAAAATGTTTTCCATCTTGAGTTATGGTGAAATGCTCAACTACAGCTGACTTCATGGGAAGCTTCTTTGACATTTTGAATTTATATTTTTAAAAATTTGTCAATCAAAATTTATTTTGAAGCCAGAGTCGGTACATTTCTACCGACTGTGACTCCGACTCCACCCAAAATTGCTTCCAACTCCGACTCCAACTCCATGATTCCAACTCTGACTCCACAGCCCTGGCTATAGCAGTGAGGAAGAGCAGGACCTAATTACCAAGGGGATCCCACTGAGAGCATCTGTTCTTCAACAGTATTATGAATACTTACTGCTAAGGTTGCCATATTGCCCGGTTAGCCGGGTTTTACCCAGATTCTTTGCATGCCACCCGGTGCCTGGCTAGCCCCTTAGGTGGCCCAGATTCTCACCTTTAATTTAAAAAAAAAAAAAGTTTCTAGGTGGTCCGGTTCTGGAGATATACAGAAAAACATCAGCCACCCCCCGACTGTTAAATCTTTCTTTAAACAGTACTATAGCACTTCCTAGCTTTAACCCCACCCGTTCAGCATTGCAGCCAATCAGAGAAGCCAGGATTGTTTCAGTTTCATTGACCTGAGGCAGTGTCTAGAAACAAAATGGTGGTTCCCCCCCTCCTGTTTATCTGAAAATCTCATAAATTGGGTAAGTATATACATTTCAGCTTCTTTTCCTCTTGTGTGCAGGAGTCAGATCTTGGGCAGTGTTTTGAAAACCTTCCCAATACTTGCTTTTTGTAAAAGCAATGCTAATCCCATATGTTGCTTATCACTTGAGGTTGCATTTCTGTCCCTGTCTGAGTAGGCCCCACTGAATACACTGGGACTTGCTTCTGAATAAATAAACATAGGATTGCACTATAAATATCTTTACAGTTTGTGTAAATAATAAATATATTTGATAGTCATGCTTATATAAATATTTCTTCATTTATCATATTTTTGGTTTTTGGTTAGGAATCCTGACTGGTTGTGAGATGCTTAGTTTTCTGCCCTACTCATAGGAATCTTGTGGTTGGTATGGTATTACATTTAGGAAAGTGATACTGCCTTTTGTGTTGTTTTTTTCCTATTTGCATTTCACTTATCTTTAACCTCACTCCGTTACAGCCATAGAAGCAACAGCGGCATATGCAAGATAATTAACTCCCATTAGTGATAAGAGCAAGAATTTATAATTATTATTTCAATTAAAACAAGAGGCTTATCAATACTTTGAAGAGGACCAGATATTTATTTTCTTTCTGAACCCAGGACTGGGTCTTTCATGATGCCTGGGGGGGGGGGGAGCAGGAGAGTAGTCGATAAGACAGACATCCTGGCATTGGTAATCTAATTAGCAAGGTATGTGTGGGGTTGTTGCACACTTCCAGGCCCAGTTTCATTTTGAGTATGGAGGTGGAACCTGTGTAGATGTGATTGATCAAAGGAAGAAGAAATTTTGAGTTAAGCAAAGCTCTGCTTTTATAAAACCTAAGAAACATACAGATACTTTGAATGTCTGAGTGCCTGCACCAGTGGAATACTGGAGGAACTTGTAAAACTTGCTGCAACAGTATTTAGAACTGAGCATGTGGTGTGAAAGACTCCTTTTCCTAACATTTTGGCTTCTTGTTTTTCTCCACCCACCACATCTTTGAAATATATCGTATATGGTTAACCGTACTGCTGCCCTGACTTACTTTATGTTTGTTGCTATTTTGTGTTTTTATTATTTTTTATATTGATTGTGTATTTTTGTTGTTTTTATTATATTTGTAAGCAGTGCTGAGCTCTGTTTTTAACAGCAGAAGGGCAGGATATAAATCCTCTTAATCAATCAATAAATACTCCATAGTGTTGGAAACTAGAGTCTAGGCATTTAAGGCTGAAAATGTTGCTTAAAAAAAAGATTTCTCACATCTTTCCCCAGTTTTTGGTGGTAATTCCTAGGCACAAAAACAAAACAACTGGACAATCCAAATATTAATATGCAAATAATATGCATAATATGCAAATAATATGCAAATAATTTGCCTAATATGCAAATTAGCCTGCCCGGATTTGTGGAACTGGAATATGGCAACCCTACACTGCATACCATTTTCAGCTGCATTGAATCTCGCAAAGACTTCTAGATTTCACAGAGGTTGGAGGTGCTCTGATTTCTTTCTTTGAATGCCATCACTTCCTGGAGTGCGCTATAGTTGCATGAAGGAGAGGACTTTGCTGAATACTCTCCCTAGAAAGGCTTGACTAGCGCTGATATTACAATATTTTGAGTGCCAGGTTAAGACCTGCATGTTTGTGCCAACAGTTTGAAGGGGCTACATTTATCTTCATGTTGCTTTTTGGTTTTTAGCTGTTGCCCTGGAGTTTTTATAGTTTCATGCTTGGTTATGCTTTCCTTTTATTGTTTTTTTGTGATAATTATTACACTGCCCTGAAAACCATTAGATCAAGGATGTGGAACCTTTGGCCCTCTAGATGTTGTGAAACTACAGCTCCTATCAGCCCTGGCAAGCATGGCCAATGACCAGGGCTGATGGGAGTTCTAGTTCAGCAACATCTTCAGGGCTAAATGTTCCCCAACCCTGATTTAAGTAAGGATGCAATCTCACTTACTTTTATTCAATGATACTTAACTTCTGAGTAGATATGGTTGGGATTGCAGTCTGAGTATACCCACACCGTCCCAAATATTGGGAAACAGTATTTAGATGGATTTTAGTTTTTTTTTTAATTGCACGTGGAATAGTTTTCAGTCACACTGAATCTGAATCAGTGATTCTGGTTCCCACCCCCTCTCCTGCAAAAGTTGGATGTATTTTACCCTTTACATCAGGCATTTGGATATACACATCAGGGTGTTTTTTTAACCAAACCCAGCAGTCACATAGAACAGGAGACGCCAACATGGTGCCCTCCAGAGTTTGGGACTACAGTTCCCATCAGCCCCAACCAGCATTGTCAATGGCCAAGTATGGTGGGAACTGTAGTCCACAATATCTGAAGAGCACGACGTTAGCTATCCCACCCTGATCTAGAATTTATTCTGTATTCAATTAGGTGCCAGTTTCCTGAGGTAACAGTTAACAGTCCAACATTAGGTGTATTTCCAAATGTCCCTACATCATAGTTCAGAGGCTCTTTAACATCAGTTCAAGATGCATGTGGCTATGTACACTGACATTTTAAAAAAAGCCAATCACAGTACTGCATTCTCAGTGGGAGGTTCCTGGAGCCTATTGCATGCTCTCTGTCACTTTGGCCCCTTCTGAGAAAACAGCCTCATCTAGCCAACCTGTTCAATTTTGGCAGGAAACCACTATTTTATCCCCTCGGGATTTTGGTGATAGGCCAGTCTCCTACACAGAGATGGTGCCTATCAGGAACTCACATTAGTGTGATTGCTAACATATCTTTCCAAAGGAAAGGCAATAGACAGTTTAAAAAATACCTTCCTTTTCTAAAGCAGAGAAGGAAGAGCAATGTGGACTTGATAAAGGGAGAAAGAATAGTCTGATTTTCATTTTGTATACAACAAACTATTTTAAATCAAGGACTATCAGCCTTATCATAAATACCTAATGTCACAGTACCTTTTGGACATGTTTTTATTACCTAACTTGGGCCACATTCACACCATACATTTATTCCACTTTAATAGTCATTGTTTCCCCCAGACAATCCTGGGAAGTGTAATTTTTAAATTGTTTTTATTTATTTTCAAATTGTGTTTTTAAATTGTTTTTTGTGTTTTAAAATTTGGATATTTGTATTTATTGTTTTAACTGCTGTAAACCGCCCAGAGAGCTTCGGCTATCGGGGGGGGGATATAAATGTAATAAATAAATAAATAAATTCGTTAACATCGCTAAGGGTCGTTAGGAGACCCCGGTTCCCCTGACAGACCTGCAATTCTCAGAGTTCACTGGAAAGAGGGGTTGATTGTTAAACCACTATGAGAATTTCAGCTCTGTGGGGTGAATGGGGGTCTCCTAACAACTCTCAGCACCCTTAACAAACTACACTTCCCAGGATTCTTGAGAGGGGGAAGCCATGACTTAAAGCCATGTTTAAAGTGGAATGATACTGGAATATACGTATGGTGTGAATGTGACCTTAGTCTGAAAGCGATGTGCTCAGGTCCTGCTTCAGGCTTCCCATAGGCATCTGCCTGGCCATTGTGGGAACAGGATGTTGACCTAATTGGGATATTGGTCTGATCCAGCAGGTTATTCTTATGTTCACTCAGTTTGATGCAAGCACAACATTTTGGCTTCTGTGCAAGACCGTAGGTATGCCTAAAAGGATTGATTTTTCCAGTTAGTTGTGAAAGTGTTCAGCTTTAACGTCAGTGGGATATTTCAGTGATTAATATATAACAATTTCATTGTGTACTTTATGTTAACAAGCTTCAAATGAAAAAAAAAGTTCTATATTTCAGTGATACCACACTATGGTTACCTTATAACTAAAGAGGCAAAGTTGGGTATCCTACTTTGCAGAGGACACGATTTGAAGGAGTGTCAAGAGGGCAGTCCTCTCTTTCAAGGGCTGTCTGGTCCCAGTCCAGTTTAAAAACAAAGAACCCTACAAAAGAAAACCAGGAGCCTTGAAGTTGCCCATCTACAGTTACACCAGGGTAGCAGACTGAGCAGACACACAGGTTGCCTTGCCACAGTCTTCGCTTTGTGAGATGTATTGTATTTCTGTTTCAATTAATTACTGCCTAATTAGCACCTTTTGTTGTTGTTGTTATGTGCCTGCAAGTCGACTATGACTTATGGCGACCCTATGAATCAGCGACTTCCAACAGCATCTGTCGTGAACCACCCTGTTCAGATCTTGTAAGTTCAGGTCTGTGGCTTCCTTTATGGAATCAATCCATCTCTTGTTTGGCTTTCCTCTTTTTCTACTCCCTTCTATTTTTCCCAGCATTATTGTCTTTTCTAGTGAATCCTGTCTTCTCATGATGTGTCCAAAGTATGATAACCTCAGTTTAATCATTTTAGCTTCTAGTGATAGTTCTGGTTTAATTTGTTCTAAAACCCAATTATTTCTCTTTTTCACAGTCCAAGGTATCCGCAAAGCTCTCCTCCAACACCACATTTCAAATGAGTTGATTTTTCTCCTATCCGCTTTTTTCACTGTCCAACTTTCACATCCATACATAGAGATCGGAAATACCATGGTCTGAATGATCCTGACTTTAGTGTTCAGTGATACACTTTGCATTTGAGGACCTTTTCTAGTTTTCTTATAGCTGCCCTCCCCAGTCCTTGCCGCCTTCTAATTTCTTAACTATTGTCTCCATTTTGGTTAATGACTGTGCCGAGGTATTGATAATCCTTGACAAGTTCAATGCCCTCATTGTCAACTGTAAAGTTACATAAATCTTCAGATGTCATTAATTTAGTCTTTTTGACATTGAGCTGTAGTCCTGCTTTTGTGCTTTCCTCTTTAACTTTCAACAACATTCATTTCAAATCATTACTGGTTTCTGCTAGTATTATGGTATCATCTTCCTATCTTAAATTATTTCACACCTCCTTCATCTTGGACCAATCCTGCTTTCTGTAGGATATGTTCTGAGTACAGATTAAATGAATAGGGTGATGAAATACACCACTGTCTCACATGCTTTCCAATTGGGAACCAATCGGTTTCTCCACATTCTGTCCTTACAGTAGCCTCTTGTCCAGAGGACAATCAGATGCTGTGGCACCCCCATTTCTTTTAAAGCATTCCATAGTTTTTCATGATCTACACAGTCAAAGGCTTTGCTGTAATCTATAAAGCACAGGGTGATTTTCTTCTGAAATTCCTTGGTCCATTCTATTATCCAATGTATGTTTGCAATATGATCTCTGGTGCCTCTTCTCTTTCTAAATCCCGCTAGGACATCTGGCATTTCTCGCTCCATATATGGTAAGAGCCTTTGTTGTAGAATCTTGAGCATTACTTTACTTGCATGGGATATTAAGGCAATAGTTCGATAATTACTGCATTCCCTGGGATCCCCTTTCTTTGGAATTGGGATGTATATGGAACGCTTCCAGTCTGTGGGCCATTGTTTAGTTTTCCATATTTCTTTCCAAATTTTTGTCAAAATGTGGACAGATTCAGTCTCAGTAGCTTGTAACAACTCTGTTGGTATGCCATCTGTTCCTGGTGATTTGTTTCTACCAAGTATTTGGATCTTCATCATATGGTTCCCCCATGAATAAATCTGTCATCTTTGCATCTCTTTTATATAGTTCTTAAGTGTATTGCTTCCATGTTCCTTTTATTTCATCTCAGTCAGTCAGTGTGTTCACTTGTTGATTATTCAACATCCCTACTCTTGGTTTAAATTTCCCTTTCATTTCCCTTTCATTTCCCTAATCTTTTGGAATAGGGTTCTTGCTATTCCCTTTTTGTTGTCCTCTTCTATTTGTGTACAATAACTATTGTGATAGTTCTCTTTGTCCCTACATGCTAGTCTCTGTATTGTTGCATTTAGGGTTCTGACTGTGTTTCTATCTCCTTATTCTTTTTCTTTCCTTCTCTCTTTAACCATTTTAAGAGTTTCTTCAGTCATCCATTGAGGTCTTTGCCACCACACCAAAGACACAGTTGTGGAATAATGTTATATTTATTTAAAATATAACACCTATAAGGTATATCCAATTTTATGCCAATTACCAAATTGAACCTACTTTGGGCAGGTGAGGATACCTAACTGAGAGGGATTCTTTCCTCCAGTTCCCTGGGCATGTCAGTTACTACAGACCATGACTCCCCAGCAAAGGATGTGGGTAAAATTATCCCTCCTTGCTAGTGGAGCCAATCATGTGTTTCCAACCTCCGCATCCTGGACCCGCTGTACAGGCGTTCACCCTGATGTGTAAGTTGGTCCCTCAAGGACACCTCTAAGATCCTCACCAGCCACACCTGACTGGTGGTTCCCTAGTGAGTGCCCTTTAATAAAATGCCTCAGTCACCTGTTTTGTACCCCCACCTTCCTCACCTGCCCAAATTCCATGCCAGCCAAAGCAAGACAGCCCAACCCCCCCAAAAGGCCAATTGAATCAATCCCAGCAGTATGGAGTAGGCAAAACGAAAGGGATTCTGATTTAAGACCCCCCCAAAAAATTCCTACTCAGCCCCAACTGGCAACTAGCAAAGCCCATACTGACCGGGGGGGGCGGGTGCAGAAGGCAAAGAGAGGCAAGATTCAAGAGAGGAGCTGGCTTATAAGCCCACTCATCCCTTCCACCCATTGGTCTAGGGTCCCCACGTGACCCATTTTCAAACCCTTTGGGAATGTTCCCGAGCCTTCTATAAAGGTGGGGGTGGCGGCAAACTCGCCCTCACATTGGTGGGAATGCCATTCTCTCTTTTTAACTAGAGGCATTGTCTTTTTGCATTCTTCCCTGATAATGTCTCTGACTTCACTCCATAGTTCTTCTGGTTCTCTGCCAACTAAGTTTAAAGCCTCAAATCTGTTCCTTATTTGATCTTTATATTCTTCTGGGATGTTATTTAAATTGTATTTTGGCATTATGATTTCTTTATTCTTCTTCAGCTTTACTCTGATTTTCGATACAACCAGTTCATGATCCTGGTCTTGTTTTTGTAAAAAGTATGGAACGTCTCCATCTTCTGCTTTCAATTATATAATCAATTTGATTCCTATATTGACCATCTGGTGATGTCCACATGTACAGTCGACTTTTCGGTTGCTCAAAAAATGTGTTCGTAAGAAACAAATTATTGGCTTCACAGAATTCAATAAGTCTTTCTGCTGCTTCATTTCTTTCTCCTAAGCCCCATTTCCCCACAATTACTAGTTCTTCTCTGTTCTACTTTTGCATTCCAGTCCCTCATGATTATCAGCACATCTTGTAGCTCTTAATTGCTTTTGCTGCATCACTTCTCACTATTAAAGCAACCCCATTTCTTCTTAATTTCTCATTTCCTGCATAAAATATTTTGTAGTTTCCTGACTAAAAATGTCCCATTCCCATCCATTTTAATTCACTCACACCAAGTACTGTAATGTTGATACGTTCCATTTCTTGCTTGACAATGTCTAACTTTCCCTGGTTCATGCTTCTCACATTCCATGTTCCTATTGTGTGCATCATACAACTCATCATACAACTCATCATACATACAGCATCTGTGTACATCAGCCTCTGGGCTTCCTTTCGGCTTTGACCCAGCTGCGTCATTAGTTGCAGTGCTACTCATACTTGTCCTTTGTTCTTCCCCAGTAGCTCGGTGAGTGCCTTCTGACCTGAGGCTCTCATCTTCCAGCACTATCTCGTGTTGCATTTTGGATACTCTGTTCATAGGGTTTTCGTGGTAAGAGATATTCAGAGGTGGTTTACCATTGCCTTCCTCTGAGTTTGGATGCATCTTCCTCTGGTGTCTCAGCTTTGACCATTCTGTCTTGGGTGCCCCTGCTAGGAGTCTAGCCTCTTGATCTGACAGCATTGCTCTCAGCTTCTTCAGTACTCTCAAACCCCCTCACCACATTAAGGTGTACATCCTAGAGGGGGAATTAGCACCTGTACATATATAAATAATCATATGCAAAATTGTACCCTCTTTTGTTCTCTTTTTTTTGATGATGAATTTCTTCTTTTGGTGATGCACACGTGGCCGCCCTAGAACAAAGGTATAAAAAGAAGGGCTTGAAAGAACTGGGGCTGTAAAAGGGGAGACCCTATTTCTTGTGGAAACTAATGTGATCTCCACATAGAATGGAATTCATAGCAGAACCTCATAAGTAGATCTTAAATAACAAGGAGATTTACATGAGAGTCCAACATACATGTTTTCAGTATTATTGATCATTCCCAGGGAAACCATAAAAATGCAACAAAACCATCAGAAGTTTAAGCCATACATACATATTATATTATGTCATTTATATGCTTGTAAAGTTCTCAGTCAAACTATCCCACTCTGGGATGGTTCGTGTGTGAAGGCTGCATGTGAGCAGGGCAACTGGGGATGATCATATCAAGCTCTGCTCCCCCCCCCCATGTCACTGTGCCTATGACTTAGAGGGTGAAGTCCTTTACTCAGGGAGGCTCCACACATGATTTGGAGTCCTGCAAAACTTTATCTCCCAAGTCGTGGGGAATGACAGGCAGTGATGCTTGTGGGCAGAGCTTAGCATCCTGTCCCTGGAGCAGCATGTTTTTAAAAGGGCTTATATAAAACAATGGTTACATTCAGGGTAAAACATTTCTACTGACTTTGAAGACAATCAGCTTTTGTTGCACAGAGCTTTGGCAACTGTCCATGGCTAGCTAGCATTGTCCTTATTTTGGTTGCATTAGTGCTTAACTTGCCAGTGCAGTCCTATGCATGCTGACTCGATATTTGTTCAGTGGGTCTTGCTCTCAAGTGAGTGTGTTTAGTCTTGCAGTCTCAATTACTGCTGCAATCCTAAACACACTTACTAGGGACTTGAACCAAATGGGGTTTACTTCTGATTCAACATGCATAGGATTGCACTTTTAGGTTTCAATCCTGTATATGTTTATTTGGGAATAAGCCCTGTTGAAGTCAATGGGATCTATTTCCAAGCAAATATGCACAGCATTGTGCTGTTATTTAGGCTGCAATCCTATGCACAATGAAATTTACCTTTGATTAAACATGCATAGGATTACATAGTTAGGCTGAAATCCTAGGTAACCTGGAATATATTCCCATTGCATGATGTCCCACATTAGTCAGAGTGGATCCAACTGCAACCAATGGATTTAAGTAACTTAATCCATAGATTTTAAATGAATCTACTATGAATATTCCTAACATAGGATGTCACCCACTAAATGCAACCCTTATAGGCCCATTAACTTCATTGTAATATCTTCAGTCTTGATGGGAGCCACCAGTTTGGTCAGATGAAAAACTGGATCTGAACTAGATTGTAGAGAAACACTTTCTGCATTGATGATTGATGGGCTTTTGTTTTAGCAAAGTATTTTTTTCTTTCCATTCTCTGACTGTCCTTCAAAGCCCCTTCTAGTATTCTGAAGGTTTTACACCTGTGATTGGCTTTTCTTCTCAAGTGCCCCATGTTTTCTTTGGTAGCAGAGATTTGGCTTGATAGCAATAAACTTCTGCAACTCTCCTCCGGTCACACCCCTCACTTGCCTTGCTTTGCATCTGCCTTGAGTGTTTTTGCTTGGCTGAAATGTGTCCTTGAACTCTAATAATGTCTTTTGATTATTTGGATGGATGATAGCAAGGTGTGTGTGTGTGCGCACGCGCATGTGCGCACACACATGAGTGTGTGTGTGTGTGTGTGTAAACTAGCCTACTGTACAAAGGTAAAAATTATATTTGTTGCCCCACCCACTTTTGCCTCTGGCCCCACCTACCACTAGCATGTGGCCTTCAGAAGGTTGGCCAGAAGGGAATAGGGCCCTCTGGGTGAAAAAGGTTCTCCACCCATGCTCTATTGTAATTATTAGTTCAGCCCAAAAAGGCAATACATCCTATTTACAGAACTCAACCAGCAGCCTAACCATTTTCCTTATGGCCAGACAAGACTTTATAGTACATGTGTCATGGAAAATGTGTGCTTACCTGCAAGCTAGGGGAATGCAAGTACTTGTTTACAGTGTCATGTCCGAAACTGGGGCAGCAGTTTCATGGGGAAACATTTAGGTTCACCTAAGGTTTTAGGCATGACGGATATCAGTTTCTTGGAAGAAGCTGAGCTGGTTGTTTGCTTCATGCCTGTAAGCAAGACAGGAGATGAATGTTACTGTGAGGAATCATTGGGGGGCGGGGAAGAATTGTCAGCATGCTTATTACCAGAGTCTTAAGTAAAACCAGGCAAGATGTTGTAATACTTGCACAGATGGACATAATAAAGCTTCATGAGATTTGATTTATTGAGGGGATGCAAAGAAGTCCTATTATGGATAGAAGGGTGTCGAAATTCAGCAAGGAGGGTAGGACATAACCCAAACTGGGTTTCTAAACATGTTGCTAAGCAAGAATTCTGTATGAGAAAGAGTGAAATTCATTAGAACTGAATGGCTTCCCTCCTCCAGCAGCAAACTTGTAAGAACAAGAGTAGTCTTGTGCAGATCACCTGTGCAACTGCCATGGAACAGCTTTGGGGGGAAATGGGCAACTGTGAAACTCCACAGTTTTACACATTGAGCATATCGCTGAAGTGTGGAAAAACAGAGAGATTCACATTTATGCAACTTCTCAAACCTTGAGAAACTGCATTATCTACATCAGCTTTCCCTAGCCTGGTGCCTTCCAGATGTTTTGAACCACAATTCTCATCATCCCATTGGTC
Source organism: Rhineura floridana (assembly GCF_030035675.1). Taxonomy (NCBI): domain Eukaryota; kingdom Metazoa; phylum Chordata; class Lepidosauria; order Squamata; family Rhineuridae; genus Rhineura; species Rhineura floridana. The sequence goes on along the minus strand of NC_084488.1, from coordinate 91,801,939 downwards.
ATGCCTGGGGCTGATGGGAGATGTAATCCCAAACATTGGGGGGGAGGACCAGGCTGGAGAAGGCTGGCCTACATTTCCAAATCCATGTTGTGCTAAAAATCACACTGCTTTGAAGTGGGGTTGATTTCCCAGTATTATTCTATCCTGGTACAAATATTTGAATAGATGGAAATCCTGCTAAACGACTGGCACTGTTCACACGGATCATATGTTGCAGGTGCCAAAAGATCTTCACCAGCTACCTATTTGCTATGAGGACCAGTTCAAAATGTTGGTGCCTACATTTAAATGGCTCCTGACCCAAGTACTTGAAGGAGACGATAGGAAGGATAGATTACATTATTATTATTATTATTATTATTATTATTATTAATAATAATAATAATAATAATAATAATAAATTTAATTTCTTCGTCGCCTATCTGGCCGATGGCCACTCTAGGCGACTTACAAATTTGTTAGAATACAATTGATAAAATATAATAATACAATATAAAAACAATACATCTGCAGCAACAATATTAAAACTGGGCAGGAGGCATTACAGTTATAACAATTAACCCTCCCCGGATACCCCGAAGGCCTGCTGAAAGAGCCAGGTCTTTAAGGCTTTCCGAAACACATTTAGGGAAGAGGCGTGCCGGAGATCTTGTGGGAGGGAGTTCCAAAGAGTGGGGGCCGCCACTGAGAATGCCCTCTCTCTAGTACCCGCCAATCTGGCTGTTTTTGTTGGCGGGATTGAGAGAAGGCCCTGTGTGGCCGATCTTGTCGGGCGGCATAATTGGTGGCGTTGAAGGCGCTCCGTGAGATAAACTGGGCCGAAACCGTGTAGGGATTTAAAGGTCAATACCAACACCTTGAATTGGGCTCGGAAAACAACTGGTAGCCATTGGCTTGGTTTGCACATAACGCTAAGTAAGCCATGGTTTAATTTAATTATCCGGACCCATTTCACATTCATAAGCCATTGTTTGTTGTTGGTTTATAAGCCATGGCTAATGTTAACCATGGCTTTGCATTAGGTATACAGTAGGGCCCTGCTTTTCAGCGCCCCACTTTTCGGCATTCTGCTGATATGGCGGCTAAAATTAGAGTAAGGCCCCACTCATACGGTGTTTGTTCCGCTTTTACAGCGTTTTTCGGGCATCAGGCACCATTTTATTAAAGGAGTTCCGCTTTTCAGCGGGTTTTGCTTTTAGGTAGGGCTCTGGAACGTAACCCGCCGTATGAGTGGGGCCCTATTGTACATACAGTAATTGAATTTGATGATTCTCCTTGAAATTTACATAGCATTCAGCTTGCTTGTACAAAAGATGACTTTGGCCATTTATTTTTTGTTAATCCAGATATACAATAATCCTATACATGTCTACTCAGAAATAGCCCCTACTGATTTCAATTATGCTTACTCCCAGGGAAGTATATACACCATTGAAGCCATGGTTGTTCAAATATGAACTGAAATAGCAGTACTGTTTGACCCTTCTGTGCACTATTTCTAAGCAGCTGTTCAGAGCTTGGTAAGCATTTTTTTCCCTGGCCTGACCTTGCCCTGTGTTTATAGTCCTTAGGAAGTCTAAAAAAAATAAAGCTGCAAACAGATTTTGGCAGATTTTCAAAAAGATCAGTTCCTGCATACAAGGCAGAAAGTGCCCTGACATAATCCTGTAGGATTGTCATATTGTTATTCTAGCTAAGAATGTAACACTGTAATGTAGGGATATGTATAGGGAAACTGTGGCCCTCCAGATGTTGCTGGACTCCAGTACCCATCAGTCCCAGCCAGCGATGCCAATGGTCATGGATGATGGAAGTTGCAGTCCAACAAACACCTGGAGGGCCACAGGGTTCTCATCCCTGTTGTAATGTTTAGAGAACCATTGGAAAAGTCCTGATTTATAGTAGTTTTAAAGTCCCAGGATCTGGAGTAGCTGCAGCCCAGGCTTTATTTATTTTGCTCATTTCTTTCACACAGGTTGCACATGGCAGCTATGACAGTTTCATGCAGATTCTTGCAAGTTAGAAAGATTCTAACTTGGCACTTGTTTTGTTCAGCACCAACATTTAATAAAATGAGTCTTTTCACACAGACCATGCTGTGCGTCTTTCTATGCCTATAAGGTATCCTACAGGTAAAATAAATGTAAATGTACTGCCTTCAAGTCGATTCCGGCTTATGGTGACCCTATGAATAGGGTTTTCGTGGTAAGTGGTAGTCAGAGGGGGTTTACCATTGCCTTCCTCTGAGGCTGAGAAGCAGTGACTGGCCCAAGGTCACCCTGTGAGCTTTATGGCTGTGTGGAGATTCGAACCCTGGTCTCCCAGGTCGTAGTCCAACACTCTAACCACTATGCCACACTGGCTCTATCCTACAGGTATATTCATTATTAATTTCAGCCCATTTATTCATTTGCCAAAACCATCAGCCTTAACAAAAGAGGCTGTAACATTATGTGCAATATTTTCCATTTAAAGGCCCCCTCCAGACAGCCCTTTCAGGACCTAGCTGAAGATCATTATTCTAAAGCTAGGATGGCTAAACCCCAGTCTGGGGGGGGGGGTTTCATCCAGCCACCCAAACAAAATTTTCTTGATTTCCCTAAGAGCCCACGAATTTTGAGGTAGGTAAAAAGAAATTAAAATAGACACAGTGCTGGGATAAGAGGAGCCCAGTGCCCTGATGGTAAAGCAAACCATGCCCTCCCTGGTCGTCATATTGACCACTTAGAAAGCTGCTTTTTACTACTTCAGTACTGTCTAAATAAACTGACTGGCAGTGGCCCTATAGGGTTACAGACAAGGGGCATCCCAAGCCCTACCGGGAGAATCTGGGGATTGAATCTGGGACCTTCTGCATGCAAAGCAGGTGGTCTATCACTGAGCTATGGTGAGGGGGCTGATCTACTCTGTGTATGCATGCCTATGTGTGGGCATGCGAGTGTAGGGTGGACAAACTCACTTTTGGACATCCCCACTGCAGTCATGCAGTCCCTGGAGGGTTGACCAAGAGTGAATGCAGCCTTTGAGACAAACAAAGTTTAGCTACCCATGTTCTAAAGCGTAAAGCATGCTCTATAAATGCTTAATACTAGGAGTAAAGATTTGTGCCAAGAGGCGTGCACACCCAATTGGACTTTTGACTTCTATTTATGCTTCTAGTCTTTGAACAGCAGATTCTAGTCCCAGATGGTGGAGCTGAAGCTGAGAGAGACTGGTTTGCCAAAGAAGAAGGAACTTTCCACCTCATAGCTTATTTTCTTTTCCTTTGTGCCATAGCTGGGTGCATGGAACAGTGATTAAAAAGTGCCCTTTTAATATGAATATGGTAAACTCCTCTGGCAGGTTTAGACTACCTGAGTGCCAAAGCAAATGTGATGGTTCATCAGTGATCAGATCTCTTGGTGGTTTTGTGCATGGATTACTTTAAAGTGGGACAAGGATCTCAAATTCTCCTTTGACATGCTAGTCTTGCCTGGGAAATGAAAAGATAACATAGCAGAAGTGTTCAAACATGTGGCCCATTAGATACCTATCTAAGGTGGTAGAGTTTCATGAGACCTCTACAAGATGCCCTTCTTGATATGCCATTCATAGGAACAGCCTTGCATTACTCCATTCATAGAAACAGCAGGGGTGGGACAGTGGTTCTCACCTGACCTCCAATCACCTGTGTCACTGCAGCACACCAGGATGGCGCGAGGAGGCGCGAGTGGCAGTGATGTTAGTGCAGTGGAAGCACACTGGCAGAAACACCAGATTGGCTCCACTGGTCTGTTTGCACTATGCCGACCATGCCACCACCTGACCCCCCCCTTCTTGTCCTGATATTAAAGATGGGCAAGAAATTCAATTCAGTTCGCATTTCAAGCTGAATTTATCAAGTTTGCACTTTCTGAAATAATATGGGAGCTGAAACACAGCCAACCTTCCAAATTTGCACTTATTCTAATTTTGCAATGCAGTTCACCAGCGAATGTTTATAAAAATACATACGTTAGGGAGAAGCGTGGATAAAAATGAATATATGAGTGAAAATAACACACAAAATGGATATGAGAAATTGCTTGCAAAAATGTGTACCTTAAACCCCCATAAAATGTGTTTATTGGGAGAAATTCACACTAAAATGCTGAAGAATTTTCATGAGAATTTCTTTTTAAAAAAGCATAAATTGCTGCAGAAATGTTGAGAACTGAATTTAATATTGGAAAAATGAGAAACTAAGAGAACTGAAATTGACAGATCTTTCCATCCCTATCTGGTATGTAGCAGCAACATTCTCATTTTCTTGCTGGAATAAAACCATTGGCCTTACTTTGCTGAATGAGCTTTTGCCTGTGAAACATTACATGTTCAGCTTGTCAGACAAATGTTTGTCTTCTGGGTGTGCTTTACCTTCCTTTCATTATACTTAATACCAGAATAGGCCAATCTGCATAAACCCCAACTTTTCATTTTATGATTATTCTTGAAAAGAGGATTTTTGTCTCAATTAGAGAGTATCCAGAATAATGACATGTGGTAGAATGAATTTATGATGCCATTTGTAAGTCAATACTTCCTTGTTAGCACATATTTCACTCTCAAGTAACTTTGCTAGCATTAATCAACCAAGCAAGCATTGTAAAAACTTAAACTCCTTTCTGTAGAAAGCTATAAAATAGATCAGCAATACAGCTGATCTGTAAAAAGGTGTAGATGTGTTTACATTGATTATATCTCATAATCAATAACAACCAACAACTTAGGAAACTTCAGATATCCAACTCATGTATTATGTCAGTGCCAGGATTTCTGCTTGTGCAACAGAACTCCCACCTCCTCTCTCTGCAGCCCCCTAAATCTGTTCTAGGGTTCTCCCAACCCTCCAGAGCAAATTTGGGGAAGCTGTGGGGTGTGTGCAGGAAGAGGACTCAGAGTTTCATTGTGCTGACAGAATGGGTTAGTTTTATACCAGCTTTGTTCTCTAATCTCACATTCAAATGATTTATTCAGTTAGAACCATACTGATGGAGCCGTAAGGATACAGTTCATATTACAGAAGTGGAATTACAAATTAAGTCTTGTATTTCTTTCTTTCTTTATCCCGCCCTTCCTCCCAGCAGGAGCCCAGGGCGGCTTAGCAGCTTAAAGACTAATATGTTTACTGTGATGTGAAATTTCATAGGCAAGCTGTGAAGTTGTTACTGAAGATAATTGATCTGTATCTGGGCACGTTTCTTCCTGAAGTTGATAATTTCAAGCTCGCATGACTGAAATGGCTGTACTGATCACAAACAATAGCAATCATTGGAGTCTGCAACAAAATGTTCCACTGTGGTCCCTCATCAGAATTCCAAGCACTCCATTTCGTTCCCCACACCTAATGGCCAATGCTCTTTTTCAAGGGGACGAAAAAGGACAGGGAAGGGCCGTTGTTCTAGGCTTCACATATGGAGGGGACCACATCAACAATGACAGTCAAGATTGATACAGGCATTGTTACTAACTTTTTTCCCCTTTCAGAACCCCACTAACTTGCACTCTATAAATCTAATGAGGAAAATCATGAAACACATTTCACTATGCTGTTGCTTGTGTACTTTCCCCATGAATTATCTAAATTAAGCACACCTTTGAAACACAAATTGTAGTTGGAGGATACTGCATCACCAATTAGGCTTAATGTTTTAGAAGTGGAAACAGCTACTCCTTGTGCCACATCAAAAAAATAGCAATTGTTCCCCACTTCCCACAAGTTAAGTGGCCAGGACTAATCTCAGTGAGATTCTTCCAAATCAACTCTGGCACTAATTGCTTCTCATTGACTTTGATCCTGCTTGGCCAGCAGGAGCTACCTCTTGCCTATGAGCAGCTGAAGATAAAACAACTGAGCAAGCCTACTCTATGGTCTGCAGTCTGTGATACAGAACAGTAACAGAAATAGAAGCTTGGGTCGATTTTCCTGAGTAAGCCTCACACACTTGCAGGGTTACCTTTACATTGGTCCTGCCCTATTTTTAAGACGATACTTTCCCCATGCTGTCATTGGCAGGTAGCATAGTGCCCCCACAATGTCTTTATAATGCATTGGAAAGTGGAGATCTCACTACAGAGCAATAGGGTGGATCTGAGACTACTACACCTAGTATTTTGAAGAGAATGTACAACAAGGAACTGGTTGAAGTTTTCCTAAAGTTTACCATAGCTTTCCACCTTTATCTGACTCTGTCTTTGGGATGTGGACAAATGTGGGTTCAGTCCAAATAAACAATCTTCTTGGCTTGCTCACTAATAATTGTGTATAATTCAAAATGCTTATGTGCACTCACAGCAATATCAGAGCTTGGAAAAGTTACTTTTTTGAACTACAACTTCCATCAGCCCAATCCAGTGGCCATGTTGGCTGCGGCTGATGGGAGTTGTAGTTCAAAAAAGTAACTTTTCCAAGCTCAGAACAATATGCGCCTGCAAGAGTAACGTCTGGACTATTCCTTATCTTCCCAAGAAAGTGATACCCATATGCATTAATCATGTTAATTTATAGCTAAGCCTAGTTTGAGAAGAGTAAATGAGGCTAAAGATCAACTTTAAGAAGAATGTAACTTACAGAGTAATTATTAAATATTGCTGGCTATTCATTTCAAAACACAAGGACTCGGAGGTTAAAAATAGCTTTATTTTTTGGAATAAACAAGGACAGCAAGTAAAGGGAAAATAAACTAGTATTCTACCAGAGTTCACAAAGAACGCTGATAACAGTAAAGAAATGAATAACAAACATAGAACTGTAAGGCGTATTGTCTAAATATAGCAGTACTTTAACTTTTTCAGTCTTAATATAGTTAATCAAGTTCAGTCATACTGTACAATTAATAATTTAAAAAAATCATCACTGAATATAAAACATCACTGTAATGTGCGTATATCTAGCTGGAGGGTGAAATTAGATGTGTAAATTGGCGCTGAAATCCCTTTGAGTGGCGGATTAGATTTGTCCCTGCCTCCACCAACAGTGCAATGGCATACAAGTCTATTCAGGAAGCAAGCTCCACTGAGTTCAGCGGAACTTATTCTCATGTAAGTGTGTACAGGATGGTAGTTAAGAAGCCGATTGATAGGATTTCATGGAACATTCCTGATTGTTGCATGTGTCCTCTGTTAGGTTGCATGTAAGATCGACAAGATTTTAATTTATTTCAGCATTGACATGAATTACCCCACCAGAAAGTTGCAGTATAATAAATCAGCCATTAAAACATGGGAAATTATTAAAATCTCAATACTGAGCACTGAAATTTCAAAAAGAGGAAGATGCATCAGTCGAAACTGTGTTGGGTATCTGCAACCAAGGAGACTATGCTAGCTTTATACCATGGCTGCAAAGCATGATACTCCAAATTCAGACCATATGTAAATGAATACTTCATCATGTATTATAACCAGCCAATATCATCACCAACTATTGCACACATCCGTTCATCCTTAAACATACCCAATCATACATCATTACTCTTATTTACAGAAAATGTTTTGTGCTTTACGTCCTGATCCTTTTGCAAGGCACTGTATGGTTTTCAGCACAAAATCCATTTTCTTGACTGCAGGCACTTCCGTTGATGTGACCGATACTTTCATTGATACATTCCAGCCGGGAGCTCCCATTGGTAGGCATCTAAGACAAATGCACAATATGACTGAATACACAGATGTTGGGATCAGTGGATACTTGATGTCCTGGAAACTGCCAGAACCATGTATTTTACTCCTATTTTACAGACCTGTGGCCTCTGGGTTATCAGTGTATATCATGCTTTGCAACGTAAGAGATGAAAGACAAGCGCCTATCCTGAGATGCTCACAATCTAAGTTTAGACATCAAAAGAGGCGGAGCACATGAGACAAAGGAAAAGCAAGTGTAACAAATCAGCAGAGAGAGGTTGGATGCAAAGGCAGGGATACCAACAGAAAGATGTGTGCAAAAGCAGCTACATGCACTTAGCTTAGGAATTATTTCAATTATAAAATAAGACTATGGGCTATGTGAATGGTTTTATGCAATAAGTGAGATTTGAGCTGAAATTTGAAAAGAGAGAGGGCAGGGTGTCACGACAAAGAATAATCTAAGATAAAATCCGAAACATGAGGCACAGGGTGGAGTTTTTGAAGATAAGAAAGTAAGTCTTTCGTTGGCCTATAGGAACATAGGAATCTGCCGTATATTGAACTAGACCATTGGTCCATTTAGCTCAGTTTTGTCTATATTGACTGGCAGCACCTCTCTAGGATTTCAGATAGGGGACATTCCCAGACCTATCTAGAAATTCCAGGAACTGAACCTGGGCCCCCCTTGAGTGCAAAGCAGATGCTTTAGCACTCAGGTATGGCCCCTCCCCGTCCCTACTGTTTTAGAATTTTCTCACTGGAATTCCTACAGACATTTAACAATCTGTGATACTTCTTGCATTTAACATTTCAAGTGGTACCAAGAAAGTTTTATATTGTCTAACAAATAAGGCAGTTTCTTCATTGCCTGTTTGAAGTCCAGTGTCATTTCTGTCTTTATGTATTACTGATGTATAACTCTCAACATATTGCAACAAAGAAAGGAAGTACAAAGATTTCAGAATTCATTAAGTAAAGGGCAAAAACTCATAAGGTCATTTTTCAAAAAAGTTTGATGGAACTGTTGCAGCTCAATCTGGTGCATGTGCATTGGATTATGCCGATTAAAGCAGTGGGACTCCTTCAAATCTGCTTTTCCCAAATTTTTCAAACTTACTTTTCTTTTAGTCTGTACACTTGTAGATAGTCCATTTCTGGTCCTGATTATAGTTGCTTCTTCTAAATCTAGAGCAGGAGGGAAAAATAGGTTTTCCGTCACCATGTATGGGTTCACCAAGTGTAAAGAAAAGATAATGTGATTTTCAGTACTAGCTCATTTAGTTGCAGAACTGAGAATATAAGAATAGCCATGCTGGATCAGGCCAAAGGCCATTTAGTCCAGCACTCTGTTCTCACAGTGGGCAACTAAAAGTGAAATTAACTAGATTAATTCTTTTAGAATTACCTTCCAATACACATTTCAACAACAAAAAACCTATCAGTAATTAACCATAGTGACATGATGAGCTTACCTGGGAGCTGAAAGCAGCCTTGCTGAATAATGCAGTCTAGATAGTCTAATGTCCAACAATGATCAGACAGAGTAAAGGGTCACAACCTGGCCATAATAGTGCTAGCCACCCACTCATTTGTTCCTGTCATCTGGAGTTGTCAGGTCCTCCCTAGATCTTTTAATGTGCCAATACACTGAGAATCCTACCTCACTCCTCCCCCAGTTCTCTGACCACACTCGAACTGCCTCTATCAATTCTATCACCAATGGACAAAAATAGAGACCAGCTTTGTAAATGAACAAGTAGGCATGGCTTGCAGTCCAGGAAGAATGCTTACCTGTGAGGAGCTCATCAATCTTATCAACTACAAACTTTGCATCTTCCATAGTGAAGCACATGGGTGGCTTAAATTTCAGGATGTTTCTATAAGGCCCATCTGCACTCAGAAGAATCCTCTGTTCTTTCAGCCTGATTAGAAGGAAACAAATTTACTTTTGAATGCAAACACTAAGGTGCAGAGAGGCACATTATACTGCAGTCTACTGCTTTGAAACTGTATTTTATGAGTTTGGGTGAAATGTGGGGGCATCTTCAGTTACTCAACCTAAACTTGCCTACAAATTTAAGTTCTTACATTTGGATATGTCCAGCTTGGAAGTTGTAAAGCTTAACTGATGAAAGGAATAACTAACTTGAGGAACCCAAGATATTTACTTGTAGATGATATGCTGGGCCTCAGCAGTGGCAGGAGCTCTCTTTTGTCGATCCTTCACAAGATCCACTCCAATAAACAAACCAACACCTCTAAAATATAAGAAAGGGAAGGTAGGGAGAGAGAATCAGAAGTTCAGCAAGCAAACTTTAATGTTGTACATAAGGCTCACTGTTCATAAGAACATAAGAAGAGCCTGCTGGATCAGCCCAATAGTCCATCTAGTCCAGCATCCTGTTCTTACAGTGGCCAACTAAATGCCTATAGGAAGCCCACAAGCAGCACCTGAGCACAAGAGCACTCCCTTCTCCCGCAGTTTCCAGCAAGTGGTATTCGGAAACATACTGCTTCTAACAGTGGAGGTGGAACATACCCAAACAGTTTGGCTCCAACAATTTTATAATAGTCCAAATAGTTTATAATGCAGCATAGTAGAGCTCCTGTTCAAAACACATATATATTACCTTTCAGCTAAGCTTCCAGAAGAAACAAGCAGATTGGAGCACTCAGGAAACAAAAAGAGGAGCGTTCCTATCTGCTCTGTTTCCTGAGCCCTCAGACATTACCAGATTGTATCACTCTTTCCTTTCTGCTCTTCAGTGGTTCTCAGTGGTGGTGGTGGGTAATGTTTAAACCGCTCTGCCCAGTTCAGTGCCATGATGGGAGGAAAATCATGCCTTCTCCACTCTTCAGATCAACAACCCCACTCCTCTGTTGATTTGTGCCATGCTTGTGTGAGTGTGGGGTGGCCACATCCACTTTTTGTCACACCCTCCACTGGCATGTGGACCCCAGACAGGTCCTCCAAAGGCAATGTGGCCCTTGGGCTGAAAAAAGTTAACCACTCCTGCAATTCATTATTCTGGATCAGGGCATTATCTAAACACTTTTTTCTTCATCCAGCTGTGCTTACCTGACATCTCCCACCAGTGGATGTTTTTCTTTTTGTTCCTTCAGTAGTCCAGTGAGATAGTTTCCAACACGTGTGGCATTCCCTTGGAGATCTTCCTTTTCTATAACATCCAAAACAGCCAGACCAATTGCACAGGACACTGGGTTGCCACCAAACTGAGAGCAAGAATGGGTGAAAAAAACAGAGGCTTTGATGAATGTTTTGAGCGAGACAGGTCTTAGCATTTGATTATTTTCTCAGGCAATTGGATGCAAATTTCCTTCCATCTTTTTAAGTTGCCCTTAATATAGCAGTACAGTGAGTCAATTTTATTTTTGATCACAATCATGGCTGCTTTACAGCTTCCATTAATTTTATTGCAAAGTCTGAAAAAAATGTACACATCACTAGGTTTGCATTGTTTTCTTGCTGTTGTGCATGGATTGAAGCCTGTAGATAGGATTGATATAACTTAGGCTCCTACTTCGCTTTTTAAGAAAAAAACCCAGGAAGTTCCATACTCTGCTGTCACATGCACACACAGAAGAGACCATGTGCTCAATGTTATTTGCTTGATAAAACTGTATACTTTCAATCAAATTCTCATCTGGGAGTTAAGAAACTCAGGCTGAGCATCTATCCTGTATCAGAGGCAGCTGACACATGTGTACACCAATTGATAATTCAACATATGCAATGGAGACTGGTGGCTCCACTGTCAGTGGGGCAGTGAAACCACTCCAGGTTTTAGTCTGAACTTTCAAGGAGCTGTCCAAGGTGCTGATCAGGCAGACTTCACAAAGCAGTTTTATAAATAAATTAAAAATATTTATATACCACTGTTTATTTGTGTGTTTTTTTTTAAAAAACACCAAAGCGGTTTATAACATATATAAAACAGAATAATTTAAAACCAGAAATCAATTAACTATTGTAGAAAGATATTCTCTCAATTGCCTGCATAAGCCTAGTGACATAGAGAAGTTTTCAGCAGGCATTTAAAAAATCACAGTAAAAGGTGCCTGATGAATTGGCAGAGCACTGAATTCTGCATTCAAGTCACTGAATGACCTTTATGCATGGGTGAACAAGCCCTGAGGAATAATCTGCAACTATAGATTATAATCTTAGAAAAGAAACTCACTGTATTGAAGTACTCCAATCCAGAGGCACCAAAAGCTTCTGCAATCTCTCTTGTTGTAACTACACAAGACATTGGATGGCCATTGCCAATTGGCTTTCCCATAGTGACAATGTCAGGCACAAAGTCTTCACCTTGCAGTTGGAATCCCCAAAAATGTTTCCCAACTCGACCAAAACCAACCTGGACTTCATCAGCTATGAAAACGCCACCTGCGTTATGGACAGATCTGAAAATAAAAGGGGAACAGACCAGATGGCTCACAATCTTATAAAGGATAGGGTCAATGCCTCATTGAAGTACAGTCTCCTTACCCAAAACAAGAGCATTTACATGAAGACCCCCCCCAAAAAAACCCAGATTAAAAACAGCAGAGAATAGCAACAAACTAACTGAAAAACTATAAAAACATATACCCATAGCAGTTGACTTTTACAGCTGAGAATTCAGAAGAATACCTATCAGGCCATGTGTTCATTACAGCATGATCCAAAGATAGATTCAGCTGACCTGAGTATATCAGGTCACAGAAGGATCTGTGTGGTCTTGTAATATTGGATGATGAGATCCAACACATAAAGTAGTGTCCCAGGCTATGGTCTGAAGGCACACGAGACCACCACCTTGCTGAATAGCTTCGGCAGGTCTGGGTCTCCTGGGAACCAAATGTATGCTGCCTTGGGTTCCATGGTGAAAGAAAGGTGGGGTATAAATGTAACAAACAAACAAAGTACACAAGGCTTGTTCACTTTCAGCCATCAAATGGCCAATCATGCAATTATGAAAATGTTTATGATTGTGTTATTACTTTTTGCATTGTAACTTATTTTGTCAAGCTGAATTCTACACTTCAAGTACAGAAAGGTAACTTTTTTTAAGAAACAAAAGCTTGGAAAAATCATGTGATGTAGCCCTCATAGGAATGTGTTTTTTTCCCCAGAATACAGAAGGGAGTCCCAGGTACCAACAAAGCCTTCTCCCCAACCTGATAGTTTTCCACATGCAGGACTTTTATTTATTTATGTAACAGCAGAAACATTCAAAGATGTGATGCCCCTCCTGCATTCTCAAGTGCTAGGAAGGCTGTACTATATGATTTTTCTGATTGCACAGATCAGTTCAGAGCTACTGTGCAATGAGAAGAATTCTGTTCATTGCCAATTGGACATATATGAGATAACTAATAAGAATGCCCTACTGGATCCAGCCAAAGGCCCATCGAGTCCAGCATCCTGGCCAGCCAGATACCTTGGGAAACCCAGACTGCAACAGCGCTCTCCCAATTTGTGATTCCCAGCAATTGGTATTCAGGGACATATTACCTCACATCCATTGTGGCTAGTCATCACTGATAGCCTTATCCTCCGCTAATGTGTCTAATCCCCTTTTGAAGCCATCCAAGTTGCTGGCCATAAAATAAGTTCTCTTAACTGTTTTTAAGGAACAGCTTAAATGAACTAAGATTAACCCAACAAAAAAAAAACCAAATAAGTAGAATGGACCTGTACATTTAGACCAGGGGTGGGGAACCTGTGGCCAACCAGATGTTGCTGAACTATGACTCCCACCATCCTTGACCACTGGCTCTGCTTGCTGGGGCTGATGGGAGCTGGAGTTCAACAGCATCTGGAGAATCAAAGGTTCCCCACCCCTGCTTTAGACTGCACCTTTGCCTAATGTTGATTAAGTAACCCATTCCAAGAGCCATACATACTCGGCCACTTTCTGGAAATAGCCTGCAGGTGGAATTACTTGGCCTCCGCAACTCTGCATGGACTCAGCAATAAAGGCAGCAATCTAGGTAAGAGAAGATGTGATAAGAAGAGTGTTCCTCTGCTTACCCTTTTGCAAATGACACAACAGTTATAGGCATGGACCCTACAAAAACAGGGTGAGATAAAATGAATAAATGGTTTCGGTAGCTGTGTTGCATTCTGAACAGCTACGAGCAACAACAACAAAAATGGCAGAGGTGCCCAATTTTTCAATGCCAGGGCAAGTGCCCAGTATAATTCTTACTGCTATCAGCACAAAGTCAATTATTGACCCAGTGCTCAAAAAGTGTTCGATTTACAGTGCACATCTATATGTTAAGTGCCCATTTTAGTCAGCATACACTTGGAGAATTCCAGGTTGCCTGATGGGTGCTAAGGTTCATTGTCCTGATGAGTTTTTTGTTATTACCGATTGTCCATATTTCAGTAGTTTAAAAGCATTTTATAGACTTCGTATCAGCTTCATGGCATTCTGTGATGCCTGATTTCATCCCCTTTCTGTAGTTAAAATGGTAAATAAACAAACAGCTTGATGTTTATAAAGATCAAAATTTTGGGCACCCCTGCTTCAGAAAAGAACTTATGCAGAGAGTACATCAGGATGAGGCACTTGACAGAAGAAAAAGCCTACAGCTGAAGTGATTCCAGTTGCTAGGAATGAAAACAAAACAAAAGATTATTTTGGATCAGAAATCATTATCAGCAGATCAGATAGACCGGAACAGGAAGCTTACATTTTCTTCATTCAGCATTATGCCTTTGTTCTCCCCAAAGTTTGCATAGAGAGTCAGCCCAAATCTGCTATTTAACTGACTGCCTCCCATGCTCTTTGCACAACCCTCCCTGAGCATCAATGGTGTCCATGCAAGCTGAGCAGTGCAGTCTTCCTGGAAAGAAGGTCGAGCGGTAACGTGTAAAGAAGCGGACACTATATTCGAAGAAGTATACTACAGCCAGACAGTAGGAGGCTCCCCATAGTCTGTGAAACTTTATCAACTGCTCCTGGCACAGGTCTACGGCACCAAAACCTATGAAGAAGATAATGCGAGGGGTGGGGAGAAACAGACAAAGGGGAAAAAATAGAAACTATCCGTTAGTTTCTTTTTAAAATCTCAATAAGGAATTAAAGACAGGTGGTCAGCTCCATTGGACTCTAAGGTGATTATATGGCTATGGGGAAATAGGAGGAGAAACAGTGGCTCCAATCATTACTGGTGAGCATTTTGGATGGTTTTTATACTAGTTTTTGATGTTTGTTTTTGCAAGTCACTTTGAGTTCACCTTTCTGAAAAAAAGCAACTAATAAATATAATAAATAATGATGAACATCCATGAGAGTTATATAAATCTCTCCCTCCTCTCCATGCCAAAAAAAGTCAGCAAGTCTCTATATTATTACTCTTATTGGGATACTATGTTTTAAATCTTCAGCTTATTTTGCTGTTTTGTCTATTTTTAACAGTCATCTTGACTAATTGTTTGTCTTGTAGAATGGCAACCCTCAATAAATCTTATCATCAATTATTATTATTTTTCATCATCATCATCAAGTGTAAAGATCTGAAAGTTCTTCTAATGTAAGAGAAGGCTTCATTATTCTGATTCCTTTCTTGTTGGTCTGTCTTTATACTATCTAAAACCACTTTGTAGTTTGTCTCAACTTTCTTAGAAACATAGGAAACTGGGAGGTGGGGAGATGGCCTGTTCTGGATGGGGTTGCACTCTCCTGGAAGGAGGATCCACAGCTTGGGGGTACTCCTGGATCCAGCATTGTCACCGGAAGGTCAGGTGGCCTCAGTGGCTAGGAGTGCCTTTTCCCAGCTCCTGCTGGTTTGCCAGTTTTAGCCACTTTTGAACAGAGAAGACTTGGCCACAGTATTCCATACTCTGGTAACTTCCAGATTGGATTATTGCAATACGTGGGGTGCCCTTGAAGATGACTTGGAAACTTCAACTGGTCCAAAATGCAGCAGCCAGATTACTGGCGGGGCTTCCCTTTAGATCTCATAACCCCTTTTTTAAAACAGCTGCACTGGTTGCCAGTTAATTTCCAGGCCCAATTCAAGGTACCCACACTAGTGTTTAAAGGTCTAAGCAACTTAGGTCCCAAACATCTGAAAGACTACCTCCTTCCCTACAGACCCTCTTGGGTGTTGAGATCAGCAAAGAGGGTCCTTTCGGTAGTTCGGCCATCCTCAGAAGTTCAGGGGGTGAGTGGGAGAAGGCATTCTCTGTGGTGGCCCCTAAGATGTGGAACTCCCCACCGAGATGCATCTGGCAACTTCGCTGCACAGTTTTAGGCCAATGCTGGAGACATACCTCTTTATCCTAGCCTTTGACACCTGAGACATGTATTTTTAGGACCCACCCTATTTTGGGACTTTAGTTTGTTTTTAAATTGTTTTAGTGTAATATTTTAAAATTGTTGTAACTTGCCCTGGGACCCTTGGGTGAAGGGGGGGGGTAATAAATGGTGGTGATGATGATGATGATGATGATGATAATAATAATAATAATACAAACTCAGACCATTCGTCCATCTAGCCCAGAATTGTCTACACTGATTGGCAGCATCTCTCCAGGATTTCAGGCAGGGGACTTTTCTGGCCCTACCTGGAGATGCTGGACTTGAACCTGGGACTTCTTCTATGCAAAGCATCTGGTCTACATCTGAAGTATAGCCCTAGCTTGCCCAGAAACATGACATGTTTCAAGTCTTCTTTTTGCCTTCTCTTAACTTTTTTGTTAAGCGCTTACACTTTGTTGCTCCTGTTTATCTTCTTTAACGTTACGTTTGTAGTGGTTGTAGAGCTCTGCATTGTAGGCATGAGAAAAACTTGAGGTAAACTGGAATTTAAATTCATGTTTCTGGATCCAAGTGCAACACTCCAGAGGAGCATATGGATTTTCTATAAGTTTGCTTTGCATTGGAAGAGTACTATGAGAAATTCTGAGAAGACTCTGGACTTTCTCTATATTTTTCTTATGCTGGCTAGTTTTTAGAACTTTATGTTGGAACCAGTAAAAACATAAGCCCTCTACAGGCATTCAAAATAATGCCTGAGGGCTCAAACTGGGTAGGGGCTTTAATTGGGAACAGAGGTTGTATATTGCTGTGCATTATAAGTATTGTACAGTCCTGTCCCTTTAACTGTTGCTATACACCAGCCTTTCCCAACCAGTGTGCCTCCAGATGTTGTTGGACCACAATTCCCATCTTTCCTAATCATTGGCAATGCTGGCTGAGGCTGATGGGAGTTGTGGTCCAACAATATCTGGAGGCACACTGGTTGGGAAAGGCTGCTATACACAGTATAATCCCCATGAATGTCAATAGGAATTTTATGTGCTGATAGACAGCAGCAAAAATAGCTTTTTATGATTAAACCCTGATATCAGAGTTATGAAATGGAGGTTTAGATTTATTTAACCCTTTTTCTTCTTCTTTTGATCCTTACATATTATTTGTTTATCAGAGGTTTGAATGTGAATTAAGGTGGGGTGGAGGAGAAATCACCTTAAAATCCAGGAATCCAATAAAAATGAAAGAAATTTCAACTGTATAAAGCAGTCGAGTTCACCTAACGGCATTTTCAGGACAAAATCTGTGCAGACTTTCACCTTTTTTCGACTGTTAACATACCTTGCGGCCCTTCCTCTGAGCCTCTTCGATAATCTTTTTCACATCATCAGCATAAGCGCTTGCTGGGTCCAGATGGTCCTCTCTGTATTTTCCTCTGTAGGTATCTGGCGAAGGAGCCTAAAAAGTAAGACAGGAGGATTTAGAACCTTTGAAAAGTTCATTTTTAATTGCACTGTTCCTGGCTCTGCCTCCAGCGGAAACAAAGCTGAAAACCTATCTGGTGTATGCCATGGGATAAATTCATATAAAACATATTGACTTTGGGTTGTATTCAGTGATCTGCATACTTAGTCCCACGGGCACAACAGGTCATCCATTTCTTCTTCTCTCTCCGTGGTTCTCCAAAATCTGCTCCAGAGGGTCCCCCAACCTTTCCCTGGAGGTCATGCCCAGGGTGGGGGCTGGAAAGGACAGGTAAGGGAGAGGCAGCTCCACTGGGTGCATGGAAGTCCTTTGCACCAGCGAAGCTGCAGTGTTGGATACTGCTCTTTCTTTTTTCAATCCTCCCACAGCAAGTTAATTAAAATAAACTATGCATCTGAGGCAAGGGAAGAACCCATGTTATGGAATGGATGTGTTTCTGATAGGTTCCCAGGCAAAAATGTATCCCTAGTTTTCTGGGAAGTGGGACACAGGGGAGAAGTGACAAAGAACTCAGGCCATAATAACATACACTGGTTCATATCAGGCCCAATATCTGTTCCCAACAATTCCTAATTTGAGCTCATAATTCCAGCAATGCCCCATTAGATGCGTGGAAAGCTCATGATGATCAGAGCAGTCTTCTGTTGTGGGTTTCCAGGATCTGGAAATCTGATGCATTCTGCCTCTTAATATGAAGCCCTCTTCAGTCATTCAGTCTGAGCACATGAAGGGGCTCTCCTGAGAGCTAGCCTGGCTTCCTGTGTCAGTCATGCCCCCGCCAGCTAATGCATAGCTGGGTGTTAGGGACCCTGAGTACAAATGGATGTATGTGTGCCGGGGCCCCTTTAAGCTGATGCAGACTGAGCATTGAAGGAGGGGTCGGGTTATTGACATCTAGGAGGCAGGATGCTTCTGATTTCCAGATCCTGTTACCTGCTAATGCTGAACACCTCAAGAGAGATACAGTTACAAAGAGCAGCTTCTTAAGAGATGCATTATTCTTGGGTACAGATAACTCAATATTAACAAATCGTGGTTTTCCCATCAGTCTGAAAGGTGTTGGTATGCACGAACAGGAGCTTTCCCTTACAAAAAATATCTATCTATATACAGTTCATCCTGTAAGAAGTACCTAGTGTCCCAGGTTCGTGCTATGGCTTTTTAGTTGGATTTTTTTTTAACTTAGCACATCAGCTTCTTTACCACCTTTATGCAATTAAGTAAGAAAAATATGCTACTCAAATAGCAAGCTTTTACAGGATCCATCAGTACACATAGATAGATTTTCTTTTTTAACCAGGAGAATCAGTTATCTGAAAATTGCATCCAAATGCAATCTTTTCACAATTAGTGTAGCATGTCACTACTGTATTGTACAGCAGTGGCAGACCTGGAATCACTCCAGGATGGCTAAGAAACAGTGATTGGGATGGATTTGGGCCAACTTGGAAGAGGTCCAGGTTTACAGTAGTCATGTGTCTTAACTTTACAGAAAACAGCCCTGGGTTTGAAGAGCTATCTGGTTTAAAGACAAAGAACTATAAGAAGGGCAAGTAGAGGCCTTAAAGTTCTCCATGAACCATCCCCCCTCCCAACAGTTGGCACACAAATTGTATACAAAGGTGTACCCTTTTTTTTGGCGATATGTAAATGACCATGCTACCCAGATCAATACCTCTTATTCAGAACTGTGCACTGGCTAAAGAATGTTATATCAATGGATGCCAAACATCTTTCTTTGTGCTACAAATTGGGCTGCCTTGATTTCAGCTCAGCAAAGATGCTAGCTAAGGGTATACTGTAATGTACCTAGAAATAAGAGCACAATAGCAAAATAAGTGGAGATAGCTATGTTGGCCCATAGGAAAAATTCCAAAATCCATACTAGGACAAAATGACAAAAACCCTTTATTAAGACAAGCAAAATCTACTGGCTTTTGTGGAAGTATTGCTGTGTGCTTTAGTTTGCATTGCTGTGTGCTTATTTAACTTGTATCTGTAGTTAAAATAAATACACTAAGGGCATTTATTTAGAGAGACAATGGTAAATAAAAATCCAGCATAATAAATACTTACCACATGTACAAATTCTTTTTTGCCCTCTTTCCCCAGCTGATTAAATTTATATGGACTGATGTCAATCAGGGAGCTAACATGGCCATGATAAGCACTGCAATGGAAGATGGATACAAAGTGACTCTCCAGAATCTGAAATCTTCATTGGGTCAGCTTCTACTGAACTATTACAGATCAGTTTTGCACATGCTTTGCACATAAACTAATCAAGAACCAAGTCATGCTGGCTGTGGCTGATGGGAGTTGTAGTCCATAATATCTGGAAGGCACCAGGTTGGGAAAGACAGGAATAGTAGTTCAGTTTTCATAATTAATTCATAATTCATATTATACAATTAGCAGAAATTAATAGACTGTGCTCCCTCCCCATGGCAAACAATTACGCAAATACAACCCCTCTCTCCATAATTCACAGAAATGGCTGAGTCAAAATAGAGGTTTTGCAATTAAACGGAAGAAGCTTTGATGGAATTAACAGATATATATTATCATCACATCTATGTGAATGCCCCTACATCTCCTACATGCACAGGGGATTCCTTTTTTGTGCAGATAGCAATGCAGGGATAAATCAGTGACCACAACTGAAGGGAACAAGAAACAACTGAAGGGAACAAGAAGTGGATCAGGTTATGGCTGCTTGACTATAGAATAAACAGCCATTATAGAAGCGTATTATCCATTATCCATCTGCTCCATGTTGCAAGGAGCTGATCTCACCCATATGTTCTGCATACTTACTGGTCAAGTGTTATCACATCTTGGTGGCCACTATACTGCCGAGCTAGGCGCAAAGCAAGGTCATTTGCTTCAGATCTACAAGAGAAGATTAGAAGGCAATGAAATCACTTTTATTTTAACAGGATTGCTACATAAGCAGAAATTAAAATAAAGTAACTGAAATGGCTAAAGCTCATCTCCATAAATGATTAATAGCACAGCTAACGGATTTGAAGGGAAAATGCTGAATGAGGGCAGGTTTCTCTCGAGTTGCTTCAAATGGTTGCATACACTCACTCACTCTCACACACACGCACACACAGAAATAGCCATCATATCTAAACCTATGTGACTTCTGGACATTTGGTCATGTCTTGAATATGATAACTCTGTACACAAAATAAGCAATGTATTTATTTATTACATGTATACATCATCTTTCCTCCAAGGAACTCAAAGTGGTGTACATGGTTCTTCTCTCTCCATTTTATCCTCACAACAATCCTGTGAAGGAGGTTAGGCTGAGAGACAGCGACTGGCCCAAGGTCGCCCAGCGAGCTTTGTGGCTTTTGTTTACGTTGCTAACCTTGCGGACTGCCAAGGAAAATGAAGGGATAATTAGGGTTCTGGGCATGATCCGGTGCCCTCTTGTTGTGATCATGTGAAGAGATATGGCCCACTGTTTACATAAAACTTTCCTTGAAACAAATGGGAGTCCTCCATGGGCAGAGAACTCAATGAAAACATTGAAGCTGGTTGATCGTATCCATTGGCCTGATCCGGAGAGGCATGGGAGTAGCAGACACACAGTTCCCAATTGCACAACTTTGTTGCTTCCATATTGGGATAAACTTTCAAATGCAATCCATTTTTTTCCCTTGTAGTGAGCTTTTTTATTATTATTTAGTAAAACTGATACATGTGCAGACACCTGCTTTTGCAGAGTTTTCATTTGAAGGACAATTATTTGCTAAAGGTACAAATATCAGAAGGTGCTTAGGAGGTTTTCAGCAATGAAAGAGTTGTAAGTGAAGTGCAAAGAGTGACAAATCAAGGTATAAACCAGTGTAATGTAGTAGTAAAAGTATCAGACTAGGAGTAGAGAGACCCAGGTTCAAATCATCCATGAAGCTCACTGGATGACTTTAGGCCATTTACTATTTTTCAGCCTACTTCACAGGGTTGAGTGGGGGAACCATGTATGTTGCCTTGAGCTCATTGGAGGGCAGGTGGGATATAAATGTAAGAAATAAATATTGTGCCACCTTTTCCACATTTTTGCTTCAGCTGAAAACCTGACAAGCTGGGCACAACCTTCAAAAGTCCTAGATTTGTTAACCCTGCCCTTTCTTCATCTTCCAAATGTTAAAAGTGGAGAACTGAATATATATAAGCGTTCAAAAGATAATAGCAATAGAAAAGTCCTTCAGCCACATACCCAGAGTTCACAAAGTAGCAAACAGAGAGCTGTTCAGGGAGGGTAGCTGTGAGATGCTTGGCATACTGGACTAGATTGTCATGCAGGAATCGAGAATTGGTGTTTAGTAACTCCATCTGTTTTACTGCAGCCTTGACCACATCTGGATGGCTGTGTCCAACTAGACCAAGAAAACAAAAGTCACTGGGTCCAAGTGAGAGAATTTGAAAATGCACCCCAAATCTAACACTTAATTTAAATAAAAGCTCTAAAAAGTATCTTGAACCATAGTTCTTACCATGTGCTACGTTGTTAATGCAGTCCAAGTATTTTTCACCATTCTCATCAAACATATACTGCCCGTGGGCATGCACAATCTTAATGGGGTCCTTAGAAAAGAAAACTTTGCACGATGGCCTGGAAAGTATGAAATCACATTGTTTTAGCATGGGTCTATTAAATAGCCCCATCTCCAGACCATTGCCTACCCATGCAAAACACAGAAATGCAGCAAACTCATTACTGTCAATCAGGAGTCCTCATGCACAGGGAGACTCCAACCATAGAGAGAAAATAATAGATTATGTCTCCCCAAGTGTAAATATGTTTGGCTTCGTAGAACACCCATCATAGATGAAAACACTAGAATTATTTTGTATCTCCAGATATCACATCCAATGATACATATTAACTGAGGTAATTCACACATTCAGCTGCAAGGTCATCAAATGGCAAGACACTGAGTAATGTTTTCCATGTGTTAATCAGCCCTTTCTAGATCATTACCTGACACCTTCTTTGGCTCTGTAATATAAAGTGCTGGACTTGTCCTCAGGAAAAATGGTATCTCTTTCCCTAGAACAAGATCTTAAATCTGACACATTGCTCAACTCTAGAACATCCCTCCCAAATATCAGAGGAGTTCTTCTGAGCACATGCATAGTTCCATTCCCTCACCACAATAAGCAAAGATTGGGAACGCTTAATATCAAGAAAGCATCAAACACTTCACGAAAAGGGCTCAATCCAAACTCTCTCTTACGTGTACCATTGGGTGCACACCGCTGGTTTCATGGGACAGATCTCTGCACAGGAGGGCTGTTAACAGAGGGGAGCTTAACAGTGGCAGGGGTGGAGGTTTCCATGCACTACCACTTTGCATGGGAAGGGAAGATGACAATGCAACCTGGACTGGGTCATTTCCCATGTTTTGTTATGGAATTTTTTAGGATAAAGCCAACCCCAATAATTTGAGCCCTGACCTTTTGTGTTTGGGATTTACATCTGTATTTTTAGCTGGTTCTCAGCTCCACTATATGCCAATGGAGCCATAATAGCTTATGATTATATTAAGGATGAAATAATAATCCAGGATAGACAGCAACTCTCAGAGTTTGTACAGAACTTTTCTCCTCTCTGGAGGGCAGAATTCCAGGCTTGGCTTTGCAGAACACCCAGGATTCATTTGGTTATGCAAGGACTGCGAGTACAGTGTATCAACTGGTTACACAATCTTACATGCCGAGAGTGACACTGGAGTCTAACACTAGCTTTGTCCAAGTTTCATTTGGAAGGTCAAACTCTGATCTACCTTCCTGGCTGTTAATCTGACTATTTATACAGAGGTTAGGTAAGGGCACAGATGTCCTATGCACAGAGGCAACGTATGGTTTTACGGTTGCCAGATGAGCCTTTGTGTGTCTTAACCTACAGTATCACATCCCAGAGAAGTGAATATTATTATCAGCAGGGTTTCAGCAGATTGCAAGGCAAAGTGGGAGAGGAGGGCATGCATGAATTTCTTTTTGTTCTTGTTTCTAAGAAAGTTTTTTTAGAACTTGTTTTTTAGAAAGCTGTATTGTGAAAATAATAAAATAAGCCCTCCCAGGAAGTGCTAAAAATAGTTTTTTTTAAAGTGTGTGTTTTACAAAAAGATATAAGTAAAAGTATGATCCACTCAAAGTTAAGCATTTCTAAAGACTCCAATTCTATACAAACTGGGAATCTCAAAGTTAACAAAAATGCACAAAATTGCACTGTAAGTCCCACTGAACTCATTATTTATTTTTATTTATTTTATTACATTTTTAGACCGCCCTATAGCAATAAGCTCCCAGGGCGGTGTACAGCATAGAACTTCCAACAGTTCATTAGAACTTCCAACAGGCTGCACACCTAGGGAATTCAACAGGAGAGATCTAAGCATGTGATTAACTTTCCCATTGAATTTGATAAGCTTTTAAACCACTTAACTTTGGATCATGACCCAGATAAGAGTGTGTAAACATTTACACACACATCTTTCTAATTATGAAAAAGAAAAAATTGTGATAGTTCAAAGGATCAAACATGGACTCTCAAAAAATGTGACAATTCAGGGCTATAATATTAGTGTATAGGAATTTGGATTTTTAAAAAAGGAAAATTACAGTTCTGATTATTTGGGGGGGGAGGGGATACATGGCACAAACAAAGGCACAAAAATGTACAGCTGTAATTCTGTTCCGGGGGCTTCCCTATCCATTAATGTAGGGACACCCCTCCCATACGATATCCACCTTTTATTTCAGAAAACATACTGTTCGAAAGAAACCCCACTCAAAAGGGAGGGAGGGAGAGAGGATTTTGGCTGGTTGATCCCGCTTTTTCGGCTTGGTCCAGAGTTTGATCTGGCAAAGATGGATCAAGTCCCCACCATCAAGGCATCCACACCAGCTGCCTTCTGCAACGCACTAACAATCCCCTCCAGAGAGCTCCTGGGCTGGGCTCCGGCTTAGTTAATGGGATTGCCAAATGACTGCCAGGTAGCCTTACTCCGCCAGGGTCTTTTACCTTGCTGGAAGAACAAATGCGCGGGGGGGAGGGGGGAGGATGCGAACGCACACTGTGCGCGGGCGACGTGGGTGGAAGTTGGGGAGCTTTTCTGGGACTACAGGGGGGCTATCATTCCCCTTCCCTCTTTGCTCTGCCTCCCCAGAGCCGCCCTTCGTTCTTCTCGAGCTCACCCGATGTGCCTCCTCCGCAGCTCCAGGGTCTCTGCCTTGCTGTACATCTCCATCCCGCCAGCACTGGAGCGCTTTCTCTCTGTTGCCACCGGGATCGCTCCGTGCCGGCTCTGGGCAGGCGAGGCTGCCTTTTATTGCAAGCCCAGCAGCGCCCGCCGGCGTCCCTCCCATGCCCCTCCTCCGGCTCTCTAATCTGCTCGGCAATCCTCGGTGTCGATCCCTGACCTTCCCATTTCCACGCGCTTTGGATCGTCTGTGCCAAACACGTCCCATTTTACTGCCCCACGCAGAAGTTGGTCATATCCGGAGTAAATGCCACCCCACTTTCACCCTGGCTAGCTTCACCAACGCTGCCCCCATCATTCTCTTATAAACTTGAACGTTCCATCGGGGTAGCCCTGTTAGGCTTTTGCAGGAAAAAGCAAGCAAGCATTGGAGTGTGTGTGTGTCGGGCGGGTGTGTGTGTGGGGGGAGACAATGACTCTGAGCCTTCGGATGTCGTTGGACTTCACCTCTCATTGTTCCTGAATGTTGGCAATGCTCGCTGGGGCTGATGGGAGCTGGAGTCCCACAGCATCTGCTCCTCATCCCTGCCACAAGGACTAGCAAATTTATGAAGAAAGTCATTGCCAGTCTGGGAGAGGGTTTTCTCTGTGGCAGCCCCTAAACCAGGGGTGGAGAACCCTTTTCAGCCCAGGGCCACATTACCTTTTACTAGGCAACCTTCCAAGGGCCATATCCCAGGGGCAGGAGAGTCCAGAAGCAAAACTGGACAATTAATGTACATTTTACTTCTGTACCGTGGGCAAGTTCACACACACACACACACCCTCTGTCCTCCATCCAAACACCAGCAAAAGCCATGACCAGAGTTCAAGAACCCATTCCAGCTAGGCAAATGGGTGCAAAGCAGGGCCAATGAGCGGTAGGCTTGGGGACAGTTCTAAGGGCCAGACAGAGAGGCTTGGAGGGCCGTATTCAGCCCCCATGACTGAGGTTCCCCATCCCTGCCCTAAATTGTGGAACTTCCTCCTCCTCCTCCCCACAAAGGTGCATCCTGCATCTTCATTCTACAATTTCCACCTTATGGTGAAGACCCACCTCTTTACCCTGGACTGTGACAGGTAAAGTATTTTGATGGGACCCACCTCTTCTCTTTTGTTTATACTGTGCTGCTTTTGCTTGGAATTGATTTACTTGTGTGTGTGTGTTGTTTTACTTGTATGATTATATTGCTGTAAGCTCCTTCTGGGAGGAAGGGTGGGATATAAATTTAGTATCTATCCATCCACCCGTCCATCCATCCGTCCGTCTGTCTGTCTGTCTATCTGGCTATTGCTAGTCTATAAGGCTCTAAAAGTTGTCATATTCAAAGCCAACTACAAAGAGAGACTCAACTGCAAAGCTGCTGAATTGGAATTCAGATACAAATGCAATGCTATCAGACTTGGGCAGAATACTCCCTGAGTGGCAAGCTCACTAAGGAACATAATTGTTCCTTTTTAAGAGGGAGCAGATCACAGCCACTTTGACTGGATCTTGTACTCCGCACAGGATCTTGTTTTTATTTATGCCTGCATAGTAATGTGGCAAGTCTGACTCTTGCATCTATTGTTTAATATCTCCAGCCTGTTTTCACATGCATATATATATCTGCCAAGAACATTTCATGCATCCAATGAAGTGTGCTCTGGCCCACAAAAACACCCAGTTACCTTACCATATATATGTTAAGTTAAGCCACCAGGTCCTTTGTTCTTGCTGCAGCATATTAACATAATCTTAGTAATCCTTATAAAAACACTGTGAAGTAAGTCACTAATATTATTATTCCATTATTTCGGGTGGAAACGCTGAAACCAAGAGAATATTGGCAAGATCCAAGTTAGCTCACATTTTTAGCTTTCTACCACACCCTTTGTTTCTTCTGTTTATTTGTGTGAAGAAGCAGTGAATTAAGAGCTAATCCACATTGTGTATACTTCCTAATGCCACTATCACTGATCAGGAGATGTTTGATGGAACTGGCAATTTTTTGGTAAAATCACGCACACATTTTCATATTGGCTCCTTGGTTAGAAACTGGTCCAATCTGTTATACATACGCAGAGTAATTCAGCATTTTGAGCTGCGTGTGCCAGTGTGTGTATTTTCCTAAGAAGCAGGTTTTCACCCTGTGTTTAAATCACTGATTTTTAAGGCTTAGTAAGAAAAGTTACTTTATTTATTAAAATACATAGTAGACAGGAAAGGCATACCCAGTTCTAACTAAGTTGGAGGCACAGTGCCCAGACTTGGGTATTGCCCTCATGGTTCAAAGAACAAAGATAAAGATGTCTACTGTCCCCTTGGATGGTTGAAGAAGAGTAAACAGGAAGGAGGATCAGAAGTGAGGTCAGTTTCCCTGAGAATATCAGTTTATAACAGAAGGAAGTTTGGTAGAGAAGAGGCAGGCAAGTCTAGGCAGCTGGAGAACCCTGACTCTATCTTCCTTCCGGAATGCAAAAGGAACCCAAACAGGAGTTGCTCTTGCCACACTTCTGACACAGTCAAAATGCCACAAGAACTAAGAATGGCCCTGCTGGATCAAACTAAAGGCTATTCACTCCAACATCTCAATTGCCACAGTAGCCAACTGGAAAAGCCCACAAGCAAGTCATGCAAGCAGTGACCTCCCATTGTCACTCCCTGGCAGCTGGTATTCAGCATCATGCTGCCTGGAGGATGCATATAGTTGTCCATGAAGATCTCACCAGTTTTACAGCATTGCCAGGCCCTTTACCATAAGGAAACCCTGCTTAGCTTTTCGACTGGATGAGTGAGGCAACAGCTGGGCCAGCATGGACACTTTGCATAAAATATGGACAGAGGAGACCAGGATTGTTGTATTAGCTTGACTATATGTTTAAGAGAGTGACATTTGGCAAGGGAAGCTTATGCAAGGTGGCATTGCTGCCTGCCCAAATTCCATCTTAAAGGCAGAGGAGCCCTGTTCACCTTTCCATCTGGTTGCCATCTATGGCATTCTTTCCCCATTTCTACACAGTTTAATAGTGACTAATGTTTATGCATCATTTCTGCTGTCTCTCTGATACAGTGGTGTATGTGTGTGTGTGTGGCAAACCAAGAATTAATGAATGCAAATGCTCCTAGTGACAGTGATGCAAAAGGAACAAGACAGGACAGATCCAGCATGGCATTTCAAGTAAGCAATCCTTCATTGTGAGTAAAGTTACTTTGTTTTTAAATGCTGCTTAGCCCCTGCCCCTTCCATCACCCTTCATAAGTGGGAGTATGACTGTCTGAAGTGGAAAATCCTGCTCTACCCAGGTAGGCTCCCTGTCCATTTTAGGACCTTGGAAAATCAAGGTTCTGAAACAACCAAACAGTACAAGTACAGACAGCTTCCAACGACAGACGGTTGTCCTCCAATTTGTGGTGATGACAATGGGGGGGGTGTACACTTTTCCCTGATTCCTCTTCCATGTGATGTTAATCGTGTGGCTAACAAAACACCTGAAGAGGTCTAGTATTGTTTATTTATTTATTGCATTTGTATCACAACCCTTTCCCCAAAGAGCTCTGTGTGGCTTACATAAAATGGGGGGAGGGAGGGAGAAATCCTTGAAGCTGCTTTAAGTTCCATGGAGGGAAATCTATAAATGAAATTAATGTTATGCTTATAGCAACCCCGTGAGGTAGGTGAGGGTAACAGAGAGTGGCTGGGTCCAAAGGCACACAGTAAGCCAACTAAAGATTTTCATCTTTCACATGCTGGTCTGACATTCTACCACGTGCATGCCTTGGGTTTCTGCACTCTCGCCTTTCTACTCCTTCTCCAGGCATGTCTGTGAGGAAGAGATGGGAAGCTTTCACTTAAGTTTTCAACTAACTATCATGAAAAGTATCATGAAGGAAGAGGCCACACAGAGGATCTAACAATAACAAGAACTTTACTATATATACAGAGAACAAGGCAGACAGCATGGTTGCTGCTTGTAAGGCAGGCCTGGAACTGAAACTGCCACAGCCTGGGGCTGACTCAGCAGTTCCTGATATGGCAAGCCTGGAGGGCCAATACACTACACCCCTCTCCCCTAGCTCTCATAGTCCTGAAGGTACTTTGGATGAGCCCTGGTGCAGGTTGATCGATGACAATTTTGCATTGAAGGTGATGGTGCATCCCCATTTGGCTCTGGTTCATGCTGGTCCACTTCAGGGTCCAGGCACAACTGCTCTTGTCGGGCATCAGGAGCAGCCACTGGCTCATTTTCTCTTTCTACTTGAGTATTTCCAACATCCTCAGAGAGAACTGATGGAGCTGGGCTTCATCCTCTCATCTGGTCCACATGTCGACGTAACACATGGTCGTCTGGTATTTGAGCCCTGTAGGACAATAGGCCTGTGGCTTGAGTCACAGTGGCAGGAATCCACATTTCACCAGGACCATAGTTCCTGACATACACCGGGTCACCTGGGGTGAACACCCATGCAGGTTCTTGAACTACAATGGACTCCCTTGGTTGGTCCTCGGTCAAGTTAGGATGCAACCAATCAAGCAGAGTTGTTAGTCATCTGTTCATTAATAGCTCAGCTGGGCTCATTCCAGTTGTGGCACAAGGTGTGATGTGTTGTGTCAGGAGAAAACTTGCAAGGTGTTGGTCCCAGTCACTTTCTACAATCCGTTTCAATGCATCCTTTGTTGTCCTAAACATCCTCTCGGCCTGGCCATTGGTTGCTGGATGAAAAGGGGCTGAAGTGACATGCCGAATCAGTCCATTATCCAGGAATGTGCAGAATTCTGCAGATGTGAACTGGGCCCCATTGTCTGAGACAATGGTGTTTGGCAAGCCATGTGTTGTGAAAAGCCTGCATAAGGTATTGATAACAATACGAGATGTCATTGACGATACCGGAACCACTTCTAACCATTTGGAGTATGAATAAACAACAATCAAGAAAATTTGTCCCTGGAAGGGGCTGTTAAGTCGATATGAAACCATGATCATGGTGTTTTTGTTGATTCCCATGGGTACACTGGGGCATGTGGTGGAACTGGTCTTGAAAGCTGACACTTCTCTCTGTCCCGTCCAGAGCCGAAAGAATGAGGTGGGTGCGTGTGTGCGAGTAAATCTCATTTTATTAGAGTAATAGATACATCAAAAGCATTGCGCTTCATAGGAAAACCTACACTAACTCACTAAAGTCCCTAACTATCCTTTAGACATGCTCTGCAACGTGTGAAGGAAGTTGACGCAACGATCCCCCACTGCCGACGGCTGGCTTATAAAGGAAATGTCTTTGAACGTAATCTCTGCCTCCTTCGTAATTCCTGTCTCTGCCCTGTCCGTTTCTCGGGGCGGCGGGAACGGGGGGAGAGGGGGCGCGCCTCCAACTGCTCATCGGAAGACAATTGCTCTCAAGCAACAGGCTCGAGGTCAGCGGGCGGCGCCACACTGGATTCCTCAAGGGAACTGCTTGGGAAAGGAGGAGCTGGTTCTAACTCTGAAGCTTCCTCCCACTGATCCTGTGCATCGACTGGGGGCGGTGCGCTCTGCTCCTCTGCAAGAACGTTACTCATGGGAACTGGCTGAAAAGCAGGCTGTTCCCCTCCTCCTCTATCCTGCTCAGACACAACAATCTCCAACTCTGCACCTTCTGACTGCGGAGGTGCTTGAAACTCATGCCTCCCCTTTTCCTGTTCCTTCTGAGTTGACTGTCTCACAACACTCACATCTCTTGATGCATTCTTCAATCTCGCTGTCCATCTTGGGCCACCACACATAGCTGCATCCCAGAGCCTTCATTTGCACTATACCAGGGTGTCCAACATGTAGGGCCTCCAACACCCAATGTCTTAACACAGTAGGAATGACAACTCTATTGGGCATAATTCCGTTCTGTTGAAGACATTGTTCTGGAGTAGAAAGTGATAGGCACCTCACGAGAGTCCTCAAATTGGTGTCTCAGGACAGCTCCAATACCATATGGAGCTGCATCACACGTGAGAATCAAGGGCTTCTGTTCATCATAGTGCACCAAGACACTGTCAGACAATAACAGGTGTTTTACATCATGGAAAGCCTTATCATGCCAGGCTGTCCACTGCCATACAGCATGCTTGTCAAGAAGGCGATGCAATGGTTCTGCCACTGTAGCCTTATGTTTCAAGAAGGTGTGATAGAAATTCAAGAGTCCCAAGGAGGCTTGGAGTTCCTGTTTATTACGGGGCACTGGAGCTTCATGAATTGCTTTAAATTTTGCTGGGGTAGGCCAAATGCCAGCAGCATTAATACTGTAGCCAAGGAATTCAATTTGGGAAACATCAAATACACATTTCTCATGCTTGACCTGGAGACCAGCAACAGCAAAACAGCGCAGTACATCCCGCACCCTTGAGGCAAGTTCAGCAATGGAGATGCCAGCAACCAAGACATCATCAAAACATGGTGTGGCACCTGATACTACTTTGAGGATGTCCTCCATTAAGCTCTGAAAAATTCCAGGGGCCACTGAAACACCA
The DNA here is from genome assembly GCF_030035675.1 of Rhineura floridana. Taxonomy (NCBI): domain Eukaryota; kingdom Metazoa; phylum Chordata; class Lepidosauria; order Squamata; family Rhineuridae; genus Rhineura; species Rhineura floridana. The sequence goes on along the minus strand of NC_084488.1, from coordinate 91,770,793 downwards.
AACTGGAGGCGTTTTACTCTGAATGCTCCACGATGAGTGGTGATAGTCTGAGCATTGGCAGTAGCATCATCTACAGACAGTTGCTGATAGACCTGGGCCAGGTCAAACTTCGCAAAAACTTTTCCTTGTGAAAGTGATGCCAAAAGATGACTCACCACTGGGATTGGATATGGATGCTGATGCAGGGCTTTATTGATAGTGCACTTGTAGTCACCACAAATGTGGATGTTGCCACTGGCCTTCAATGGAGTGACAATGGGTGTCTCCCATGTAGGGTGTGTCACTGGATCCAAGATGCATCAATCTTTGCTCGCAGTCCAAACAGAACATGATGGGGTTTCATATGGATGGGGGCCACAGTAGGATCCAAGAACAACGAAATAGGAGGCCCCTTTAACAAAAACAGCTTTGAAATTATTTAGAATGTTATCCCATAATGATTCACCAATGTGGTGGACCCCCATGAGAGTAATGCCCAATGGCTCAAACCAGTCTAAGCCAAGGAGACTGTTGCGATGCCCTTGAGCAACCAATAACTGTAAATTTCCATGGAAAGTTTGGTAATGCACCTCAAGTTCACAGACACCCTTTATTGGAGCCTGATTTTCCTGGTAATCAGTAAGTTTGGAGTGGAAAGGGACAATTTGTGGGCCTCCAGGTTTCCGATGAGATGGTAGTATAACTTGAGCCCGAATCAACTTCCATGGTGCATGGAGTGCCCTGGATGGTGACTGTCATCTTCACCTTCCTCACATTGGCGGAGTACTGCAACCTTGACTTGATGTGGTTAATTACCTCCTCTGCATTGTCATATGTGGAAAACTTCTATACAATGTGTGTGGTACTGCTTTGTGTCCTTGATGGTGTTTTCCTTTCCACCGCACTTCTGTGGGCAGCTGCTTCTGCTTTGGCTTGGTATGCTCGCCCAATATGCCCAACTTTTTGACAATACTGACACTGTGCACCTCTGAAATGGCAGGCACGCCATTCATGGGATCCGCCACAGCTCTTACATTTCACTGGAAAAACTTGTCTGGATCTCAGAGGTCCTGCAGCACCTACTCTGGTTGATGAGCATTTGCACTGCAGCCTGTGGATCTCTAGAAGTTGTTGATTTGAATCTTTAGCCAGCTGGGTTTCAGAACAGGGTGAGTTTCTTGCCAAGTGCACTTCTCGGGTTCTTGCTGCTGCTGCTTTTGTAGCCAGAGCTTCCTCTAACGCAATCTTGAATGTGAGCTGTCGTTTTGCAAACAGACCAGGTGATCACGCAGCATCTACTCAAGGTTTGGGAAATTGCAGTGTTTCACCATGCGTCTAAGTTCAGCAACATACAGTGACACACTCTCTGTTGGGCCCTGATTTCATTTGTAGAAAGAAATACGTTGTATTATTTCAGACAGTTTTGGAGAGAAATGTCCTTGTGAAGCATTCAGGATGTCCTCATAAGATGTATTAGCAACGAGGGCCTGGGCTAGGTCAAAGGTGTCCGGCCCAAAGACACTGAGTAACACAGCACACTTCTTCTCTGACTCTGTAATGCCATTTGCTGCCAAGTAAAACTCCAGCCTGGCTGCATAACTTTCCCACTTGCTGGGACATGCAGGGTTAAATTCTTCAAGATGCCCTTGGGTGGCCATATTCCACAAGATACACACTGACCTGGAGTGCTTTGCAATGGTTTCCACAAGGCCCAAGCTGATGTCCTAATCCAGTCTAAGGAGAAATGTTCTCTCCCTTTAAGCCTCTAATGCATGAAGGAAACACCTCAGTATCCCATAGGGTTGCCAGGTTCAATCCCTGAGACCGATCCTGTATCTTTAGGAGAAGAGAAAGTCAGCCAAGTGCAGGTGTTCTTGCAACCCTGTAATGGGAAAAACCACAAGGTGGAATTCTCTGTCCCCCCTGCACAAGTTTTAAAGATACAAAAGACCTCTTGGAGGCCGGGCCTGGCAACCATCCTCGTCGCCCGTGAAAAGTATCATGAAGGAAGAGGCCACACAGAGGATCTAACAATAAAAACTTTACTGTAACTAATTATAGAGAGAGAACAAGGCCCACAGCATGGTGCTGCTTGTAATGCAGGCCTGCAACTGAAACTGCCACAGCCTGGGGCTGACTCATCAGTTCCTGGTATGGCAAGCCTGGAGGTCCAATACACTATGCATCACTTGATGTTAGGTGCAAATCTGGAACTGTGGTTAGTTTTAAATATGGTTCAGGCTATCATAATTAAAGCTAACCAAAGTTGTTTGGGTTGCACATAATGACAAATAGAAGCAAAAGTATTTCTTTTCCTCATGCTTGCACCAGAGGCGGATAAAGGGGGAGGGGAGCTCATGAGCTCATTCATACATGTAATGGTAAAAGGTTGGAATAGGGTCTGACTGCAACCACCGTTTCGAATGAGATATGCTGACATGTTGCCAGCACAATGTCACAAACATGCCATTATGAAACTGCATTTTTAGGATATTGTTAGTTAATAAGCTAAGGTGAATATTTAATATCAGGATACATTAAATATAAGCCAGGATTCTGATTCATGTGCTTAAGTCTAGAAAACACACACACACACAATGAGCCATGGTTGTGTTTGATGCCTGATTAGATTTAACAGTATTCATGTCATCAAAGACTGAAGTATAAATTGTTGGACCTATTTCAGTGAAGTGCTAATTTGTCTGGTAATTTAATTTGTCAGTACTGCCGGTTTGGGGAAGAAGGCTAATCTATACACTCATTACTTGAAGATCTAAGTAATAACCTGGGCTACTTAAGAAACATGCACATTTGGAAAAGTATTTCCACACCTCCCACCTAAATTTGGCCCATATAAGCTGTCACAATAGGACGTGCTCATTCGAGTCTGTTGCAGCAAACAACAACAAAGAATCTTGTGGCACTTTAGACGAGTAGATTGATCACGATTTCAGTTTTTGTGCCCTAGCTGAGTTCTTCAGAGGCATGAAGTGATCTTCTCAGTTGGCAGATTCATTTTTTTATTACAAAAGAAGAAAGGGGGTATTATTATAAAGTGAGGACAGAAGACCTGACAATCTACAAGGAAGCAGAACCTCCCTACAGAAAGTAACTGTGTGCTCTATTATTATGCAGAGCCCAAATGCAATCAAGGTCAGTGACTGAATCAGAGTAAGTGTGACTCACACCCCTAATGGGATGAATTGGTACGCAAGATGAATAGCAGATATATAACAAAGAGGACAATTACTTTTTTTAGTGAGGTACTATTACTACAAGAGCCAATGTGGCGTAGTGGTTAGAGCAGCCTTTCCCAACCAGTGTTCCTGCAGATGTTGTTGGACTACAACTCTCATCTTCCTGATCATTGGCAATGCTAGCTGAGGCTGATGGGAGTTGTGGTCCAACAACATCTGGAGGCACACTGGTTGGGAAAGGCTGGGTTAGAGTGTTGGACTACTACTTGGGAGACAAGGGTTCAAATTCCCACACAGCCATGAAGTGACCTTGTGCCAGTCACTGCCTCTCAGCCTCAGAGGAAGGCAATGGTAAACCAGCCCAGTTTCGAATTTGCCATTTTTGGGCAAGATCATTGAGCGAGTGGTGGCTGACCAATTGTCAGCACACTTGGATGAAACGGATTATCTGGATCCATACCAATCGGGTTTCAGGACGGGACATGGAACTGAAACAGCCTTGGTCGCTCTGGTGGATGATATGAGGAGGGCATTAGATAGGGGAGAATTCACCTTTCTTGTCCTCCTGGATCTTTCAGCGGCTTTTGATACCGTTGACCACGGTATCCTGTTGGATCGCCTGGAAGGACTGGGAATAGATCCTGGAATGTGTGGTTGCTGACCAGCTCCAGGATGAGACTGAGGAACCAGACCAGTGGGTGAAAGCAATTCAGTTTTTATTAGAGTGACATCCACACAAACGCTGCGCCTTCTCATAAAGCGCCACTGACTTACAGATCCTGCGACATGGAAAGATAGTTGACAGAGCGAAGTGCACTTTCCCGCCCAACTCTTAAGTAGGACCCAAACGGGCGCAAAGCGTTTCACTCCGCCTCAATCCACCCTCAGGGGCCACCTGTCTCCCCCTCCCCCTTTCTTGTCTCTTCACTCGTCGTCGAGTACGCAGTGAGGGGGGAAGCGCCGGCCCCTCCCCTTCTGAAGATTCCGACTCCGGTATGGGCGTAAGGGGAGGTCTGGGCGGAGGGGGAGGTGTGTGAACTTTCAAGGTTGGCTCCGAGACTCTGGCACTCCCAGGATCTCCGTTGCTGGGCAACCCTATCTCTGGACATTCCTCTCCTTCTCCTTCGCTCAAGTCTGACAGGGGGCTCCCCTCCCCCTCGTCTTCTGACTCTAAATCCCCAGGACCCCAATTCCGCATCCCGACAGCGCTATTGGATGAAACCGATTATCTAGATCCATTTCAATCGGGGTTCAGGCCTGGTTTTGGCACTGAGACTGCCTTGGTCGCCCTGTTTGATGACCTATGTCGGGAGAGAGACAGAGGGAGTGTAACTCTGTTGATTCTCCTTGACTTCTCAGCGGCTTTTGATACCATCAACCATGGTATCCTTCTGGAGAGGCTTGCGGAGTTGGGAGTTGGAGGCACTGCTTGGCAGTGGTTCTGCTCCTACTTAGCGGGTCGTCTCCAGAAGATAGTGCTTGGGGAACATTGCTCGACACCGTGGGTTCTCCAATGTGGGGTCCCGCAGGGTTCGGTTCTGTCTCCCATGCTTTTTAACATTTATATGAAGACGCTGGGGGCGGTCATCAGGAGTTTTGGAGTGCGTTGTTATCAGTATGCTGATGACACGCAGCTCTACTTCTCCTTTACATCTTCTTCAGGTGAGGCAGTCGACGTGCTGAACCGTTGCCTGGCTGCGACAATGGACTGGATGAGAACTAACAAACTGAGACTCAATCCTGACAAGACTGAGATGCTGTTGGTGGATGGTTTCTCTGATCGGATGGTGGATATATACCCTGTCCTGGATGGGGTTACACTCCCCCTAAAGGAACAGGTGCGTAGTCTGGGAGTCATCTTAGACTCTTCCCTCACACTTGAGGCTCATGTAGCCTCGGTGGCCCGGAATGCGTTCTACCAACTTCGGTTGGTAGCCCAGCTACGTCCCTATCTGAGTAAGGAGGACCTCACATCAGTGGTACATGCTATGGTAACCTCGCGTCTGGACTACTGCAATGCGCTTTATGTAGGGCTACCTTTGAAGACGATTCGGAAGCTACAGCTAGTGCAAAATGCGGCGGCCAGACTGCTAACAAGAACTAAGCGGTCTGAGCATATAACACCTGTGCTAGCCCGTTTGCACTGGCTTCCAATATGCTTCCGTGCCAGATTCAAAGTGTTGGTACTTACCTATAAAGCCTTATATGGCGCGGGACCACGATATCTGTCAGAACGCCTCTCCCGATATGAACTGGCCCGTACACTACGGTCTACTACGAAGGCCCTCCTCCGGGTTCCGACTCATAGGGAAGCCTGGAGAGTGGTGACAAGATCTAGGGCCTTCTCAGTGGTGGCCCCCGAACTATGGAATGGTCTCCCTGAGGAGGTGCGCCTGGCGCCGACACTATCATCTTTAGTTTTAACCTTTCTCTTCTCTGAGGCATTTTAATTCCTGTTAATTCTAAATTATTATATTTTGATTTTAGACTGTACAGTTTCGTATTGTGATATACTGTATTGTGTTATTTTTATTGTATTTTTAATGTTCACCGCCCAGAGAGCTGTTGCTAGTCGGGCGGTATATAAGCTTAATAAAATAAAATAAAAATAGGAGGCACTGTTCTACGGTGGTTCCGTTCCTTTCTCTCTGACAGGCATCAACAGGTAGCATTAGGAGATGAGGTTTCAGACCCTTGGCCCCTCACTTGTGGAGTGCCACAGGGTTCTATCCTCTCTCCCATGCTATTCAACATCTATATGAAGCCGCTGGGATCCATCATCAGGAGATTTGGGCTGCAGTGTCACCAATATGCTGATGACACTCAGCTCTATCTCTCGTTTAAGTCCTCACCAGAGTTGGCTGTGGACACCATGTCCAAGTGCCTGGAATCCGTGAGTGGATGGATGGAAAGGAACAGGCTGAAGCTAAATCCTGACAAGACCGAGGTGCTGCTTGTGTGAGACAGAGGAAGGTTGGGTCCTGTTGACCTGAGGTTTAATGGGGTACAATTACCCCTGAAGGACCAGGTCCGCAGCCTTGGGGTTGTTCTTGATTCCAGGCTGTCCATGGAGGTTCAGATTTAGGCAGTGAGCCGGGCAGCCTGGTACCAATTACACCTCATACATAGGCTGCAACCCTACCTCCCTGTTCATCAGCTCCCACTGGTAGTACATGCCCTGGTCACCTCTCGATTAGACTACTGCAATGCGCTCTACGTGGGGTTACCCTTGAAAACGGTCCGGAAACTTCAACTGGTACAGAATGCGGCGGCTCGTTTACTTACAAACAGTCGTCGCCATGATCATATTACGCCAGTATTATTCAATCTACACTGGCTTCCAGTAGTTTTCCAGGCCCAATTCAAGGTGTTGGTGTTAACCTTTAAATCCCTATATGGTTTCGGCCCAGTTTATCTGAAGGAGCACCTCCAGCATCACCAATTATGCCACCCAACAAGATCAGCCACGCAGGGCCTTCTCTCAATCCCACCAACAAAAGCAGCTAGGTTGGTGGGGACTAGAGAGAGGGCTTTTTCGGTGGCGGCCCCCACTCTCTGGAATTCCCTCCCGTTCAATCTTCGGCATGCCCCTTCCCTGGATACCTTCCGCCGAGCCTTAAAAACGTGGCTGTTTGGACAGGCCTTTGGGACCGCCGGGATGGGCTAATTACATACTGAATGCCCGTTGTTGTATACTGCATATGTTGTTATTTTTGTTACTGCTGATTATATTGTATTTTACTGTAATTATTGTATTTTATTGTATTTTATTGAAATTTAATATGTACGTCGCCTAGAGTGGCTTCGGCCAGATAGGCGACCTAAAAATTAAATTTACATTTTACATTTACACCTCTGAATATTGCTTGCCATGAAAACCTTATTCATGGAGGACAGGGCTATCAATGGCTGCTAGCCATGATGGCTGTGCTCTGCCACCCTAGTCAGAGGAAGCATGCTTCTGAAAAACAGTTGCCAGAAGCCTCAGGAGGGGGGAGTGTTCTTGCACTCGGGTCCTGCTTGCGGGCTTCCCCCAGGCACCTGGTTGGCCACTGTGAGAACAGGATGTTGGACTAGATGGGTCACTGGCCTGATCCAGCAGGCTCTTCTTATGTTCTTATAGGGCCGCCATAAGTCAGAATCGACTTGAAGGCAGTCCATTTCCACTTCAACACATAACAGTTAGTGTGGCCCAGGCACATCAGGACATATGTGATAAGCAGGGGTGTTTTTAGGGGGTGGCCTAGGGGCCCCAAGTCCTTGGTCTTCTGTACTACTGGTTCATGGATATATTGCTCCTTTTCTCTTTTTAAAAATCATCATCTTTGTCTTACTTTGCTTACAGGGCAGCAGGACAGGCTGCAAAGGGAGTGAGATTCCAGCCACAGAACAGTAAGATCACAGCCACTAGCCATCTTCATTTGCCAAGGGCCCAAACCCCATACAGTGTTCTGGGTCCAGAAAATCCTGTACAGCAGCAGCCTTTGCCAGTCTTCAGTTGTTTTCTTCTGGTAGGGGCTCATGGGAGTTGTAGTGCAAACATCTGCAGGACAGCTGGTTCGTGAAGGCTGGCTCAGAGAAAGCCCTAACAGCAAGAGCCCAAGTTTGTTTCTTCCGGTCTGAGGGTCAGCATACATTTCCATCTACACATATAAATTAGCATGTGCAAATGTGTGTCATGCACCTCTGCCTTGAGTCTTTTAAGTATTTAGCAATGGTCCATAGTTGAGTTTACCCCTGCCACGTGTCTCAGAAAGAGAGAGGAGATGGAAACAATGGCCTACTATGCATTTTCTGACCAGGAGCGATTGGCAGAGCAGAGTGGTGCTGCTTGCCTGTCCTCCAGTCAATCTGGTGGAGTGGGAAGGAGAGGCAGAAAGGTGAAGTGGTGCAAATGGACTGGCAGAGCCAATCTGGTGCTCCTGCAGTGCGTTTACAACATGCTGATGCCTTGCCCATCCGGTACGCCACAGTGACAGTGGTGATGGGAGATCTGGCAAGCAGCGCTGACCTGCCAACCGCTACTGCTGTTGATGTTATGTGGAATCCACTGGATTGTATTTTCTTCCCATGTGCTATGTGGATATCACGAAACTGACATTTCCATGGCATTCACTTAATCTGAAGAGGGACTCAGAAACATGGTTCTGTTCAGAAAGAATAGAGACTATTTCTGCTCATTTATACATGTTCCATCATCTGTTTCTTGGCTGCATCTGAAAACCACCTGACAGAATAAATAATCCATGTAGTTAAAAATAATCCAGGCAACCCTCTGTTTACATTCTAGGCACTCTTAATATTGGCTCCAAAGCCTGTTTTTACTGCCTGTAATTTTCTATTTTTCTCAAAATAGGTCTGCATTATGATGCAGAGGATGTAGTTCTGGACTCGATGGTGACCTAGTTACTAACTTTGTTTGTGAAGTCAATGTAAACAAGAATGAACAAAGTCCCTCCATTGTTTCAGTGCTTTATCATGAAAATAAGCAAGTGAGGAGATCCATAAGGGCACTTAAGGATAATACATTTCCTTGTCAGCGCCTGCCCTCTGTTGGTAACAAACAGCCACAGAATAACCAGGATCCCTAAAAATATGCAATGGGTATCAGCAAAATGCTGAATATCAGGACAGATGTATCGATTTACCTGGCTGGTCGGTGACTGAAATAAATATTGATTGATTGATTGTATTGATTTACCAGTACCCAATAAGTGGCTCTGCAGCTTTTCTTCATTTCTTTTAGAATATATACTGTTGCAATTTATCTGAGACTATTTAGTCAACAGAGGGACATTTCTAGATGCTGAAAAGACTTCACAGGTCCACAACAAAAATATGCATAACTTCTGAATATGCAAATTTATATGGATGGATGGCTCTGGGAAAATTAAGGCCACATCCACACTACACAGCACTGTTATACCACTTTAAACAGTCATGGCTCCCTCCCCCCCAAAAAGAATCTTTGGCACTGTAGTTTGTTAAGGGTGGTGAGAGCTATTAGGGGATCATTATTCCCCTCACAGAGCTACATTTCTCAGAGTGGTTTAACGGTCAACCCCTCTTCCAGGGAACTCTGAGAACTCTAGCTCTGTGAGGGGAACGGGGTAGGGTTGCCAGGGTCAGGGCTTGAGAATGATTCTGTATCTTTAAGAGAAGAGAAAATTCAGCCAAGTGCAGGTGTTCTTGCAACACTGTAATGGGAAAAACCACAAGGTGAAATTCTCCCTTCCCCCTGCACAACTTTTAAAGATACAGAAGACCGCTTGGAGGCTGCAACCAAGAGTTCTTCTGTATCTTTAAAAGTTGTGCAGGGGGAAGGGAGAATTTCACCTTGTGGTTTTTCCCATTATAGTGTTGCAAGCAAACCTGAGACAGCCAGTGTGGTGTAGTGGTTAAGGTGTTGGACTATGACCTGGGAGACCAGGGTTCAAATCCCCACATAGCCATGAAGCTCACTGGGTGACCTTGGGCCAGTCACTGCCTCTCAGCCTCATGAAAACCTGTTCATAGGGTCGCCATAAGTCGGAATCGACTTGAAGGCAGTACATTTACATTTAGAAAACCTGCACTTGGCTGAATTTTCTCTTCTCTTAAAGATACAGAATCATCTCAGGCCCTGAGCCTGGCAACCCTAAACAGGGGTCTCCTAACAACCCTCAGCACCCATAAAAAAACTACAGTTCCCAGGATTCTTTGGTATCATCATGGTACAGATGTGGCCTAAGATGGCAAGTGGCCAGGGTCTCTCTAGTATTGTACTTTGCAATGCACCCAGCCACCTGTAAACCAAGTTATTTTTAAAGCAAGTTTTAGAAAGGGAGGGAAAGAGGCAGGAGATCTAGGACTTGGGGCAAAAGACCCAAGGCTTAGGCAACAACGCCCCTGTTTCCATTGCAGCACCCTGCCTCTCTTAGGGCCCTATCATGGAGACAGGAAGGTTCTACATGTGTGAGAACAGCAAGGCACATCCCATGCACAATGTAGGAAGTAGATGCACATATCTGGTTTGCGTAATCCTTCTCCTCTACCCACTCCCCCTTTTTGAAGGGGAACAGGATAGCATGAATTAGTGGCATGTGGAAAGGGCCTTTTCTGTGGTCGCACCCCAACTTGGATTACTGTGCCTAAGAAAGTTTGGTGCCAAGATTATAATTTTGGCTCCTGTTCAAGACATTTCTATTTGTTAAAGCATGTTAAATGGGTTGTATGGCATAATCTGCTTTTTTGCATTATAATTTATTTTATTGCCTGTCATTTTGTTGCTTGAAGGATGTTGGCTTTGTTTTTTGTTTTTTTTAATACTGTCTATTGTATTATGTTGTATTATTGCACACTGCCCTAGAGTCTGTCAGAATAAAGAGCAGTTTAGAATTAAAAATAATTTTAAAAAATCAATATGGGCACATCATATGCTCTTGAGAAACTCATGGGATCTACATATAACAATTGTCTCTGCAAGTGACTGACAGCCAGTTTCTGACATCTGCTCCAACATCCACCCCTCCTCTTCCATGCTCCCCCAACCTTTTTTAAAAAAAAAAAAAAATCTATACTTTATTCATCTGTGGTGTTGGAAAGTAAACTTCATATAAATACCCTCAGGGGGAGAGAGGGTTCTCTCAGTTGTTTCACCTTTCATGGTACTCCCATCCACTTCTCCTGGATCCTCAGTAGCTTCTTTCCGTATGCTTAGATGCTTTTTTCTTGTGAGAAAAATATGTCACATTCTGCCTCCGCTGAATGAACAGCACATGTGAATACTCTTGTCACGTGCACTGGAAAAAGGAATAGGTTTGCCTGTTTAATAACTTTGTTTTATAAGGTATGTTGATTTTGGCTGCACATGTCTCTTGGTTTCTGCTGTCTAATTAAAAACAGCAAGTATGAAAGAGTTACTCCATGCCACTTAGGGAAAGAAAGTAATCAGTGTAATCCCACCTACAACAGTGAATTTTGGGCAATGGGTATTTGCCCCCAAAAATATTTCTGTGAAAGAATATCATGAGCTTGCATCTAATTAAATCAGATAAGAAAATAAGAAAAAGAGGAAAATATGAAAAGGCTCAAATGATCATAAACCATTCCACATCCTGCTGAAGTGTAAGCATGGAACAGCAAACAAGGATCTGAATAAATGATTGAAACTAAACTATGGCAACATTCACAATTAAATAACCAGGAAATTCTTATTTATGGATGGTTAATGGTTGCATGGGGCAGATTAACATGATGCACCTGTGTGGGAGGATGGGGAAATTCTCAACCTAATATAAATGGCTCCCTCAAGTCAACTGTTAAATAGTTAGCCAAGAACCTTTGAGGATAATTTTAACTGGAAATACTGCTAAGTGCCTTGTGGACTTTTACTGATTATGTAGGCAGTGTTTTTCCATGCATTCATATGGAGGGGAGTGGGGAGACCAGTGATAGGACAGCACCCTGCCACCAGAGAGAAGCTAGCAGCATGGCAATCTGCCACTGCTTGTTTCCATAATTTAGGGTTATTTTCTTTTTGAGTTTGTGGAAAACTAATCTAGTGCTAATGAAAGATAACTGCCTGAGAGCGTGAGAAGTATAAGACTTCAGGTGATTATGATCAATAGGAATAATAGTGGCCTGAAAAGATCTAGAAAGCTTGAACACATGACCAGAAAAACAACATTAGAGCCACCTTGGCAAATTACAATTTTTAATTTGTTTTCTTGCAAAAATATTTTTTATGATTAAGAATATTAGAAGAACCCCAGTGGATCTGACAAAAGGTCCATCTAGTCTAGTATTCCATCTTCCATAGTGGCAATCCAGACTCCTTCAGGAAGTCCATGAGCATGAGCATTATGGCATCAAGGAAATAGTCCTCTCCTGCTGATGTACCCCAATAGCTGCTAATGCCATATAGCTCTGCCAGGTACCTGCTACCTTGTATCTGAAGACGATAATGAAGCTGGATCACAGGTCATTTCTATGGCCAAGCCTTAACAGCCATCAGACTGAATGTGTAGCAGGATCCAGCTTGGCACAGGCTCCTAGTACATACTGACCTGTGTTTTCCCAAACCAATGAAGCAGTCAGTACATAATGGAAACCCGGGGAGGCATGTCTTACTGAAATTCATGGGGCTCCTAAATTTATGAGGTTAGACCAGCGTTTCCCAGCTAGTGGGCCACCATATGTTGTTGGACCACAATTCCCATCTTTCCTGACCATTGGCAATGCTGGCTGAGGCTGATGGGAGTTGTGGTCCAACAACATCTGGTGGCCCACTAGTTGGGAAAGGCTGGGTTAGACCATAAATTAAAGCACAGCCCTATGCAGATTTACTCAAGGGTACTGATCTGAGTACTGTATTCAATGGGTGATGTCCAATGCTAGCTGTACTCAAAGCAAACCCACTGAAATGGAGTCATAAGTAACTTTGAAAAACTTAAATGAACACCCAATAGGAGTATATATTCCAGGTAAGGGTACATAGGATTTCAGTCTAACATTGCAATCCTATTCATGTTTAGTCAGAAGTAAATCCCATTGAGTTCAATGGGGCTTACCCTCCCCGCCCTGAGAAAGAAATTACAGTAATGTGTTCTATGTGAGGCTACGCTTGAAGTTGGTCCAAAAGCTGCAGCTAGTGAAAAATGCAGCAGCGTGATTGTTCACTAGGGCAGGACATCACCAACATGTTAACCTGCTACTGAAATAATTGCACTGGCTGCCCGATAGCTAATGGGCTAAGTTCAAGGTGCTGCTTTTGGTGTATAAACCCTTACACAGCTTTGGAGCAGGATGATTTACCTCTTATATACCCAGTCAATCACTGTGCTCTGCAGATATCTTCTAATCAGGAAGTCTGTTCTGTGCAACATAGGAAGCAGATCTTTAGTGTTGTGGCACAGATTTTTTTAAACATATAAGAACATAAGAACATAAGAAGAGCCTGCTGGATCAGGCCAGTGGCCCATCTAGTCCAGCATCCTGTTCCCACAGTGGCCAACCAGGTGCCTGGGGGAAGCCCACAAGCAGGACCCGAGTGCAAGAACACTCTCCCCTCCTGAGGCTTCCAGCAACTGGTTTTCAGAAGCATGCTGCCTCTGACTAGGGTGGCACAGCACAGCCATCACGGCTAGTAGCCATTGATAGCCCTGTCCTCCATGAATTTGTCTAATCTTCTTTTAAAGCCGTCCAAGCTGGTGGCCATTACTGCATCTTGTGGGAGCAAATTCCATAGTTTAACTATGCGCTGAGTAAAGAAGTACTTCCTTTTGTCTGTCCTGAATCTTCCAACATTCAGCTTCTTTGAATGTCCACGAGTTCTAGTATTATGAGGGAGAAGAACTTTTCTCTATCCACTTTCTCAATGCCATGCATAATTTTATACACTTCTATCATGTCTCCTCTGACCCGCCTTTTCTCTAAACTAAAAAGCCCCAAATGCTGCAACCTTTCCTCATAAGGGAGTCGCTCCATCCCCTTGATCATTCTGGTTGCCCTCTTCTGAACCTTTTCCAACTCTATAATATCCTTTTTGAGATGAGGCGACCAGAACTGTACACAGTATTCCAAATGCAGCCGCACCATAGATTTATACAACAGCATTATGATATCGGCTGTTTTATTTTCAATACCTTTCCTAATTATCGCTAGCATGGAATTTGCCTTTTTCACAGCTGCCGCACACTGGGTCGACATTTTCATCGTGCTGTCCACTACAACCCTGAGGTCTCTCTCCTGGTCGGTCACCGCCAGTTCAGACCCCATGAGCGTATATCTGAAATTAAGATTTTTTGCTCCAATATGCATAATTTTACACTTGTTTATATTGAATTGCATTTGCCATTTTTCCGCCCATTCACTCAGTTTGGAGAGATCTTTTTGGAGCTCTTCACAATCCCTTTTTGTTTTAACAACCCTGAACAATTTAGTGTCATCAGCAAACTTGGCCACTTCACTGCTCACTCCTAATTCTAGGTCATTAATGAACAAGTTGAAAAGTACAGGTCCCAATACCGATCCTTGAGGGACTTCACTTTCTACCGCCCTCCATTGGGAGAACTGTCCATTTATTCCTACTCTCTGCTTTCTGCTTCTTAACCAATTCCTTATCCACAAGAGGACCTCTCCTCTTATTCCATGACTGCTAAGCTTCCATATGTTTTTAAAGTGTTTTTAGTGTTTTGTTTTCAAGATTTTTTCAAAAGATGTTTCTTTTTTAAAGATGCTTTAAAGATGTGTTTCGTTCTAATGCTTGTTGCTTGCTGCCCTGAGCTCCTTCTGGGAGGAAGGACGGGATATAAATTTAACAAATAAATAAATAGGAAAGGTATTGGAAAATAAAACTGCTGATATCATAATGCTGTCGTATACATCTAAGGTGCATTTGGAATACTGTGTACTGTTCTGGTCGCCTCACCTCAAAAAGGATATTGTAGAATTGAAAAGGTTGAGAAAAGGGCAACCAGAATGATCAAGGGGATGGAGTGACTCCCCTATGAGGAAAGGTTGCAGCATTGGGGGCTTTTTAGTTCAGAGAAAAGGTGAGTCAGAGGTGACATGGCAGAAGTGTACAAAATTATGCATGGTATGGCAGAAGTGGATACAGAAAAGTTTTTCTCCCTCATAACGCTAAAACTCATGGACGTTCAATGAAGCTGAATGTTGGAAGATTCAGGACAGACAAGAAAAAGTACTTTAGTGAGAAGCTAACCATCAATGCATCAAATATGAGGAAAATGTTTGCTAGTCACAGACAGTTGCCCAGACCCTGCGCAACAAAAGCTGCCTGTCTGCAGGTAGTGGAAATGTTTTGCCTTTACACAAGCCCCTATTTGGGCCTCTGGATCGTGCGGAAAGGCTATACATGAGCAGGGTGAGCATGCTAAGACCCCCCCTGCACCACTATGCTCACTAGTTGGAAGGAGAAGTCTAAAGTCTAAGTCATGTGTGGCACCTCCTTGAGGAAAGGATTTCCTATGCCAGTTGGGGGAGAACTATGGGTATAGTGCCACCCAAGGGGGGCATGAAGCAGAGCTGAATAGTCTGAATAGGTCTCACGATACCTCCTTATCTGAATTGGGACCAGCCAGCAAACCATTTTGTGTTGTTTCTAAACTGCAAAAGCGTCTTTTTCTTGCAGCAATTGCACAAAAGCTTCTGTGGCTCTTTAGAGAAGACCATTTCACATGCGGGTGGGAAAACCAAGTAGTCTCAGGCTCCTCAGACCCTTCATGTAGCTTGTAGGATGGTTTGTGTGCTACCCACCCTCCACAATCTTATTCTTTGTATGAAAACTTTTGGGAAGCCAGCAGGTTTTTGAGCTGTATTCACAACTGGTTAAAACCTTTTTGAACATCCTACAAATTGTGCTGGAGCTCTATTCTCGTAGCACACCACCTGCAGGCTACTTCACATATGTCATAGGATGTAAGAAAGAGTGCAAGGATGTAGATGGCACTAAAAGCATTTTTATTTTGCACTTCCGAAGTCTATAATTAGAAATTTAAAATCTGTATTGGCCACCCTGTTTCAAAAGAGGTCTTTTCCACGCTTGTGTGCCCATAAATGTGGCTATGTTTCATGGAACTATGATTTACTTTTCTTTCTTTTAAAAAAGAAAGGGCATTAGCCAGCCAGTAATATATTATTATTTTAACATAGCAAGCTTCAGTTTTGGACAGCATTCATATCACACTGAACCACTAGGTGGCAATCTGTGAAGCGTTTTGATGAAGCTGTAAAAGTGTTCTTCAAGTCCGTGTGGAATCTTTATCAGAAGAACACAGTACTGTAGGTTTTGAAGAAGTGAGATTACACGTGTAAAAGATTTCTTCAAGTCCATGTGGAATCTCTGTCCCAACACATAAATTAAAGTAAATCAAGATGCTGTGAGGCACCAGTTATTTTTGTACACCCCTATAAGTAAGGAACCCTGAGGGAAACAGCTATTTAAAAGAACAGGACATGAGAAGGCAGCTCACTGAGTGAATACTGATCATTTGTTTTCCAAAGTCTGATTGAAAGATGGACATTTTAGGGCATCAGATTATGAATGCCACATGGGCCAATTAGTACAAGAAATCAAAAAGCCTAAGGCAAGTTGGGAGTTTGATGATTGAGAAATTGTTTCAAAAACCTTTTGACAGAATCCCTCACCAAAGACCTAGCATTTTTACAGCATTTTCCTTTGCAAATTTAGCAGTCAGGGGATAAGAGGAGAGGGTTTTTTAATGTACGGATTGCTTAACTAGTTAAAAAGTAAGAAGCAGACAGTGGGAATAAATGGATAGTTCTCACAATTGAGGGATATAATCAGTGGAGTCTCCCAAGGACCTGTGTTGGGAGGACCAGTCCTCTTAAAACTTGTCCATAAATGCCTTTGAATGTGTGTGCATGTGTGAACAATGTGGCCAGGTTTGCTGGTAACACCAAATTATTTAGGGGGGTTAAAAGCAAAAAGAAATAGCAAAGGAATCTCTCAGAGCTGGGGGTTGTTACTATTATGTGCCTTCAAGTTGATTACAACTTATGGCGACCCTATGAATCAGTGACCTCCAATAGCATCTGTCATGAACCACCCTGTTCAGATCTTCTAAGTTCAGGTCTGTGGCTTCCTTTATGGAATCAATCCGTCTCTTGTTTGGCCTTCCTCTTTTTCTACTCCCTGTTTTCCCCAGCATTATTATCTTTTCTAGTGAATCATGGCTACTCATTAGGTGTCCAAAGTATGATAGCCTCAGTTTCATCATTTTAGCTTCTAGTGATAGTTCTGGTTTAATTTGTTCTAACACCCAATTATTTGTCTTTTTCGCGATCCATGGTATCCACAATCCTCCAACATCACATTTCAAATGAGTTGAATTTTCTCTTATCTTCTTTTTTCACTGTCCAACTTTCACATCCGTACATAGAGATCGGGAATACAATGGTCGAAATGATCCTAACTTTAGTGTTCAGTGATACATCTTTGCATTTGAGGACTTTTCTAGTTCTCTCACAGCTACCCTCCCTAGTCCTAGCCTTCTTCTGATTTCTTGACTATTGTCTCCATTTTGGTTAAAGACTGTGCCAAGGTATTGTACCTTGATAAGTTCAATGTTCTCATTGTCATCTTCAAAGTTACATAAATCTTCTGTTGTCATTACTTTACTCTTCTTGACATTCAGCTGTAGTCCTGCTTTTGTGCTTTCTCCTTTAACTTTCATTAGCATTCATTTCAAATCATACTGGTTTCTGCTAGTAGTATGGTATTGCCTGCATATCTTAAATATCCTAAAGGAGACATTTGGTCTTAAAGTGAAACTGTCTTCTCTGTGCATGTCAAAGATGATCTCAGGTGGGTAGCTAGCTCCACCTAGTGGCTGGAGGCAGAAAGAGCGCTGTTCAATTTTGCAGACATCCTGCTCTCCACTGCTCCTTGCCACAGTTCTTGATGACAAGCCAACTATACAAGTAAAGGACATGACAGCAACCACACAAATCTGAAGAAAACAAGGAGCACTCATACACTCTCTGCTAAAGGCCCACGCTGAAATACTAATGGCAGCCCAGCCCTCCTACGGAGTGGCCCTGAGATCATCTTTGACATGCACAAAGAAGACAGTTTCACAGTAAGACCAACTGTCTCTTCTCCTGTGCATGGAAAGGACACACCAGAGCTGACCCATGTAAGATGAGATATCACTGGGCTGTAAAACATTGGTCTGAGAGAATGTGCTGTAGCACTCTCCTCCCAAAGGCCGCCTCAGCGGACATGTATTTATTTTGTAATGTTTAATAAAGGTATTTGGAGTAACCCATGTAGCTGCTCTGCATATGTCTAGGCGAGAAGCATTGCGGGAGAATGCTACCGATGTGGCTGCCACCCTAGTGGACTGGGCCACTATCATGGCTGGGCGGACCAGCCTCAGGGAAGTGCATGCCAATGTGGTACATGCTTTAATCCACCAGGCTAGTGTTGAAGTGGAAACCTTATTTCCTAACAAAGCTAGGTGAAAGGACACAAACAAGCTATCTGTTTTGTGGAGGAATTTTTTTTTTTGAGATATATACTTTTAGGGCTCTCCGCATGTCTAGTGAGTGCCACATCTTCTCTGTGGGGTGGACTGGGTCAGGACAGAAAGAGGGAAGCACAAGCTCTTGTTGACAGTGAAAGTTTGACAGCACTTTATGGCGAAATGAAGGGACAGTGTGGACAACTACTCTATCCTTATGAAACACACAATAACACTTACCAACAGAGAGGGCATTCAGCTCACACACTCTACAGGCCGAGGTATTGGCCACAAGGAACAATGCTTTAAAGGACAGTAAACAAACAGGGACTTTACTGAATGGTTCAAATGGAGGTTTTTGGAGGGCACTTTGTACAGGTCCCAAGTTGGGTAGAGATGCACTGTAGGTGGTGCAGATATCGTTGTTCCATGGAGGAAAGCTTCAGGAAGGAATGAGATCCCAGTGGGTTGTCTGAGGATCTGGACAGGATAGTCGATAGAGCTGAAGTTTGGTGCCTCAAGGTGTTAGGTCTGAGTCCCAATGATAAGCCATCTTGTAGGAAAGAGAGGCTCTCATTGATACCTGCTTTCCTAGGGAGTATCTTCTTCTGTGACCAAATGGAGAAGGCCTTCCATGTACTCTCATATATCCGTAACAGTGGATGGACGTCGAGAGGCCATCACTGTTTTCACTACTGGAGGCAGAATACCCTTTCTCAGGAGATGTTGCCTCTCAACTTCCAGACATGAAGCACCAGCCATGCAGAAGCTGCCCCTGCAATAGCAGGTCTTCCCTGCGGGGAATCTTCCACGGACGATTGACTGATATGTTGAGGAGCTCTGGGAACCAGGGTCTCCTTGGCCAAAACGGGGCTACCAGTAGAACTGTTGCCCTCTTGGCTTGAATCTTTTGGATCACCCTGGGAATTATTGGAAGTGGTGGGAAGGCATACAGTTGTCCTAGAGGCCACTGGGATGTCAGAGCATCTATTCCTTCCACCTCTGGCATTGCATACCTGGTGAAGAACCTTTTCACCTGGTGGTTGAGGTGAGTGGGGAACAGGTCCACTTTGACTCTTCCGAAGCGCGTTACCATCTCCTGAAAAGCGATTGGGTGAAGTTTCCATTTTCCCTGAGGGACTTTCTCCCAACTCAATGAGTCTGCTTTTCCATTGTCCTCCCCCTTCAGGTATTCTGCCAGGATTGAGTCCAGATGTGTCTCCACCCACTAGAACAGAAGTGAGGCTTCCCTCTGGAGGTAACTGAGCACGTACCTCCCTGATGGTTCAAATGAGCTTTGGCTGTCACATTCTCTGTTCTGACAAGCATTGCCCCCAACTGTCTTGACTAAGACTAAGTGTCTTAGTGCAGATGAATCGTACGAAGTTCAAGAAGTTTGATGGGGAGTAAGGACTCCTGTAGTGACCATGTGCCTTGCACCATCTGGCCATTGCATATCACTCCCAAGCCCATGAGGCTGGCATCTGATGGGATGAAAGTTCGTGGAGGATCCTGGAACGGCATGCCCCTTAGCAGATTGGGTTCATGTGCCCACAAACTGCTGGTGATAGCACCAATCTCCAGTGCTGTCTGGCTGCTATCTCGCTTTGGAAAGGAAGCAGTGCCCACTGCAGGGGATGAGAGTGGTGACATGCCCATGGAATAGTTTGGAAAGTTGAGACCATCAACCTCAGAGCCATTGCTAGGTGCATGAGGTCCACTGATGGAGAGGTCAGAAGATGTGATACTGCTTTGCATATCTTGTTTACTCTGTCCTGCGCCAATGTTATAATTCCCTGCTGTGAGTCTAGAGTGGCTCCCAGATGTACTATGCAATGGGATGGATACAGCTGGCTCTTGGCTTGGTTGATCAAGGAGCCATGGTCCTTCAGAAAGGCTAAGGTGACCTGCAGATCCTCCCAAGCCTTGTGCACCGATGGGGACTGAACTAGGAAGTCATCCTGATAGGGAAAAACATGGACTCCCTGTGTCCTGAGATGTGCTACCAGGGTAACCGCAACCTTTGTGAATACCCTGGGGGTAGATGACAGACTGAAGGGCATGGCCCTTTACTGGAAGTGGCT